>NC_090941.1:281763098-282388098 GCF_040938575.1 Ambystoma mexicanum | reverse complement strand
TGTGGTAGCACATCCCGGTGGGGTTTGTTTTGGGCTTAATGCGCAGCGGAGTGTGGTGTCAGCAGGAGTGGTGGAAGTTTCCCGCCTTCTTTTCAGCTGCTGCCAAGCCTCTGTGGGGGCCTCACGAGGCTCGCATTTCACATCTTTGGCTGCTTCTTGTGGCCCACTGCAGGTGCTTGCTGGGCCAGGAGCCCCCTCGGTCCGCCCGCTCTCCTTACCTCACGGCTGGACTTAACAGTGTTCGGAGGTGCCTTATATGTGCCTCTGCTTCCTGCCGTGGGAAGCTTATCACGCCTGGCTGTCTGCTGCTCCGTAGGGTTAGCGCCTCGGGGGTCAGGTCTGCCAAATCCCCAAGTCTATGCTGGTGCTGCGTCCGAGGCGGCTCCCTCCACCATATTGTACTCTGGCCGTTCCCCGCAAATCAGGCTCCGCTGCGGGTGATATGCTGTCTTCCTTGCTTGCTGAGTGCGGGGGGGGGACACAAGCGCGGACGCTCAGGCCCAAGGGGGGAGCAGCATCCACCCCTCCACCACTTGTGCAAGCGCAGCACTCAGGGGCTCGGGACGGCGGGGGGTGAGACACAGCACCCCTCAGGCACCCTCAAGATGTTTGCTGTTGTAAAAGTTTCTCCATTGCCGGAGCCCCAACCATGGACGCACCTTCCACGCTACAGGCCTCCTCAGACCCGGAATTAGGTGCAGAGCCCATGATGTGTCATCCAAGCCTGGATGACTGTAGACTACATTGAGTGCTTTGGCATCGGTTACATATGAGTATCTGGGTGTCGTCCACATAGTTGGTGTAGGAGACACCCAGATAGTCCAGTATATCAAAGAGCGGTTTAGTAAACCCATTGTACAATGTGGGAGAAACACAAGAACTTTGTGGGACTCCGCACGGGACGTGTGATGGTTCAGCTGAGGCAAAGGGAGAGAAAACCCTCCTGGTTCTATTAGCCAGAAAGGAACTAATTAAAGATGAGGCTGTATCTGAGAAGTGGGCTGCTATTTTAAGGTGGTGACATAGGATTTGATGGTCAACCAAATCAAAAGCTGCTGAGAGATCAAGGAGTAGCAGGAGTGCCTGCTTGCCCTTGTCTTTCAGATCCTCTATTTGTGTTTTTAAATCAATCAGGGCTGTCTCCGTCCCGTGTCTAGGTTGGAAGCCTGATTGTCTAAGACCTAATAGATAATTTGTTTCGAGGTAATCCTGGATTTGAAATTAAGCCGCCCGATCCAGGATTTTAAGTAGGTAAGGCACCCTGGTGATGAGCCTGTAATTGGACCGGTTACTCGAGTCAAGTGTGGGTTTTTTGACTACGGGGATGACCCACACATCCTTAAAGGCATGGGGCCTCATTACACGGTAGGCGGTGAGCCATGGCGCTATTAGCGCCATGGCTCATGCCGGTAAAATACTGGCACCGCCTTGGCGGAAAGGGGATTTACCGCCCCATTCCAAGGTTGGAGGGGCGGTAAATCCCCTTTCCGCCATTGCCCTTCCCCATTCCTATTTCTGCCCCATAGGGCTCTATGGAAATGGGGAAGGCGCCAATTACGCCACCGCAATTTTGCAGTGCCGTAATTAGCTCCGAGGTCCCTTAGCGGGTTGGATTTTAACGCCTGCAAGAAGCAGGCGTTAAATCCTCCAACCCGCAAAGGGACCTCGTAGTACGGCGGTAAGGGTTAACGGTCACCGTTGCCATTAACAGTGACCGTTAACCCTTACCGCCGTCCGTGTAATGAGGCCCAAGGTCTAGTAAATTTTTTTTATTGTCCCTAGGGATCGGCCAGGTTTTTTTTAAGCCTAAGTGGCTCGATTTTAGAAAACTTTCCGATGGACCTTACCAGAGTTTTCGTCCATTAAACGCATGCGAAAACAGCAACCAGGGAGCCGCCATTTTGTGATAATCCTATCACTTGCTGCATCGCCCTGGCTGACCTGCTTCTGCGGCACTAAATCAAATCCCCCGCCCCTGAGCCTGACATTATCAAAACATTCATATTCCCCGCCTCTCTCCGTGACGTTACTGTGCTGCGTAGGCAAACGCGCCCAGTCGTCTTCTACGCGACTCCACACAGAACCCGGAAACCAACACAGACCATCTCACAACACAGCGCACAACAATTCGGAATATGAAACTGTACTTTAAAATCAAACGGCAACACGGTACATTTGCTAAAGTACATTTATTTGACATTAAATGTTTAGAGAATATTCAGCAATTGCCATATGAACTCCGAAAGCCATTTATTTTCTTTTTTGTATCCCCAAATCCGTAGAAGTTTTTCTGATGTTTGTTAATCTGCTTAGAATCACATGCTGTGCATAGGTCCGACATCCAGTGGTCACTGCGGAGTATTGCATTTTGTTTTTCGTAGTCGAAAAGGGGACGTCGACAAGGCGTGTCTGTAACACTATCCCTATAGTGACGTGTGTAGTACCCACAATACCTCACGCGTCGAGGTCCCTCAGATTGTTTTTTTCCGCCCAGCTAATGGTCGCCTTTACGCAGAGCTCCTCGAGAGACATTGCAGATTTCATCTCCTCGACCTTTGGTCGTTTTCCTATATTAATATAGAACATATCGATCCCCCCCTCGACGCTGTTGTGAAGCTGTCTCCGCCGAGCAAGATCTTCGACGGAGGGGACGAGCGAAGGAGATCCTTCGGCGTTGCCGAACACGTGGCCTGGCCTCGCAGGCCAAACACAGTAGGGAGAGTGGGGGTCGTGGGACATCTCTAATCTTTTCTGAGAATGCCTTTCCTTTTCCCCTTCCTTTCCCTTGGGGTGGTTATCACGTTTTATTGCCTCAGCTATGGAGAGGACACCCTTTAGGTTTTGCCCGCTTTGCAAGGGCAAGTTTATTTGGAAGGACAAGCATTCACGGTGTAACCGCTGCTTGCCCCTCGATCACAAGGAGGAAGGTTGCACGGCTTGTCGGCTTCTTAAGCCGAAGACTCTAAAAGACCGTAGGGTCAAAAGGTGGGCGGCCTACGCTATGTCGAAGGCCGACGCCCCACCCACCGTCGCTACCTCCGACAGTGACGAGGAACGTGATACCACGACCTCCGCTACGGAAGTCGTAAACCCCTCTAGGGAGCGCACACGCGCTTCGTCGTCTGTCCCCGGCCCCGACGGGCTCGGCTCACGCCCTGCTTATGGGGATGAACACCCCGGCGACACTGACGCACATAAGACCACAACCCATGGCTCTTCTTTGCCAAGGGCAAAGAGAGCATCAGCGCCCAATGAGACGCAGGTTTCACCGGTGGCCTCCTCGGACCGTTCGGGTTCGAAGCCCCTCTCGCAACCGCAGCCGTGACCAGCGACTGGGCTTTCGGCAAATAAGGGCGCCACCCCCAAATCATCGGCCGGAGCGCATCAGCAGAAAGCGCATACCGCCGTAGAGCGTTCGACACCCATAACGTCGAAACCACAGCTCTCCGCTGACAAACGAGTCGCTGAGAGCTTGGCGAGGATCGTGGTAGCCGACGCCCACAAGCGTACGCCGAAAGACGCGTCGAGCGTTACGCAAAGGTCGAAAGACACGCCGAGAACACAGGGACAATCTCCTTCATTCGAAGGGATTTCCAGCACACCGGAAGGCTTTTTGGAGGGCGACGGGACACTTTCCTTGACGTTATGGGAGAGGTCGAGCCGTTTTCAGCTACAAGACACCAGTTTTCCCCCGCTAGACCGCTCAGGGGTACCCCATGAAACCATGGAGAGGCTCCATCTATGCATGGAAAGAATGGAGAGGTTTATGAACGCCCAAAACCCTCCCACTCCAAAGAGAATGAGAGAAGGGCCTCAGGAGGACCCCAGGGCCAAAATTCCAAGATTAGGCAATCCCCACCAGGACACAGCCTCAGACTTCCACAGTGTGTACGACCTCACTGGGGAAGAACATTACTTTGAGGAAGAGGTAGAGGATGAGTTTATGGACGAGGACCAGGAGGAAGGTCTGGAAGGCAGCCCAGACTTGGTAGGGGAAGGCTTCGGAGAAAATCCAGAAGAAGGACCTTCTCACCCCTGGCAATCACCATCTATATATTCTGACACTGATGGCCTGCACCTAAATCCTCCTGACATCTCACCTGGTAGAAACACGTCTCCCATTGACGATCAACCCACATTTAATGCCCTGTTGCGTAAAGCAGCAGCACACTTCGAACTGGACACTGGGGAGCTCTCCCCTGAATTAGACTTTGTAGAAAGGGTAATTAAGGAGAAACCCCCAGTTAGTCAGACAATTCCCCTCCTTGCTTCTGTGAGGAGAAGAATCATCCCTTCGCTGTCCACACCCGCACTAATCAGAGGGGTCAATCCTAGAATTGAAAAACGTTTCACTCCTTCACCCTCAGACCCGCTGTACATCAGGGGACATTCCATTCCAGATTCCCTGGTAGTAACCAACACAAGAAAGAGGGCAGGGGTACCACTTTCCACCAGTGAGGCACCACCTGACAAGGAGGGCAAGCGGTTATATGCCCTTGCAAAAAGGGTTACAACCTCGGCCGCCTTTTCGGCAAGAATTGCCAAATACAATTCTTTGCTCGCTAGCTATGCGGACGCGCAGTGGGCCAAACTGCGCAAAGACGCCGAAGAAGCGCCGGAACCTTTACGTACACGCCTGCTTTCAACTATTGCCGAAGGAACCCAGATCAACCAGAGTATTGTAAAAAGCTCTCTGGATGCGGCAGAAACTGCGGGATGTTCCCTAATTCAGGGAATAGTCCTAAAACGACACGAATGGCTGCGCAACTCAGGGTTCAAACCGGAGACACAGGCGTCTTTAATAAACAAACCTGTTGAAGACTCTAACCTCTTCGGGAAAGCGGTGGATGAGGCTTTGGAGATGGCTAAAAAAAGAGTTTGATACTATCAAAACTCTGGACCAAATCTCTAAACCCTCTACCAGGCGCGGCTATGGCAACAAACGCTTTTTTCGTGGCCAACGCCAACAACAAAACCAGCAGCAACAGTACCCTGCCACCAATTTCCAGACCAATAGTGGCCAGTACAGCCAAAGAGGACAGCGCCGGGGCAAAGGAAGAGGGCGAGGGTCCACCCCCAGAGGTTCCCAAGCCCCTAACAACACCAAGTGACGCGAAGATTCGCGTCCCCTCCCATGCAACACCGGTCGGGGGCCGGATAACATCCTTTCTTCCAGCATGGGAGGGTATAACGTCAGACTGCTGGGTACTTTCCACCGTAGCCCACGGATACTGCATCGAATTCAACAGTTCCCCAACATACAAACCCCCGAGGGGACGACGCATGTCACCGGAACATCTTGCCATCCTTCTAGAAGAAGTACAACAACTGCTGGACAAAGGAGCCATAGAGGTTGTGCCGCTAGCTCAGGTAACGGAAGGTATTTATTCAGTGTACTTCCTTGTACCCAAAAAGGATCTAACCATGCGCCCTGTATTAGATCTGCGCCCAGCGAACAAGTTCATCAAACCCCAAAAGTTTCGTATGGTGACCTTACAGGAAGTGATCCCACTGCTTTCACAGGGAGATTACATGACAACATTGGACATGAAAGATGCATACTTTCATATTTTAATGTTGCCAGCGCACAGAAAATACCTCCGGTTCATGATAGAGGGCAAACACTACCAGTTCAGAGTGCTACCCTTCGGCATAGCATCAGCACCGAGGGTATTCACGAAGGTAGTGGCAGCGGCCCACCTGCGCAGGTTGTCCATCCCAGTTTACCCTTACCTCGACGACTGGCTCATAACAGGGGATTCTTACGAAACATGCTTCTCCAATACCCAAAAGACGGTAGACCTTTTGTTCCAGTTGGGCTTCTCCATCAACGAAAAGAAGTCCAGCCTAGACCCCAGCCAAATCAAACAATTCCTAGGGGCTCTAATTCAAACAAAGGACGGCCTCGTCTTCCCCTCCAAAGAGAGGGTCCAAAACATGTTGTTTCAGATCCCTCAATATGTGACCGGTCGAGAGGTGACGGTACGCAAAGCAATGCGCTTGCTAGGCATGATGGCGTCGTGTATTTATTTGGTACCTCACGCGCGCCTGCGCATGCGCCCAATGCAAGAGTGGCTCAACAGCCAGTGGTGTCAGTCCAGCGGACTATGGGACGACCTGGTGGTGGTCTCGCAGGCATTAGTTCTCTCGCTACGGTGGTGGACAAAGGAAAACCTGGAAAAAGGGAAACCCTTTGCCACACCCGCGGCGGAAGCCACTCTAACCACAGACGCATCCCTCACAGGATGGGGGGCTCACCTATCCCATCAAACTGCTCACGGCGAGTGGACTCCGAACGTAGCATCCAAACACATCAATCTTCTGGAGCTACTAGCGGTGTTCAAGGCGCTAAAAGCCTTCAAGGAACACCTACAAGGCAGGACAGTGATGGTCCTTACAGACAGCACCACAGCCATGTATTACATCAACAAACACGGGGGAACCCACTCTCCAGGACTGTCCAAACTGGCCCAAAACATATGGAAGTGGGCTCTCAAACAGAATATGTTCCTTCTGTCACAACATGTACCAGGGGAACTCAATCTGCTGGCAGACAAACTCAGCAGAGATTTCCCCCTGCCCGAAGAGTACGAATGGCGACTGCACGAAGACATCGTCTTCGACGTCTTCACGCAATGGGGGTTCCCAGAAATAGACCTGTTCGCAACCCTGGAGAACTCACAATGCCAAAGTTATGCCTCCAGGTACCCCCAGAACCAATCCAAGGGGAACGGTCTGTCGATTCAATGGTCAGGGAAATTTATTTACGCTTTTCCCCCGACTCCCCTTCTCAACAGGGTAGTACACAAGATGCACCAGGAACAAGTAACCATGATACTGGTGGCCCCAATGTGGGCCCGACAGCCATGGTTCGCTCACTTGATGGAGATGTCCCTATCTCCCCCAGTGAAACTCCCCTGCCCGTACAACATGCTGTCACAAGACAAGGGCAGGACTCTGCATCCATGCCCCCAGAACATGAACTTAGCAGCCTGGCTCCTGAGATCATAGAATTTGGTCATCTACAGCTCCCGCAGAGATGCATGGACATCCTCAGGGAAGCCAGAAAACCTAACACTCGCCACTGCTATTCTAGCAAATGGAAGAGATTTGTCATTTGGTGCAGAGGAAAGGGCATCAACCCAATTGACTGCTCTCCCACACATATTATTCTATACCTGACCCACTTATTGGATTCAGGTCTAGTGTTCAATTCCATTAAAGTCCACCTAGCGGCACTTTCTGCATACACCACTTACCAACTCAAAGTGTCGTGGTGGAAGATCCCTGTTATAAAGGCCTTCATGGAGGGAGTAAAGAGAATACACCCCCCGATAGCTGACCCAGCTCCCGGATGGGACCTTAACGTGGTACTTGCCAAACTCATGGGCTCACCATTTGAACCCATGCACAAAGCATCTCTTAAAGACCTCACTCTTAAGACTGCTTTTCTAATAGCTATCACCTCCATCAGGAGAGTAAGTGAACTACAGGCTCTTTCTGTTCTAGACCCCTTTGTTACAGTTCACAAAGATAAAGTGGTTCTACGCACTCACCCAAGGTTTGCTCCAAAATTCATCTCTAAATTCCACGTAAACCAGTCTATAGAACTACCAGCGTTCTTTCAAAATCCTTCCAACTTGGGAGAGAGGACTCTGCACACACTAGATGTCCGCAGAGCGGTCATGTTCTACATGGTAAGAACCAGACCACTGAGGAAGACTAATCAGTTCTTCGTCTCGGTGGCAGCAGGAAGAGAAGGGGATGCAGTTTCTAAGTCCACTATTTCTAGATGGATTGTTCAATGCATCACTCTCTGCTATACTCTTGCTAAGAGAGAACTGCCCTTTAGGCCAAGAGCACACTCTACTCGAGGCACGGGGGCGTCCATAGCATTCATTGCAAATGTTCCCCTTGAGTCCATCTGCAAAGCGGCTACCTGGAGTTCTGTGCACAACTTTACAAAACACTACTGTCTAGATGCACACTCTAGATCTGACTCCCAGGTGGGGCAGGCAGTATTAAGACATCTTTTCTCTACTGTTCCTTTTCATAACCCACCGCCAACTCCGGGTACTACTCGCTAGTCTATGCACAGCATGTGATTCTAAGCAGATTAACAAACATCAGAAGACAATGCATTACTTACCGTAAAAGCATTTCTGATGGTTGTATCTGCTTAGATTCACATGCGCCCACCCTTCCTCCCCGCTTGGATGGAAGGAACATAGACATCTTTCTATAATTCTCTCTTTTCTGTACTCAGTCACGTCTAGAAGGCCCCCTCAGGGCAGAAAAATACAAACAGAGGGACCTCGACGCCTGAGGGATTGTGGGTACTACACACGTCACTATAGGGATAGTGTTACAGACACGCCTTGTCGACGTCCCCTTTTTCGACTACGAAAAACAAAATGCAATACTCCGCAGTGACCACTGGATGTCGGACCTATGCACAGCATGTGAATCTAAGCAGATACAACCATCAGAAATGCTTTTACGGTAAGTAATGCATTGTCATATTGAGTCACGCGCTGTTCCTTTATGGTACACAGGGTGTTGGTTTTCGTTAAAATAAGCACTTTGGAAGCACGGTGAACCGCAAGGCTGTTCCATCAACTAGGCACTAGTCCATCGTAAAGGTTGATATGTTGCTTCTAGCCACTAGTACAGCGTAAGGGCATGTGGGCCCTTGGCGATCGTCCCATAGAATTGTCAGTGTGCTCCAGTTGTTCACACGAAGCTGCAGGTGTCTGTTGAAAAAACCATCTGCCGGTGTCTCAAACCAATGACAGTAGCAGAACGGGATCAAATACCTGTTATGAAAACAAAAAAAATATTTTATTTATTACGGCCGATCAGAAACTATTTGCTTGCAAGGATAGTTCAATGGAGTATGTTCGGCTCTAAAATCAATGCGAAAAGTAACAAAATAAATCGAGGCCAACACACAATGAGAAACAACAGTTTGTCTACATGCGTGTGGAATGATATGATATGGCATTTGTAACGCGCCTATGCACAAGTGTTTCAAGGCGCGACGAGGCAAGAGGTAACAAGGGCAGACAGACAACGATCCTACTAGGCCAGGTGTCTTTCAGATTGCGCAAGGGGAAGGGGAGAGGGGGGTAAAAGTGCTGTACATGGTTAGTAGAATACAAGATAAATAATAAGGCCAGCTGGTGGCAAGTGCAAGGTAAATGCCGGGACAAGGGGCCGAAGGATACAGAGACAGTCCCGTAGTGCAGGTAGGCAGTGCAGGGAAAAGTGGCTGGGCCAAGGACCGAGATCGGTGAGACCTGTGGACCTGCATGCCCATGTGCCCACTACGAACACGTTTTCTTTGCTTTTCCTAGCTCTTCATTCATTCATTTATTCATGCATCCATTCATTAATTCTTCATTCCGGTATAAAAGCATCTAAAGATTTACTCACATTATATTTGAAATTTCCATTGTGTCTCTGCGTAATGCAGTCTGTAAATACGACTGTGCCCTTGACAATGATTTTTTGTATACTGAACTAAAATGAAACTCGGTCTAGTTTCTGAATTGTCTGCCTTATCGTCTTACGTTATTGCGCACCCCCTTCAAATGAAGTTCTTTCGGCATGGTCCCTGTCTCAAGGTCAAAAAACAATAGACCCTTAAACTTCCAGTGCGACTTGTGGGCCTCTTCTGGGCGCAAGCTGAAAATCAAAGCCGCTGTCCTTCGCATTCTTTATTTGCAACATCCCGTAGTAAAGGCATCTGTGAGAACTTGAAGTTTAAAATCCCTCTATGTAGTGCGCCACAATGTGCAAATGCGAACTGGCTTCTCTCCCAAATGCCCTGGCCCGCTTGGCGCGTTCTAAGGCCCCCAATTTTGTCCTTGTTGCCTGCGAGCAGCCCCAAAGAATCAGAACTATGGAGACATTTAATTTTTCGCGGAAGGGCAGGTAAAGTATAAAGTACCACAGGAGTTGAGTTAAAAGTGAGATTTATTGTTTTTGTTTTATTATTTGCAATACGCAAGCCTCCCCTCCGTTTAACAGTGCGCAACAGTGCGCAGTATTTACATTTACATGAGATGAAACATGAGAAAAATATATACATACACATATATGAGGTGAATAGCGAGAATTCAAAGATGACACCCAGCTTGTTCGCCACCCATGATGGTGAAGGTAGGGGTTAGGGTTACAGGTACACTGTACAATAACATTTATTAACAAAAAGACAATCGTATTGCAATTATTTAAACCGGGATTTGTACTTCACAACCAGTTGTGCTTTGGGTGGACATGGCACAGTTGCAATGTTCGGTGGCAATGCATCACTGCTCTGCACAGAAACGTCCAAAATTCCATATATGTGCTTCTCTAACACAGCAACAATAAGGCCTTTCACAAAGTCAAACTGCATTTTATCATAGACTGGTTTGATCACCCATTGCTTAATTCGTTTTGAAAACACCTTAGTGTATCGAGGCATCCTTACTTTACCCCTAGTTCTAGATTGTTCACGTCCAACATTGCTGTTATGGGCCAAGACCGCTAGTAGAATGCGATGTTTAATGCCCCGAAAGTTAAAATGCAAGCGCTTTGGCCTGTACTTTAGGCACATATTGTGGAACACCTCCAAATCTCCTGTGTGACAGAATTCTGTCAGTCCTCTCAAATCTCTTGATAGAGTTTTGTCGAAAACAATCTTCTCAATGGCTTTGTGTGTCGGTGAAGATGGAATCAACCACTTCTTCTTTGCCTCCTCTGGGGACAAAGGGTCATGTTCACATTGGTGGAAATGTAGGTTTTCTGACCAGCGGTGAACGTTAGTGCAGTGGTGCATCAGTGACCGTCATTTTTCAAGTGGTATTTCCACTGACCCTTCACAAGTTTTTGAGCTCCACCAAAGATGGTTGGTGATAGACTGGGACCACTGCAAAATACTTTCAAAACCTTTTTTTTTCCTGCAGCCGAGATTTTCTTACTGATTGATTTAGCAAGATGCCATACGTCAAATTGATGATTAATAAGCGGGAACTGCTCTCATTGTCTTGGCAATTGAAACGTGTCTGTCCGTGGCTATGAGGTCGATGTGCATTCCCCTTGATTGTAGATATTCCACTGATTTTATAAATCCTAATTTCTCCATGGCCACTGAGGATGTACATTGTGTTACCTGCATGACCACAGAACTCACAATTCGAGGGGATTGGGTCCTCCGACGTATTCCATATCTATGACATGTAATCACCACAACTATCCATGTCCTGAAAGTGGTAGGTGCAGTACTTGGCAGAAAATCCAGGGCTGTCGCACTGTCCATCGCCGGCTAGCCTGAAACGTTTCCCTTCGAATGTACTTGCTAGAGACAATTGTTCAATTTTCCAAGCATCACTAATGGCCGGAAACAGATAATCACGTTGGTATATGTAGTACAGTGATTTAGAAATGAAATGGAGTCCCACAAACTGAAGGAAAGCCTCTAACTTTCTAAAACTGGAGCCACTAAAATGTGATGCAGCTGCACACAGTAGATTGCCTGCTGGCATTTTCCCCAGCATCGTTTGTGCAGACCATGAGAACCTATGATTTAATCGACAGGCGGCATTTATTTTGACGTTGCTGCCTTTTATTTGACGAGTCACATTAATCAATGGCTTCCCACATACTTTCCCTCTAACTGAATGCCCACATTTCAGCATACTTATAATATCCATCAAACAACTGTCAAATGCAATGTATTTGCTCTCTTTCATTAGACTGTCATCCTGCGTCAACGTTGTTTCGGCCTGTGACGTTGCGGAGATTTCAACACATTGGAAAGTAATATTGCTGCTATCAAGTTCTGATGCGTCTATGGATGCTGCGGCTGGTTCATTCTCTGTCATTTCAACATCTGCTACTTCAACATTGATGGGAGAACACAACAATGTCGACATGTTTTTGAGTGTCCATTTTTTGGCGGGTGTAGATTGTGTGAATTGATCTGCAACTACTTCAGAGCTATCTTCAATACATTCAATATCATCTTCTTGTGGTGGTGCGGTCGCACTGTAGCAATGGTCCAGTGCAACTTTGCTGTATTCTCCAAACACAGTTAATTCCTATTCTGGCCATTGGACATGAGCATCTCGAGCCTGAACACGCCTCGCCTCAATTAATAGTTCCTCCATAGTGTAAATGGTCTGGCAAGCAACATCTCTCATTCGTTTCACTGTCAGTGTATGTATAATTCTCCACCATTGGATCTTTCATGGATTCACATGCTTAGAATATTCCCCGTCGTCAGACTGGGAACCATCGGTACACATATATAGTCGTTTCCAATAGGAAAAAACTTCCGACACTGGTGTGTCCTATCCCCGTCTACGTCCTCTCCGGGGCCGCCCACGCACGCCCCGTTGGACGCAATGGTATACAAGTCACGCCCCCGCGGGTCCCGTCAGATTTCAACCGTCTCCAAAGATAGTGGGATCTCCTCGCGTAGTCTCTACTGCTAGATTTTGTCGAATTGTCGAACTCCTGTGAGTTTGTTAATTTTATCGGAATGTCGGGAAAACCTCTATTTCGCCCGTGTGCCACGTGCGGTTTGAAGGTTTACGAGGGGGACAGCCATTTAGACTGTATTTATTGCCTCCACCCTCACCACTCGGCAGACCAGTGTGAAATATGTAAAGGTTTTTCCCAGAAAACCCTGAAGGATCGAAATCGACGGCTGGTATCCTGGTTAAATGACGGTGCGGGAGCGTACCCTCAGTCAGAGGTGGGCTCTGTGCGCAGCGTGGCCTCTGCGAAAACATCAGGAGCCCCCCTCGATGCTCAACTTCGTCGGAACCTCCGGCTAAGAAGTCACGACCTGCGGAAAAGGACGTTCCACGAAGTCACTCTTCTAAGGACTCTTCTAAAGACTCTGCAAGAAAGACATCTTCGTCAACTTCGTCGAAGAAAGGAAAGGGGAGGCCTAAATCCTCCTCGGGCGATCAACACAGATCAGCCACGAGTAGAGATTCGGATAAACGCAGGGAGAGCGCTGTGAAGGCAGGACCGCCTAAACCACCTGTAGGCCCAACGTCGACGACGACGAATCAGTTGGTGTCCTCACTGCCGCTGACGCAGTCGATATCACCCGTCATCAACCCAGCGACGACCTCGGCGACGATGTCCTCGTCGACGGAAGTTCTGGCCTGGAGACCAGAAGTATTTGATATGGGGTTGCCTGACACATTGCTACAGGAACAGGCAGCGTCAATTGCCTCGAAAGAAGACGACGGCTTCAGAAATGTGAGCCCGGAGGACCTCGGTCTACGAGCCAGGTTGCCATCAGGAGCAACCTGCTCTCAGCTGTTTACCCAACCTCCAAGCTCTCAGGCGACCCTGTCCATGGAGGTACTGTCCTCCTTACACTCGCTGCTGAAATCGCTGGACGAAAGGCTTCCACCTGTACCGTCGACACCCCCTGTCGACGAGCCCGGCCCTTCACACCGCCCGACCAGATCGATCTGGGTTCCAACTACTCCAGCAGTCCAGGAGGAAGGTGAGCTTTCGGACTCCCTATCTGACCACGGGTCAGCGTCAGATATATCCCTCTCACCATCTAGGGATCCATCCTGGGTGTCGGATGTGGAAATGGAAACACCAAAGAGTCCCACTCACCCGTCACCACCGGACGATATAGGTGCCTTTCATTCTATGATGGAAAAAGCGTGCAAGGAGTTTGGCCTGGTCCAACAGGAGGAGAAAAAGGACTGTTTTCTTTTTGACCATATGGGCAAGAGTAGACGCTCAATATTCTCAATACCCATTTTAGACCATGTCTGGAAAGAAGATGTTCAAACCATGCGTCACCCATTTTCTGAGCCGGCTGTCAAAGGCCGCATTGAAAAGAAATTTAAAGTACCAGACTCTACACCGAAGTGTCTTTCGGCTCAACCTACACCGGACTCGGTGGTGTCGTCGACGAGAAAAGCAAAGGCCCAACATAAATGCTCTACCCCTCTAGATAATGAGGCGAGGCGCCAAGACGTGTTTGGTAAGAAGGTTCTTTCTGTGGGGGCCCCAACGGTGAAAGCAGCTAACTCCCTGGCGATTGTGGCCAGATATGACAGGGAGATGTGGCACAGACTGGCACCTATCCTGGACCACCTCCCGGAAGAACATAGAAGAACGGCGATGTCCCTGGTTCGAGAAGGCGAAGAAGCATCGAATCATGCTATTAATATGGTTACCAGTCAAATGGTCGAAAACATTTGGTCGAATGCCAAATGGTCGATTTTTTTTTTTTTTTTACCCATTTTTTGTTTTTTCTGGGGGGGGGGTCCCCCCAACCCTCTTTTTTTCTTTTTTATTTTTTTTCCCTACACGAAAACCCACAAAACACACATATATATATATATATAAAAAAAAAAAATTCGACCATTTGGCATTCGACCAAATTGCAGTCGACCAGTTTGTTGTCGACCAGTTGACTGGACACCTATTAATATAGCGGTGGACCTGGCAGACTGGCAGATTCGGGTTTTAAACAAATATAAATAACGGAGTTGTTCTAAGACGCCACGCCAGGCTTGGCTTAAGTGCACCAACTTCAGACCCGAAGTACAGTATAAAGTTTTGGACATGCCCTTCGAAGGTGATCTTCTTTTCGGAGAAAAGGTGGACGAGGCCTTGAAGGGCATGAAGGAGGACTCAGATACAGCACGCTCGTTGGGTTCTCTCCAGAGTGGTAAGCCCTTTCGTTCTTTTCGTCCCTTTAGAGGAGCATCTGGAAACTCAAGATTCTCAGCAACCAGGGATAGATCTTTTGGTAGATCAGCGTATCCTTCCCAAGGATATAGACGCGCCTCTCAGACCTCAAGCCGGCGCAGAAACTTCCAGTCTTCCAAGAGACGACCAACTTATTCGTCGTCGACGAGCAAACAGAAAGACCAGCAATGACGGGAAGCGTACCGTTCTGGGAGGAAGAGTGTCAAGCTGCATCGAGGAATGGGAGACCATCACAACAGATCAGTGGGTTTTGGACACTGTGAGGTACGGACATTCCCTACTATTCAAATGCAAACCTCCAAAATGTCCACCAATACACCTATCCCAGCCACATCTAAACATCTTGCGGCAGGAAGTAACACTCATGTTACAGAAAGACGCCATCGAATTAGTCCCTGCATCGCAGAAAGGCCTAGGGGTATACTCACGGTGTTTTGTGGTAAAGAAGCCAAATGGAAAATGGCGCCCTATTCTCGACCTGCGAGACCTCAACAAGACCCTACAGAGTCAAAAATTCAAAATGCTTACACTGCAGGAGGTGATCAGATCCGTCCAAAGGGATGATTTTTTGGCGTCACTAGATCTACAGGACGCGTACTTCCACATTCCGGTGTCAAAAACACAGGAGGTTTCTGAGGTTCATGGTAGGTCAGACACACTACCAATTTGCAGTGCTCCCATTTGGTCTAAAGTCCTCCCCAAGAACGTTTACAAAATGTTTGGCACCTGTGGCAGCCTGGCTGCGAAAGGGAGGGCATCATGTATACCCGTACCCCGACGACTGGCTTGTGAGGGGATCCTCCCCAGCGTCGACCAACGACAGCGTACAAGCCACCTTACAACTTCTGCAACGACTGGGGTTCGCAGTGAACTTCGAAAAGTCTTCTCTAAAGCCCTAAAGGAGCTTGAAGTTCTTGGGAGCTCAATTCGAAACCCACTCGGGAATAGTGAAACCGTCCCTAGACAGAATATTGAAGATCGAACAACTGACGAGTCAACTTCGCCTACAGAGCACATTTTCCGTGAGAAAATATGTGGCAATCCTGGGTTCCATGGCTTCGTGCATCCACCTAGTAGCAAACTGCCGATTGTTCATGAGGCCTCTACAGGAGTTCCTGTCGGACAGATGGAAGCAGGCCACGGGCCGGTGGTCAGACAGGATAACCGTCGACGACGAGGGTGTCATCAGATCCCTCCAATGGTGGAAAATCTTTCACAACCTGGACAGAGGGGTTCCTCTACAAGAGCCGGAATTTCAGAACACCATCATCACGGACGCCTCCCTGACGGGCTGGGGAGCACACATGAACGATCATCAAACCCAGGGCAGATGGTCTTCGACCGAATCGCACCTACACATCAACGTGCTGGAACTGAGGGCAGTGAGATGGGCCTTGAAATCATTCCTTCCACATATCAAAGGATCAAAAGTAAGAGTGCTGACAGACAACACGACAGCCATGTTCTACTTGATAAAGCAAGGCGGCACCAGATCCAGGACCCTTTTGGCGGAAGCTCAAAAGATCTGGCACTGGGCGTTGAAACACAACATATCCTTAGTGGCTTACCATCTCCCGGGTGTGAAGAATGTGCAAGCGGATTCCCTGAGCAGGACAATGGCTCAAATACACGAGTGGGAGCTGGACACCGGTCAGCTACAAATAATCTTCGAAAGGTGGGGGACCCCCTCAATCGACCTCTTCGCAACGAAAGAAAACAGGAAATGCGAACAGTTCGCGAGCAGAAGGCCTCAAAAAGGATCCCTGGGGGAAGCGTTCTCGTTTCCTTGGACGGACAAATTCCTTTACGCTTTCCCTCCGTTCCCCCTTATACGGAGGACAATCCAGGGGATTCGCAGGTACAAATGCCGGGTCATTCTAGTGGCACCGTATTGGCCGAGACAACCATGGTTTTCCGACCTCCTACATCTGTCGTTGGAACAGCCTATAACTCTCCAGAAAGTGCCGAACCTACTGTCCAGGGGTGTGGCACCACAATCCGGACAGCCTCAACTTAACAGCATGGCTCCTGACTTTTCAGAGTTTGGCAGCTTGAAAGTCTCGTCGGATTGCCGGAGAATTCTGCAGGCGGCTAGGGCCCCTTCGACTAACAAATCATACATATGCAAATGGCGAAGGTTCTGTACGTGGTGTCAAACACAGCACGAAATTCAGCCTTTAGAAGTAACCCCTGAACAAATTCTTCCGTATCTTCTTCACCTAGCTGAGAGTGGGCTGTCATCATCGTCCATCAAAGTGCACTTGGCGGCCATTTCAAGGTTTACGAGGAGGAGACAGTCTTCACCATTATTCAGTGACAGACTGGTGAAACATTTCATGAGGGGTCTCTTTAGAACTTTCCCCCCTACGAAACGGTTCCCACCGTCGTGGAGTTTAAATGTGGTGTTGGCTGCCTTAATGAAGCCTCCATTTGAGCCAATGTCCTCTTCATCCATGCAGTTCCTATCTTGGAAACTGGCTTTCTTAATTGCCAATCCTCCATATATGAGATTCTTTAAGGACAAAGTAATTTTATCAACTAACCCTACTTTCATCCCGAAAGTACCGACAGTCTATCACAAGCACTCGACCCTGGTCCTTCCTTCTTTCTTTGCGTCCCCGTCGTCGACGGCGGAAAAAGCCCTTCATACTCTGGACGTCAAAAGGGCGTTAAAATTTTACCTGCAAAGGACGCAAGATATCAGAACTACCAGACAGTTGTTCATTGCCTACGGTCCGTCGACGAGAGGAAGGGCAATCTCCAAGCAAGGCCTGGCACTTTGGGTCTCTTCGGCAATTACTTTTAGTCACTCCAAGGCTGGGAGACCCCTACAAGGACGCCCTAGAGCCCATTCCACGAGATCGACAGCCTCCTCCGCGGCTCTATGGGCAGGAATTCCTCTGACAGACATCTGCCAGGCGGCGGCATGGTCTGTCCCACACACGTTTACACGCCATTACTGCCTGGAAAGGCAGCACGCGGATGAGGTACAGATGGGACGGGCAGTGCTAAGCCATCTGTTTCAATGAGGTAAGCCAAGTACGGTGAAACTGTTGTCGCTTACTTTGCCTATTATATATATATATTTCTGAGGCTTGTGGAATCTGCTTAGATCACATGCTGTGCATAGGCCGACATCTAGTGGAAGCTGCGGAGTATTACAGTTTGTTTTTCGAAGTCGAAAAATGGGCGTCGACACAGGGCGTGCTAGTAATACTATCCCTAGTGTGACGTCCCCTGTACCCATGATCCCTCACGCGTCTAGGATCCCCAGATTGTTTTTTTCCGCCATTCTGGTCGGAAGCACTTCATCGGAGTTCCCTGGCTTTGCCATATTTTCACTCTAAACTAATTCTAATTTGCCCCGTTTGACCAACCTTTCGTCGATCAACATCTCGACGCCGAACCGGGGAGGAGATCAACGTCGAATACCCGACGGATTGGGCCTTGAGGCTTCCGCCTCGGCTCGGGCCTGGGCCGCTGGCCTCGGCCCTACAAGTAGGGAGAGTGGGGGTGGTACACTTCCACACTCGACACCTTATTACCTACACACACTTGCCCGCTGCCCACAGGCGCGTATGGAGGGTACGTCCTTTCAGTTTTGCCCCAAGTGTAATAAGAAATACCCTTGGGTAGATAAGCACGCTACGTGCAACCTTTGCCTACCCAGAGACCACCCCGAGACGGGTTGCAGGGCCTGTAGTAGGTTTAAGGCCAAAACTCTTAAGGACCGCTCCACCAAGCGTTGGGCCCACCACGCCAAGCTAGCAGCTATGGAGGCGGAGGGTACCTTCAGCGACGGCAGCGACGCCGAACTTTCGGACGGCGAGGGCACCAAGGCGTCGAAAGACAGCCGAACGCACGTCCCCGGCCTCGGAAGGTCGTCCGTCCCGGCGACTATGGGGAAGTCCCCCGGCGACAAAAGCGTTACACATACACACGCTAAACACAAAAAATCCACCCGAGATTCGACGTCGTCGAAACCTCGGAAAGAGGCACAGAAGGAGCGGTCCGAAAGGACGTCCTCTGGGCGGTCCCGGTCGAGGTCGCCGCACGACGTCAGGCAAGCCTCCACACTTGCACAGAGTGCCTCGACCATTAATATCCCGGAAGATCAATCGTCCGGAGACGAACACGACTTCCACCCCCAGCCTGCACCCCAGGAAAAGGGTACATCACTTGGGAGTAAAGAGGGCCCAGTTTCGAAGGCTAGTTCGAAAGACAGGGATTCCACCTCCGATCCTCGACGCCAGGCGTCGAAAGATAAGGGAAAGGGGAAACACACTTCCACCCACGGGGAAGGGGGTAAACAGCAAAGGAAACAACCCTTGCAGTCCTCCACTACAAAAGAACTGACCAAGTCTTCTCAGGGCCAATCCATAGAAAGTCCCAGCAAGGTCACCCCAAGCTCAAAACTCTGGTCATGCGAGGACATTGACAGAGTAATGTCAAGGATGTCTTCCTTGGCGAATTTTTTCGAAAGACACCCTGAACAACTCCTAGCTTTAAACCCTCAGGAAGATTCTCCCTCAGGGTCAAGGGACCCTATCCCCTCAAATAAAAGACCCCGGGTCGAGACACCATTTAGGCCTTTAGACCCCATCGAGGTCCAACCCTATTCTTACCTCTTCCCTACAGACCAAGGAAACTCTTCCCTTATAGAAGGTCAGGAAATTGACACGCCAGAAGATCCTGCAGGATCAGATTATTACGGCGAAGACGAAGACGAGGATGAGCCAGAAAATAGCCCAGATATTTTCAGAATGGACTCACCAGTCGAAAGGGAAGCCCCAGTGTCTGATTCCCCGATAGATAATCAGCCCCTCCTGAATGAACTGCTCTTTCGGGCAGCTAACCACTTCCACATAGACACACAAGGTGTCCAGGAAGAAAGGGACTTTGCGGAAGAACTAATAGGGGAAAGGAAGCCAGTAGCCCAGACCATTCCCATCCTAAAATCTGTTCAACGCAGAATAGCACCATCCCTTGTCAACCCAAACCTGACGAGACCTGTAAATCCGAGAGTGGAGAAGCTGTTTAAAGCAGCCCAGTCGGACCCCCTATATATTAGAGGTCAACTTAAGCCAGACTCTCTAGTAGTAACCAACACCCGCAAAAGAGCTGGTACACCATTATCTTCCTCTGAGGCTCCCCCCGACAAAGAAAGTAAAAAACTTTATGGTTTTGGCAGGAAAGTAGCTTCCACGGCAGCCTACCAAGCCAGAATCGCGAATTCCACCACACTGTTGGCTAGCTACAACTGTCACCAGTGGGAAGAAGTGGCAGCACTAATAGACTCTGCTCCCGAACCCCTTAAAAGCCAGCTAGCTCGCATTTGTGCAGAAGGAAGGAACGTGTCAGGCTGCACTGTAAAAGCAACTCTGGACGCCGCTGACAATGCGGGTAGACTTATAGCAGAGGGGACTGTCATCAAAAGGCATGCTTGGTTGAGGCAGTCGGGATTCAAAGCAGAAACACAAGCTGCGCTCTTAGACAAACCAGTGGAAAGTGATCTCCTGTTTGGGAAGGCAGTCGAGGACGCTCTAAAAAACGCTAAGGAAGAATTCGACACCCTCAAATCCCTTGGCCAGTTAACTACCAAACCACCTAACCAAAGAGGGAATGGCAATTTTCGTCGCTCCCGCGGCCAAAATTCCAATAGAGGAAATAGCTACTCCCACACCCAGGGTACACAGTGGAACACCAGCTCACAACAGTCTACCCAGGCGTATGGTAGGGGTAGTAAAAGAGGACGTGGTAGAGGCAGAGGCAGCCCCAGTAAAGGAGGAGGCACGCCTCCACCAAAGCAGTGACGCTCAGTTCAGGGTCCCTTCCCATGCAACCCCAGTAGGGGGACGAATATCAAGTTTCACCCAGGCATGGGAAGGGATAACATCCGACAGATGGGTGCTGTCAACAGTATCCAATGGGTACTGCATAGAACTACTGCAACGTCCCCTAAACCATCCTCCAAGACAAAAAGTCCACTCTTTACAACATCAGAAGATCCTCCTCGAGGAGATCGCCATTCTGCTAGAAAAGGACGCGATAGAACTCGTCCCGGGACACCAGGTAAACAAGGGTATCTATTCAACTTACTTCCTTGTGCCAAAGAAAGATTTAACAATGCGCCCAGTTTTGGACTTACGGCCTGCCAACAAGTATGTCAAGCCCCAAAAATTCCGTATGACCACACTACAAGAGGTAATCCCACTCCTAAAAAAGGGGGATTACATGGCAACCTTGGATATGAAAGATGCCTATTTTCATATTTCCATGCTCCCGGCGCACAGAAAATACTTGCGCTTCAAGGTGGACAGTCGCCACTACCAATTCAAGGTACTGCCCTTCGGGATAGCTTCAGCACCAAGGGTATTCACCAAGGTACTGGCGGTGGCAGCTGCACACCTACGCAGGGAGGCAATCCCAGTGTACCCTTATCTGGACGACTGGCTCATAACGGGGGAAACCCCAGGAATCTGCAGGTCAAACATTCAGAGGACCATCGACCTCCTCCACGAATTAGGCTTCTCCATCAACGAGAAAAAGTCAAGTCTGGTGCCAAGCACCTCAAAACAGTTTCTAGGAGCTATCCTAGATACTCAGAAAGGATTGACCTTCCCTTCGGAAGAAAGAATTCGGAACATACTTCTGCAAATTCCGCATTATCAGTCAGGTCAACAGATAACAGTACGCAAAGCTATGCGGTTACTGGGCATGATGGCGTCATGCATTTACCTGGTCCCCCACGCGCGTCTGCGCATGCGTCCCATGCAGGAATGGTTGGCGAAACAGTGGTCTCAGGCAAGTGGTCAGTGGGACGATCTAGTGGTCGTTTCGCCAACACTCGTACAGAACCTACTCTGGTGGACAAGAGAGAATCTCGCAAAGGGGAAACCCTTTTACGATCCCGAAGTACAGGCAGTGGTGACTACAGATGCATGCCTGACGGGGTGGGGAGCTCACCATCTCCACCACACAGCTCAGGGTCTCTGGTCTCACTCAGTAGCCAAGAACCACATCAATCTGCTAGAGCTTCTGGCAGTATTCCGAGCGCTGCAGGCGTTCGAGCCCCATCTACTAAACTTGTCGGTGCAGATCAGGACGGACAGCACGACAGCCATGTTCTATCTGAACAAGCAAGGAGGGACTCGTTCGCCAAATCTGTCCAAGCTTGCCCAGAAAATATGGATATGGGCACTCAGACGGAACATCTTCCTGTCATCGCAACATGTTCCAGGGGAGCTCAATTCCCTAGCGGATGCTCTAAGCAGAGACTCCCTCCCAGAAGAACACGAATGGGTCCTTCACAAAGACGTAGTAGAAGATCTCTTCTCTCAGTGGGGTTTCCCCACTATAGACCTATTCGCCACAAGCGAAAACAAACAATGCCCAGGATTTGCATCCAGGTTCCCACAACCGGACTCCCAGGGGAATGCCCTGTGGATGAACTGGTCAGGGATGTTTGCGTACGCTTTCCCACCAACTCCTCTCATCAGGAAGGTGGTGTACAAGATGAACAAGGAATCGATGACGCTCATCCTAGTTGCTCCCATGTGGGCGAGACAACCATGGTTTCCACACCTACGCAGGATGGCGGTATGCGAGCCCATCAGACTCCCAGCCTGGTACAACCTTCTGTCCCAGCAACAAGGTCAAACAGTGCATCAGGAACCCAACTCTATGAACCTAGCAGCATGGCTCCTGAAGTCATAGAGTTTGGACATCTCAAATTACCACAGAGGTGTATGGACATTCTAAAAGAGTCCAGGAAACCAAATACAAGGCACTGTTACTTTGACAAGTGGAAAAGATTCGTTATCTGGTGCCAGAGTAAACAAATCAACCCGGTTGATTGCACTCCTTCCAACGTTGTAACATACATGCTCCACCTGCTGGATGCAGGGTTGGTTTTTAACTCTCTGAAAGTACACCTGGCAGCCCTCTCAGCCTACACCACATCCCATAACAAGGTTTCGTGGTGGAAAGTACCAGTGGTTAAAGCCTTCATGGAAGGAGTAAAGAGACTTCACCCTCCTATCTCGAACCCACCGCCAGGATGGGATCTCAATGTGGTGCTATCTAAGCTCATGGGGCCCCCCTTCGAACCCATGCATAAAAGTAGTCTCAAACACCTGACTTATAAGACGGCCTTCTTAGTAGCCATTACCTCCATAAGAAGGGTCAGTGAAATTCAGGCTCTGTCAGTGCAAGATCCTTTCTTTACTATCCACAAGGACAAACTGGTTTTACGCACACACCCTAGATTCTCACCAAAATTCATATCCAAGTTCCATGTAAACCAGTCCATCGAGCTTCCGGCTTTCTTCCAAAACCCACAAAGCTCAGCTGAGGTGAAACTACACACCCTAGATGTGCGTAGGGCGGTCTTATACTATGTAAATAAAACCAGACCGCTAAGGAAAACAGATCAACTGTTTGTCTCCGTAGCTACAGGCAGAGAGGGGGATCGCGTCTCTAAGGGCGCTATCTCAAAGTGGATTATCAACTGTATACAGCTGTGTTACTCTCTTTCTGAAAAGACTCTGCCTTTTACGCCAAGGGCCCACTCTACCAGAGGCATTGGGGCCACTCTGGCTTTCATTGCAAATGTTCCCCTTGACACCATTTGCAAAGCAGCTACTTGGAGCTCTATTCACACTTTTACTCAGCATTACTGCATTGACACTCATTCCAAGGCAGATACACAAGTGGGACAAGCGGTTCTAAGACACCTGTTTGCTCATGACCCTTCTCACATCCCACCTCCTTCTTCTGGTACTGCTCGCTAATCTATGCACAGCATGTGATCTAAGTAGATTCCACAAGCCTCAGAAGGGATACATTACTCACCGTAATCGTATTTCTGATGCTTGTATCTGCTTAGATTCACATGCGACCCACCCTTCCTCCCCTCCGAGAGAAGGCGCATGGTTGCTTGTAGTCTTACCTTTCTGTCTATCTGCTTGGACTATCTGTACTCACGCTACTCCTCATGCTACCTCATGTCAGGAAAAACACAATCTGGGGATCCTAGACGCGTGAGGGATCATGGGTACAGGGGACGTCACACTAGGGATAGTATTACTAGCACGCCCTGTGTCGACGCCCATTTTTCGACTTCGAAAAACAAACTGTAATACTCCGCAGCTTCCACTAGATGTCGGCCTATGCACAGCATGTGAATCTAAGCAGATACAAGCATCAGAAATACGATTACGGCGAGTAATGTATCCCATATATGGGTGGATAATTGTGTATAGAGGCATAACTATGTATTATGGAAATGCTTATATCAGAAAATAAGTTGCGGCTTACATACATATTTGAACTGGGGGTGTTTTTTGTCTTTGTGAATGTAAATTACATTGCACTCTCACCTCCTTCTTCGATGATACTGCTATACAATCTATTCTAAGCATGTGAATCCATGAAAGATCCAATGCTGGAGAAGGGAGTAGTTTCTTACCTGTAACTCCATTTCTCCAGCGTTGGTATCTTTCATGGATTCACATGCGCCCACCGGCCTCCCCGGAATGCAATGTGCAAGATATGTATGTAAGCCGGCCCCCCCCCTTTTCTCTTTGGAGGGGCCGAAATCTGACGGGACCCGCGGGGGCGTGGCTTGTATACCATTGCGTCCAACGGGGCGTGCGTGGGCGGCCCCGGAGAGGACGTAGACGGGGATAGGACACACAAGTGTCGGAAGTTTTTTCCTATTGGAAACAACTATATATGTGTACCGAGGGTTCCCAGTCTGACGACGGGGAATATTCTAAGCATGTGAATCCATGAAAGATACCAACGCTGGAGAAATGGAGTTACAGGTAAGAAACTACTCCCTTCTGACACCCACGGGTAACTAGAGGAGAGATTGGAAAAGGGATGTTCAGTTTAAACACAAGATAAAGTGTAGTCCAATTGACTGGAAAAAAACATAAAATAGTCCCCAGCACAAACATTTTTTTAAAGTTATGAACTGTTTGTAACTAACCTTTTTTTGTTTTTTTTTTCTTTGCAACTTTTTTGACTCGACCTTCAACATCTGCACGCTGTAGCTCCGATTCGTTTCCGCATGTCCTCCCTTCCTCTTGCGCTGCAACGACTATATTTTCTGTATCCGCATAGACATCACGGAATGAGGCTCCATCATCTCCCTGAAAAATAGTACTTCATTACTATGTATCAAAATATTGTTAGCATAAAACACACGAGTACGAACACACAGGTACATCTCAATAGCCAAACACGATTTAAACATTGTGTGCAACAATCAAACGACAAGTATTCGACCTGTGATGATCTATTTCAATGGAATTGTCAGTATCCATACCTCTGGCTCTGCATGGACTGCCATGAATGGTTGTATTGGAGAGGAGGCATCAGCATCTCCCTGAAACACAGTACTTGCATTAGTATGGTTTTCAATATTGGAGACATAACGCACACTTGGGGTCGACGGCACAGGTACATATAAAGAGATGACCACAAATGATGCATTGTCTAAAACAATCAAGGAAAATATAAAAATGCAGATTTCATCGACTTAGTTCTCCGATTCCTTTACATCTGCATCATCAAAATGGGATGTTGTGATTGTAGTGGAAGCTCCGTCGTCTCCCTGAAACACAGTACTTGCATTAGTATGGTTTTCAATATTGGAAACATAACACACACTTGGGGTCGACGGCACAGGTACATATGAAGAGATAACCATAAATGATGCATTGTCTAAAACAATCAAGGAAAATATAAATATGCAGATTTCATCGACTTAGTTCTCCGATTCCTTTACATCTGCATCATCAAAATGGGATGTTGTGATTGTAGTGGAAGCTCCGTCGTCTCCCTGAAACACAGCACTTGCGTTAATAGGGAAGAAAGTATAGCAAATAGAATCACGCTATATGATCGCGCATGATGGAGCTGTCAGTATCCATACCTCGTGCTGCTGAAGAATATTTATGGATGTTGCAAATGTAGTGCACACTTCCGAAAGCTGTTGCGCCGATTCGTATACGCATGGTCCCGCTTCCACTTCCCCTGGAATTACTTGAATGTCAGGCCCTGCATCAAGTGCAGGGGTTGACGCTCCAACTGCCTGAAACATAGTACTTGCATTAGTGAGGATTACAATAGTGAAAACATAACACACACCTGGGGTCGACAGCACAGGTACATATCAACGGCTAACCACGAATGAAACATTGTGTAGAACAATCAAACGACAAGAATTCCAGCTCTGATGATGACGCGCTATGGAGCTGTCAGTATCCATACCTCCTGCTGGTGAAGAACATCTAGAAATGTTGTAGATGTGGCAGGCGCTTCAGCATCTCCCTGAAAGACAGTACTTACATTAGTATGGATAACACTAATTATAACTGAAAACAAACACCAGTGGACGATAACTAAGGTGTATATCAATTGGAAAGCACTAACCAAACATTTGGTAAAATAATTACACGATAGAATAAACCTATTACTTGACATGCATAAAACAAGTCTGTAGCGGATTAGCCTAGTAAGATTACCTGATAAGCGCTAGAAGTGGTTGATGACTGCGACCACATCAAGGATGTAGAATGTTCTTGCTTCAGATTCAAGGGATAGCCAAGAAGTTGTAAAGGTAAATTAATGATTGATAATGAAATGCCAATATTAAAAATAGCCATGTAAGGCGACAGAATACTTGAAAAATGCTCAATACAACACAGTTCCCTCTTCCCATATATATACATTTCGTTTGTGGGTTATGAAATCGAAAAAGAATATATTGATAAATGTCATTATTCAAAAAGCTATACACTCATATCAATATCGAAATTATTACAAGGGATAGAACACTTACAATATCAATTAATCCATTCGGCTACCTACACACTACCGCAAGGCCTAAAGCTAAATCCGGACACTTGACTCACCGGTGAAGGAATGTGGACGAATAGAGTGGGAATAGCGTTTTCGAGCAGTTTCCATGTCGTTCGCCGTTTATTCTTCTTTGTTACCCAAGATGTTGTGTACATGTCCAAGGAAAAGTGCCGGTTGCAGATGCGGTATCGATCACCCCTCTTGTCCTGTAAGATTTGTTGGACTTTACTTTCCCCCACATTCAGTGGATATTCGCAATGTCTGACCCATTTTCTTATTCGATCAACAGTTTTCGGGAATACATGCATTGTAGTGCCTTCAGATTTTGCATGGGTCTTCGAAGGGCAACCGCTAATCGAACAGGCAGGCATTGTTGATAAATCTGAAAAGTAAATATCAACATTATTATACAATCTTCATGAATAAAGATTTGATAAAAAGTAAATGAATCATACAATGATCAATGCAAGGTTTGTTTTGGTCGCAGGAACTATACCAGTTCATTATGTGCAGCTTAGTATTTGCATAAGTTGCAGAAATGTATAAATGTGACTAAAATCTGAACATGTGACTCGTCCCTTGGATGTTCTGTCTTGCACGAGAAGGAAACATGCTTACATTATAGATTGGACCCCCGAAGGATGCAATTCGATGACAATAGACAAAGATGAAAATAAATAGATCTATTGATAGCATAGCAATGGAAACTCAAGTCAATAGCAATGAGACCAATGAACATAGCACTATTGTGTACTCTACTCGCAAATAGATAGAAATTTAAAAATCTGCGAAATATGACTAGGATACATGGCCTTACCTTGACCAACAAACAGTTGGATTCAGCAAGCAGAGCAGTATGTTGCAGGAGAATAGGTGGGTTGCCACAGGTAGCACACTGATGGGTTTGCTCTAAGTGGTCAGAGAAGTTCACGGATAGCACGACGACGAGCAGATTAGCGTAGATCTCAGTGGTTGCCAGGTAGCACGTTCAGGAGTTGACTTGCAAAGCACAAAGATGTTCTCATGAGACATATCAAGTGGTTTATAAAGTATTAGAAACAGGGGTGTGTTTGTGAATGAATGACGTATGTATATCGTGGTCTTAGTGGGGCAGCCTGCTTCAAGGGGAGGCCTGGCTGCAGACACGGGGTCTGAGGAGGCCATGTGAGCGATGGCCCCTGGGCGTGGGATACCTTTTGAAGTGTACATGCTGTTTGGCACCTTGGCCGTTTGCGCCCGTGACAGCGCACATCCACTGGCGAACCACCTTTGATAGAGGGTGGGTGGGATGGAGGGGCCTGGGGCGTGCAGATAAGGCACAGGAAGACTGCTGAATGGAGACACACTTATGTGGATTGCAGGGGGGCGGCCTGCTTCAAGGGGAGGCCTGGCTGGAGACACAGGGTCTGAGGAGGTCCCTTGGCGTGGGATACCTTTTGAAGTGTACATGCTGTTTGGCACCTTGGCCGTTCGCCCCCCAGACAGCCCTACATGCCAGCGCTCATCCACGGGTGCGAACTGCCTTTGATAGTATATCGTTGCTTATCAATAACAAATGCCACATACCGGAGTTTCTTGTGAGCACAGACCCACACTTTAACCTTTGTATTATAGTGGTCAAGACCCTTAACCTAAGGCCTGTATAATCCAATGGTAATTGTTAGTATAGATATATGTGTGACTTTTCTAGAGACATAACCTACTGAAAGACTTTGAACAAGTGTTATTTAGTGCATGCATTATCGAGAATATTTTATGTTAGCTTAGATAGATAGTGACTACCCTGCTTCACAGCGACCAGACCTTCACCCATTCGGAGCACAGATGTCTGACGTCCATCCTTGAATGGAGACGCACTTGATTAATTTAAAAAATTGAAACAACCGTTGTTAAAATATATGTGGTGTTTTATTTTGTATCTTATTTTCATGGCACAAAAATACAAGACTTTAAAGATTATACAGGTCAGGTTGCAGCACAGCGAGAGAAAATCCCCTGTACTGACCGCTGTCACTCGGGAACGTTTCTCTTATGGCACGAACGGCACAGGCGGGTATCACTCTTCGAACGCGGTGTCCAAGCCTCCCGTGGAGCCACCATGTAAAGGAACGATAGGCCACCAGCCTGTACCACCTGTGAAAAGGAATGAAACAAACTGTTTTTAAATGACCAAGATAAGTTTAATAAACGTTTGTTGTCAATGACAATTCTTGTAACTAATGGCATTCTGCATGGGCAAATGCTATCTAGACAATGCACACTATTGAACGACTTTCATGCGTTACTATGATACGAATATATAATTTTGGATATAGTAGAACAACATGAAATAGGAGTGGCCTGACAAGCAGAGTATACTTACTCGTTACTCTGATTACGAGGACGAACAGTTGCGTGAAGTTGGTGCATAAGCACCATCATTATTCTTAACCCGGCCCGTGTGAGGCAGGCTGCCCTGAAGTCTGGCTGCTTGGTGATGCATTGCGGTCGTGGCTCGCCTTCCGAAATGTAGGCCAGGCATCCCGAGTTTTCTCGGCAGCAGCAGTTCTCGTCCTCGTTTGGTATTAGCTTGCACCGATTGCATGTGCACCAGGTGGAGACGCCGTCCATGCGACTAGGCACAGGCTCTTCATCTGTTGAATCGTCCTCCCAACTGCCGTCCGAATCCCCATCGTTCTCGCGTGCTTCCCTTTCCAGTAGTTCCTCCTCAGTATACTCGGGCTCGTACATGTAGGGCATTGTTGTAGCCATTGTGTGGTAAACAAAGTAAAATAATTTACAGAGATGGTACAGGTGTTCACACGGGCTACAAGCGGCGATGTTAGCTGACCAGAGCACAGAAACGAGTCACAGAATACTCAAAGTAACACAGAGAGAGGAATGGAATCGAAAATCTGCTGCTGTGTGTTGGGAAACGGTCTGTTTATACTTATTGAGGAAAGAGGCGTCCTGCCATTTCCATGGCGACACATCATTAGCTGAGGCGCAGCGATTGTTGACACGAGACGTGCTTTGGCATTGGGAAATGGGCGGTACGAGTCTGCTGATGACCGGCTCAGGGGATTTGATTTAGTGCCGCAGAAGCAGGTCAGCCAGGGCGATGCGGCAAGTGATGGGATTATCACAAAATGGCGGCTCCCTGGTGCCTGTTTTCGCGTGCGTTTAATGGACGAAAACTCGGGTAAGGTCCATAGGAAAGTTTTCTAAAATCGAGCCATTTAGGCTTAAAAAAACATGGCCGACCCGTAGGGACAATAACATTTTTTACTAGACCATGCCTTTAAGGTTCTCTGGGACAATACCAGATTCGAATGAGGCATTTATGAAGGTGGTAATGAACGGCGTGAGGTCGTGCGCAGCCTCCTTGATGATGGGGGCAGGGCAAGAATCCCCTTGGCATTTGGATGGCTTGAGTTTCTTAATATTTTCAACTTCCTCAATAGAGAGGTGCAAAGCTGAATGGTTTGAGGGAGTGTTTGAGTGCGGGGATGTTGTACGACGAGGGGTTGCCTGCAGAATCCGAAAGGTGGTTTCTTTTAGCATTGATTTTTGCTTGAAGCTTAACGATTTTGTCTAATGATGCCTTTTGGATGTTGTACCACCAGGCGTTATCAGGGGTGCGTGTGTCAGGAGGGGCTACTGGAGTCTCTAGTTCCTTGAGGATTTTAGAGTTTCTTTGTGTTTGATTGTGCTAGCAATATCCGTTTGTTGTATACATCTTTTTTAGCGTCTATTATGGCTTGTTTGTAGGTAAAGGAGGCAACGGTTAGGTTGTTTTTATTAACTAGCGATGGTCTGCTTTTCCAATGAGCCTCAGCTTTTCTTTTCTTCTTGCGCAGCTCTCGGAGTTGTGGGGTGAACTAAGTATTGAGGTGGAGGCGAGGTTTTTGTTTACGCAGATTAAGTGGCGCAATGGTATTGAGGGCTTTTAAAATGGCCTGATTATAGGTGTCTACTATGGCTCTGGGGTTGGTGCACGTTGTTGAGGCCCTATTGAGCCTTCGGAGGATAAGTGGGAGAAGTTTCTCTACCTTGATGTCCTTCTTGTTGCGAGTGTGTGTAGGTGGGGCAAGGTTCGGTTTGGCTGTTTGTGGGTTGGAGTTGATGGAGAAAACAATTTTATAATGATCAGACCAAAAGCAGGGGGTCACAGAGATCTGAGTGCGCAGTTCAGATCAGAGACCCAGTCAAGGATGCAACCCTTGATGTGGGTAGGCTCTTTGATGTGTTGGGTGAGGCCAAAGTCTGTTAGTGTGCTTGCTAAATCAAGGGCTTTGGTGTTGTTCACATCCTGGTAACCTAGATTGAAATCGCCAACTAGTAGGATTTGTGAGTTGTGCTTGGTACTTGTGGCAAGGATGGATGAGATGTCTTCCGCGAACGAGGAGCTAGGACCTCGGGGCCTGTAAATAAGATGCACTGTAGCAGTATGATTAGGTGAGATTAGCAATTTAATGGACAATAGTTCAGCGGAAGGAATCGTAGGCTAGAGACAGATTTAAGTTTAAGTGAGATCTTGAAAATGAAGGCTTATCCTCCGCCCTTGGTTTGATTGCTGTCCCTGTCACACCTGATAATAGAATAGTTGTCTGGGATAGCCAAGGATAGGGCAGGGTCTGCTGCCGCATGCAGCCACGTTTGTGACGGCTAGGAAGTCAAGTTTTCGGTTATGATGAAGTCAGCGATATCTAGGGCATGAGCAAGGAGGGAGAGAGCATTGATGAGTGCACCTTTGACCTTGATGTCTTTGGCAATACTAGGAGCAGAGGGGCTGATGCATTTTTGATGGGGGTGTAGTCTTGATGATAGGACAGATGGTGACATCTGGCAGCTAGTCTCTGGTTTCTGGCTAAGGTGGCAGATGGTTGGCTAGAGTAGGTCAGTGTACTCTGTTTGGCAGACAATGGGTGATTAGCGGTGTGAGGCGGTGGAGGACTGTTAGATAAGCGTGCCTGAGTGAGGGTGAGGCATGGTCTAGTGCCAAATCTAACGTTACTCGTGTCAGGCACGGTGTGTCGACTGGAAGGGGAGACTTTACTGTTGAGCAGCGGGGTCTGGTTGAGGTATACATGGCAGAGGCGCGACCCTAGCCTGAAGTTTCTACTGTGGGTAGGGCAAGGTTGATAGGGTGTGGGTTTGGTTGCAAAGTGTTGTAACCAAAGGGCCGGTGCATTCAGGTAGGGATTAAACTTTGTCATAGGGATGGGAGGATTGGAGACGTGAATAGGTGTTATACCGGTGGATGGTGAAACTGAGTGATGGTAGTAGGCGGTGGTGGTGCTAGAAGTATAGGAGCCGTGAGGTGTCCCGATCAGGACCCAAAGGGTGAGCAGGATGTAAGTTGTGTAATGTAGTGCGGGTGGGTGTGTGGGCTTCAGTTTAGATCTGTCAGATAGTGGGGGATTGCTGGGGTACAGTGCATTTTACCAGACGAGTCAAGAGGAAGTTGGGTCAATAGACAGTCTAAGTACAGCCAAACCTACAGAAGATTGGTGTAATTACCATGTAAGGTCCCACATTAACCAAAAAATGGAGTGTTGGCTACCGTGTAGTCAAGATAAAGCAGGGTAAGCAATAGGTTAAGCATGCAATGACACCAGTTGTATCCTAGGAGCACGAGGTAACCATATCAATAAATCCACAAGCTTTTTGGGTTAGCTGGCATTACCATAGCATGTACAGGCAGCAAATGGCATAAAACATTTAATCAGCATGAAGTGGTATTGACAATGATGCAATAGTAGGATACTGAGCCAAGGATTGATTAGATCCAGCTGAGGTCCTACCAGAGTAGTGAGTGGGTCATGTTTAGAGTTAACATGGAAAACATGGGAACATGTAAAGACAGTAGATGTGTTCGCAAAAGGTCACAATGGTGGTTACAAGCCGATGTGAGACGTAGCGCACATGATATGTACCATGACATTTACAATGGGTATTAGGAGCGGACAGTCAAAGGGAGACACGCAGCTGAGTGTGCTCAACTGCGGCAGGCAGCAGGTGACAAAGTGGGCATTAAGGTTGGTGCATGCTACTTAGGCGCTATAGTCGGGAAAGTACACGAGTTTCCGGGGATAAAGTACCTTATGTACGCCTCTCAGGGTGAGTGCAGGATGTTCAGGTGGGTTCTAGTAAGCTCAATGGGCACGGTGGAGGATGCGGTAGGTCAGAACAATAGTATGTTTGATGGTGCAATAGGGTGCTTCAGTGAAAGTCACAAGAGTCCAAAGATCATAGTAGGCTGGTTCAAAAGAAGCCACCTGGGGCGAGAACACAGTGGGCAAGAATGTTATCAGATACAGTTCAGGCTAAAACAGTAGTGAACACAGTGGGGTTGGCCTTGGCAACCTAGGCAGAGGTGCTTGGTACAGGGCCGTAACAGTTTCTGTGGGCTAGTATACTGCATCAAATGGTGAACATATTGGGCAATGTTGTACACAGTGGAGAACATAATGGGGGGCAGCAAAAACTAGTTTGAATGCCTATCTGGCGGGACGGGAATTTAGGCAAGCAAGTAGTGAGGCATGCAGTGGGATCGATAATACATCGGCAAGAACTTGTTTCTCTCCAATGGCAGAGTCTCACCTCAATAGGACGAGGGCTACATAGGCAGAGGTAGGAGATACAGTCGTGAGTCAGACAGCCCGTCCCTCGAGCTAAGAGGAAGGCTATGCACAGCGCTGTGGTAGTTCCATGATACAGTTACAAATGGCATTGTTCAATAGCGTGACATTTTCTGCATGAAAGAGGCAAATATGTGGAAGGATAAAGCATGGGTAAAAACGCCAAAAGATCGACAATACTGAACAGGCTAGTGATGGATTAGTAAACAATATATGCACACTATTACAGGGCATATAATGAATACAATTGAATACTAGGGAACACAGTAATACCAAGAATAAGGCGACCTGGAGCATTCAATAGGTGAGCAAAATACATGTAATAGTGATATCCTGGCGAGGCTCTGAATTTGGTTGTTAATGGGCTGATCGCAAGGATGAAAAAGCAGATAGTTAATGGTAAGAGTACACAGGGTTTACTGTGCCAAGGTCATGGCCGATACTCTGTGGACGGGCAGACACTCGAGAGATTTGATATCAGCCTGGGCTCAGGTGCGGTCTGGATCGCTAAGCAGTCTTGGGTGAAAGAGTCGATAGAAGGGTGTTTACTGATCCAGACCGACTCTAGACACGATCGAGACAGGCGCCTTCGGTAATGCGCCTTCGGTCAGGAGCCGGCTCACGCCTTCCGGCGTATGGTTGGTGTAGATAAGAAGCAAGGACCCAATCAGGATGCAAGTTTGAGTGCAGGGAGCGTCCGGTTCGGTGGTGCTTGATTATAGGGAGTAGGCGGTCATCTTTGCCTGTACAAGCCCTCGTCTAGCACAATGGGGGCAAGTGGTATATAGGTAGAAGGTACGGCAATGCAGCCTGTATTGAAGCTGAAAGTAGAGATGAGGTTGATCTACAATTATCAAACAATTGGAGCTGAGTAACGACGGTCGCCGCGTCTAGGGAAGTAGTCAGCTGGTATCAGCTGATATCACGTGCAAGGGCCCACTGGCTTACCTATGCTCTCTGGTCTCGTCGGATGGAGGCGGCCACTGATGGATGGGGAGCTCCAGCTCCTCTGGGTGAATGTTGGCTTCTGATCACGCTCGGTGCCTTTGGTCATGCGCCTTCGGTCAGGAGCCGACTCACGCCGTCCGGCTCACGCCTTCCATACATACCAGTTTGGCTGTATTTCGGCCAGAGGCAGTGTGCAGGGGACGGGAGTTCCCATACATTGGGAACATTGGGAACTTGCCATTCATTGTTTTGTGCCATCAATCCCAGGGATTCCAACGTAACTGCAGTAAAATATTTGACTGAATTGCAGTGCCTGCAAATAAAGCAGGTGCCCTGAGGGGCATGGGCATCCACGTCCCGAGGCTCAGAGGATATGGAGACCCACGTCCTAGGCGTTAGTGGTTATTCAGATCTTTTTGGAAGCTGCACAGGAAGTTTGAGACTTGTTTTAGAAGTCAGCCAATTACTAGTACACATCAATCATGTAGTTCAATCAACTGCAGCTCATGGATGCCCTAAAGTACTTTTCATTGGACAAAGACAAGTAATCTCAGTGCTAGAAATATTTTGGGAGATCAACAGTGTTTCCTAAAACACTAAATAACTTTGTTTGCAAAAACAAGCAGCCTTTAAGAACGTGAGGAGAGTTTCAATGCCATCTGATGCTAGAGTTGTTTGATATGGGCATTTCATTAGCAGTGAGAAACATTTGGTGGCCGTAGGGGTATTCCTCTACTTTATTGGAATAACTCGTCTTGCAAATTTGGGACAGGCCTTTCCACTACCAGTGAAGGTTCTAACTCTGCAGCAAACTCACATTTACTTTAGTCCTTCCTTTAACAACACAGTGTGTTTGTGCTGAAGGGCTTTTGGTCTGCTGCCTTTTGTGCTCATAGTAAATTTTGCTTGAGGCAGAATGTGCGACACTTAAAAATATTCTCCTCATATTTGAACCAATCCCCACTCTAGCTGGATCCCCATTTCCAGTGGACTCTGTGGGGCTCCTAGGTGATCGACCTGATTTCTACCCTTGGATCATCACGTCATCTTAACCATGGACTGTTCAGAATGAGTGGGTGGCCCTCTTTACTCTTAAGAGTCTGTCTTGTCTGTGTCTCAGGACAGCCTCTCCTAAATACATATGTAGGCCCTGAAGTCTGTGGTTTACCTCTGAGCCCTTCCTCCTTCAATGGGAAAAGGGTGTGCATCCAGAATAACACCTCTACAATGACTTAAGCCAACAACTAAGGGGTCACTTGTTTGTTTTCAGTGGCAGTAGAGTGTGCTCTGCTATATCATATTGCATTCTCTGAAGTCCTTCTGCCAGACTCCTTGAACACTCCTTCTCTTTGTATGATTAGTAATGATGCTCATGAGTGGAAGCTTAGCCCATGTGGTGACAATGTCTTCAAGGAGGGAGAACTAGCCAGAACTTTTTAGATTTTTGTAACCCAACAAGTTGCTCGTAATTCAGCCGCTGATGATCAGAATCACATGCATAATGCTCCAAGCTGAAAAATATAGTGGAACCATGTTTCTCCAGCATTGGATCTTTTGAGTATTCCCTGCTGACAGGCTGGGAATCCTCTGTAAAATGTTATTATAGCATATAATAGAGTTTTTAAGCTCCACTGTAGGAGCCCATCCATATCCTTTGGGGTGTATTGTGCCTCAGCTAATGGGACATCAAGTGACGAGCCCCACCAAGGAGCCATCTTCAGATTCTAACAGCACATCGTGCTGAGGAGTCCTCAAGGCTTTCTCTCCTGGAGAAAAACCAGCAACCAACAAAAATTCTATCTTTCTTCACAACTTTACAAATACATCATCTAGACAGAAAAGTGCTTATATTTTCTTAATGTGGAGGAAAAATGGAAGGCTATGTTAAAGGCATGCCAGTCATGTGGCATTAAAAACGTTTGAGGGTGATCAGCATTCTGAATGCATATACTGGCTATATCCTAATCCCATTCAGGAGGATTGTGAGATCTGTTCTACTTTTAGCACAAAAACCCTCAAGGATGGAAGAGAAGATTGCCCTTTGGCTCAACGAAGACAGATACCCCTCTTCAGAGGCAGAATCCTCTAAAGGTTTGGTGGAATGCAAATCAGATAGGCCAAAAGCCTATAAAAGGGCCAGATCAGAGGAGAAAATGACGTCCTCTGCTTCATTTGTGACCCCCCCAAAAAAAAAAAAAACAGCCCGTCCGTCGCCGACATCACCGGCGAGCAACCCTCCAACGGTGACGGAGTTGGCAATAGGTTTCCATCAATGAAGGTCTCCAAGAAACCACTGCCGACAGCACTCCGACCGTCCAACGATAAAACCATCGTCGTCGGCCTCATCATCGTCAACTACCATAAAACCATCATCGACGGCTGCAAAACCATAGTCGGCGGCCTCGTCCTTGTCAACGACACCACGTCAACTTCCTCCCCATTGACGGTCCCGGAAACAATGCAGCATCACTAACAGCACATGAAGGTTCACCAACACTTTTCCTGTTTCCGCCATTGACCGTGGGATGGGCGAGGGGCATAAAAAAGGACATTAAGGCGCCCATGTCTATGGGCACACACAAGATGTCGAAAACAGGAAAAAGAAAAGCACAAACACAAGTTGGATGACAAATATGTGCCAAATAGGAAGGAGCAAGAGTAAATACAGGTCTCTGCATTGGCCCAGCAAGGTCCGATAGGCTTGATAGGTAGTTTTAGGACTATCAAGCACCTGCATTTGCCTAACATCATGGACGAGCACAAATTAATAACAGAAGTTGGGGAACATTCTTCACCTCAGTCTTAAACCCCAACCCCATTGCCGGCTGGGGCCTCCCTCTAGAACAGCCCCCCTATCTCTCTCAAACTCTAGCAGAACCATCTCCGGTTCTGGAAGCAATTCAAGACCTTCATTGTCGCTTCCGCTTTCTCTCTTCCTCTCCCCTGCTGATGACCCGTCTGTCCCACGCACTGGTCACCTGGCCCCCTCTGAACCCTGCCTGTCCAGTTGCACCTCGCACTTCCTCTTGGCTCTCCCAGCAGTTGTGATCTGTATTTGTAACCCTACAGTCCCCTCTCTCGGCACTCATGAGTCACCTGTTGGCTGCACGTTCTGACTACCTGCATTGAGCCACCCGCTGGCTGCACTTTTGTTAACCTGCACTTCTCCACTCCCCCCTTGCACTGCTCCCCTTCCCTGCGCTTGCACGATCTGAATGACACAAAGCCTAGTAAGATCGTTGTTTTGTCCTCTCTCTGTTTTCTCCCTTCTTGTCGTGCCTGGAAACACTTGTGTACAGGTGGATTATAAATGCCATATCATATCATATAACACTGATGACCCAATAGCAACCAAGGGTCCAACACTGTTCCCGGTCTCGTCAATTCTTCTAGATCAAACTCTGAATGAATGTGGTCCTCCAGTATTTGAACAGGGGTTCTCACCCCAGTCATCTGAAGAAAGCCGATATTCACCACAGAGAACACCAGTGGAACCAAGGCTACAAGAGTTACTGCAACCAACATTACCAACCCCCGCTGCTCCTCTACAACCAACAGAACCGCTACTCAACCCACAGTCCCTGTTATCCTTATAAGTACGATCTACTCTTCAGAGCGTACTTCAAAAACTAGATACCAGGCTACCAGTAAACCAGCCCCTCCTGCAAACACCCATCGAAGCGCCAGGCCCTTCAGGGGAACCCTGCAGACCTGACAGAAACTGTGTGAACGAACCAAGGGGACCGCCTGTCAGGCCTATGAGGCACAGATGACCCAACAGGACCAGCAGCCCCATTAGAACACAAGGGGCCTCACCAGGACCACGCTATTCCCGATACAGTCAAGAAGGAGAGCACCAATCCTCTACCACCGATGATGAGGAAGGTAACAGAAACCAATACAGAGGACACAGACTTGGGTTTGATCCAAGATTCTGAAGAATCGTCGCGTCAGTCTTCACCGGATGACCTAACTGCTTTCCACAATACTGTACAAAAGGCTTGTGAAGAATTTGGCCTAATAACATCGGAGCAGAAAAAGGATTGCTTCTTTTCTGATTTAATGCACAAGCGCAGGAAGGCGGTAGTGTCCACTCACATCTCAGACCACGTTTGGGAGGTAGGGTTATTACTCATGAGAGAACATTTCTCAGAACCAGCATTTGAAAGGCTGCTTGGAGAAGAAATTTAAGGCACCCGAGATGTCTCCTAAATGTCTTACATGCCAGCTGACACCTGATTCGTTAGCATCAGTGTCAGTGTGTACAAAGTCAAAAGTGCAAGTTCAAAAATGCACAGTACCACCCGACAATGACAGCAGGAAGCAAGATGCATTTGGTAAGAAAGTCCTAGCCACAGAAGCCACAACAGTAAAAGCTGCTAACCTGCTTGCAATAATCTTGCGATATGATCGCGAGATGTGGAACCGGCTCACACCGCTGTTAGGATACCTGCCAGAAGACAAACCAGGCCCTGGACATCCTCCGAGAAACTGGGTTTAAACAAATGAGTAATTGGGTAGTACTTTTAAGATAGGCATGGTTAAAATGCACAGACTTTAGAACAGATGCGCAATCAAAGGCGCTAGATATGCCTTTTGAGGGAGATCAACTCTTTGGTCCCAGAATTGGTGACGCCCTAAAAGCCATAAAAGCAGACACTGACACAGTGAGATCGCTCAACACACTGATGGGAAGGCTCAATTTTCGCTCCTTTCAAGGGGCCTTAGGTCGTTCTACAGCGACAAGTAGAGGAGGAAGGACATCCTCATTCACAAGCGTACTACCAGGGATATCGCCAGTCGTACCCATGTAAGCAAAAAGACTACCGGCAAGCTCCAAGAAGAGGACAGCATCGGCCTCTAGGGGCAGGCAGTAAAGCAAGCCTGACATCTGTCAAAAACGCACATACACCCACAGTCCAACTGCAGCAAGTAGGGGGCGAATTGCAACGCCCTCTACAGCAGTGGCAACAGTAACCACAATGTAACAAAATAAAGAAACAGATTACCCCACTCTCCGCCTATAGATATGGTTGTGTGATATTTTCTATTTTACAATGCAGGACATTATTTTTTCCTCAAAATACATACTCCATCTCAGTTGTCGCATGACATACCAGGGCACAGTTAACATTGCTGATAAACCAATCTCCACTATTTACTTATCAGAAAAATAATTAAATAGTGGGGAGTGGTTCATCAGCAATGTTAACTGTGTCCTGGTATGTCATGCGACAACTGAGATGGAGTATGTATTTTGAGGAGAAAATGATGTCCTGTATTGTACAATAGAAAATATCACACAACCCTATATCTATAGGCAGAGAGTGGTGTAATCTGTTTCTTTATTTTGTTACATTTAGCTCATTATTGCTCTCCTTTTTTGAGAAACAGATCCCCCATAACAGAAAATAAGGGAGATTACCTTAGTTGAGGTTATTTTTATTAACAGTTAACCACAGACAGGTGGGTTATGAACATCATAAGAAACGGTCACTCCATAGAATTCCCGGGAGCCCCCTTCCAATGACCCCAATGTTTCAACACCAGCCACACCTAAACATCTTAAAGGGGGAAGTAGAGAAACTGCTCATGAAAAATGCAATTGAAAAAGTCCCTTAACATCAAAGAGGCAAAGGAACGTACTCTAGATTTTGTCGTAAAAAAAAACAGACCACACATAGCGACCAATTCTGGACTTAGGAAATCTCAAAAAATATGTCATGAAACAAAAGTTCAAAATGGTCCCCGTGGCAGATGCCATAAACTCAGTAAAAGAGAACGAGTTCCTATCGTCACTAGATCTCAAAGACGCATACTTCCACATCACCATTGGCAAAAATCACAGAATATTCGTAAGATTCGTAGTGGCCACAAACCACTACCAATTAAAAGTCCTCCCATTTGGCCTTTGCTCACCCCTGAGAACATTCACAAAATGCCTGGCTCCTATAGCCGCGTCGCTCAGGCTATAGGATACCATATATATCCATATCTGGACGATTGGTTGGTGCAAACACATCACACAAAGTGGCAGAAATATCGATCCGGCAGGTGTTCATAACCATTTTGCACCTCGGCTTCGCAATAAATTCAAGCCATCAAGCACGTTAGTATTCTGATGGATTCAGTTCAACACCAACAAGGCCCGAGTACGTCCCTCGGTAGAGAGGGCCGTGTCGATGCCCAGTCTAATCAGGAAGTTCTACTTGGGCGCCAAGGTCACAGTCCGATCCGTCATGCAACTCTTAGGCACCATGTCGTCATGCATTCCACTAATACAACATTTCAGGTTACAAATGAGACCACTACAAGAATTCTTAGCAGATCGGTGGTCCAAGCTAAAGGGGACATGGAACGACAAGTTGACAGTAACAGATGCTCACAGACAGCTTGCAGTGGTGGTTGATAGCATTCTACATCTCCAAGGGAGTCCTATTCAGAGATCTGCCTTTTCAAGACACCTTGATCACAGATGCCTCACTAACAGGATGGGGCGTGCACACACACACCAACTATCAGTGATGGGCCGTTGATCTTCGACAAAGGCACAACTCTACATCAACATACTGGAACCTCCCACGCTCACAGCGGAACTCCTGGCCGAGCTCCAGGATATAATACTGGAAGAATGGGCGGACTCATGGGCGATAGGGGGGATTTCAATGAGGTCATGGAGACAGCTCGGGACAGAACACGCGTGGGCAGCAGAGCGGTAGACGTCCCGACCAAACTCCACACCTTTGCAGAAGGTATGGGGCTATCTGACACATGGAGGGCAGCCCACCCACTAGATCGGGGCTACTTGTTCTACTCCAACGCACACCGGTCCCTATCCAGACTTGATTATATCCTCACCCCAATGAATATGGGCCATCAACTACTGTCCGCAGAATTCCTGGCGAGAGGGATCTCTGATCACTCCCCCCTATTGGTAAAACTGAAGGGTCTATCAGCAAAACAAGAACCCACCTGGCGCCTAAACACCTATTACTTAGGGATACCCGAAATACTGGAAGGGCTTGCAAACAAGACATCGGAATACTTCGACTTAAATATGGAGGCATACAAGACCGTCATACGGGGGGGAAGCAATATCCTTGGTGGCAGCTCACCGCAAACAACATAGCGAGGCAATCTCCGAAGCAGAAGCCCAGGTAACTAGGCGGGAGGAGCAATTCCTCGAAGAGGGAACCCAAGAGGTGCATGAGGCCTTGGTAACAGCCCAAACAATCCTGAGAGACAGGGCCCTAGATAATGCCCGAACTGCCCACTGGCAGGCCCGGAGCCAGATATACGAGAGAGGAGACAAAGCCACCAAAACACTAGCCTGGCTGGAATGCAGGGAACAGAGCAAAGGACAAGTACGGGCCATCCAAACCCAAGACGGGAACTTACTAACGGGGGACGCTGAGATCGCAGGGGAATTCGCAAACTACTACAGAGAACTATACTCCCCACAAATACGAGACCCCACAATAAACGTCCCGAACTTCCTGGACGAGATCACGATCCCCCGCCTTTCTGAACTTCAGACAGAACAGTTAGACACTGCCATCACTGAGGATGAGGTAGGAGAAGCCCTCTCACAACTACAGACAGGGAAGACCCCTGGCCCCAACGGGTTCCCGGTAGAACTGTGGAAAAAACTGAGCGCAACGACAACGAAACACATGCATGACATGTTCCTCCGTAGCAGAGAACAGGGCACCCTCCCCCCAGACCTCCAGAAAACGACAATAGTGGTGATCCCCAAAGCAGGGAAACCCCCGGAGCACTGCGCCTCTTACAGGCCCATTTCTTTAATAAATGGGGAGGCAAAAACGCTAGCCAGAGTCCTCGCCAATAGACTGCTGGGGGTGATTGGATCCCTAACTCACCCAGATCAGTGTGGTTTTATGCCCGGCAAGTCCACCCGAATGAATCTCTGCAGGGTCCAGATTGCCCTCGACCGAGCTGACGAGATCCAGTCTCTGCTAGCCCTCCTGCCGGTGGACTTCGAGAAGGCTTTCGATTCGGTGGGATGGGAAGCCCTGTGGGACATAATGGAACGCATGGGCTTTGGACAATACTTTGTCATGGGTTAAACTCCTTTACTCCCTCCCCGAGGCCTCTGTAAGAGTCAATGGGAAATCATCCGCCACATTCCAGCTGAGTAGGGGGACCAGGCAGGGATGCCCCTTCTCTCCCCTGCTGTTTCTCCTCGCCATTGAACCTCTGGCAATCCGGTTGAGAACTGACACACGATGGACAGGATTTGCCTGGCCACGGGGCGGGGAGGAACGGGTCTCGCTGTACGCGGATGACCTTCTGATATATTTGAGCAACCCAATAATCTCCTGTCCGATTGTGACCAGAACCCTGGAGGAATACCAACACTTCATGGGACTACGGGTCAACACACAGAAAACAATTTACTTCCCGGTACAGGGAGGGGAGGAAGCAATCCCAGATCCCTGTCCATACTCCGTTTCAATTCTGGGCTTCACCTACCTAGGCATACGTATTAACAAGACACAGGACTTCCCCAAACTGAACCTACACCCGATAATGCAAAAACTGGAGAACGATGTCGCCCACTGGCACTCCCTCCCACTTTCATTACTCGGGAGGGCGGCACTGTTTAAGATGCTGGCACTCCCGAGATTTCTGTACGTCCTCCAAAATGCCCCGCTCCCTATCCCGGCCACAATATTCGCAGATATAAACCGGACTCTCCGTACACTTCTCTGGGGAGGAAAACAGCCGCGCATTGCCCTAAAAACTCTCTACCGCTCTGTGTGGGATGGGGGTATAGGACTGCCCAACATTCGCACATATTATTGGGCGGCACAAGTGGGAGTGGCAAATGAATGGCTACACGGAGACCCGCTGCTACCACATATCCGCGTGGAGACAGGGGACACTGGCTTGCCATCCCCCCTGCACGTACTATATGATAGCCCAAGGAACCTAAGAGCAGCGCCGACCGGGTCCCGTCATATACAGTGAGTTTGGAGGGAGATACACAGATACTTAGGCTGGGCAGACAGACCGACCCTGATCCAACCCCTTTGGCGTAATGCACACCTTCCCGAAATACAAAAAATGGGCCACTTCGAAACCTGGGAGAGGAAAGGGATATTCACTCTGGCGGACATTGTCCAGGAGGGGCGAATAACGGACTTTGAAACCCTGCGAACGAGACATGGGCTGTCACCCATGGACCGCTTCAGATACCTCCAGCTTACACACGCCATTAATACCCAACTCCCGAACCTGGCCGATATGCCCGCCTGCTCTCCCCTGGAAACAAACATACTTCCACACCCCATCCCCCACAAGGTAACCTCCACCCTCTATCAGGCAATTAACTCCTTTGGATCCAGGGAGCTTGACAACCTCAGGGCTAAATGGGAACAGGACCTGGGGCCACTAGAAACGGAGGAGTGGGTGGAAGCCCTGATGTCCCCGAGGGAAATAGGGATAGATGCCAAACTCCGGCTGATTCAGCTCCGAATCCTGCACAGGTCCTACTACTCCAGAACGCAAATGGCCAGTTGGAGTGGGGATGGAAACGCAGAATGCAGTCGATGCAAAAGGGCGGAGGGCACCTTCTACCATTTGGTGTGGGAATGCGGGGTGCTGCAGGAGTTTTGGACTGCGTGTTTACTCCGCCTCTCCAGAATACTTGGCTCCAGAATCCCGAGAGACCCTAAGCTTATCCTGCTGGGTATAGGAGGTGAAACGGACCTTAACAAATATGAGAGATTGTTACTAGGAGTAGCACTTGGTGCAGGAAAGAGACTCACGGCAGCCACATGGGGATCGGGGGACAGGATAACCATTGACAGATGGTCCAATGAAATGGACAGATGCGCCTCCCTGGAGAGGCGAATTTATAATGCAAGGGGCTCCCCCCGTAAGTTCCAGAAAATATGGGGAAAATGGGAACTATAAATGCTAAGACTAAATCAAGGGACAGCGGCGACGCCCTACGCAGCTGCCGGGTGGGGGGTGCGGATTTATGTCAAGGAATATGTTAAGCACTGCTATCTATTGTGTTCTCGATGATAGGTCTCCTAATGTCTTTTTGTGCGCTGGCTGTGCGTGCTGCCTTTCTTTTTCTTCTTTTGTTCTCTGTTTAACAAAACAATAAAAAAAGATTTATATAAAAAAAAAAAAAACATACTGGAACTGAAAGCAGTGGCTCATGCCCTCCGCTCATTCCAGCCAGTGCCTAAAGGCAAAGTGGTACGAGTGTTCACAGACAAAACAACCACAATGTATTATGTATGAAATCGGGAGGCACGAGATCATGGACACTCTCCAGAGCAGCCCGACGGCTGTGGCACTGGGCCATCCAGAACAACATGCAACTACAAGCATTTTTCTTTCCAGGAAAAGAAAACAAAACTACAGATCAGCTGAGCAGGGCCAACAACCAGTGACACAAGTGACAGCTGGCGGACAAGAAACTCCTACAGATCTTCAAAAGATAGGGAACACCGACCATCAATTTATTTGCCACATGGGAGAACAAGAAAAGCAGATATTCGCACCATCAATCACCAGGCGATGCGCTCGCAATGTCATAGGAGGGAATCTTTGCGTATGCATTCCCTCCAACGCCAGTCATACGCAGGGTCCTACAAATGATTGCAATGTACAAGTGCACGGTCATCCTCGTAACGTCAACATGGGTGAGACAACCGTGGTTTTCAGAGCTTGCTCATCTGTCCCAGAATCGTCCAATTCCTCTGAGTCAAGACTCCGTTCTACTAACCATGTGCAACCAACGGGTGCATCACCACAATTCAGGGGTGCTCAACTTAAAAACCTGGCTCCTGACTCCTGACTCCGAACTGGAGGCTTTCACTGGGGATCTCGTCAGTCATACTGACCCTCCCAGACAACTCCCCCTTGGAAATCGACTGAGTCCACAGAACGGTCCCAAGACGAGCATCCTCGTCTCCCCCAGTTGTCCTAGCCAGGATTCACTTTTACAAAGTGAAAGAAGAAATAATGAGAGACGTCAGATCTTCCAAACGGATCCTATTCAGAGGGGTGACCATCCTACTATACCAAAACCTAGCTAACTCCACCCTGCAAAAAAGGAAAGCACTGAGAAATCTCAGAGTGGCTACAAGAAAGAAAGATCTCGTACCGCTGGGGCTTCCCGACCGCCCTGAATTTCACTGTGGAAGGAACCGGAAGACAAATCCTCTCTCCAAAAGAAGCTGAGAAATTCATGGGAACAGGGGCAGAAAGTGGAGACTCTCAAACAGAAGCCGCCTCCCAGAACCCGATTTAAAAAGCAGTTGGCAAACACCTGGACGAGAGTCAACAGGAGACGCAGGTTCCGGGGCCCCCAAAAAAGCATCAACCCAGACTGAGCTGGAGTAGAGAACACCCTGCTGAAGGTCAATCGACCACCCCTATGGCTCTCTCCCTGAAAAAGATTTCGGAATGCCTGTGCACTGAACTTCCCGGTGAGAGAGCCTGGATGGGGTGGGAATTCACTTTAGCTGGAAGGACAACACTAAAACCCCCCGATAACAAACATAAGAAGGAGCGGTCCGAGAATATTGCACTGGTTGCTACCAGTGGCCGATGCACTTTTTTGGTTGTCCCGCTGTTAGCATGTTAGGCACCGTTGGCCTCAATAGGTTCGGCAATGGGGCGCAGGTGGTTACCCCGTTGGGTGAGGCTGGTCTCATCTGTGAAAGTTAATAGGGGGGGGCGGAAGGGCGGAAATGGGAGACTGGGAAGGAGCCATGTTCCTATCCTCCCAAGAAACAAGAATTTTCGAAACACTGACATCTACAGATAAGGCAGTCGTATACAATTATAAGAGGGCACACTGGGACTTTAAGGAAGGGTTCAACCCGAAGCCATTCTCAGCAGAATCCACTTGGATCCCAATGGGGTTGAATAATGAAAGTGAAATCCGAATGCTCATGTGGAACGTCCCGGGCCTCCCTTTCCCTGGGAAGCACAGATCCGTAGAAAGTAGGCTTAACACTCTGGCAGGGGACATGGTAATCCTCAAGGAGATACACTTGCTGTTAGCAGATGAGCGGCGCATCATATTTAAAAGATTTAAAAAGTCTTACTTTGCCACATCGGGAGAGAAAAAGAGGGTTGTAGCTATACTACTTAGCGACAAGTAGTCGATAAACGAAAACCACAGTAAAAAGAGACCCTAAGGGCAGGTAGACAAAACTATTGAGGGATGTAGGCAAATCACTATCCAACTATTTCAGGGAAAATACAACAGCAGACACTGCCATAGAGACAATTTGGGATGCCATGAAACTGGTAGTGAGGGGGGACACTCATCAATGCTAGCGCTGAACAGAATTGGGTATCTAAAATCCAAGCATCAAAACTAGAGACAAAAGTATTGGTGCAGGAGAGGGAGTTAAAAAAACGCTGAACTGAAAAAAGCCAAAATAGCCCTAAAAATGCACTGGGCTGACCATTCAGCTAAATCCTTATCATACACAAAGCAGTTCTATTACAATAAGAGTAATAAAGTGAACTGTATACTGGAATACAAACTGCAGAAGGTATATAAAAGAAATAACATAGTACGGCTCATTGGAGAGGATGGCAAAGCCTGATACACTGACAAAGAAAAGATGGAAGCCCTTATAGCCCACCTCAGTGTCATTATGACATGCCCGCCACCCCTCCTGAAAAACAAACCCAATACCGAAGTTTCATCAAAACTCCAACTAGAATCCCTAGAAGCCCCAATAATGGTGGAAAAAATAGCGGAAGCTATCAAATCCCTGAAAAGCACTGCCCCGGGCCCTGATGGGCTGACAGCTAAATTTTACAAACTCTACGCACACATACTGGCCCCACAACGCAATTCCTTATTCAATTCTTTCCTATCAACGGGAAGGGTTACCAAATCAATGGCAGAATCACTAACAATATTAGTTCATAAACTAGGGAAAGACCCTGAGCAAACGGCCTCCTATAGGCCAATAACGTTGATAAACAACGATGGGAAGATTTTCTCTAAGGTTCTAGCATTCAGACTGAAAAATACCTCCAAGACATAATAGCCAGAGATCAAACAGGATTCATACCAGGGCTGGGGACACACGACAACAATAGACACATGATCAACCTCATTGAAAGTGCCGGCAGAATGGTGGAGAAACTACTCATCATCTCATTGGATGCCCACAAAGCATTCGATCTAGTGGACAGGGGGTGGGGGGGTACATCAGACACACACTTGTGATTCGGCCCTAATTTTGTGAAATGGGCAATGGCCAACTACCAAAACCCAGTTACACAACTCTGGGCGAATGGTATCAGATCGGAAATGATACTCATCACCAGAGGAACACGGCAGGGCTGCCCGCTATCACCCCTGGTGTTTGCTTTATGCATGGAACATTTTGCGGATAGGATCCGACAAAACCCAGGAATACGGGGACGGGAGTAAAAAGCTGCACGGTACGCAGATGACGTACTCTTAAATATAACATAGCCGGGCACATCTCTGGATCACCCCTGGGAGGAGATCGATGCATTCGGGAGGGTCTCCGGATTCACTGGAAATTACGACGAATTGTCAGTTAATAGCAATTAATCTCACAAAGAAACAGAGGGAGGATCTTAGCCCCCTGCTCCTTATCCCATGGGCAGACACCGCAATTGGATATCTGGGGGTCTGGATCCCCAGAAACCCCAAACGTATCTACCAATGTAACTTCCCACAGCTGATCAGTAATTTCCGGAAGGATCTGGAGCACTGGAAAAAACAGATCTCCTGGCTGGGCAGAATAGCGGCTGTAAAAATGAATCTGATACCCAGACTAATTTATCAATGTGCAGCACTCCTGATGCATATTCCAGAGAATTAATTGAATTCCCTGCAGAGAAACATTACAATTAATCTGGGGGTGTGAGGGGGGAGAGACCCCGACTAGCTAGGAAGGTCATGCTCCGCGGGATGGAGCACAGGGGGACTGGGAGTTCCAAATGTGTCCAGATACAGGGGGGCGGCACAACTATCACACACATTTGCATGGGCCCAGACCATAGACCAACCATACTGGAAACATATAGAGGAAGCATGCTGCAAGCCCCCCTAGCAGACCTCCCACATATTCTGACCCTGAGAATCCAGACAAACCTAGGCACTCTCCAATCACTCAAAACACGGTGGCAAACTAGAAAGCAGCGGCCCGCAAATGGGGATATACGGGGACTCTAGACACACTCACACCAATCTGGAATAACCCAGAGTTTTCCCTGGGACTCCACTCCCATAGCTTTGCTTCCTGAAGAGGGGGGGGGGTCCCTGGAAAATCTGACTACTTGGAGAGGGGCAGCCCACTCACATTCGAAGAATGCAAAGCAAAATTCAAAATCAGAGGGGGAGCGGTTTCATTACACTCAGCTCCGACACTGGATGTCTCAAAGGGTAGTCGGGTGGGGCACAGGGGGAGGAAAAAGGGGATAAGTAGGTGCACACCAAGTGTTTCAATTATAAAGTAAACTTTCTAAATGTGTAACAATGTAGATATTCTTTCCAGGTGCCGGGGAGGAAAAGTGATCCTGGCACAGAATCACTATAACGTGTAAGTGAGGAAAAAAACGAGGATCCAAAGGTACCTCCTGTCCCTTGCACTCTTTTCAAAATCCATCAAATGATGGTTCATCAATGTCAAATAAATTCAACTTAATCATTCCATTGTATTTAGAGTTACATAAATAATGAGCAAAATCACTTGTAAGTTTTTGTAAAAAAGAAACCAAACAGGTTTTTAATTTGCAATTAACAATCAGTTCACACTTAGATTCTGAACCGAAAAAGAGCTAAGATAACTGTCAACAAAGTGATAAGTAATGGTAGTCCATTTATACAATTGAGTAGTGGCTGACGCGTTTCAGGAACAATATCCCTTCTTCTTGAGCCAAGCAGGTTTAAACTGTAAAAAATACATGAATAGAGAGCGTTTCAGTCCTTTCAACTATAATCACGTTGAAGTCACGTACATAAATAGAACATAAATAGAAGAATAAAGAAAGGTCAATCAAGAGTTGTACTGCCAAGTCTAAAGGAACTTAAAGGCTGCTAGTCCAGTGTACCCTGATTACAGGAGCCACCAAAGTAAAGTGGCCAGTGTGCATCAAAACGCTCATTACACGTCCCAAGAGTGGAAAATTACAATTCAAAGTGTGCTTCCAAACCAAAATACAACCATATTGCCTGCTAAAAATACCTTAAGGGTGGAGTAGGTGAGAACTGTGTCGTCCCCGGCAATGGTTGAGGAGGATGTGTTCCAAATCTTAACACACCAATTTATATCGAGGCGCCTAACCTGAAGGTGGAGCGCCTATAATGCAAAATAAGAGGTATGGCAATGACCCGCATTATCAAAGTACCTGCAATAGGATATATATTGACATCATATAAAAAGTGACTTTACAAATCTAAATGCTAATCATGAGATTCTGCATAGAGTTTTTAGTCAAAATGTATCCATGACACCGTACAAGAGGTAAAGACGCAAGATGAAAATTTACTTAGATTAATGATGACTTGACAATTACAAGAAATGATAGCTTACCGGCCAGGTCAGAAGATCTGGAGGTCTGAAAGTGTTAAATCCCATATCCTAAACGAATCGCGTGGAGTGACAGGCACAGTTGGAAAAAAGATATGGTTTTCTGTAAAAAAAATCAATAAAAAATACCGGGTCAGATAAGTAGCTAGCAGGTGTGTTCTGTAGTTAGCTGTAACTCTGAATTAATGCTAACATTCAATTCAAAGGCAATTACGTGCTCCTGCTTACCTCAGCGATGTGAATCGCACGATCCACATTAACGAGTGAAAAGGAGCATGTCACTTCAAAGTGTGAATATCTACGCCGCGCGGTTCGTGAACAGAAAAGAGCGTTCCTCCGTCCGCCCGTCAGTGGGTTTACACATCTCCCTAGCAACCCTCTCCGCGTTTAGGCAGACCCTCTATGGCTTGCCACATGTTGGTAAACATAGTAAGCAGACTATTCCAGGTCGTGCAATGTAAATGGTAAAGCTAAGTGGCGGATACATGAGCGCCATCTTAGAGTGTAAGTGATGCTGTTTGTTAATACAGCATCTAACTACAGAGGTGTATAGAGTTGTCACCAAGCATAATGGACTGTGTAAAAATAATGTGAGATAATTATACAGAAGGGCTGTATAATAGATTGAAAAACATTCACTAAAGACTGGTAAACGATTGGACTATGCGATTCGATATTGAAATACTTGAGAGCACGCACATGAGCAATGCATCATTGGCCACAGTGGGTACTCCAACAACAGGGTCACATCTGTATTGTATGAAAACAAAAAAAATTACATCAAATGGAAATGCAAAATCATCATAGGTATACATTTAACGGCAGTGGGTCGGTTAACAGATCCCGGACTGTAGATAATTTAACAATTGTTCCACTGTCAAGATTCTTGTGTTAATTCCACTTTGTGCCTTGTAGGTCCATAGTTCTACTTTTTAGAGTTCTAGGACAGGGGGAGGAGCCAGAGATTTAACAGCATTAGAGCTGACCCTAACATCAGCTATCCCACGGGGGAAAATCTCCACTCTGTAACACCTACTGGACAAAACGGACTCCACCATCAAAGAAAAATATATGCTCAATAGAAGAATGGGCCAAAATTTGGACCAGATTACATAAAAGCACCCAATGTATCACAAATGGTGAGGGGGGGGGGGGTACAAAGTCTGCTACAGATACTATGTTGCACCAGAGCAGCTACACAGATCCAACCCAGACATCCCACCGGGCTGCTGGAGAGGCTGCACCTCTGAGGGAACACTGTTCCATTTACTATGGACCTGCCCAAAAACAAGAAACTACTGGCGGGGGGTGCTGGAACAGATCAAATCAATCACAGGTCTGGCAATCCCATGGGATCCAGGGATAATACTGCTGGGAGACACCAGGGGTAGGGAAATTTCCGCTCACAGGGCAAATAGCACGCCTATGCACTCACCTCCTAACAGCGGCCAAGATTGCACCGGCCCGGCTTTGGAAGAACACAGAGGGCCCCTCAATTCCAATATGTTGTGACATTGTAGTGGCTGAAAAGATCACAGCAATCCGCTCAGGGAATCTGAACTCTTTTCATAATACCTGGGCCCCATCATGGACTATGCAGAAAAATACCCAGGATTCACCCGAAGGCCCCCACTCACCCGTTGGCTGCAATGAGAACTGAGATGGTGGGGTGGAACACGCCACACCCAAGGCCTTAATATTTGAAGGATAATAGAGCGCCCCAAGACTGAATCCTGCACAGAGAGAACCTCCTTTGAATGAAGTAGTGTTATGTACTGAATGCCTATAATATGCTATTCTGTTGTCTTTGTCATATTATTTGAAATGACTAATAAAATGTTTGATTGGAAAAAAAAGGCCTGGCGCCTCACTTCAACGAGTTTGGGCAACTACCAATCACGCAGGAGTGCAGAAACATCCTAAATGCTGCCAGGGCCGAATCCACAAACAAATCGTACACATACAAGTGGGATAGGTTTTGCACTTAGTGTTCTCAAGAACAATTGGACCCGTTGTGTGTGGAGCCTCACCAAATTCTACCGTACTTGTTGAAATTAGCCAAAGATGGTTTATCACACTCATCCTTCAAGGTACATCTGGCAGCAATTTCTAGATACACCATAAAGCAAACAAATGCTCCCATTTTGGAGCCCGCATTGTAAAACACTTCATGTGAGGCCTATTACGCACCTAGCCCCCTCAGAAAAAAGCACCACCTGACTGGAGCTTAAACACTGCTGTTTGCTCTAATGAAACCTCAGTTCGAACCAATAGCGACCACAGATTGTGTCTTGGAAACATGCTTTTCTGGTGGCAGTCACCTCTTTCAGGCGGATGTCAGAAATACATGCGCTATCTGTCAAACCTCCATATCTCCGGTATTGAAAGGAACATGGTCATCCTGAGAACAAACTCTTTGTTAATTCCCAGGGTACTATCCACCCTTCACTTACGAACTGAGGTTACTCTACCAGTTTTCTTTGCGCATCCATTCACACCAGTGGACAGTCTCTACACCCGCTAGACCTTTGAAGAGTTATCAAGCTCTACATAGACAGAACAAAGAACTTCAGGTATACGTCTCAACTATTTGTGGCTTTTGGGGCTCCTAACAAAGGTCGACCTATTTCAAAACAATGTATTGCTAGATGGGTCTTCGTCCCAATTTCCACAGCGCACACCCAGGCCTATCGGCCACTACAGGGTCCTGTTCACGCTGATTCCACTAGACCAGTGGTATCTTCAGCAGGCTATGGGCAGGGATTCTCCTGTCAGACATATGCCGGGCAGCAAACTGGGCAGTCCTGCGCACCTTTGTCAAGCATTACTGCATGGACAAGGAGAGGCTGAAGCAAAGGTCAGAAGAGCTGTCCTGCAACGCTAGTTTCAGTAAGGTATGCCTTCTCCCATTACACCTCCTATTACAAGAGGTTTACTGCTGTGGCAATGTATTCAAAGCATGGGACTCCATGAAAGATCCAATACTGGAGAAGGAGTATGTTGCTTTCCTGTAACTTCTGTTCTCCAGCATTGGTATCTTTCATGGATTCATATGCGCCCACCTACCAGTCCTATAGGATATAAGCTACATTTTGTCAATTCTCATCTCTCTGGGGTTAGAATCTGAAGATGACCTCCTAGGTGGGGCTTGTCACTCGATGTCCTATTGGCTGAGGCGCAATACACCCAAAACAACGTGGATGGGCTACTAAAGTGAGCTTAAAAACTGTATTATAAGCTATAATAAAATGTTACTGAGGATTCCCAGCCTGTCGGCGGGGAGCATTCAAAGCATGTGAATCCATGAAAGATACCAATGCTGGAGAAGGGAATTACCGGTAAACATACTCCAACTCTGCTGAGCCTGTTGTGAGGGGTCAGAAATGAAAGCCGGGCACGCATCGCCATGTTTTTGGTTAAAGACTTTTATTCAACTGAATAGGTTGGGAAAATGCCTCTCTTACCCTATTCTAAAGAGGAGTTTCTCTACATAAAAAACAGAAACTAGGGCTCTCTCTGTGTCAGGATGTCAGAAATTAAAAGCTGTCTGTGTCCAAACATTTTATTCTGAACCTCACATTACAAACAAAATAATAAAGTGAGAAGGGAAATGGCTTTAACCTGGTACTGGGAAAAAGTGTTCATAAATGAAAATAGAATGGCTCCAACTTAAATGTTCACCAAGGTGGGAAAGAGCTTGGATCCAGATGGTGAATCCATTCTCCTAGTTTCTTCAATGGGATGGCAACGTCTATTGATCTAACAGTTCTGTGTCTCCCCTTGGCCCTCAACAATCATGTCAGGAAAAAAGGTTCTGTAGTGATCTTTCTTTAGCACAAGTTTCTTCTTGGTCTAACAAACAGAGCCCTTTAACATTTCTTATAGGTTTGCAATTTGCCTGGTATACTCCTCTGCCAGGACTTCTTATGTGCTTTCAACTGCTTGGCATCCTTCTCTTGCCAGGATTTCTTATGTGATTTGACTTCCAGTGACATCAGGAGTGCCGGCATCCGGGGCCCTCCTGCAGCTTCCCACATACAGGAGGAGACGGATACCTGCATCATACCTTTATTTCAACAGGGCAGTGGCTCCCTTTGAAGATGGCCGCCACTGCATGTCTGAAACCACTGAGACCTGCCTGATCGTGCAGCCTGTGGCGATCTGTCATCCGAGCCTGCATCTATGGCCATTGACTGCCCCTCCCATTGGAGGATCAACACAGAAATGTACTTCCCGCTTCCTAGCCGGCAGGCTGGGCCGCTGGCCCCACTTAAGGCACACAGCCTGTCCGGGCTCGGCTTGCCTCTATATTCCTTTTTACATGGACTCTCCCATGGTTTCTGCATGATCACTGACCTGCCTCCTGAGATGGCGCTTTGCCGTTACACCTCGTTTCTGTAAGGTAAGGCTGGTCGGATCTCCGTCCTGCTGGTCCGTTTCTTTAATGGCTGCTACTTGAGTTACTCTGGCTTACACTCTACTCACCGCCCCGCACCCCCATCACAATCACTGCTGCAGTGTTCCCTACTTAAATATCGAATCTGGGTGTTTTTACATCCATGCTGCCATTTTCGTTTGGTGCTCTAGAGCGCCTTTAGAGTGCTGCTTGTGTGGGTGGGACCTTCCCCTCACTGCTTGCTAGTAACTCAACTGCACAGTCCTCACTGTGCGACAACCTGACTCCTGATTGATGTTGCCCTTCACTCTGTGAGGTGAGGCTCTGCCAGTCGGTGTAATCATACCTATCTGACTCATATACCGCCTGATGTATCCCCCTGTAACATGAGGTGAGGCTTTGCCAGTCTGTGTACATTCACCATTTTATGTCTGTAACCATACGTGTATTCTTGCACTAATGTACCATGCACTTTCTGTAACTAGCGTCTAGATGCCTCAAGGCTTTGTGCGCTGAAATAAATGCAAAAATAAATAAACTACCTGGTATATTTCTCTTGCCAGGACTTCTCTCTTGCGTTACAATTCCTCTTTATATCCAACACTGCATATACCTTTCCTGTTTGGGTATATCTATCTGTTTCAATGTTCATTCAAGCTTTTTCCCACACTTGCATTTCATGCACTCATATGTTATTGGAGTTTGGGTCTGCACTTTGCCCTTTTTACTTTCAAACAATCGTGTTGTTTCTGTCTTGGCAATCTCATAGCGTTCAAATTGTTGTCGGTGCAGTCGCCGAAACGCCATAGTGTCCCCACTTGCTTTGGGCTGACTGTTCGCGCTTACACAGCGTAGCTCTGCCGCTCTCTTCCCACTCTGGGCTGCCCTGATGTCTCTCTGGCTTCCCTTGTGGGTCTGTCCCTGCACCCCTGCTTCCCTTCAGGCCCCGGAAAGGATTATGCTGCTTCTTGGAGCTGCCGAGTGCCCAGGAACTCTGTTGCAGCTCCTGGCGCCTCCACGGCACATCCTGCTTGCGCAACGTGTGTCTCCTCTCCTGACGAGCTTCACTGCTCCGCCACACTGGCTTGTGTCTCCAGCGTTCGCACGCCTCTGCTGAAGATGCAATGTCCTCTCCTGAACCCCTTCTTTTGCAATACAGAGGACAAACCCTCTCTCTCCAGCAAAGTTCTTCGAGTGGATTGTGTCCTCCAAAGTATTCCTCATCTTTGATGTATTCCATCCAGCTGAGATGCGTTGATGTCGTCGAGTCGATGGTCCCTCAAAGGCCTCCGTCGAGGGTGACGTCATCGGGTGTATAAGTAGCACGTGCAGCGCCCTTTGGCCTCAGTTCCGTTTTTTCCGCAGTGTACGTTGCTTCGGAGAATCGGCGCGCCTCGAGTTCTGTGAGAATTGAAAATATAATGAATGTCTACGTCATCGACGCCGACCACGACCCTGAAATCGGGTTTCAAAGAATGTAAATCGTGCGGCTCGAAAATGTCGATTACCGACCCGCACCGAGGATGTTTATGGTGCCTTGGAGAGGGCCACGACATGGAAGCCTGCATGAAGTGTCAATCGATGACAGGAAAAGCCTTGCGAGAGAGGAGGGGAAAACTGCAGGTAGGTCGAAAAGCCTCTAGCGTTGAGTCGAGGTCCCATGAGGAGAAATCTCCTTGTCGCGAAAGGCATCGGTCGGGGGTCCCGAAGTGATTCCCAATACTCGTCTTCGACAAAAAAACATCAAAGAAACAACGCCATAGATCCCCCTCCACTTCGTCTTTGGACGAATCTACAAAAATGATGTAATGTCCCACAAAACATTCATCCGAAGAATGGGAAGCCTTTAGGATGAAAATGTTGGAGGTTTTTGACAAAGCGAAGCCTCCGTCCGCGCCTTCCTCGGAATCCGGCCGGGAGCGCCATCGCTCTGACACTCGTGCGCCCTTGAGCCCGGGTGGTCAAAAGAGGAAGGCTAGAGAACCTTCTAGGACGCCGAGCGGCCGCTCGAGTCGAGTCAACCGATCGAGGTCACTGACACCGTCCGAGACCGAACATACATCAAAGGGCAAGTCCTCGAAGGGTGCCTCGATGCCCTCGAAGTCGACGCCGTCAAAGCCGGATAATATGTCGAAGTTGTTGACGCCTTTGTCGACATCGACGCCGAAGCCCTCGACGCCAAAACTTCCAGCTCGACAAGATCAGCTGGAAAGATACCCAGTAGCACTCCTCCTATACCACCACCAGAAAAGGTTTTTAAGCCTTTACCTAGGAAGGAGTTCTTCAAATCCTTGACCTCAATTTTTAAGGAACAAGAGAAGTCTAATGAAGAAAATGTTCCCTTTGGCCTTGAATATGGTACTCCAAATGTTCCTGAATGCCTGATTTCAGAGGAAAGCTGGATGAAGGATTTAGTAGAAACATTACACAATGCAAGTGGTATTGATACGTCCCCAGAGAACGCATTAGGCAGACCAGAGCCAGGTGAACATGCTCATCCATCATATCGTCAATTAATGAATAAGGTTGTGGATTATTTGGGCTGGGCCAAACCTACAGCCCAACTTGTTCAAGATGATCTTACAGACATATTGGACCATGGTCCTGCTGAAGACCCAATTCTACCTTTCCATGTGGCCTTACAAAATAGGGTGGCCAAAAATTGGGAGACGCCGGATTCTATTCCTCCAGTGAATAAATCCCTTACCTCAAAATACCGCCCTGCCAGTAGCGACCCCAGCTATCTGTCTAAGCATCCCTCTCCAGAAAGTTTAGTCATACAGGCAGCCACAGCTTCAAACAAACTTGCGTACTCGTGTATCCCTCCAGACAGGGACGATAAGTGTGTGGATGGCTGGGCAAGGAAGTTATTTTCAGCCGGGAGCATGGCATTAAAATCAGCCAACACCACTTTGCCTTGGCAAAGTTTTCGTACACTCTTTGGGAATGTATTGCAATGGCGGTGGAGCATATACCAGAAGGGGAAGAAAGGGAAGGATTCCTAGCCATTATTCGGGATGGAAAGGAAGCTATGCAGGAATCCCTTGAATCTGGTTTGGACACTGTTTGATAGTGTGATTAGGTCCATGGCCACTAGCACAGTAATGCGTAGATTTGCATGGCTAAGGAAGTCAGGTTTTGCACCGGACGTGCAAAACTGTCTCCTGAACTTGTCCTTTGACGGGTCTCACCTTTTTGGCAACAAGGCTGACGAGAGCCTTGACAGGTTGCAGACCTCAAAAGCAGCGGCCAAATCTTTAGGAGCTGCTATTAGGCAACCTCAGCCTTTTCGTGGGCAAGGGCAATCCATGGAGGGGACGATCCTATCGTTATTACACCTCATACGGGAAGATGAGAGGAATGGCCAGTCGAAGGGGCCAAAGAAAGGCCACTCGCGGTGGACGAGCAAGACGTGCGAAGCCAGCTCCAGCTACAGCCCCTTTGCCATCAGAGGCTGCAGCGACCGCCACAAAACCACTTTGAGGACTTGCATCACAAGACACTGGTGGGAGGCAGGCTGTCACAGCATCTGCAAGAATGGTGAGCCATTACTTCAGATGTTTGGGCCTTAGAAATAATAGCGCAAGGTTACTGCCTTCCTTTTCTAACGCAACCTCAAAGCAATCCACCAGGGAGACACCCATTGAAGTCTTCGGATCTGCTCCTACAGCAGGAAATTCTAACCCTGCTGGAGAAAGGTGCTATAGAACCAGTACCTGCAGAGGAAAGGAACAAATGATAGTACTCCTCATATTTTTTGATCCCCAAAAAGGACGGAAGATTGAGACCCATCTTGGACTTAAGAAACTTAAACAAGTTCCTCAGAAAGGACAAGTTCCAAGATGGTTACCCTTTCTCAGATCCTTTAGGCCCTCCAACTTCAGGACTGGTTGGTGTCATTGGACCTCCAGGATGCTTATTTTCATGTGCCGATTCATCTCAAGCACAGGAAATACCTGAGGTTCGCAGTTGGCAACTCGCACTATCAGTTTCGAGTCCTGCCATTCGGGCTGACCTCCGCCCTGAGGGTCTTCACCAAGTTAATGGTAGTGGTGGCAGCGCACCTCAGGAGAGGGGGGATTCACGTCTACCCCTACCTGGACGATTGGTTGATCAGGGCGCGTTCTGCCGAACAAGCACTGGATCATCTGAAAGTCACCTGCCACTTCCTCCACAAACTGGGCTTCTCCCTCAATTTCAAGAAGTCCCAAATGACACCTTCCCAACAGTTTCAGTACGTAGGAGCTGTATTGGACATATCCTTGAGAAAGAGCTCGCCTCCCAAGTCGAGGGCTCAAGACATTCTTCAGATGGTTTCCAAATTCCAGAATGCCCAAAATCTCCAGGCTTAAGACTTTTTAAGGTTGCTCGGCCTCATGGCATCCTGCATCTTTCTGGTGCCAGAGGCACGCTTGAGAATGAGATCCCTTCAGTGGGTATTAAAGACTCAATGGTCCCAGTTCTCAGGTCAAATGATGGATCTTCTCCAGATTCCGAACAAGGTTCGACAGGACCTTGCATGGAGAACTTGTACAGAGAACATCCTAAAAGGGGAACCTTTTTGGCAACCATGGCCGGAGATCATAGTGGTGACGGACGCCTCACTCAAGGGGTGGGGAGCTCACGCCAACGATCTGACAATCAGCGGCCGTTGGTCTCCATCGGAGTCCAAACTACACATCAATCTTTTGGAGCTGAGGGCAATCAGACTAGCGCTGAAGGCTTTCCTGCCATCTGTCAGAGGGAAGAATGTCCTGATAATGACGGACAACATAGTGGCCATGCATGATCTAAACAAAAGAGAAGGTGTAGGGTCACTACCTTTGTGCAGAGAGGCAATGCAACTCTGGTATTGGGCAATTCAAGAAGGAATCTCTTTAACGGCAGTTCATCTAGCCGGGGAAGAGAATATGATGGCAGATGCTCTGAGCAGGCAGAGCACGGTGTCCCACGAATGGGAATTGGCTCAGGAAGTCATTCTAGAGATCTTCGCCCTTTGGGGAACACCTCAGGTAGACTTATTTGCTCAAAGGCATTTCCCCCGAGAGGAGCCCTAGGGGACGCGTTCGTGGTGGAGTGGAACTTCCCACTACTGTATGCGTTCCCTCCGATCCCCGTCATTCCTCAGGTCATCAGGAGGTTGAGACGGTTCGGGAGCCGTATGATCCTAATTGCCCCGGATTGGGCCAGGATAACGTGGTACCCGGACCTTCTAGACATGTCTATCTGTCCTCCAATACGTCTTCCTCAGAGAGAGAACCTTCTCTCTCAAATGGAAGGTCAGGTTCTCCACCCAGAGGTCAAAACGCTCAACCTTCATGCTTGGTATCTGAAAGGCTGAGATACAGGGATTGGAACCTTCCAGATGACGTTATGGAGGTGTTGCTTTCGGCAAGAAGGCCAGCGACAAAGTCTCTATACCGTTGCCGTTGGAAAATGTTTTGCAACTGGTGCAGAGAAAGGAATGTCGATCCTTTTCTATGTTCTATCCCGGCAGTACTATCTTTCCTTCTGACCCTAGCGCATAGAGGTCTAAATATTGGAACAATAAAAGGTTACCTTGCAGCACTTTTCATCTTCAAGTGCTCGTCGGAAGAATGCTCCTATTTCAAAATTCCTTTGATAACACAATTCTTAAAAGGAATCCCTAATGTGTTTCCTCCTCACCCATTTCAAGTACCGATTTGGGATCTCAATTTGGTCTTAAAATTCTTAATGTGTGCTCCTTTTGAACCGCTGCACACATGTCCATTGAGATTGCTAACATGGAAAACTACCTTTCTAGTTGCCTTAACATCTGCAAGAAGAGTGAGTGAATTGCAGGCACTGTCTTCTGGGCCACTGTATACTGTGTTCCATGAGGACAGAGTTGTTTTGAAGGTCAAACCCTCTTTTTTTACCAAAAGTGATATCTGAGTTTCACTTAAATCAAAAAAATGTTAGACTTTCTATCCTCCACCCCATCCTAGTAAGGAGGAGGAAAGACTCCACAGATTGCATCCAAAAAGAGCTTTAAGCTTTTATAGCGCTAGACTATCTAGGCTTAGATTGGATAACCAACTGTTTATTGGCTACACGGGAAAAAGATTGGGTCAATCAGTAACAAAACAGACCATATCCCGTTGGATTGTCCTTTGCATTTCAGAATGCTACAGACTGGCGGGGAAAGACCCACCAGAAGGTTTAAGGGCTCATTCCACCAGGGGCATCGCTTCGTCTGCAGGTCTGCAAAGAGGTGTTCCTGTAAAGTCCATTTGTGAAGCAGCGACTTGGTCATCGCTGCATACGTTTTCAAAATTCTGCAACCTAGATGCTTCCCAATCTGAAGGGTTGAATTTTGGCAGAGCAGTCCTATACTCGCCCATATAAAAAATAAAAACTAATCCCTCCTCCATAAGGATTGTCCTTACTGCTTTGGGAGTCTATCAAAGATGAGGAATACGTTTGAGGACACAATCCACTCCAAGAACAAGCTACTTACCAACTGGTAACGTTCTTTCGATTGGATGTTCCTCCAACGTATTCCTCATCGCCCTCCCAACCTACCCCTCTGTAGATTTTTCCTGGGCTTTTGCCACTCCAACTCTCGCAAGGCAAAGTACCTGTCAACCGACACAGTCTGCATAGTGTAGTCCATACCAAAGAAGGGGGAACTGAGGCCAACGGGCGCTGCGCGTGCCACTTATACACCCGATGACGTCACCTTCGACGGAGGCCTTCGAGGGACCATCGACTCGACGACATCGACGCACGGCGCCCTCTGCCGAAATTATTTTCCGAAGCAGCTGAGCTGGATGGAATAAATCAAAGATGAGGAATACGTTGGAAGAACATCCAATCGAAAGAACGTTACCAGTTGATAAGTAACTTTTTCTTTAGTCTTGTTACCATCATTTTCAATGCATCTCACCCCAGCTGGGTAAGACAACAAACTTTCCCTGGCCTCCTCATCAGTGAGGGATACTGAGGTCTCTTCTGGACTGGGGCCCTCTGCTGATGTCCAGGGGTTCCTCTTCCTCTTGGAGGGGGCAGACTGGGTTCCTTGACACCTCCAATGCTTTCCAGCTCCCCACAGGCAGTTGGGAGGCAAGGGATCCCCTTTCTCTCTTGGCATAGCGGTTTTCAGCCCTTCCTTCTCCAGCACAGGATTCCTGCCGCCAGGTCCTCCAGGGACGTCTCTCGCACTTCCTGAGTCTTTCCTCCTTTTTATATCTGCTTTGGCCAATAGGATTTGGGGAAGATCTAAATTGCTGACAGTGGGAAGTGATCATCATCATTACTCTTCTCTTCTTCGTCCCAGTGTTGTGGGGATTGTGGGAACAGTAGTCTCTTTCTGAGACTATTGTATAAATGTTTGTAATAGTTTTTGTTTTACAAACTTTATTTTGTGTTTTCAACTCAAGAGCACTAGTTCCATTCATGCATAAGAAACCAAGTGTAACATTCTTTTTTTATTTTTTTTTTATTAAACTTATATTTTTGTTGGCAGAGGTAGATAGCGTAAACAAACATCAGAGTAGCCAATAGGACCATAATACATAATTTCCAGGATACAGTGGTACATAAACACAATAACAGAGAAAGAAGCACGGTCGGAAAGGCGACCTCGTGAATTGGCAGTAGCTGTGAGTCATTATAGGGATGAGAGTGATGAATCGTCTGCAGACGAGGGTGTGTCCAGACTGTTGAGATAGGTATTGAAAGCAGTCCAGAAGTTTTTTTGGCCAAGAGTGGGCAGGAAGGATGGTGAGATACTCCTCCTCGCAGTTCCGAGACCACGTTAATAAGTTCATCCATTTCTGGAAGTTGGGGGGAGGAGGACTTCCAACTCTGTAACACACACTTTTGAACAATTATGCAACTCACGTTTAAGAATTTAGCAGCATTTCTGGCTCCCTCAGCCCCCCATGCACCAAACAATAGCCCCAGGGGGTCAGGTTCTATAATGATGTCGCAGATTTCAGACAAAGTTTTCAGGACCCCGTCCCAGAATGAGGTCAACCCTGGGCAGTCCCAGAACATATGTCCGCATCCCCTACGCCACAACGAGGGCAGAGCCGTGGGTCGGAGCGAGCAAATTTCAAGACTTTACGTGGGGTGTAATATAACTTATGCAACAGTTTGTATGGAATAGCGCGGTAGCGAAAGTTCAGTGAGACTATTAGTGTGGGAGCACATTTTCATCCACAGCTGGTCGATGAGTTCCAGCCCTAATTCGGATGCCCAGTCGTCCCGGCCCTGAAGGACTGTGATGGGGTAGTATTTAGGAGGAGTTTGTATAAAGAGGACACCACCCCGCGGGCCCCGTCCGAGTTGGCAACATAGGAGATCCCGGGGGAGGAGGGGTTCACAGGGAAACCCCGGCCAGGCGCCACGGAAGGCCGCTCATAGCCTATAGAATTGTACCAGCTCCAATGGTGACCCTGTGTGGCCCGGCTTCCAGGTTTGCGGATTTAAGAACTGCCTGTCCGGGTAGAAGTCTGTTAGGGCTGAGTAGCCCAGGGCCTGCCAGTGCCTTGTCAGAGCTACATCATGTGTGGGTTCCAGTCCGGGGAAACACCAAACGGGGAGCCACTTGTAGTATGGGTGATCCTCTGCCCCAGCGGTAAATATCCATCCCCAGGCCTGCACAGTGGCTTGGACCGGGTCAATAGCAGAGTCCGGCTCGTATTGTCGATGCAGTATTAGGGACATGTTGATGTCAGATGCCGCGAGGGCCTCTAGCTTAACATGAGGGCGTGGGGGGGGGGACCGGGATGCCAGTAGAAGGCGAATTGTGCCTGTGCTGCGATCCAGTACCGCCGCAAGTCAGGGGAGGGGGAAACCACCTTTTTCGTAGGGAAGTGTCATAGCAAGCCATTTTTTACGCACCGCCCCTGAGTGCCACAGAAACTGAGCACACAACTTATGTAAGTCTATGAAGTATTTCTCACCGGGCCAGATGGGGACATTATTGAATATATACAGCAGTTTGGGAAGCAGAATCATTTTTACCAGTGACAGTCTCCCCGCCAAAGATAGCGGGAGAGGGTGCCAACGCGCAATCCTGGCCTCAGCCAGTTCTGCCGCGGCCCGGTAGTTGTTAGCAAGGAGGGTGTCTCTGGTCAGGGACACCTGGATACCCAGATATTTAATCCCACCGGGGGACCAGCGGAGGGGGAATTCGGTGGCCGGTTGTGCTGTGGAGTTTGTGAGAGGGAAGAGTTCAGGTTTGGTATAATTGATTGTGAAGCCGGAATACGTGCCAATATGGCTTATGTCTCAGAGGATTGGGTCAAGATGGGTATTGGGGTCTCTGACAAACAGCAACACGTCGTCCGCGTAAAGGGAGATAATTTCAGGAGAGTCTTGCAGCCGTATCCCTTTGCGTGAGTGGCGCTCCCTAACGCAGTCCGCCATAGGCTCGATGGCTAGGGCAAACAGGATTGGGGAGAATGGGCATCCTGGCGGGTGCCTCTGAAGAGAGGGTACAGAGAAGAGGTCTGGGAGTTAATCCAGACCCTGGCAACCGGGGAAGTGTATAACAGCTTGATGTAAGAGATCATCCTGGGTCCTATGCCCATGGTCTCAAGGACAAGCCACATGTACCTCCAGGACACCATGTCGAAGGCCTTTTGGGCATCCAGGGTGACCACGACTGCACTCACCCCCTGATCGATACGTGCTATGACGTTCAGGAGCCGTCTGATATTGTGGGATGTGGATCTCCCGGGGACAAAGCCCGACTGGTCGTCATGCACCATATAGGCCATGACAGGCAGGAAACGGGTAGCGATCGCCTTAGCAAAGATTTTAGTGTCCAGATTCATCAATGACAGGGGCTGATAAGAGCCGCATTCATTGCTAGGTTTACCAGGCTTAAGCAGTAGCGTGATGATGGCCTCGCGTAACGACGGGGGAAGGTTACCTAGCCTGTGCGATTCATTCCATACTTCAAGTAGTTCGGGAGCCAAGATTGCAAAGTGTTCCTGATAAAATTCAGCCATTAGCCCGTCGGGGCCCGGCGCCTTTCCTTTAGGGAGACCGGATATAGCCTCCACTATTTCATTCAGCGTGAACGGGGAATCTAATAAGTCCCTCGTAGCGGGGGTAGACACAGGTGGTGGGTATCTGTTCCAAGAGCTCTTGCATCTGGGAGTAGCTATGTTCGGGGGGCTGGGAATATAGATCCGAATAGAAGTCTGTGAAGACGTCAAGGATTTGGTGGAAAGACCACTGCGTGATTCCCTGTCCGTTTTTGACACAGGTTATTTGGGATTGGCCCCACTCCCCCCTTGCCAGCGCAGCTAGTGTTCTCCCGGGCCTATCCCCTTTGCCGTACCTTCGAGCTGCCTGTGGACGGCTAAAGTACTGGACTTCCCTAGTGACTTGTTCGTTGAAGATTTTGAGCTCCTCACTGATCTGGGAGAGGATGCTCGGGTCAACTGAGGCCAGGTGGGCAGGTTCCAGGTCACCCAATTTAGTTTCTGCACGGGCCAAGGTGGCCCTAATAGTTTTGAGGACTCCCGACTCTCTAGAAATGGAGGCACCCCTGATGAAGACTTTGAAGGCGTCCCAGCGGATCCCCAGTGTGGTGGACTGGGGGGTATTGTGTTCAAAATAGGTCTGGATGTCAGAGAGGATGTCCGCCTTAAATACAATGTCCTGCAGGGCAGCTGATTTGAATCGCCAAGTGTTGATAGTAGGGGCAGGAATTCCCAGGTCTAGAGTTATCATAATAGGAGAGTGATTTGACAGTGTGTGCGCTAGTATCCGTGAGCCTGCTACCCTGCCCAGCAATGACCCGGATAGCAAGAACAAGTCTATCCTAGACGAACTGTCATGTACTGAAGAGTATTAAGTGAACTCTCGCGCTTGCGGGTGTAGTGCCCGCCATGCATCGTGGATGTTAAGGGTCGTCTTGTGAGTGAGCAATCTGCGTGCTGCGTCAGACAGGGGCCTAGGGGCTGTGCCCGTCCTATTCGTAGCGGTATCTGATATAAAGTTCATGTCCCCCCCATTTGATCTGTACGCCGACGTATCCCAGCAAAATGGATACCACCTGTTCAACAAATTCGGGAGAGTCAACATTAGGGCCGTAGGTATTCACCAGCAAGTACTCCCTGTTGGCTATGTCGCAGTGCAATACTGTGCATCTCCCCTCGGGGTCTACATAACTCTTGTGGAGAACAAACTTGAGCACTTTATGGATCATCATCACCACTCTTCTGGCGCGCGTGGAATAGGAGGTAAAATATCTGTGAGGAACCCAGGTTGTGGCCATGCTTTTAATCAGGGGTCCCATTGAATGAGTCTCCTGCAGAAACAATATTTTACAGCCGTGTCTGTTGGCGTATGCCATAATTTTACGAGCCTTGGTGTAATTGCTCAGGCCCCGCACATTCCAGGACATTATTGCCACAGGCATGTCATCGACCTAGGTAACATCCCACCAACGTTGTCGCAAGATAATGCCAGGGCTGGGGTCACCCTCCCAGGGGCCCCCCGATGTACTGTGGTCTGCCAATCCGCCTCTGCCATTTACTTTAACATCCAAACAACCCCTTCCGCCCCCCCCCCCACCCGCACCACCCCATTCAAGCAGGCAGTGTTACCCTCCTCCTCCCACCCACAGCTGCAAACAAGTCCCACAAAAAGGAGGACAACAGGCGGTGCCCAACATCGGCCCATTGGCCCAACCGGGGCCATCCAATTCCATATCAACAGAAATAAACATTGCAATCGCAGTAGGGTGCGCCGTTGCCGTGTGGTGGGCTCTATAAGAAACATACATGACATCGGATTACCAGCGGTGTCTAGCACGATATGTAAGAACTATGCATAGGTGTTCAGCACTAGTAATTAGTATGTGTTCACATGTGAAACCAGAGGGTTGTATTGCCATCAACACATGAGGAACTAACAATAATAAGCATATAGCAAAAAATGCCGAGTGAGCTGCAATTAGTCATCTGCCCTCGGATTGGCGTTGGGATCAGGCAGCGGTATTTGTGACTCTGACAGCTTCCTCAGGCACCGTGAAGAACAACAACAACAACTTCTCTTTGAAGGCGATTTTGAGCCTGGCGGGAAAGAGGATGGAGTATGGGACATTGCGCTCCCGTAGGAGTTTCTTGACCCCCAGAAATTGGCGTCTCTGCTGCTGCACTCCGACCAAGAAGTCAGGGAATATCCAGATGATGTTGGAGTCAAGGCGTAGGTCTCCTCACGTGCCAGGCGTAAAATAAGATCCCGATCCCTATAATTGAGGATCCTGGCGATGATGGGTCTGGGGAAATCTCCTGGTCTGGGACGTGGTGACAGGGCCTGATGAGCCCGTTCCACCGTGAAGAAAGGAGATGGTGCAGGGTTCCCCAGCAGGTCTTTGAGCAAATTTTCGATTGCCAGCGCCATGCCTCCCTTCAGAGCATTCTCGGGGACCCCAATTATGCGAAGATTGTTTCTACGCGAGCGAGACTCAAGGTCATCACACTTTGATTTCACCAGCTTCATGTCGCGGGCCAAGGTGGCCACAGAGTCCTGCAGGGTGTGAAGCTGGTCTTCATTAGCCCCAATTCAATTTTCCGCCTCGGTAATCGGTGTTCCCGCCTGGTCAACCCATGATTTTTAGAGAGGCGACATTGGCATTTATGTCGTCCAGCTTTTCGTGAAATGAGGCGAAGTTCTTGGCCATGGACTCCATCATAACCGTAAGATCAGGCTGAGGGGGGTCAGGTGGAAGGTCCATGTCGTCTTGGCTCGTGGAGGAGCTCCCCTGCTCAGGCCTGGGTGTCACCTTAGCGAACTTGTCCATAGCCCCGGTCTTGTTGGCTCCACGTGATCTATTCGACATCCTGAGGGTGGGTGGTAGTATAAGTTGGAGCGGCCAGTCGTCGCCTGCGTGCCCGGAGAGGAACCAACACTCACAGTACTTGTGTCGTGGTCTGGGTGATGGAAATAAGCAGCTTCAGCTGTATGGACTGGTACAGAGCTCTTGAGGTGGCACACTGCCCTAGGGGGCGAATGAGAGCAGATCCAGCGCAGTCAGTCAAGAGTAGGACCCCCCCCCCATGCACCATGGCGCACCCCAGGGTGCGAGGCCGCGCCAGCAGACAGGATCTAAAATAGCAGCTGAGGCAGGTGTAGGGCCTGATGACAGTGATACCCAGTGATACCCAGTGATGCTGGGTATGAAGACACAGGGGAAATCCACGTTGGGTAGGCTGCAGTCTGATGAGCAGGGGGCAGAGCTCAGGCTCTCTAGTCTGTGGTGGGCCCTCAGCTAGTGCGCCGGGAAGCAGATGCAGTGAATGAGTGGCAAGGGGGGGGACGGGATGAGTCTAGTCCGACCCTCACAGCAAACACCTCAGGGGCCAATGTACTTTATTAACACTGTGTTGTAGGAGATGCGCGTAGCGACCGTGTAGCGTTATCCCCCGAGGTGCAAGTGGCAGTTTAACAGATGTTCAGCAGAGCGCTCGCAGGGGGCGCCAGTCCCACGGAGCCAGCCGCCGCGGGGAATCAGGGGGGGGCAAGGCGCGTGGCGCCCACGGTGATCCCAGAAGAGCAAGATGGTCCTCGGTGGCGGTGCAGGCAGTCTGCCCGGATGCAGTGTGGCTGGGTTAAGAAGATGGGTTCAGGTCCGGAGGCAGGGAGCCCCAGCCAACAGGAGGACAGCCCCCACAGTAGGAGAAGCTGGGGCGGCCCAGGGCAGCCCGGACAAGGGGAAGCCCACTGCAGGCACGTGGCCGAGAGTGCACCGGTGGTCCTCGCCGTGGGTCAGCCCCAGCCGGGGATCACACTCGTCCCGCTCCTCGGGGGAGAAGCCGGCAAGGGGGTCCAGGCAGCCGCAGAGGAAGGCACCGTGTCCCGCCTCCCCGTCTGCTCACCTGTGGTCAACAGCAACAGATCCCGTCCTCGGGGACTCTCTGGCGCCCCCCACAAATGGCTCCAGCAGGGTGCGTCTCCGCCGCATCCAGCGCCGCAGCCCCCGGTGTCCAGCCGCCTCGCCGGCACACAGATCAGCCCCCGGCAGGGGGATGGGAGCCTAGGCGGCCTCGTTTGAGGTCCGCCTGGGCACAGGAGAGTCCTTTGATATCAGGGGACGACAGCAGGGCCCGGTGAAAGGCCAGGTCCACTCGATTGTCGCAATCCGCGCAGCCCTCGCAGGGAGGCCAACACAGCACCAGCAGGCCCAGGCTCAGGCAGCAGTATCTCGGCCCCGGGATTGCGATTTTCACAGAGATCGGGACCAGGCACTCCCAGCACCAAAGGCAACCTCTGCACGTCGTAATCAGGGGTATCTGGCAGTAAATTTTGCCGCTATAGATGGATGTTCGTTGGTGAGCCGCGGAGCACACAGACTAAACAGCCATTTTGCAGGCTGCTCAACAGCGCCCCCACAAGTATAACATTCTAAGCAATTCTCTTACAAACAATTTTTATCTTCTTGAGTAGGTTCTTGAGTATAACAGTTAAACAGTTTATCCCCCCTCCCCTTTTCCCCTTTTCATCATTCTCGATAATGTTCGGTTGAGATAACCCAAGAAAAATGTTCACATGTAATTCGGTGCTTTACAACTTTAGGGCTGTCCATGTTACATAAGATAGAGACTTTACGCAGGATTCTGGGTTTGAAATACATGTGTTCTCTGTCCTTAGTGAACTCATGAAGAGGCATCCATGTATTCAAGTATTTGGGGTATGAGCCGTATGCCAGTGCTGTCACCTTCTCCATAGCCATGACACCCCACAGCTTGACCCACCACATGGCCTCAACCGGCCCCTGCTTATTTTTCCACATGTGTGCTAAATTGATTCTGGCTGCGCTTAACATGTGGGTTATGAGCGTAGCTCTGTTTCCAGTGTTTGCGTAGCTGCCTTCAACCGTCTCCCCCAGCAACATCACTGTTGGATCCATGGGGAGCTGCACCCCCGTTATTTCCTTAAATTCTTGTATTCCTTAAAATATATTTCTTTCCAATATGCCTCTGCCCGTGGACAGGTCCACCACATGTGAATTAGGTCTCCTGTGTCCCTGCAGCCTCGCCAGCATAATGGGGAGTAGCTAGCGTTAATGGAGGGTATTCGCTGCGGTGTCATGTACCATCTAAGATTTAACTTGTAGGCCGCCTCCTTGATAAAAGCGCACCTAGAGCTTTTTGCTGCTTGATGCCATATTTGCACCCAGGTCTCCAAGGGAAAAGGTTTACCCACATCCTCCTCCCATTTCCTCATATATGAGAGGGTTTCTTCCGGATCCGCCCCACAAAGCAGTCAGTATATTCGCGACACTCCTTTTTCTGGTGTCCCCTCCTGTATCGTAAGTTCTAGCCCTATTGGTGTCCAGGACGCTCCCTCTTTCACCTTTGTGTTTGTGATCCACTGCCTGATTTGGGCATAATGGTAGCTTTCACTCTCCGGGATCCGGAATTTTTCTTTACATCCCTCAAACATCAGAGGAACCCCGTCTATACAAAATTCTTTTAATGTCAGGGCCCGCCCTCCCTCCCAGTGAGACCAGAAATGGGGTTGTGTACCTTGTGTAAAGTCAGGGTTATAGTCCATTGGCGTGAGTGGGCCTCCCCAATCTTTGTCTTCCCGCTATGTAGTGCTTTGTCCCAGTACCATAGAGTGGCTTTGGTGGTTTCCAGCAGTGTGCCCTCTCTCCCTCTATGTCTAGAGCAAAAGAATCCCAGATACTCCAATGGGATCTTCGTTACCTCCCCCTCCAAGCTTACCCATCGGTTTTGGTTCTCTCGTGGAGCCCACTGTAACATTGGTGCCACCTGTGCTGCCCACAGAAATCTACGGAATTCTGGCACTCCCAACCCGCCGATTGCCTGGGTTTGGAATAAAACCTTTCTAGGAACTCTGGGCTTCTTCCCTTTGCAAATAAAGGCCATAACTTTCTTTTGTAAGTTCTGTATCGCTGGGGTTGTGATTTGTAGCGGAAGTGCACCTACTACGTATAAAACCCTGGGGAGAAATGACATCCTAACCGCTGCCATACGTGCTGACCAAGACAGTTCTTGCATATCCCATCTCTTGAGATCTTCTGTCGGGGTTTTCAGCAGTCCTTGGATATTTGCCCCATAGAGCCTCTTATAAGTGGGTGTTGGGTTTATGCCCAAATAGGCTATGGGCCCTTGACTCCACTTTAATGGGTAACATCTCTTCCACTCTGCCACCCACTCTGGATCCTCTGTAATATTGAGAGCTTTGGATATAGGGTAATTAATGTGAAACCCTGAGACTTACGTAAATTCCTCTAGTAGTGCGACAGCTTGGGGGAGTGAGTGCTCCGTATCCCTTAAAAATAGGATGTCATCTGCGTAGAGGGCTTTTTTCTGAGTTCCACAGGTTCCCGCCTCTACCCCCAGGATACCCCTCTCCGCCAGTACCCTCTGTGCTAGGGGCTCCATGGCCATAGCTAAGATTAATGGTGATAGTGGGTACCCTTGCGGATCGGAATGCTTTCGGTTAAATGCCCATTGATCATTAGCTTTGTGGACGGATTTACAAAGTTAACCAGTATCATGCGGGAGAAGATCGGTCCACAACCAAACTTCTCCAGGGTCAGCAATAGGAAGCTCCAGTCCAGACTGTCAAAGGCCCTGGAGGCATCCAGAGCTAATATAGACATGGGCTGGCCCATTCTCTGTCCCCATTCAATGGTGTTTATTGCCCTTCGGATGTTGTCATACGCGTGACGCTCCTCAACCTTCCACCTGCTTGATCCGGGTGGATGATTTTCAGGAGAACTTTAGCCAATCTTTGTGCTACAATAGTAGAATAGATCTTTGCATCCCCATTTAACAATGAGATAGGGCGGTAGCTTGCGCAGTCCGTTTGGGTCTCTATCTGGTTTCAGCAGGAGCACCATGGTAGCTGGGCTCATATCACCCATAACACGCCCGGTGTCCCTTATCCAATTAAATAAGTGTGTCAGCGGGCCCACCAAGACATTTTGGAATGTTTTATAATAAGCGTTGCAGAGGCCATCTAGGTCTGGGGATTTGTTCCCTTTCAAGGTATTGATAGCCCCCCCCTTTACCTCCTCTTCTGATATAGGGGCTTCTAGTTCTTGCCTATCCTATCTTTTTCCGTGATTTGCGGCAGATCTATTTGTGCCAGAAATTCTGTTTGTGCCTCTCTTTGCAGGTTATCCCCTGATAGGTTACTGGAGTAGAACGAGTACATAATTTCTACTATCCCGCTTTCCCCTGTTTCTAGTCCTCCCCCAGGCGCTTTAATTGGCTGATGCGATTACGGTCTTTTTGTTTTTTACCACTAATAGCCGATTGGCCTTGTCCCCTTTCATGTAGTACAACTGTTTTGTTCGGAGAAGAAGTTCTGAAGATTCATCCCCCTAGTGTGCTTCTAAGGCGGCTTTGGGCTGTTTGAGTTCTGGCCAAGCCTTCTGCGATCTTTAATCTTTTTATTGGGCTTCGGCTATTTTTGCTTTAGTTTGTAATTATTGCCTCTCCCTTTCCTTCCTCCTCAGGAAGTTTGCAGTATGTGCAATGAATTCGCCCCGGACTACTGCTTTACTGGCGTCTCATATTGTTCCGCAGTTAATCCCTGGCGCAGTGTTTTCTTCGATGTAATTCTTTAGCACCTGTTCTATGTCTGTTCTGAGTGCAAGGTTTTTTAGAAGTAGTTTGTTTAAGCATCATGGTTTACGGGTCTGCAGCCTCGGACTCGGCATCTCCATCATCACAGAGACCGGCGCGTGGTCCGATATGCACTGTATCCCTATTTCCACCCCTGTGATTTGTGGAATAGCTGCATCAGAGACTAGGATCATATCAGTCCAGGAGAACCCTTTATGTACCACGGAATAGAAGGTATAGGCTTTTTCGTGGGGGCGGAAAACGTGCCAGGTTTCTATTAATTGTAGGACTCTAAGGAATTGGGCTATTCGCATTATCACTGGGGGATGCTTGAAGGGTTTTGTCCATTGGGGCGTTCATTACGCAATTAAAATCCCCCCCTATTAGGATCTGCCCCCTTCCCCATTCTGCAATTTTCGGCAATAGCTCCAGCACAAACCGGTCTTGCTTATCGTTGGGAGCGTAGATCGCTACCTTGTTAACCAGCTGGCCCATCAGTCCCTCCCCAGGATCAGGTACCTCCCCTCTGGATCTTTTTTGACAAACTGCTTCTCAAATCGAACCCCCTTAGCAATAAGAATTCCCACCCTTCTCTTTTTCGTCCCGCTTGAGGCCAGGAATTGTGTTGGGAAGGCTCTGTGTCTTAATCTGTGTTCATCTGACGGGAGCAGATGGTTTCCTGCACCCACACCACTGAGGCTTGTTGTTCCGTGAGCCTCCTCATAATTTTTATTTATTTATTTTTCTGATCACTATCTCCAATTCTTCTAAGGTGATTGGGGCGTCCAGGTCTTCTCGCTCCTGATCGTCTAATTTGGGCAGACCTATGTCTTCTAGTGTTTCCTGAATCTCATGATCCATCTCTTCCCCTGCATCTCCATAAAGAAGTTTGTAGTATCTAAGGAACACTTCATTTACTCCCTCCTGGGTATCCCAGATATGGCCTTCATCCCCTCTGATTTCCCTGATCACTGACCGTGGTGTTTCATTTTTATATAACCAGGCCAGCAACCTGCCCGGCTTGTCTCCTCCCGCATGTTGCCTTTCAACGTATTTCTTGTAACTCAGCTTGCATAGTCAATCCCAGTGCTCACTACTGGCTTGTTGTAACTGCTTCGTCCTTTCCTCCTCCTCCTGTGAGGTGCCCCCCTTACGCATAATGCCTTCCAGCTCCCTTTCTTTTTCTTGTAACTCCTGCTCTATGCCCCCTTGGAGCCCTCTGGATTTTGATATGGCTACGCCCCGTACTACTATTTTGAATGCTTCCCATAAGGTTCCCATCGATTGGACGCTTCCTGTGTTAGTGTCGAAATACTCGGTGATCGCCTCCCTCGGGTCCTCTCGGAATACCCAGTCCTGTAAGGCCTCAGCTCTGAGCTTCCACGTCGGGATTCTCACTCTAGGGGGCTGATGTCGCCACTCCAGGACCAAGGGGGAGAGATCCGAGAGCACTCTGGCCTTGCATTCTGCGCCCATCATTTCTCCTACCAGCTCCGAAGCGGCAAACATGTAATACAGCCTTGTGTGCAGGTTATGAGGGTTAGTGGGAATACTGCCTATCTGCTGGGTGTAGCTGTCTCCAGATATCGTCGAGTCCGAAGTCTCTGAGCAGGGCCTGTAATGCCTTTGCGGCAGGAGTGGGTCTGTCTGGTTTACCATCTGATCTGTCCATTTTAGGATTTAATGTACAGTTCAAGTCCCCTCCCCATAAGATCGCGCCGCCCAAAAGGGGGCCAATTTTGCCGTATATGGTCCTAAAGTAGGCTGCTGTATCCTGGTTAGGGGCATATACATTTATAATGCTCACTTCCCTGTTTTCCAGCATCCCCCGCACCACTGCCATTCTGCCTTCTTGGTCTATTGTGGTCTGAAGCAATTGAAATGGTACATGCGGTGCCACCCACGTGATGACTCCCCTCGCGTAAGCTGAGTATGTGGCTCCCGTGGTACACCCTCTCCACTTTCTCTTGACCACCTCCATCTTCTCCCTAGTGAGATGGGTTTCCTGTAATAGTGCTATGTCAATCTTCAGTCTTCTTAGGTACATCATTACTTTGTTTCGCTTCAAATAGCTGTTGAGGCCCCTCAAGTTCCAGGTCACTACACTAAGGCTACCCGACGCCATCTGTGGGTAGTCCTGCCTCCCCCCCAGTTTCCCCCTCCCGCCTGATTTGACACAAGATTGGGCTCGTTCCCCTCCCACTCCCAACAAAAACTCCCCATCTTACCATCCCCCCCTCCCTACACAACTATAAACCACCGCACACAACCCCTTCCCTACCCAACCCCAACTGGTGCCCAGCTCCATCCCTGGATCTCAGGCTCCCTCGCGTTTGGTCCTGCATTGGAATGCTGAGATCAGGAACCCGGCACAGTGTCACCGGTCTGCCGGTGACCTGACTAATCTATTTGACGTGGGGGTATGAGGGCTGGCTCCTACACCTCGGCTAAAATACCTGTGTTCGAGGATCATGCATGTGTATATTGCCCTGCCCGCACACCTCCAGTAAGCTATGAGCAGTTCTATATCGGTGCCACAGTCACATGTTACTTATCTGCGCCGTCATCTTGCTGGATTCCTGATTCCTGGGGGCAGCTCTGCGTGTCCAGCCATTCTGTAGCATCCTCCAGGGTTTAAAAAAACAATGTTCTGTTTTTGTGGAATACTTTCAATTTTGCCAGGTAGATCAGCATGTACTGGTAGCCTGCTTCCGCAATCATCTTTTCACAGCCCCAAAGTTCATGCGTTGGCGTTGCACCTGCAGGGTGTAATCCGGGTATGCCGTTATGTTTGCCGACACCCTTTGTATCATTCCACCCTTCCGGAAGTGCTCAAGGATTTTCTCCCGGTCATGATAGTTCAGGATCTTAGCTATCACCGGCCTGGGAGGGGCACCCGGTGGTGGCTTCCTCATCAGGGCCCTGTGCGCCCTTTCCACAGCGAACCCCTGGGTCAACACTCCTCCGGTTACCTCCTGCAGCAGTTGGGTCCCTCAGCTCCTTCCGGCAATCCAACAATACGTATATTGTTTCCCCGGGCACGTCCTACCGCCTCCTCGGCCCTGCTTTGCAGATTGCCCACACGCTGCACCAGGGCATGGATCTTGGACTTGTGGGCTGAACATGCAGCTGAATTCGGGGCCACTTCATTTTCTAGGTCACTTGTGCGTTCTGCCAGTGCTCTAACATCTTGCCGGAGGCGGTTCACCTCCTCCTGTACCGCCCCGACCTTGAGCTCCAGTGCTGCCTTCAGCTCATTCATGGCCAGCCCCAGTTTGGTTTCCAAGGCCACTTTGAGGTCAGCAATTGCGACGAGGATCTCCTGGCCCTTGGCCATGGTGTCTGTGCCTCCCGGGGAGGGTTTTGTCTTTGCTCCTGTCCACTTCTGCCCCCGGCGATGTTCTGGTATATTCGACAGTAGGGGCGTTACATAGATTTTGATGGCTCTAGGCAGTTTGTTGGTCATCTCGAAGTGCCCTGAGCTAGTGTATGCGAGCTCAACAGTATGTGACCTCTGGTCTCAGTCAAGTTAGGCCACAGTCAACAGCAGGTCCCGGGCAGGCTGTGTTAGGGGTTTCCGTATACCGCTGGGTCCGCTCTTGGAGTGGGTTGTGTCCACCCACGTAAATGTGCTTGGGTGATTCTTGTCCCCGCAGTCTTTGGGCCCCAGCCCCCATTGATCTGTAAGCGTTGGCACACTCCCCAGTCCATCTGAGTTAGCCCGGGTACAAGCACTGGCACAGCGTGTGTTAGCCATGAGCTCCACCGGCTCGCGGGCGCCGCCGCCAGTAGGTGGTGTTACGCGTAGCTCTCTGCTGGGCATGCTTCACTATACCACACTGCCCACCTCCTGCATAGGCAAGGGGAGGTCAACCTTGGCTCCTGTTTTTAATTCGCGCAGCCCTTAGTCATGTGGGGCGCATCACCAGCCTCTTGAAGCCTTCTCTCCCATCTCATTTCTTTATTTGTTTAGACAGTAGAGGCATTACATAGATTTTGATGTCTCCCGACGCTGTCTTGGTCCTTCTCGTGGGGTTAATCTTCCCCTTCCCCTTATGTTGGCCGCAATTCAAACTTCCAGATGCGGTCAATGAGCGTGCCCGCTCTCCGACTCTCCCAGCGGGCAGCCGCTCCAGTGTCCGCCTGTGCGAGCGTCCGCACAGTGAGCTGCAGAGTTCTAATATCTCGCTCTTCAATGTTATAACTTGGATGAGTGTGTAGCCAGTGCTAGTTATCGCGCCGGAGCCTGTGGAGTCAGACACAATGTAGCACTCCCATCAGGCCCGGCTCGCTACTTTCCCTCTCCAAACGCACCCCTGGCTTCCCGGATCGGACGATTACTGTATTGTGCGGCAGTGCCGGCCTCGGGCTCCCGGTCAGGGCGCCGAACCTCCTACCGTTTTGCTCACAATGGCCTGTGTTACAGCTGTTCCGGGCCACTTAGTCAGCCTCTGGGAAATATGATGGTCCGCGCGCTGGCCGGTCTCGCCTTTGTCCCCCGGCTCATCAGGCGGTGGCCATTTTCCCTTTGTTCGCCGCAGGCTCTTACAAATTTGCTCAGGCTCCGGCTGCTTCAATCCATCCAGCAAGCTGTATCTTATTTTCCCACTGCGTGCGCGGCTGCATCCTCTACACCTATGCGTGTTAGGCTATGTGGACCATTTATAGCACGGTTTTTCCAAGGATTATGAAAGGATCTGTGTGGTGCTCCAGCTGGACACGTTCTCTTACATGGCTGCTTAGCCACGCCCCCCAGCCTCCTCATAATTGATCTCCTTTTAATTGGGGACTTTAGCCCTTGAACGTTTAGCATAACAAATGTTAAATCAGCCATGGTCAAATTTGTTTAGCCCCTCCTCTAGCCCGTTCCCATTTTCGCATAGGCCCTTGAGTGTTGCACCTTTGTTGATCTTGTTCTCAACTGCGAATTGTCATTTAGGATCCCTCCCGCCTCCCAACTTTTAACTTCCCCGTAACCTTTAACAATAACATCTACCATGATTTGTTACAGTAGTTCACCGGGATTGAACTCTCCCAGGAATATGGGGATCAGCCCTCCCCTCCTCCCTTTTCCCCCCGCCACATACACATCTTTTATCTTAGTATAAGTCAGGAATTCCATTACCCCCATGCATGAATAATGTTAACATACCAAAGCTGTAGACATTGCTTTGCTCTGCCGTGTAGGATCATCATGTAGGGTCCTTAGGCTCTCTGTTGCGGCCCTTAGGGCGAGGCCGCACTGGTTTCCATCTGTCATCCTCCCGGCGTCGCTTTCCCTAAGGTGATCTGGAGGATTACCTGCCGCAGCACGCGCTCACTTCCGCCCTCCTCCCTCATGAGCTTGTCCAGATCTTCTTCCTTTGTATCTGTGTACCGTTGCCCCTTCCACTCGAACCCATGTCAATTTGGGACGATCCATCGGTACCTAATTTTCTTGTTCCTCAGTCAGTCTGTTACCACTCTCAAATGTTTCCTCTTTTGTAAGGTGGCTTGTGCCAGATCTCGATACAGCTGGATGGGCGCCGCCTGGAAACAAATGGGTTCTGCCCTGCGAGCAGCCCGCATGACATCTTCCTTTAGTTGGTACAGGTGCACTCTGGTTAGCACATCTGGAGTCAGGTTTTTGTTGATTTGATAGGTGGAGTAGACCCTATGCGTTCTGTCTAGGACTATGTCTCTTTTCCCTTCTCCTGAGCCCAGAATCTGTCAGAATAGTTCTGTCACTGTTTGCTGCAGTTCGGAGTCTGGGACCGATTTAGTGATGCCTCGGATCTGTATGTTATTGCGTCTCGATCTATTTTCATCATCTTCCTGTTTGCTTTGGACTCGGCCCATCTGCTGCTCCAACTCTTGGACTCTCCTGGTCAGCCCATCTTGTTCGTGTCCCTGCTCCACTATTGCCGTCTCTGTCTCGTCTACTCGCTTCTCCACGGCTGTGGTCGCTTTGTTTTGGTCTGCTATTGACCTGGCCAAGACCAAGGCGCTGTCATTAATGTCCTTTTTTAGCTCCTGTAGCATCGCCAGCAGGTCTGATTTGCATAATGGAGGATCCTCTTGCGCCTGCGTGTTTCCTGGGGGAGGGGGAGTGCAAATGCGCAGCCATTTGTTGCCGATTGCGTTTTTGGTCATCTGCAGCTTGCATAAAGGCTTTGATGTCCCCGACGATGATTCTTTCTGCTTCTGACCCTGTTTGGCCATGATGTTTTCTTCGATTGGCATAGGGGAGTTCCTAGTTTTGCTTTGGTGTTGATCCTGGCCCCAGGTTTTTTGTCACCGGCTCCCGCAATTAAGTCCTCTCAGACTTGCTGATTTTTAGGTCTCCAGGGGTCCTCTGTTGGCTCCCGGACATGGGGGGATGTCTCCTCACTCTATGCTTTAGCACAATCACTCCCCGAGACACCAGTACTGTGGCTGAATCCTGGGGTGCCCTTCAAAGATCGCAGGTCTCATTATCTCCTATTCCTTGGCTGCAGAGGGACCCGCTGTTTCAGGCATACATTCAGTTCCTGTAATGGTGCTGCACCTATAGGGCGCTGTTTGTATAGCACCTGCATGGGTACTGCGCTTTTAGGGTCATCCTCTCCACCATGTCAGGGCCTTCTCCCATTGAATTGCACATGGCCCTCTTCCCTCCACAGTTGTCTGCTGCTGCGTGTGCCATCCAGGGCTTTATTACATTTGCCTGGCTCCTCTCCCTTCTGTATCTGCCTGCAGCACGCCTCCCCCAGGCCTCCTCACCTCAGTCGGATGACTGGACTGCAGCTGTCTCTCCTTCCCCTCGCAAGCGCTCCAGTCCGCCTCTCTTTGCCTTATTTTGCGAGCTCTGGGGGAGGAAGGTCACCCAGCGCTCGCAGCACGCAGGGGAAGCAGTCCCCGCCGCGGCTCCTTCCCTACACTATGTCCGTGTGGCGGCGTCCACCACCGCCCCACACTCCTCACTCCGGAGGCTGTCTCAAGCCACTCCCAGCCTCCGACTCTGATTCCCGGGCTCCTTCAATTGCTTTTCGGCCTCTTGCTTCCCTCTCCGCTGCTCTGAAGGCAGTAGGGGGGAGGGTGCCGCAGCCTGCCACAGATGTCCTCTGATACAGGGAATTGGCGCACAATTTTTCATGCGGCCAGGATAACCCGCTCTAGCGCTGCCGCTATATATGAAGGTGCCATCTCGGGTGCAGGTATTTTCTTCAATTCAGGCGCGCATCTCCGAAGTTCCCACCGTTCATTGGGTTGCAGCCACCATCATGGCAGGAGGTCCGGTCCGTGCCACAAAACTGTCTTTAACTCCCTCTAAATTGCGCCTCAACATCCCATCTTTTCCTCATCGGCTCTCTAGACCCTCATGCATACGTGGGTCCGTTTCTTTGAGTTTTAGGTGCTTTTAAAGGGGGTTTTGGGCTTCATGGTGGAGAGGGGACAGAGTTTACCAAGGAGGCATCCGTCCACATCTCTGGCTGGCCACGCCCCACTTGTAATAGGTGTTACAGGCAAACTGTTTGGAAGAAGTGTATGTGGAGCTGGGAAAAGTCTAATTATTTTACAGGGCCGGTTTTTTGAGAGTTGGCTTTTGGAATGTGACCAAAGCTTTCCACTACTCTCCTTAGGTAAGAGGGAAGCTATCAAAATGGGCAATTAGATTGTTGCAAATGGGGGATTTATCCTGAAAGGGGAAAGGGAGATACCACATCCCACCCGATGGAGTCAGGATATCTCCCCGAAGGTTGTCTCCCATAATATGATTCTTCCTCGTTCAGCCCCTCCGTGGCTTCCGTCCCCTGGCAACATGGGAGGAGGTCACCACCGAGAAAGCAGCGAGTCCATCAGCTTCATCACACCATCTACTGACATCCCCCAGATGTTGTGTTGTAGTTTGGCAACTTGGAAGTTAGAGTAACATGTGCATTCCTGTAAACAGCCTGATGGAAACCAAAGTTCCAACTACCAGCCTTTAACCATCGGCAGCCCTGATCCAAGTGTATGTAATTGTATGCTCCCATGGCCTGGTGGCAGATTAATTGACATATACGCCATGTCTAAGTTTGACATTTTAGCCTCTGGGAATCTACTATTACTAGCTAAAACCCTTTAGTGCCCTTGTATTGCCAGCTTGGTTTCTAGTGACCCATTTCCCCTGTAAGAGTTTGTTCATCCAGTAGTCTGGAACAGAGTTACAACCAAAACGTTTGGGTTCAGCCTGAGCAGTGCCATGGTTCTCTCTGGGAAGGCTTACCCCCTTTTAGGAGGGAGAAGTGTTCCCCTTTGGGAGGGAGGGGATCCGTGATTCAAAGGGCAGTCTCTGCCAGCAATAAGAAAGTGTCACCTTGGTGGTAATTACTAGGCTCTTTAAAGTAGACAAGTAAGCTGATTGAGTTAGAATAGCCTAGAACAGTAGTTGCAGTCCAGAGAAGGGTCGCACCAAAATGGAATCTCCCAGGGCACCCACACTTGTGGTGCCCATTCTCCACTTCCTGCAGACAAATCACTCTGGAACTGACACCACCAGGAAAAAACACAGATCACAAAATCCAGGATTTAACCCTTACAGAGGACTTAAAATAGACCAATTACTATTGACAGATTGGACTTTATAACGGGGTGGGGATGCGAGGGGGAAGACTACTGCTTTAATTGAATAATTTGTTGACTTCAGAAGAAGTATTTTGCCTGTATCTTTATCGGGTCTGCCAAAGGTGAAGGTGGACTCCAAAGAGGGAGAAGGACCCTTACCTCAACCGTCCCATAGGAGCATTTGGAGAACATTGTGTAGACAGAGCATACCTTCTGCCTGAAAACTGGAACGAGGATCATGCTCACTGGAAGTGACAGCTCCTGCAACTGCTCTCTGGCAACCTTTATAGCTGGGGAGGGCCAAACATGGAATCCCCCCTATCCCCAGAGAATCTGGACTGGGTCCCACAGCCACCAAGAAGCTAAGGAACAGCCTTGGGGCTCTGCCTCCCACCCCTATCTGTTATTGGAGCCAACCTATATGTAGTAGTCATTAAGAACTGCCACTCGGCACGCAGAGCTGCCTTTCTCTCCTTCTGCGCTTAGAGCTGCTGTAAACTGCTCTTTGATCCTTCTGAAAGCAGACGCAACCTGCTAGAAGAAATCCTCTCGCCCATCACAAATGCCAACTCAACACAGTGGAATCAATACTATCGCCTGCTGAATCGACGTAGTGGAAGTCATCGACTTGCCCCGTCTTGAAAGTCGACTCAACTTGCTCAAAGCCATCATCTCCCTGGTCTGGCATGCTGACTCGACCCGTTGGGAAGGCTTATTCGACCTACCTCAATGTTTTCTGAAACTCTGTAAAAGCAACTAGATAAAGTGTACTCGTAGGTTATGCACCAGGCCCCTAGCACAAATTAGAATTGTATTCAGTAATGAGTATCCTATTATATTATTGTATAAAGGAAGAGTCTGATATGACCAGATAATACAAGATGTTATTGTGAAACTTTTATTGTACAGTGATCTATTCAGTATCACTGGCAATCAGTTTGGTACAAAATTATATATAGGCACCTTTCCTAAGTGTCCTAATCATACAGTGATCTCTTGTCACATAACTATATGCGGCAGCTCTGCCTAACCACACATTAAATAAAAATAGACTCTTGACATGTATAAAGTAAACATCCATTTGCCACACCTGTAAAGACTAACTGTGGTATTGCCAAATCCATTGGATACATATAATCAATTGTATGTTAGTCCATCACACAATACATTTCAGTGGCATAGTAAACTCTTGTGTTAGTCCATACATATATGCCAACATTAGTATCTGTTCATTGTTTTCATATATGCCAACTTTGGTAACTGTTCATTGCTTTTACCCTTGCCCCTGCATTTATATCAACACTAGTTGCTTTACATTGGTTTTGCCCTCGTGCCAAAACGTGTTTCAACCGTTCTGTTCAGCATTTATCAAGGCTGGGCCAATAATCCAAATACCATATAATTCACAATTTAGTATTTATCAAAGGTAATACACTCGGAAAAGGCACTCCTGCAAGGAAATACAAATTTGAGTATTGGTTTAATTAGGGGTGAATCGAGCTGTCCAGATAGTGCAAATACTAGTCAATCTTAAACTGTAGCAAAAAGACTTGCATGCTGATTGCATTCCATTTACCACTGCAGGTGGGAGTGAGTCCTATACAACTTAACATTCTGCCACCTCCACCTTGCATGCTCTTATGCTATCACATTATCTGAGTGATTGTTGAGACACCAAGTATGCACTGTGAACATCATGCATGCCATGACCCGGAAATTGCTTGTGATTGTACTTTTGACTCCTGTTCATAATGCTAGTTGCATACTGAAAAGACTCTCTCAGCTACGAGGTGTCCCAATAAGGTTAGGGTTTCACCTGATGTAAGGTAAGTATATTCCCGTCTGGAATTGGGTTGAGATTTATCAGCAATCCTTTGGACTACAACTCCCATCATACCTAACCAGCATAGTCAATAGCCAGATATCATGGGAATTGTAGTCCAAACATCTGGCGAGCCAAAGGTTGCAGACCTCTGCCCCAGATCCACTGCAAAGTACACTGAGTTTTTTCCATGCCACTCCATATGAGTGTGTTGCTTCTAGTTTTCTTTCCAGTTGGATATGGTTGTGATTACTTGCCTCTTTTTTCAAGTTTGAAGTGACCACCCCTACCCTAAACTTTCACGCTACTATTTGTTGCCTCTTCTGCACTACAGCAAATACTGCTCTTACTGCTTCTGCTCTCACGCCCTCCCCATGTCTCCTATGCTCTGCTCCTCACAACCCACCTCTACACCCCCTCTCTACTAGCCTCACTTTCTCTTAACACTCTCTCCCTCACAATAAATACTGCATTCACTACTCCACCTCAATCTCCCACATTAGCGTCTGCCTTTCTCTCCCACTCTCACATTCCATGCTACACCCTCCCTGCGTTCTAGAATACACTATGGTGAACTCTATTGATGCCACTCTCTCTCAAATGGACTCTACTATCAACTCTCCAACACTCCACTCTGCCATCCATCCTTCAGCTCCTCCTGCAACCTCACCCATACAATACACACTGTGGGATGTATTGACCCATTGTGCTATACCATGCGGCCTCACTCTATCTATGGTTCAAGAAACAGTAAAATGGCGGCAAACCCCTTGTGCGCGCCAAAAACCTCCAAAAGCGCATTTTCAACACACAAAAAGATGGCTGCACAACCTGCCACCCATGCTGCATGTGTGGTAGAACAGAGCACACGATGCAGAAAATTGCCAGTGAAACTCCAAAATTCGCCCGTAAATGACATTAACTTTGCTGGTGAAACTTCAAAAATGCCTGTACCAAACACTTTCCAACACTCAAAATCTTGCTTGGCGCTACAATTTGTTTAATCTAATGAAGCACTGTGTAGTTACAAGGTCCTGAAATGTTAAAAGCAAAACATTTCCTCAGCAAAACTGGGCTACCTGTGAATGACAACCCCTGTCAAATGGGCTTTCTTGATGAAACTTTAAAGTTGTCTAAAACTAAAGATCTGCCGGATTAGCAAATATAAAAGGACTGTTGCTGAAAGTAACACGGATCTCAGTTTTGATCCCACAGGTTTAAATCTGAGAATGTAATTTATCTATGTCATCTGATGCAACAAGTTTTGTTTTAGGCTTGCTGGGCCTGGAAGGAGTTGAAAAACAGGCTTCCACCCATGGGGAGGGCATTCCTCTCAGCAGATGCTCACTGACACATAATTGTGGGTAGGACAGACTTGTGTCCGCTGCCTTGGACTGAACAATGGCAGATTCTCCAGGCCAGGAAACAGACGTGTGAAAAGGTTGTAAACTAGGCTTGCAGAAGGAAATCCCAAAGGTGGGGGCTACTCCTTGCCTCCAGAAGACAGACAAAAGGCTGACCATTTGCTGCAAAGAATATGTAATGAACAATTTTTAGAGACGTATAACTTGCTATCAGAAGTGGTGAAAAATATGAAAAGTGCAGATTGGTTGATCTAATTTTTGGTCCTACATTTCAAAACGTGGTGGAACTGTGTAAGATATTCTAAACAGGAATGGCAATATGTGGTTTTATGGGAACTGTATTTATGCTAGAATTGTTAAACTTTGCACACATTCCTATGGTAAACACGCATATTTGTGGAAATTCTGAGAAAGTTTGGAAAATGTATTCATGGCGAAATTGACAAAATGCTGCAGAAAGGCGAAACAAGGTCTCACAGCTGTGGGATTTTGAGGAACAGATACTCCATAAAAAATGTAATCCTTGTATGTGATTTTCATAGAGGTTACAAATGTCTAAATATGTATTTAGGACAAAATTCGATTTTGATACTAGTGGCTAGGGGAGGTTTCTAGGATTGTAAAAACCAAACTATATACTTGACATCTGCCATTGATCCAACCACTCAGATGCAAGTCGGAGATGAGGCTCTGATCCTATCCCAGTTCACAGTGGCGAGTTTAGTTAAGCCGGCCCATACACCCATTTTTGTGATGTCATTTGAAAGGATAAATAGAGATAGCTGACAACACGTAGACACACTCTCTTCTGATTCCAGCGAAGCACTTTGTTACAGCATTCAACATCCAGCCTTTAACATCCTTCCAGATCCAGATGCCAATGATCAGGCCAAGCAGTAGCTGAACCATTTTCAGCTAGGCATCAATCCTCAATCAATCCTCAATTAATCCTTACAACCCAGTAGAGCGCTGTGGTGTAGGGAAGCATCCTTAACCTATCTGGCTTGCTACCACAGTGCTTGCCTGATGAACTCGCCATCCTGCTGATCTGAAATATCCAGAATCAAGAAGGGCAGATCATGTGCAGTTCCGGTGACCGGCCTAGCTGATGCAGTCCCGCGCCTGATGTGCTCTCTTTTCCTGTTAGGCCAGATCCATTGACCAGAATCTTGTTCGGCCTAAAATCTTAAATCCCAGTGGATTGTGAGTATTAACAAGATGCTAGAGAACTATTGTATACCTCGCTTATCTTGTCCCACCCTAAATCTCTGAACTATCCTTACTTTCATAACCAGTAACAGTGGCAAAATCGTAGTGCTATCTTATTCTGTCTATTTGCTAAAGCGGCATTTTCATAGTCATTTTCTTTTGCGTAACTCTCATCCAAAAATTCCACTTCGAGTGTTTGAACTGGTTCCGCCGGGGATCTGTTACTAAAGTCATGAATCAGTCTCAGAGTTTACTGCGTCCCAACCTTGTTGTCTAGCCTGCATGCTTTAGTCTTGATTAAAAGCATAACCCATATTTTCCGATTTTAAACTGAAGGTCTTGTCCAAATTCGTGTCTTTATTTTAGAAAAACACCTCTCACTAAAACCTCCATAACTCCCTCAGTTTTAAAGATGGAAACGAAATTTCAATTCCCACGAACATCCTTAGCTATCTCCACAACCCAAAACCACATTGTGAACCAGTGCGGTGGACCCGTTTTTTTAATCAAAAATCGCATATTAAAGGTTTGCAGCGAACTTACATTTTGCTAAAGTTTTACACATGTGAATTGCCTTTAAATTATTTCACACTTTGCCTTTGAGATTTCAAATGTTTTCTTTTGATTAAATCATTGCTTCTCCAGCATGGGGTCTGGCATGGATTCACATGCTCATGAATATTCCCCGTCGTCAGGCTGGGAATCCTCGGTAAAGAAAAAATCAGTATCAGTTTCGTTTCTGATCTGACTTTCGTAGTAGTAACCAATCACCGATTTCTGCGTCATACTAACCACAGCCAATGACTGCCCTCTCCCTAAGCCCCGCCTCTGGCAGGCATCCTCAGATTTTTACTGCACGTTCAAGTGTTGGGATCCTCGTGCTATTGCTCTCGAGCTTTAGTGCCTTTTCGTGCTTTTTCATAGGAAAATTCTCTCTTTTTTCGGTCAAAAGAGCCTCAAGCTCCACCGTTTCTATATCCGATCAACGCGGACCCGTGTCGGATTCTTGTACGTCCCTGAAGGGTGAAGATTTCGTCGAGCCACGCTTTTGGAGGACTCCAGAACTTTCTCAGGCCCATCTCGGACATGGCCCAGGAGAAGGGAAGCTCGGCGCCCGGGAAGCTGTTCAGGGTCTGCCCTGCATGCCAGCTTCAGAATGTCTTCAAGGAGGATGAACACTCCCTTTGCCTCTACTGCCTGCATGAGGACAAGACGCACGTGGAGAAGGACTGTGAGTTTTGTGGGAACATGTCGGAGCGGACCATGAAGGACCGCCATCTGCGTCTCGCTAACTGGCTGGAATGGAAGAGCCCGTCAGGCGAGAAAAAGATGTCGTCTGAGCGGTCTTCTAAGACCTTTGAGGGCGCCCCTTCGACGGGGGCACAACAGAAGGCCAAGCACCGCGAGTCCGCGGGCACCGGGAGCGCCGAACGGTCGGGCTCTTCGGTTGCCAGGCAGGGCGCAACCTCCCCGGCGCCATCAACCACTAGCCAATGCTCTGGCACGGGTAGGAGGAAGTCCGAGCACCCGGCGAAGCTTCTGGAGAGGCCCCGGTCGAGCTCGAAGGCCAATTCGGAGGGGGAGCGAGGCGGTGACCCCCCCTAAGGAGAAGGCGGTGAGCGCACCTAAGGTGGCGAAAGTCTTGATCCACCCAGCCAAGGCCTCTATCGAGACAGTCGCGGCGGCCCTGGCTCAGCCTGTGGAGGCGTCCTCGGGGCCCAGAGTCTCCCTGCCAGCGCGGAGAGAGTCCTCTTTCAAGCCCATCGACAGGACCCCCGTGAAACCTCCGACGGAGAAGAAAAAGGGGGGCAGAAGGCCATCGTGGATTCGGCCTCAACCTCTGAAGAGGAGCTGATCGAAGTCTTAAGCCACAGCGTTGGCGTAGAGGAAGACCAGCCTGTCGGGAGGGACCCCGACGAGGGGGACGACGAGAACGTCGAGGGTACTGACGAGGTTCCTGTCCGCCCATCGGAACCCCCTCAACCAGTGCCTCAAGACAACTCGGTGGCCATTTTGTTGGCTATACAGTCCTTATGCTCGGAGATAAGGACGAGATTGCCGTTACCACCGACGGAGGAACCGCTCCCGACGGGGGACCCGGAGCCGGGCCCTTCTGGGAGCCCTCCTCCTAAGAGAAGAAGGATTCATCCTCCACCTCCTTTTCAACCATCGCGCCCGTCTCAGCCCTCCTCCCGTCCACGACCCGGGGGGATGACACGGGGACGGACACGGCCGAGACAGGTACAGACGACGAAGTTTACGGCGAGGATCCTCCGTCGTCACCTCCTCCCCGGGCTTCCCCGCCCGACGAGATTGGATCGTTTCATGCCATGATCGCCATGGCATCCGAGCTTTTCCAGCTCTGCCCGGAAGAGAAGAAGGAAGTCTTCCTTTATCAACTGCGCGAGACCAAGAGGAAGACGGTCCTCGCTGTACCTTTACTGGACGATATCTGGGATGAGGGTCTCTCCCTCCTCAAGAACCCATCCACAACACCTGTGAGAAGGGATCGGTACGAGAAGAAGTACCGGGTCCCGGACGTGGCCCCCTTGTGCCTTCGGGCACAGCCGACCCCGGTCTCGGTCGTCGTGGAAAAAAAATCGGACACGATGGGACGCAGAGTCATCTCATCGGCAGCGACGACGATTAAGGCTGCCAACGCCTTGGCTATCGTAGCACGCTACAACAGGGAGTTGTGGTACAAGATCACCCCCCTGCTGGACTTCCTACCGAACGACAAGAGGGCTGAGGCCCTAGAGATCTTGCAGGAAGGGGAAGTGGCGTCGGACCACGCCATTACAGTAACGACAGACATCGCTTATACTGGTTTTCGCCAGTTGGGCAACGGCGTGTGCCTTAGACGGCGTGGATGGCTCAAGGCAACGGACTTCCGGCAGGACGTGCAGACCAGAGTTTTGGACATGCCGTTCGATGGGAACAACCTGTTTGGGAAAACAGTGGATGATTCCCTGCAAGCCATCAAGGTGGAGACGGCCCGGGCTCTTGGTGTTCTCCAGCAACGACGGCCGCCCTTTCGGAGCACCGGAGGCAAGTAGGGTGCCTCCAAAGGTTCCGGCGGCGGATATTCCACCTACCGTCAAGCGGCCCCTTCGTCGTCACAGGAAGCCTACAGGGGACTAGGCAAGTCGGGCGGACCCCGCCGTCGTCGCCAGGGAGGACAAGGCGGCAAAGCCTCGTTGAAGCAGGACTGAACCGGCCGTGGGGTCGGGCCCCCACCGAAGCACCCCGGTGGGAGGCCGGCTGGCGAACTTAGTCGGCGTGTGGGAGTCCATCTCCACCAACCGTTGGGTGCTGGACGCCCTGGCCCAGGGTCACGCGCTCAAGTTTCTAAAGAAGTGCCCGCGCGTCTCCCCCTTGGCCAGGAAGGAACATCATCTCCCTTAACTTTTCTTGGAGGTAAAGGTGATGCTCAAGAAAGGCTTCATCGAGCTCGTCCCAAAGAGGCTTCGGGGCTCCGGAGTTTACTCAAGATACTTCCTCATGAAGAAGAAGACAGGAGGATGGCGTCCCATCCTGGACCTACGACGACTGAACAAATTCATCAAGGCACAGAAGTTCCGGATGGTCACCCTCCAGCACGTCCTGGGTCAGCTGGAGGAGGGCGATTTCCTGTCGTCGTTGGATTTGGAGGATGCTTACTTCCATATCCCCATCCTAAAGGGACACCGAAAGTTTCTCAGATTCGTGGTGCAAGGGCGGCACTACCAGTTCAGAGCCCTTCCCTTCGGATTGAGGTTGGCACCCAGGGTGTTCACCAAGTGCCTCGCACCGGTGGCGGCGCGGCTGCGCCTGGAGGGGATCCACGTCTACCCCTACCTGGACGACTGGCTCATCCGAGCAAAGACAAGGGAGCTCGCCGCGGAACACACTGCGAGGACCGTCCAACTACTCACGGACCTGGGATTCTCCATAAACTACGCCAAGTCCCACCTGGTGCCCGCGCAAGACGCACTGTTTCTGGGAGTGAAACTCGACACAGTGGCGCTTCGGGCCTCGCCGTAGGAGGAAAGAACGAGGGCCATCTTGGGCAAGGTGCAGCGGATGCTGGTTGCGGACGCGGCCAAGGTGAGGTCCGTCAAATCCCTCCTCGGTATGATGTCTTCTTGCATTTATCTCATCCGCCTGTGCAGGCTTCGGATGCGCCCGTTGCAGGAGTTCCTGGACGCTCGCTGGGTCCAGACGACGGGCAGCTTCGAGGACAGGATCACACTCGACGAGAGTTTCCGACGAGCGATCCGGTGGTGGGGCACCCGCGCGCATCTGACGGCGGGCATGGACTTCCAGACCCCGAGCCACCAGAAGACAGTGACCACGGATGCCTCCCTGGAAGGGTGGGGAGCGCACACCGAAAATCTGCATGCAAGAGGCCTTTGGCTTCCGACGGAGAAATCCCTCCATATCAACGTCCTGGAGCTCCGTCCAGTGTTTTGGGCCCTCAGGTCCTTCCTTCCGTCCCTCAAGGGCAAGGTGGTGAGGATCTTCACCAACAACACCACCACCATATTCTACATCAGGAAGCAGGGCGGTACCAGATCCCTAGCCCTGTCCAAGGAGGCGCAGGATCTGTTGCATTGGGCCGTCGCCCAAGGGATGTTTCTGGTGCCGTTTCATCTGGCAGGAATAAAAAAAAACACCATCGCCGACTCGCTCAGCAGAGAGCTGCGCTCGTGCCACGAGTGGGAACTACGACAGGATCTAGTGGACCGCCTCTTCCGACGCTGGGGCACACCCCAGATCGATCGGTTCGCGACAGCGACGAACTCCAAGTGCCGGAGGTTCGCCAGCAGGTTTCCCCAGCCGAGGAGCATGGGCGATGCTTTCTTGTTCCCCTGGGAGGGCCTATTTCTGTACGCGTTCCCTCCTTTGCCGTTGCTGATCCGGCTCATCAACCAGCTCAAGAGGTCACGGTGCAGGATGATACTCGTCGCACCCGCGTGGCCGAGGCAGATATGGTTCCCGGACCTTCTGGACTTGTCAGCGTCCCCGTCAATCAAGCTGCCAGTGGACGCGGATCTTCTCTCCAGGGAAGGAGGAGCCATCCTCCATCAGGACCCAAAGTCGCTGAACTTGCAGGCCTGGCTCCTGCAGCGCTAGAGTTTGGAGGTTACGACATACCAGCCGACTGCAGAGAGGTTCTTGCAAAGGCCAGGGCGTCCTCAACTCTTAAATGCTATGGACACAAATGGAAGAGGTTCTCTGTCTGGTGCCACGCACAGAAGATTAACCCTCTACGGATTACGGCTCCGCAAGTACTGCCGTACCTACTAACGCTGGCCAAGGCTGGACTAGCGCACGCTTCCATCAAGATTCATCTTGCCTCGATCTCCCGATACACCAGAACCACGGGACAGACGTCCTTGTGGTCTCATCATCTGGTGAAGGAATTCATGAAGGGACTGTTCAGATCGTTCCCACCGGTGAAGGCGCCGGCCCCGGCGTGGGAGCTCAACGTGGTGCTGACCAAGCTCATGGGACCTCCGTTCGAGCCTCTGCACTCAGCTTCGTTGAAGTTCTTGTGGAAAACAGCGTTCCTTGTGGCCATCACCTCCGCATGACGAGTGGGAGAGATCCAGGCCCTTTCCTGCAAGCCCCCGTATTTGACTTTTCACGACACGAGGGTGGTGCTCAGGACGCACCCCTACTTCATGCCCAAGGTGCCATCGGACTTCCACCTCAACCAACCCTTGGTGTTGCCTGTTTTCTTCCCGTCGCCTTCGTCGCCGGCTGATAGGACTTTGCACTCGCTGGATGTGGCTAGAGCGCTGAAGTTCTACGTGGACCGCACGAAGAGCTTTCGGAAGACGTCACAACTTTTTGTGAACTTTGGACCTGTCAATCAGGGGAAGGCTCTCTCAAAGGCTTCCATTTCCAGATGGCTCTCCAGCTGTATCATGTACTGTCATCGGTTGGCAAACCGACCGCTGCCCGGCCGTCCGAGAGCCCATTCCACCAGAGCGATCGCAGCTACCACGACGTTCCTATCTGGTGTGCCCCTGCTGGACATCTGCAGGGCTGCTACGTGGAGGTCGACGCACACCTTCACGAAATTCTACTGCGTCGACCGGGATTCCAGGGAGGAGTCCAGGGTTGGCCAAGCAGTGCTGCGCAACCTGTTCGCCTAAGGTGAGCCTGGTGAGGAGGTAAGAGATGCTTAATGTTTAGATGTTGTATTGCTTAATGTTGAGCCTGTTGCCACCTCCCGTGGTTGTGCATGTGTGTACTGCTATGTATTCTCTTATTCATGAGCATGTGAATCCATGCCAGACCCCATGCTGGAGAAGGAACAAGTTACTTACCTGTAACTGTTGTTCTCCAGCATGGGTCTGGCATGGATTCACATGTGAACCCTCCCTCCTACCCCTCGGCGGCTCTTCACTTGGTCATACTGCCACTTCACGTGTGACCAAATCTGAGGATGCCTGCCAGAGGCGGGGCTTAGGGAGATGGCAGTCATTGGCTGTGGTTAGTATGACGCAGAAATCAGTGATTGGTTACTACTACGAAAGTCAGATCAGAAACGAAACTGATACTGATTTTTTCTTTACCGAGGATTCCCAGCCTGACGAGGAATATTCATGAGCATGTGAATCCATGCCAGACCCATGCTGGAGAACAACAGTTACAGGTAAGTAACTTGTTCCTTTTGCTTCCTTGCATCTGTTCAAAGCGGCTCCCGTAGAAATGTATAATAATTTAAGCATTTTTGACCACATTTAGTGTTTTTGCTCAGCCACTTTCAAAGCTATACTGACAGTTGAAAAGTCAACTCCGTTTTTCTCTTGTGTTTAAGGGGGTACGGTGGGAGTGATATTCTGTTTGGTCTGCATTATTCCCGAGTACCTGCTCTTTCCTCACAGCTATTTAAATTGCCTATTGGTGGGTTGAGGGGTGTTGCAGGGGGAGCTTCTAACCACAGTGCTATGTGTTCCAAACCAACCCAAAAGTATTCCTTTCTGTGCTGCATTCTTTTTGTGTTCATTACCTGATTCCCAGTGCATTAAAGATATTATTCATTGTTCTTGTCACCCATTGGTGATGATATTAAAAATATATTGTGAATTTAAATTCTAAATAAATCAATAAATATTTACCGTTATAAACTAGCCTGATTCCTGGTTCAGTCGGACTGGGGTTGTGGGGGGTTTGAGAAGGGTGTTATATGAGTGGTATATGATTCAGAATATTGAACTTCTAGATAAAAAATAAATAAGGGTTTCATTTGCGCACCACTTGCTAGGCGAGACTTTGGTGTGTGCCTGATTGTATTTGTTTTATATAGTGCCTTAATCCAAGGTGCTTTATAATGAACAACAGAATATACATTAAACAAGGAACAGTAGAAGCAATAACGATAAACATGAGTCAAACCAGAAAATCGGCATGTATAACAATTTACATATGAGAAAGAAGAGGAGAGGAGGGGGGTGGAGAAAGAAGGGGGAGAGAGTAGTGAGTGAAGTGAGTAGTAGGAAGAAGGGAGCTTTAGAAGAGAAGGGGGAAGATAAAGAACACGGAGAAGGGTACAAGAAAGAGGGAAAGAAGGGTAAGAGGGTGAAGGGGGATCAGGGAGGGGAATGAAAAAGAAGAGATTTCGGTGAGGAGCAGAAGGAAGAATAGGACTGGGAGGAACAGATAAGAGAAAGGTAGGGAGTTCCAGTGTAAGGGGGCAAGGAGCTGAAAGGAACAGAAACGAGAGGAGACACAAGGGGGTGGGGGAACTGAACGTAAGAAGAGATCGACAGAACGAAGGGAGCGAGAGAGGGTGTAAAATGAGAGAAGAGAGGAGAGGTAAGGAGGAGCAAGGTCATGAAAAGATTTAAAGACCAGACAAAGGAAGTGAAATTTAAGTTGGGAATGGAAAGGAAGCCATTTTAGCTGAGAAAGTGAGTTGGAAATTGAGTCATGAGGAGAGAGAAGACGGAGGGTGCGGATGGCAGAGTGATAAAGGGATTTGAGGGGGGCAAGGTGGGAAGCGGGAAGACCAAAGAAGAGAGAAGAACAAAAGACAAGACAAGAGAAGATGAGGGAGGAAATTAAGTTTGGTAGCATGGAAGGTGAGAGAGGGACAAACTTTTTCTGATTGAAATTGAAACTGATTGAAATCCCTTACAACACTCTGCCCTTTATGCTGCCTGTTTTTATTCTGTGGGGCTGATGGTTCAGTGCCTTTTTGCCCCTTAGCTGCAGTGTGCACCTGACACCTTGCACCAATCTGTACCTTCAGTATCACTAAGACCCAGGCGAGAAGGCTTTAAAAAACCCTCAAAGCCCCCCTCCCCTTTTATAGCATGGTTTTACAGACCATATCTGTGGGGTTTCCTACTGGTTTTCTGTCATTCTTGGTGGCTGGAAGTTCAATGTTCTGTTGGTATGGTGAGTTTGCTGCTTCTCTGGAGTGCTGGTCATGGTTGGGACATGGTGCTGCTTCACAGTCCAGATGCATTGTTGCAGGGTTTTTTGGTAGTTTGGTCAGGTATGGGTTTTCTTTGCTGCTCGCTGTTGCATTCTGGGTGCTGCTGTCTTGAAGGCAGTATGAGAATTAAGTCTAGCAACTCTATGGGAGCCATTGAGATAAAACAAGTGGTTTTGGGTTTGACATTTTTGGCAAATAGGGGTATTTCTTGAGGACTGATGGCCCCCCAACTCCCACTTCACATATCTGGCACAGGACCTGTTCTAACTCTTGTTAAAGTGAACTTCCTGCCCCAGGTTGAGAGGGGAATCCTTCTCCCCACCCGGCTCCACCTTGACTATGACCCTATTTGTGACTGTCCATAGGAAACCGGTAGATTCCATGTGACTTAATAGCATTCCTTTAGAACCCAATAATACTGCAAGGATCTGGCCTTGGTATTTATATCCAGTATATGAACCCTTATACGCTTATCTCTGCATAAATACTGACTGCACTGTTATAGAGCACTGAACCCTTGTGGGTCTTTATGCACTTTTGACATACCACAATGCAACATTTTACAGCTGCTCCAATGTCAGTTGTTCTGAAGTAGAGGTCACAGAGTAGCGGTCAAAGAGGTCTGTTAAAGAGTTTTTTTTTTTTTAACTGAGCTGGAAAGACGCAACTGCCTTTATGCTAATTTGTACTTTTGCGATTCTTTTTTTGTGTCCTCTTCACAATATTAAAATTAATTGTAAGCCGAGTTATCTCCAGGTCATATTAACCCATTCTTTGAAGGTTTTGTATATGCTTGAATGAAGGCCCTGTGCATTTAAATAATTTGACACCAGGAATCTGTTAAAACAAATACCATTGTTCCTTAAAAAATCTCAGATATGTCCATCTCACTATCATTTATCAAGGAGCCACATTGGGCTGCTCCTCCTGTCTATTGTAGTTGTTAACTCCACGACTGTTGAAATGGGAATTTCTAACGGAAATTGTATTGGCCTAATGGATAGTGCATGTATTTAGCATATTTCGATCAATCCGAAAAAGAAAATCCTATGCATCTTAACTTCAAATTTCTCACGTTTACACATGCAAAACTTGTGCGTTGGAAGATACCATCTTGTGCTAATCTAATCCGTTGAGCTATCTCCCTAAATTCAAGTGCCCTTGCAGCAGTAAATCATAAGACGCCCCTAAAGCCGACATTACGAAACCGAGGGTATTGTCCCTTCTCTAAATGGAGGGGATCCCTCGCCATGTAGTCAAAACAGGATATTTTGATTAAAATCCCACAGCTTTCCCTCCTCTAACATCCCGAATAACACATAAGCCAGTATATTTTTGTAAGGTAGAACCAATTACACATATTACACAAGTTAAACAAAGTCAAGATTGATCATAGGGAAAGGCTATTTGTAAAACTAAGATTGCTACAACTACATATGTGAGTATCTTTTTTCTTTATAGAGCTCCAACTAGAGCGGTTCATTTTGAGGAACAATTAATATCTGTCCTAAATGAAGACCGAAAATCATCTTCCAAAGTGCTTTTACTTGGGGATTTTAACCTGTGGCCATACAATAGTGGGGCCGTTGAGTTCCTCTCCCTTAAGAATGCACTTGAAGCCATTGACTTCACTCAACAGATTAAGGATCTGTTGGGAAACCTTTATGGATAAGGAATACCAGGAAGGCTACTCCAGAAGCCTTATGAGACCTTGCTCTGCCCCAATTAGGACATCTCCCCATAACAATTCCAATTGATGTAAAAAAAATGCCACCGTAATCGAGTATAATACCTAAAAATAAGAGCAAAACAAATTCTTGGTTCATTGAAGACATTGTGTCCAGAGGGCCGAATCGCACTTGTAAGAGTTTATGGAGTATAAATCCCTGTACTAGGATAAGACATCTTACATGGGAGCCCGTGAAGGACTATAATATTATTTTTTAGAGGCCAAGCAAGTAAAATATTCAGAGCAAATTCAGGCTGCAAACTCTAGGGAAATATTTGCCATTTTTCATGAGTCGGAAACGGAAATCTCTCTGCAATTATGATGCTGAAATAAATTGACTGGTGTCAATCTGTACAGAATGAATTTGCCCAGAAAACATCTGGTGATCAAAAGGCAATTAGAGTACAGCAATTGTTGCTGGAAAAGTCTTTGGTGGTGGAGATTGTGCCTGAGACTGCTCATGATGAGCCTGACTTAGGATCGTAGTCCTTTTCTTTTAATCAAGTGACTTTGTCAGAGGTAGCTGATATAATACAAATATGAAATCCACGTTTTGTCAGTGATGCCTGTCCTGCTAAACTGTTAAAGTTAAAAAGCTATATGAACCATCTACTACCATGGATTACTAAGATCATTAATTCTTCTCTCTTGGAGTCTAAAGTACCTGATTGTCTTTAAAGAATCATGGATTCTCCCTATTTTAAGAAATGAAAACCTGGATCCTGCTGCACCAGCTAACTTTTGTTCCTATAACAAGTGTCCCTTTCCTAGTGAAAATATTGAATAGGGTCGCCTACTCAACTATATAAATTCATTGAGCAACACAGTTTATTGAGTTGTAGTCAGTCAGGTTGCCAAAAGAAGCATGGAACAGAATCTGTGTTATTGGAAATATCATTGATAAAGGTTGTCTCATTAATGCTCCTGAATATGTACGCTGCATTTGATCTTGTTGACCACGGCTTGCTGGCGGAAAGGTTGACGAATCTTGGTAGATGCTCAGATGAAGCGGTGGTATGAATCAAATTCTTTCTAGGTCCACGACGCTCCAGGTTTGCAAAAGATGGTTTTAGTGCTGTGCCAATCTTTCTTACAAGTGGGGTTCCACAGAGCTCTTGCCTATCTATACTCTTATTTAATGTATATGCAAAGTCACTTTGTGACTTACTGGATGGGCTAGATGTCTCCTATACATATTATGCTGATACGCAGCTTTTTATTCAGCTACCTGGTACCTATTGTCAATGCTCTGAGGAAAGTAACAGGATGTATGCAGCCATTCAATGTTGGATGGCTCAAAACTCTTTCCCTGAATAACGGGAAAACAGAGTTACTTATTCAATGTTCAATATATAAATTGAAAAAGTTCTATTGTGCCTATCGTCATTTCTCTATTGCAGTATGCTCAGTGAAAGTGGCTTAACGTGTGACTCTTGAAGTTTACTTGGACTCCCAGCTTTCAGGTAATAAACGCATATCGAGTCTTCGTTCAGTGTGCTCTTACACGAACCTTCCTTGGCAAATTTGCCCGTATTTATCTGAGAAAGATAGAGCACTTATAGCATCAGCTACTATAAATGCTAAACTGGACTATTGTAATAGCCTGCTAATTGGCACCTCACAAGCCAATATTAAGAAGCTTCAGGCTACTCAAAATCGTGTTCCCAGCAGCATGTGGCCTAAGAGAGCAGGACCATGTTACTGAGGCCCGTCGTAAACTTTGTTGGTTAAAGATACAGCAAAGAATAAAGCACAAGGCATTCTCTATTGTGTGTGTCATTCAGGAGATGCTCCTTTGTAACTCTCAAAACACATTAAAGATGCTCCGCAGAGGTGTACTTTAAGATCTAACAATGACTTGCTTCTTGCACAACCACGATTTGCATTGAATAAATATGGTGGCTCCTGCTTTGAAGTCTGGGCACTGTTGTGGAAAACTATTCCGATTCAACTGAATAAAAGTACAAATCTTGGACATTTTAAAAAGGAATTAAAAACGTATTTGTTTAATAAAGACACTAGCTGAGGCCGTTGTTCCTTGAAATCTTGCACTGCCATAATATTGTGTTGTGCATCTTTTGTTCCCTGTTATGTTTGCTTTGAGGCCTATGGGTATTTACTGTGTTATAATTATTAAACTAAACAAAACTATATAAATGGAGATGAGGAGGCTCCACAGGGATGAAATTAATTAACGAGAGAACCGCAACCAGCGTTCTACACTATGCCCAACCTTCAAAAACCAACATCAAAATAAAAGGGAGGGAGGACTGGGTCGAGGAGAGAGTCAGAAGTGGAGAAGCAGTGGCAGTAGTACGCAGAGAAAGGAGTGAATGGAAAGTGAGTGAAGGTTCACTGGAGACCAAACCGGGAGTGTTCTCGCCAGTCTGTGTCCATCAGAGAGGGCGGAACGCTGGTAGAACAACAAAGCGGGTGCTCCCAAGAGGACTCGGGTTGAGTGTTGGTGTTGCTGACCTGACGAGAGGCAACAGAGCCTCTCAAGTCCCACAGACGCCAAACCCTGTGGTAACAAAGCAAGCCGCGCAGTGGAGCTGTCAAGAGACTGGGACAGGAACACGGAGGATGTTTGCAATGGGAGTTTCATTGGATGGTGTTGACTCCGGACCGAGGGAGCACAGTAGAACTTCACAGGCCCTGCACTCACAGAGCCAGACAACCCGGCAAGCAGACCAGGAAAACCACCAAGAAGGTACTAACCTGGGGAGGTGTGCTCTGGGACCAGGAAAAGCAGTAGCTAAACATTAGGGCTAGAGCAGACCCCAGAGAGAGGATCTGGCAAACTTCCCCACCCCATCATAAACTGGTGTCCGCCGTGAAAGTGACGGGTACTGCTCGGCAAGAAAGTGAATGCATACTACTAGTGGAATGCTCTCAAACCCTGTGGTCTGACACCACTTCCACCGCCTATCAGAGCGTAGCTTTCATTTTCGCTCTGGGCGAATCAGCATTTACATTGTATATATACAGAGACCCAAGATGGTGGCCTGGATCGAAAGATCACTGTGGGCGCTCACCTTGTCTCCGGAGGCCTTGCAGGCCTTACAGGCAAGTCCTCCCAGCCATGGACACTGCTATCGCATGTTCGCCTGCCCCCTTTTTCTAAGATCCCAACACGGACACCTCTCAGTAACACATAGGCTTCATCAACCCCCCATTCAAAAGCCCCCCCCCCCTTTCCTATAGAGCTTCCTTATTCACGCCAACCATATTGTTATTGAACAACTGTCCCAGGGCGACTGGCCAACACACCAGGCAAACCGCCAACAGTGCACTGGGAGCCACACACCTGTCCCGCCTACACAGCGCGCCTCCCACACGTGATACTGGAGCTGCCATCGTCCCGGCACATCCAGCGCCCACCACACACTGGAGTGCCATTCTATCAATACACCTGCAACTACTCAACAAGCCAGCACCACGCCATGCTCTCCTAATGACCGGGGACACACCAGTGCCCTCGGGCATTTGGCTCTTTTAATTTGTTCATGCCCCCAACTACTTTTCATATACACACCAGCACCACCACGCTCAAGATACTACATGCCCCTTGTCCAATTTGCATGACACATACCATGGTCAATACCCCACGGTGGCACCATGCCCATGACAGACCGCCCCCCCCCGGTCGCCAGTGTTTGTATGGGGACACACCCCTCTTATTTCCTAACACCACACCATCCACCCAGACCACAGCGTGCGCCAAACGCCCCAATACACTAGAACCAGCACGCCAGCTTTCATGCATTATACCTACATGCCATCCACCGTGTCTGACACCAGGTTTACATCCACACTTACCTCCAAGCTGAGCCAAGGACTCTCATGCAACAGCCAAGGGGGGGGGGCACTGCTGCCCTGCCTCAAACTTCTGTACAACCCTCCTCCCTGACCAGCCCCCACTGGTCAGATTGCCCAAGCAGCCAAATCTGCTTGCACGCCACAGCCGCCCCAGCGAGCCCAGTTCACACCCCTGTGTGACCTTCCAAATTCCCTGACTCACCTGCTCAACACTAGGCTGGATCTCCCCCGTCTCACTACATGACCCTTCTGTTCTCTTTTTTCCAGTTTGCTATCCAGCATCTAATTTACTTTGAAACCTCCATCAAGATTTACCTGGAAAATCCAACCCAGGTCCACTGAAGCCTTAGATCCTAGACACACTCATCACTCTCTGCTCAATCCTAATCTAACGATATCTCTCCTTCTCTTTCTCTCCTTTTTGCCCCTTGGTCCACCCTCTCTGTAACCTTTTGCAACCTACTTCCAGTCCCCAGCTGCGAAGGTTAACCATTATGTAAACTGAAATGTTTCTTTGTGTATCATGTGTTCTGTCTATGATTGTACTCACCACCACCCACACTTCACCTCACACACAATTGTCACTTTATACACTAATGCATTCATGTCACCTGACAATGTCCACTGTCCTATGTTCATTGGTGATCACAGTCTGTCACTACTCAACACAACAATGTAGACATTATGGTCGAAACACGTGTCGGCACACTATATGCAATTTGGCACTATATGTGCTAACAGATCAGGGCAATATATGCTAATAAAGAAGCATTCCAAAGCCTACACTAAAGTGACAAGACTTATCCTTTACTCGCCTCTGACATACCACCTAACTGGTCACAATACTCAAGGTTCAGCGCTGGAGCACACGTGGTTCTTGCCAACCCTTCGTACTACTGGAAGTCACAAGAGTAAAAACGCATGTCTGGGATATAAATGTCTGTCAGTGGTACTAATATTCCTCGTGCCCGTGGTTGGGAGAAAAAAGATAGTGCTTGACAGCTTTATGGAGTCGTGACAATTAAGTTGTGGAAGTCTGAGAAAGGTTAAGGGAAGAGCTATACCCCTTGATTTTGAACTGTGGAAGCCTAAGAAAGGCCAGGGGTAAAATATACCCCTTTTGTGTTTTGAACTGTAAAAACCCACGAGAGATCAATGGAAGAACTATATCCCTTGAGAGTGTGAACTTGAAGAAACTTGAAGAGACTCCGGGGAAAGGAATCACGTCCTGAGACTTGTGGAACTTTGTTTTTGGCACCTTTTCTTTTGGAACTTTGTTGGAACTGTGGAAAGAGCTGTGAGTGGTGAGCTGAGCGACCATTCCCTTTTCACTTTATATTGATTTTAGCATGTGAGGGTCAGGTTAGGATTTGGACACAGGATAGAGGAGTTTACTTTGGACATTCTGACGCAGACAGTAGTTAGTTTTGTTGAGGCAGAGAGACCCCTCTTAGAGTTAGGGCAGGTTAGGACTTTTCTCCAACTCCCGTTTTTTTTGTCAAATAAAAGTCTATAACAACGTATTACTCATGTGTCAGTCTCCTGCCTCCGCACCCTTACAGTACATTTTCAGTTCTTTCATACAAGTGCTGTAGGAACTTTACCTATGGTTGGCTCTCATAGTCATCCATCCCATGTACGTGGATCAGCATAGCTAGTGTTTGTATAATTTCAGTATCAAGAGCACAAGTGGCAACTGCTTTCTCTAAATTAGCACTTGTTTATGATAAGTTCACAGACGTTCCTTGGGTTTTCTCCGAGATTGCCCAGAAAAAGGGGACCGACTTTCCCATGTAAATATGCAGTAGGAACTATTCCATATTCTAATGCTTTTCACCAATGAGTTAGATATAGTACGGAAACCGTTTTAGCATGGGTGTACGCTTTCAGGATCATTCTGCATTTGCCCTTTTCTGATAAGTGCTTTGCTTTGATTATTACAAACCGATTCTGCATCCTTACCCCTTATTTCCTTTCTCACCTGTACAGCTCTCATGTGTGTAAAACCTTTCTCTCCCCTTGTCCTTGTGCTGCTTCTATTGTTTCGAAGACCAAGGTCTGATTACCACGTGGCGAGGACACAATGTGCCACTCTGCGAACACGCATCGACACTGTTAGGCCGCAACGGCGATGACTGGCGGAGCATAAAAAACCTATAGCATAATATTTGAAGGGAGATGCTTTAGGGCACATCAATTGTTACGTAGTTTCTGATGGAACTGATACCGAAAAAATGTACATTCCCTCACTGATCATCTACGCGAAGATCGTAATAATTTGCAGTTTTGAAGAAAACTGAAACGTTGTTGATTTGCCAGGCTCTCTTGATCTTATGTGCTTTTTGTCCTTGAATTTACTGATAACATCGAGCATTGTCGTTCTAACCTTTTCTCAACCGCTATAATCTGCTTTTTGGGTGACTTATTCATGCTCTGTCAAGCGTGCATCTAAACCGAATAATAAAGAATAATTATGTTTTTACTATTGGCTTGGTTCGTTTAAATATTTGAACATGCGTTTTTTAAAAATAAAATACTATAAGCAGATAGCTGCGGTTATTTAGTTCATAGAAGCTGCGTGCAACACCTTTGAAATGTCCCTGCTGTTGACTGACCTATGCAGAACCAGTTGATCAATGAGTAAAGCTGTAGCCCATGCTTCTTAGATGATTTTCTTATCTCAAGGGGTGCGATGTTACAGCTTGCTTCTAATGGGAAAATCTTCCGACCAGTTGACTGAAATAGATTATTGCTGCGTAATTATGGCGTCATAATGCCTTATCTCTTGCCATCTCTAAATGATTGACTGCATGAGGTGACGCGAAGCACTGGCTGGCTCGCTTGCACCGAAGGAATATCCGTTTAAGGGGAGGGGAAGGTATGATAGGTTTTTTTAATGGTATGCTGGAAAAACTGAGCAGAGTAAGGCGAGCACAAAAGGGCAGAAACAAAATAAATGTTGAAAGGAAGAGAACAAAAGAAAATGAGTACTTTGGGCCTCATTACGAGTCTGCTGGTCCGGAAATAAGACTGCTGGTAGCAGCATACCGGCAGACTACAACTCTGCTTTCCTGATCCTGTGCGCCAGGCAGGTCTGATTTGCCGGGAGCAATGGCCCCGGGAAGCAGAGTTGCCACGGAAGCACTGGCACCCTTGGCAACTGTGCCAGTGCTTCAGAGTCCCCACAGGAATGGGGACTAACATTTTCCACCGCCAGAACTTGTAATGTTCCGGTGCCACTGTGCCACTGGGATATCAGGTGGCGGAAACAGTGTTTTAGTCCGGTGGCAACCCGCTGGTAGCACCGGCGGGTTACCGGCAGACTTGGAATGAGGCCCATTGTGTGAAAATGAGACAATGCAGAAATGGTTGCCGGGAGATATTTAAGGAACCAAAAAGGGGAGATCACAAGACTAACTGAATTGTGGAATAAAACTGCAGATTGACTAAAATGTTGTGCAGCGAAGAAATGTCTTGGGTAAAGATGTAAGGAAATATCAAATGGCAAAAGGGCAAAGTGAAAGAAAGAAGCAGAAAAGGAGAAAACCAAGAATAAAAGCAGTGACTAAGGGTAAAAATGAAGCAGAGAATATCGAATGAAAGCAGGGGGTTGGAGGTCTGACTCAAATGTATTATAAGAAATAAAGTACCCCAAACATGATATGCAGAGGATGTTGTAAGCCATGTTGAGACTCCCCCTATCCCTAATCAGCATAGTCAATAGCCAGATAATCATGGGAATTGTAGTCCGGAATATCTGGCGAGCCAAAGATTGCAGACCCCTGTTCTAAGGGTACGCTAATGTTGCGGATTTTGACTGGGGTTGGGGGGGGGGGTAAATGTTATTACATGTATATAGATGAGAGTACTTTATTTAACGTACAATTCCCTTCTCTAAATCAACGTTTTTTTATGTGGTCAGCTGTAATTAAGTGTTCTGCAGGTGAGAAGTAGTATTGCAAACATTATATATGCCACACACCAATCGAGTGCACGCATATCCTCTATTAGTTTGGTTTACATTGGAAAAGTGTTTGAAATGAACGGGTGTTGGCTTTTGCAAAAAAATACAACTGGAAGAATAGAGATACCTTGCACAGAATTACTGATTTGAATGTTGGATTTTTGCTGCAAGACTCGTACAACAGCCTTTTCTGAGGTGCTGCCATGTATATAGTATGGTTTTAATGTAATATATTTGCATGCACCTATATCCTAAATATGACTAGAAGTCGATTGTATTAATTAATTCTTCTTTTAATTTGAATCCAACACATTTTAAGCACGTTAAACATGCTTCTCCGCTCCGGCTTCATCAGGAGTATTTACCTATTCAAATTCATTTAATCCAAAATAATTGCTTCAAAATATACATGGAAAAAAGGTGTTACTTTTTTTTGCAAAATTATATTTTTCTTGAAATGTATTATTTCTCATTTTCCATTTAGTTGTATTGGCTACCTCCTTTGTATTGAGTATTTGTAGGTGCAACTTAAGATAGGATGCTCTATTTGTTTTATATATTTCCACTTAGGTCGCGAGATTTTTCTTATGTATTGCTTGTAATTTTATCTTGTAATTTGTTACCTGAAAAATAGAACTTGTCTTATGTATGTTAAATATTTGTATGTATTGCATGATCAGTTACTTTTGTTATTCAAGTCAGTTTTTTGTATTTCAGAATTGTATGATATAATTATTGTAATAATTGATTGGAACCAGCCAATAGACTAGCTCCAGCCGCCCTCGGCTCAGGCTGGAGACGCATGTTCCTGCACACAGTATGAACTACCACTTCAAGGGTCACTTAGCAGACTCTGTTCTGGTGGGAATTGGATGCTGGAACACCTCATTTTTAAAAAAAAGATGAAAAAAAGCTGTAATGAGCCTGGCAGCCTTTGGACGCGATTAGCGGTGGGGGGCGCAGAACAGGTCAACCGCTGTTTTGTAGAGGTCAGCAGAACACCCTGGTCTGATAAACTCAAACTAATGTGTCTTTGGTGTTAATATCGGAAGCAGCAGGCACAGGCACCTCTTTTCAGTCAGTACACTTTAGTATGGCTGAGTAGTAACTCTTTCTTGGGGTTGACGAGCCGGTGTAATTCTACCGGCTGTATTCACGTCCTGTTAAGTCGTCGCAATATTTCAAAGAGTCTATTAAACGTGGCGTTCAATTACATGTTCATTTCTTGAGGCAGTGGTTGAAATTCGTTTGTGCCGCCTGGCTGTAAACGTGCCGTTATGTTTGTCTGATACTGTAAACGCCACGTGGTTGACCATATTATTTAATTGCTATCTCTTATCTTTCAGTTTTCCGACTATTTCACCGGATACTTCAATGGGCAATACTGGCTATGGTGGATATTTCTTGTGCTCGGTAAGTCTCACTGGCAAAATTAAGTAGCACATTCTGTATCAACTCCTGCAGCACTGCAAAAATGAATTAACAAGTCCCTGGGCTCCCTTAAAAGGCAAATGCAGGTTTTTTCCCTGATGCTCTCAGGTCTGCTTTTACAGTTGTTTTAAAATTGTATGCACATTGATTCTCACAGGTTTTATTGAAATAACCCTAACCCCTTTTGTACAGCCCATTAAGGGCAACGAAAAGCTTGTTTCTGGAGTTTACGTAGCTATCTGATAATGAAACATTTCAAGAATGTATTTCAATAACGTTTTCTTTACATCTGCTTGTCGAACACAAAGCGACCCTGAACTCGGGTCAGTGAAGAAGGCTCCTCATCGCCTTGGATAGTTTTATTGAATTACTGCACTTGTGGCCTTTAAGGTTCGTTTTGGGTTGTTCGAGGCCTCGTTTGTTATTTCGGCCATTGCCTCCGACTTCTCAGGGGCACGACGTGGTTGACCTCTGGAGTCTTTCAAATGCTCGCTGAGATATCGATCCGCCAGTGAAGGCCTTCATGCTGATTGACCACAGCACGCACTTCAGAAATCTACCCCCCTTTTTTTCTTTCGAGATACTGCAGCAGGCAGCTTTTTTCGCTGCTTCACAAACTTTAAATAGCACAAGTATTTTAGATGTAAATAAGTCACTCGTGTTAGGCCTCGTTTATCGAACCAAATTATTTACTTCATGCACTTACCTAACACATAAATACGAATTAAAGTAAATTACTATCACATTTTTACAACCTTTAAAACGCTCTTTAAATTCCCTTTTTGTGTTTCAAGTGTTGTGTATGGTTTACTTTTGGTGGTGTAATCCACCCACAATATCAATCGGTATTGTAATATAGGTAGACGTCCATCTTGGGGACCATCAGCAAACACGTTTAAACCTTCCACCTCACACCCCCCGTAAAAAGTAACACACCAAACAAAGTTTCAATTTCATGCAACACCCCCTTCTTGCTGCTCGAGCTATTAGAGTGCCATGATCTGCTTGCTAATATATCTCATATTGAGTGCAAACTGCTGGGGTTTCACCCTTGTCCCATCTTCCCGCTGCCATGCAAAAGCTCCAAAGGCATGAGGCTATATTTCCTTTTTGCAGACTTTCTTGCATGCTTTGAGTGCATGACCACCACGACAAAGGAGTTGTCACCCCTTTGCTGCCCCCACCAAATTCTGACCTTTCAAACAAAGCACCTTTTTTGATGGCATCCTCAAATGTTTAACAAGAATATGTCCCTTCCTATATGTGACGAGTGTGCCACATCCATGTCCTAGAAACCTGGAACGTACACGTTTCATCTCATAATTTAAGTGCTTTTGTTGAAAAACCTGCTGCCCTACAGTATTAGCTGTCAATATTTTCCTTCGCCTTATGTGACCTGCTCCCCCACCATTGTAACCTAAGAATGACCTCTATAAGTATGAGTAAAAATATGCACTTTAAACAATAAAAATGCAGTCAGCTAACTAAAAACACTAGCAAAAACCCATCTCTGAAAATTTCAACAATGCTGCGGTTGACAATGCCACTGTTAAAATAAAATGTCATAAAAACATAAAATGTCTTGACCAAAGTGAAAGGGTGGCTTAAAAGCCACTGTGTCCCAGAAAGTGGACCAGGGGTATAGGGCCTTTTAACAGTAAATTATCCTTGTCTGAGGTGGCTCAAGAGCATTGAGCTGTTCATCTTGGTGCTCTAGCTGCAGTCGAGCCGATGCCGAGGTGGTTCACATTCTGCGATCCCACTGGCAGTTGACGTTTAGCCGATTTGATTGTGCTTGCTCTCGAAAGGTTAAGTCTTTGTTGGAGATGGCGAGGCAGTGGGGCTCATTACAAGCTTGCCGGTTTACGGTAAAAAAGCGTGAAATTCAGTTTACTGCAATTTTACCATTCCACCCAAGTACGAGTTGTCAGAAACACAGTTGACGGTGTTACCGGTGCCGGTATCCCCATTTCCGGAAACAAGCCTGGATTCATCTTCCAATCAGGGAGGACACTTCGCAAAGGCAGTCCTTCAGTCCATGGTTAGATCTAAATGTAATTGGTACTCCCACCTCCAAATTATTACTGCTTTGGGAGTCTGAGGAATACGTGGGAGGACACAATCCATTCGAAGAACAAGTTACTTACCCCCTGGTAACGTTCTTTCGATTGGATGTTCCTCCCACGTATTCCTCATTGCCCCTCCCAGCCTACCCCGTCGTACAATTTACGTGTTATTACGCTTTACACTTTCTATGAGCCTACGGGTCGGTCTATGGTACGCCTAGTAATTTGTCTTCAGTAGGGGGAAAACGGAACTGAAGCGAATGTGCGCTACTTATACTGATGATGATGTCGACGGTTGAACGGAGGCCCTCGAGGGACATCGGCTCTACGATACTGCACATGTCACCCTCTGTCGAAAAACAAATTCTGAAGCAGCTAAAGGTTTAGAGATGCATATCTTAAGATGAGGAATACGTGGGAGGAACATCCAATCGAAAAAACGTTACCGGGGTAAGTAACTTGTTCATTGCTTTCCAATAGTACCACACTTGATCCTTCTACCTGGCGTAACCTTTCAGCAGGTTTCTTCGAGGCAATCACCTCTTGCCCTACGAGTCTACGCGCCTGTCCGTCTACCAAAACAGTTAAGTGCCTCAATGGTAACTTTCACAGTAGAATAGCAACAACTTCAATGGCCTTCTTCTGCATACTTCAATGGCCTTCTTTAGCCTAAACAGTTTAACAGCTCTAAGGGAACGGAACATTTATATTGATCCCTGTGAGGACCTCTCCACAAACGATGCTTATCTCCCTCTGGAAAACCACCTCTAGAAGGGCAGCCTCTTTGCCACCTTTCCTCCAGAAGGGCAGCCTGTTTGCCACCTTTCTTTTCCTTCGGCATCAATACCGAAAATAGTCTTCAAGATCATGGGCCTCATTACATGTTAGGCGGTAGGGGGTTAACGGGGCCGGTAGAGCTGCCGGCCCGTTAAACCCCTAGCGCCTCATTACGAGGTCTCCATGCGGGACCTGGTAAGGACGCCTGGTTAAACCAGGCATCTTTAGCGGGTCCCGCGAGCAGACCAGGATGCAAACAGGCCCGTTATTAACGGGCCCGTTGCTTGCATACTCTCCATTCCCATTGAGCCATTTGGGGGCTCGAATGGGAATGGGGATGTACCGGATCCGTGTTCCCTGAATGGGGAAATACCGGGCCCTCCAAGGTCGGAATGGCCTGGTATTTCCCCATTCAGGGAACCCGGACCCGGTACCCGGAATGGGGGTAGCCATGCCGCAAATAGCAGCATGGCTACCTCCAATTTCGTAATGATGCCCCAAGTCTTTTGCTGCTTCTATTTTGACTGTAGCAATGTTAATCTACAGCAACCACAATGATGGGTATCCCCGAACCTGAATAGCATCCTTTTTCAACCATGGGGCTTCTCACTAGTCCTTTCTTGTGTTTGGCAGCCTTTATTGAACTGATATTGCCAGTTTCTCAAGGTCTCTTGGCTTGAGTATTGGTGGTATGCTTTGGTTTCTACTACGACCCTCCCCACCAGCTTGTTGGTATTGGCCCAAACTCACACCTTCATTTCTGGACTTCGTTTGCTTTACTACCAACAGCTTTTGCAAATCTACAACAGTTCGATTTTCGTGAGTTTTATTATCTTGCCTTTGGAAAGGTGCAATGGGCCGGTATTCACAAGATTGATTAACTTGCCTTTGTAAGTTTGTAACCGTTTGGTATTCGTAATGCTTTTTAGCAGGGCTTTGTACGTTAACACCAGTTCGGGAATTTGTAACGTTGCTTATTCTGCCTTTCACTCGCTCGCGAGTGATCCTGCCTGCACGGAGCACGCAGCCTGAATAGAAGCACCCTGGAATCACTTGTGTGGCTTAGACTGAAAAGGTAAGTCGCTTCTAGGTGCTCCTTAGAGTCTCCCAACCAGGCACACTTTCTTTGTTAGGTCACCTCTTTCAAGTTGATTTGGAGTAGCTCTGACTACTGAGGGCTTGTGGTGCAACCCTGCCACAGTAGACCTGTCGACTGCTCATGTTGCTTCTCAGAACTCACAACAGTCCTTTTCCAGCTCCTCTACTCCTGTCTCCCACAGCATACGCTGCCTGCACTCCCACTTCTCAGACTGCTTCAGCTTCTTCTCCTGCTTCTTCTCCTCCACTACCTGCACCTGAGGGGGTCATTCTTGTTAATTAGCTGACCACTTCTGCATCTTTGTTCCCCTGTATCCCTCTTCCTAGTCTTAGTACTGAGGGAATTATGGAACTTTGAGTTCCCGAATGAAAGAGTTTGTTTTCTTTACTCTTTCTACATTGTGGATTGAATTTCCCCTTTCTACAAGCTTTAACAAAGGGATATTACAAGAGCTAGTCATAAGGCACGTTTGAGAAGAAGAGTATGGTTCTTTACTTTTAAGGCTTGCATTATTATACAACTTCGTTTGGGAACAAGGGGAATCTATAACCACATGCATTTCTTGGGTTAGAATAGGATGTTTCTTACTTTTACCATCACGAGGTTCATAGCCGAATTCATTCCTATTCAGATGGTCTACTTTGGGGACAATAGAATTATGATGGCAACAAGCCATTACATACTGTGGTATTAGTTAAATGTCCTCTTGAAAAGAGGTTAAATACTGTGTCTCATCTCATACATGTCCCTCACTCTCCTGAGCCTTTTCTCCTCCTGGTTGATCCTCCCACAGTACACTATCCTCAAGGTCAGCATCAGAAAGTCTGCCTTTCCCTGACCACCCAGGAGGATACTTCAGGTAGGGTTTCAGTGAGGGATTGATGGAATTTATCACAAGTGAAAGATTTCGACAGTGGCGTGACCACAAGATGGTTGTGGTGGGCAAGCTGCCCATGCAACGACGCCAACAGCACTGTGGGAAAGCCACAGCAAATTACACGGCTCCCCGTCGAGATAGAGAACCTCGAAAAAGTACAAGAGTCGTACAGCGCAGACGCCGCCGAGAACGAACCAAATGTAATACAGAAAAGCTGAGAGAAAGAATGAGCCACACGGTGAGGACACCAGCGAGAGCGAAGGGATATGGAGAACAAGAGAAGGACCCTGGCTTATAAGAATCCCGCAGACGTTTCCAACAGTACGAACGGTTACGGGGAACCCGGGAAGAACTGGAGGTCACAGAGACTCGTATGTTCCAAGAAACCCGTCCCAGTAGAAATGAGAAAAGCTTGAAACCAAAGTTAAGAAACCTGAATAGTCTTAATGAAAGAAAGAGAATAACAGACAAACCTGAGGGGGAGATCAATAAGATGGGGAAAAACTCCTACCCTGAGAGGAGAGGGGCGGGGGGATAATCTTGGGTGAAGAGTCAGAGTGTAATATAACAAAGAAAGAATATGATGAACTGAAGGCCAAAGGTGGTGCTATGATAAATAAACACCAGAGAGACCAGGCAAGAATCATACAGGAAACTTGCAAAGCCCATTAAGATTGACCCAAGGATTCAACAGGAGTCAAGGAAAGACATTTTTCTTTTTTTTTGTTTGTTTATACTTTCTTTATTAATTGGTACACATCACAGTACATTTTGCATTTCATCATTCAAATGACATACATCGAGAGGGACCCTGAAAGGTGATTATAGCATATCTGCGTGGTACTAGGCATCTTTAGGTCACAGTAAATAGTATGAGATAGACAGTTACTCCCGCAAACACAATTTAGGCCGTTGTATTGCTCTCCTCTGCTCACAGGTGCCCACCCAAAGTCTGCAAGTTGGTTGCTAGCTTGCTCTCAGCCATCACTCCATCCCAGGACACTAGGTAGGCTACAAAGGGGCCTCATATATTCTTAGGTTTGGACTGTCGGCCGTATAGCAGCCCATAGTCCGTGTGCGAATCCCTAAGCTTTACCATGTCTCTGAGCCAAGCCTGGATATCGGGAGGAGCTGCACGATTCCATCTCATTAGGATACACCGCCTGGCCATTATCATGAATGTTGTAATCAATTTCCACGTGCTTTTAGTCGCAACAGGCAGCCATCCAAACATGCAGCACAGCACATCATATGGGATTTCTCTCCCCACCACCTCTGACACTGTTTCCACTACCTTCCCCCAAAACATCCTTATCATGGGGCACAGCCACCAAAACACCCTTATCATGGGGCACAGCCACATCGTATGGATGAAGTCCACCGACTCAGTGTTGCACCTCGGGCAGCTGCCTGCCCGGTGGTGGTCGAATTTGTGAATGCTATCGGGTGCAAGGTATGCCCTATGAAGGGTATGGAATTGAATCAGTTGCAAACGTGTGCTGAATGCCCCACTGTGTGTTTCGCTCACATAGAAGTGCTCACTATTTGTCCATAAAGGGGATCTCCGCATCCCTTTCCCATGGCCACCTAAATCTTGGGGGTTCACAAGGGGTATCTCTCTGAAGGAGACCGTACAGTATAGAAACCATTTGCCTCGATGCCGGTGAACCTACCAGGGCCTGCATTATTGGGGTCATCACCGGGGCAACTGGGAACGACGGGAACCACGTTTTAAACGCTGCCCGCATTCGGTGGTACTGCAGTACTCGGTGGCGCCCCTTACCCATCTTTTCAGTGAATAAGTCAAGTGATCCGAACGTTCCCCGGGGTATAAATCGGCCATGCTTTCGATCCCCACCCCTTGCCAGTCTCGGACTATCGCTTCATCGCATGTTGGGAGGGGTACGCCCGATCTTCCACAGCCGGAGGCCCGGGTCAAACAGGATGTCGATGCAAAGACGTTTTAGAGCACAGTTCCATGCATGAATTGTGCACACCACCTGTCGAACTTACATTTGTCCGTGATTTTCTGCAGCGAGTAGGGGTGCACTGAACCTCTCTCTATACGCACATGTTGATAGCGGGTGCCCCCGGCATCCAATAGGTCACCAAGGACAGTTGCGCGACAATAAAGTAAAGTTCCAAATTTGGCGCCCCAACCTCCACTTCGCTCCCAGGAGAGGGTCAAGGTGTCCCAGGTCACCTGAGGGGACTGCAGGCGCCAAGCTAACTTGGACAGTTGGGCCTTTACCTCAGCAAAAAAAATCTCACCCCCAGCCACACTGGGATATTCTGGAAGTGGTATAAGAGTTTGTGGACTATCATCATTTTGGCAAGTGCGATCCGACCCAACAGGGACGGAGGGAGCCTGTTCCACCTATCCACCTTGATCCGCATAGCATTCAAGTACATGATGCGATTGCTGGCCAGCGGTGTTGTGGCGTCATGACTCAACCTGCACACCCAGATAGTTAACCAATTCTTGCTCCCATCTATACTTGCCAATATCCCCCGGTCTAGCCGAGCCATCATTTAGCGGGAAGAGGACAGATTTAGTCCAGTTAATTTGAAGTCGGGACATCCGCCCGAATGCCGCTATCTCCTGCGAGAGCAGATCCATATTGGTTGTCCGGTCTCTGATTTACATAATGGCATTGCGTACAGTGATGCCAATCCCATTAAGCCTACCAATGTTAATCCCCTCAACGAGGTGCCATTTCCGCAGGCGAGCTGCCATTGGCTTGATCGCCAAGGCGAAGAGCAGCAGCGACAGCGAGCAACCCTGCCTGGTCCCGCGTCCCAGCAGGAAGGGCTTAGACTGTCTGCCATCAAGCCCAATTTGGCCGTTCGTGCCCACGTACAACAGCCAGATGGCCGCTAGGAAGTACCCAGGGACGCCCACCTATCACAGGACCGTTAATAAATAGTCCCACTCAACGGAGTAAAATGCCTTCTCCATATCAAGGAGTGCTGCAACTGCATGTACCGCTCGGTCGATTTGGGCAAGAATAGCAAAAAGCCTAGGCAGATTAAGTGAAGTTGATCTCCCGGGAATAAATCCGACTGATCCACATGGACTACACTGGAAACATGTGCAAGTAATCGATCCGCCAGGTCATTAAACTGGTCTAGTGTGCCCCTGACGTTACTCCCATGGTCAGCGTCCCCTCCAGCCTCTGCTCTACTCTCCAGGTCCTTAAGTACCTGTTCAGTTTCCGAGAGCTGCCTACATAACTTCATCAGGACCCCTAGCTCCAACGACAGGCACCCGCCCCGCAGCACAAGCTTGAAACCCTCCTGCTTGGAACACATCGACGGGACCGAGCACAGGTTCTCCTGAAAGTAGTTTTTAACCAGGTTCAGTACTTCGCTCTTATACACAATATCAAGGAGGGTGGCCGCTTTGAACCTCCAGAAAGGACGCGGGATGATCTTGGAACCCGAATCTAGAGACCAGAGAAAAGGCGAGTGGTCGGTAAGCGCCCTGGGGAGAAGGGAGTAGTTGATCGTCATACAGACCAGGGAGGGGCTCGCCAGCACATAGTCTATATACGTGAGGATGTATTATGAACTGTAGAATGAAAGGAATATTCCCTCCTCTGTGGCCAGAGCAGCCGCCACACATCTCCCAACTCCAACTCATGCAATTCCTTACCATCACAGCAGCTTTAGATCGTGGCTGGCTGCTCCCCCCCCAACCTGTCCCATTCCGGGTCCAGTGCTAAATTGAGGTCCCCCGTCCAAACCAGGTTGGTATGTGCATTTTCTCTACAGATGGATAGCAAGGACTCAAAAAATTATGCATTGTCCCTGTTAGGGAGAATTCTCTGTTTAGGCTGAATTTCCCTACCTAGTGAGTCCCCCAGCAGCTTTGCTGGATTGCTGGGGTTTATTTTTTTCTCCTGCCAAGAGTGAGACTCTTTTACCCTCACTCTTGGGCATGTTGAAGTGTGTTTTCTTGGTTAAACCTTGTGTTGAATGGGCTATGGGGTCTTTTACTCCATAGGGCCTCATATATTTTTGTGATGCGGGTTACACAGCACCCTCTGTGCCGTAACCCTGGGGTGTCCTAGGGACTCCCCAATATAGACTCCATACCCTGGGACTGACTACTGTCTCCCAGGGCATGTAAAGTCACCAAAGACTTTACTAGTCTTAAATCCTGAACAGAACCAGTACACACCATCATATTGTGGACGTACTGGCTGGGGCAATTCGATTGCCCCAGGGTCTGTTAGTCGAGGGGGCACGTCTCCGTCCCCCCTGATCGAGTTTTGGCTGGTGGCAGTGGAAACTACGTTTTATATTCGACCGCGAATATTTTCCTATGGGATTTCCCATTGTTTTAGGCTAACACATTTAATTATTTATTTACGGTAGCCTTAAACATACCGCCGGTTTATATATTTATTATTATAACTCCGGTTGGGATTTTTTGCCAAAACTTGATGCTAAAATGGCGTTGGCATTCGCCTCTGTAACTCTGACCCAAAGTGGAGCCCTTTGTCCCACTTTTGGCGGGCTTCTCCACAGAAGCCCTCCAAAGTGGTGCCACTCTGTCTGGGGTACTTAGGAGGGGTGGAGGGGGATTTAGGCACCCTGGACTGAGTTACCTAGGTAACTCAAGTCGCACTCCGTCCTGATTGGCCCAAGTGGTGAGCCGGCCGGCTCACCACTTAGCATGTTTGAGTGACAGCTAGGCTGGGTGAATGGGGGTTTGCTGCATAAAAGCAGGGCTTTTGGGACTGGAACTTCAGAAGTCGCCACAGGACCTAAGAATCCAACGAGGGACGAGCTGAGCTGATCTGCTACGACGACACCACCGGTGGAGCCCTGCTGAACCGTCTCACCACTTTTCCCGACGACCGAGGAGAACTCTTAACGGAGTGGCTCCTTCCCTTGACTGGTGGGGACAACCAGTTTTCACCTTCTTTCCGCTCTTCGAGGTATCTCGTGGCCGCCTTGCCAGTGCCAAGCACCCCGGCAACCGGAATACCCACCACTTTTACCCCAACCGCGAAAGTCGGTACAACCCTTTAACCGGAGGACTCCGCGGCTGGTTTCTTCCCGGGCAGTGCAACGACCTTCTTCTTCTGCTCTTCAGCGAGATCTTCTTCTCCCCTGACCGACGTCGAGCCTTGCTGCCACTGCCTGGAACAACTGCCCCCGCTGGAGGATCCTTTCCGTTAAGGTACAGTGTTCCGCCTGGCTTCCCTTGCCACCGACTGTACGGGGTAGTTTTAGCCCCCGGCTTTCGATCCTGGGATTGCCTGGGACACTTCTAAGCCTCTCTAACTCTTTTCCGAACTCTCTTGCAAGACTCTGAATCCCTACCAACTGTGTGATCTTGGGCACGTTTTCGATCTGTCTGCTCTAAGAGTGGGCCCTGCTTAGTGACTTTTGCTCACCTGTGACTTTGTGCTTCTTTGAGCTTACAAAAAGTGTTCTTAACCTTAGAGTGGTGTGTTTATCCTAATTCTGCTCCTCCTCCCTCCCTTCTTTTTACCTACTAGAGTGTCATCTAACGTTAAGCGCTCACCTCTGTTTGAATTATGTGGTGTTAACCTAGAGTTGTCTAGATAGGAATAAGGATTGGGACTGCTTTCCATATAACTGTGTTTAGAGTGTTTTACTATATTTTGCTAGAGTGTTTTCAACTTATGTGTTCTTGAAAATAAATAACTATATACTTTTGAAACCAAGCTCTGGTCAGTGTTTGCTTGTGCTATTGTGTCTGAGTACATATTGTGTATACTTTGCATACTGCCTAACTCTTCTTGAGGGAGGTCTGACTGCTCAGCCACAGCTACCAGGTAAATCTGGGTGGTGCGGACTGCTACCAAGTGGGTTTACTGCTATACCTGTAGTCTTAAATCTTTTGCAGTGTTCCCCAAGGGAACTGCACAGGTTTCTGCCTAACAGTCCCAGTCGGGAGCATAGATGTTGACAAATGTTAACAGCATGGAGCCCCAGCATCCTGAACAATCACAAAATTACCAACCCGGTCCACTACTGTTCCCTTGAAATTGGAGCGATTTGTTTATCAGTATCATTAGCGCCGCCAAATACGTGGAATGAGACTTGTAGTACTTGCACACTCCCCAGGACTTAGCCATGCCATTACTTCTCCCAACCAGGTGAGTTTCCTGTAGGAGGGCCACCTTTGCCTCATGTCTTTCACAATATTGTAACACCTTACAAGTTTTAAGGGGGTTATTAAGCCCCCTTACATTCCAGCTTATGATCTTGCAATGAGCCATCTCTCCCGTCCTATTTCTTACGAAGCCGCCTCATCCCTGCAGACTTTGCCCGTCTCCACCTCAGCCGATCTTGTACCTGTGATGTGCACCATTCTGATGTAACATTCTCCCAACATCCCCCCCTCCAACCATTTTCTGTCTTGTGTTTTTATTTTACATAAACAACCATGAACATGAACAATCCAATAAACATACAGCCAATCAATAAATAAGCAACGTATCACAACCAATTTAAAAATAATCATCAGCGTACTAAAAATAGAACCGGTAGAAGAAGAAGAGAGAGAAAAAAGGAAAGGAAAGAGATAGGAAAAAAGAGAGCCAATGTAGGAGAGAAGGACCAAGAAATTAAATTACATGAACCATACAATAATTCAATTATAAAACAACCAATGGACATCCTATAAATGACATACACACAGCAGTGCACAAGGATGTACATACATAGTCCCAGATCAAAGTTCAGTTTTTACCCATAGGTGTCAAGAAAACAGCCCCAGATGTCCCAAAACTTGTCAATGTCATCAGAAAGTTTGTAAATAGCTCTTTCATATGTCGAAATTGTAAGAAGCTCCTCCACCCAATCATCAATGTTGAAAGAATTACTCGATTTCCAGGACCTCAAAATGAATTTTTTAGCGACCATACATGCACGTAGCAGCCAAACCTTCTTACCAAAGTCAACTTCCTCCAGAAGAGAATCATCGCCTAAAATCAACAATGAGGCATTCATGGGGATTGCAATGTTTAAGACCAAACTTAATCTCTCACATACCTTTTCCCAGAACTGCATCGTTTTAGGACAGGACCAAATCAAATGACTCAGAGATCCTCTAGAACACTTACATTTCCAGCAAAGATTATTGTCCAAAAGTTGTCTCCTGAATAGTTTCTCCGGCGTCCAATAGGCCCTAAACAACAACTTCGTTTGAGAAGCTCCGAGGGACCAGTCCAAACTCACCAGTCGAGTGTTTCCACAGCACCTTCGCCAACACCTGAAGTTCACATCTTCCCCAAGGTCCTCCGCCCACAGAGCAGGTAATCTCGGATCACCTTTCCGAGTAGCTTTTATGATACTATACATAGTAGAAGCAGGGTGAGATGCACCGAGGCATACAGATATAGCTGCCCAGGCTGGACTCTGAGCAGTTAAATGTGGCTCCTCAATGCAAGCCGAAATAATAATCTTCAACTTTCGATATTCAGCAAATGAGCATTCCGTCATATCATACCTCTGGCCAAGTTGAGCGAACGATAACCAGTTTTCCCCATCAAACAAATCTCCAATGTATTTGATACCCGCCACAAACCATTCCATCCAAAACAGAGTTTTGCCCTGATACATCAAGGCTGGATTATTCCATAAGGAAGCATCTGGATGCAAATATGGATCTGCACCCAAACGGGTTGAGAGTTCACACCAGCAGTCTTGTAAGAACGAAGTAAGGGCACTGATTTTTCTTGATTTGTTCCTTCGAGTGGTTAGCAGAGCTCTCGGGTCTAATTGGGAAACAGCACTGCATTCCCAAGATAAGAGGTCAAAATGCTCAGATTGTACATCTCCAGAGTCAACAACTTTGCATAAATGTCGAGTGGAAAAAGATAAGTGGTAGTCTGAGAAATTAGGCAAATTCATTCCCCCCAATTTCAATGGGAGTTGAAGTTTCCAGATTGCAAGTCTTGGAGGCTTCCCATTCCAAATGAACTTCTGCATAATCCCATTAATCTCCTTAAAGAAAGTTCCTGGAACCCTAATGGGGAGCATGCTCAGGAAGTAATTTATCCGAGGAGTCAGATTCATTTTCAAACAGTTGATTCTGCCCCATGTCGACAACTTCAAGAGACTCCACCTCATCAAATCTGATTTTAGCGTCGGAAGAATCTGAGCAAAGTTAATGGCAGGTAACTTCACAATATCTGCTCCAATCCATATGCCAAGATATTTCAACTTTTCAGCACACCACTTAAATTGAAATTGAACACATGTATGTCGTTGACACAACCCATTGATTGGAAGGATCTCAGATTTACTCCAGTTAATCTTATATCCCGACATCACGGAAAAAGATTGAATGTCTTGCATCAAATAAGAAATACCAACAGCCGGGTCTTGAAGGGCAATCAACAAATCATCAGCATATAACCAAACCAAATTATTCCGACCATTTCCAATTACCGGCTGAAGGCGTACATCCGCCCTTAAGCTCACCGCTAGAGGTTCTATAGATATAATAAAAAAGAGCGGTGAAAGAGGGCAACCCTGCCTTGTTCCACGATGAAGTTCAAACGGTTCAGAAATAAGGCCATTCGTCAGCACACTCGCAGAAGGGTTGGTATATAACAACTTAACCCACCGCTGGAAATCTTGCCCAAATTTCATTTTCCCTAAGCATGCAAATAAAAAGTTCCATTCAACACGATCAAATGCCTTTTCAGCATCCAGGGAAATGATCGCACTGGCAAATGGTTGATTATGCCCTTTCTCAATAGTCAATAGTAGGCGTCTCATATTGTCCGCCACTGCCCTGCCAGAGACAAAACCCACTTGGTTCTCATGTATCAGAGTAGAAATCACCCTATTCAACCGAACAGCCAGGATTTTGGCCAATATTTTGCAGTCACAGTTTATCAGACTGATCGGCCGATAATTCTCACATCTGGTAGCAGATCTGTCCTTCTTCCTCATCACTGTAATCAACGCATGTCTCATTGAGTCCGGCAGTGAACCAGATTCAAAAGCAGCATTAAAAACATCACACAAAAGCTGTAGTGCGGAATCAGGGAGGGCCTTATAAAATTCATTAGGCAGTCCATCAGTGCCAGGTGATTTACCCATGGTTAATTTTGAAATTGCGTGTTGAACATCATCTATTTCCACCTTCCCTTCTAAACTCATCGCATCATCTGATGTCAGGCTAGGGAGAACATGAGAGTCAAGGAAGTTCTCAATTTCATCAATTCCACAGGACAGCTCTGAGGCATAGAGTCTTTCATAGAAGCCACGGAATGAATTGTTAATCTGTTTTTGCTGCGTCTCCAACGTGTTAGCAACCTCCAACCATTTTAACATTTCCCAAGCAGCTACCCCTCCCACCCCCGCCCACACTGCCCACTCCCAAATAGCCGTGAATTGATCCACCCCCGACCCACTCTGTCCACCATGCCCAACAACCTGGCCTACCGACTGGGGGTACCGGACACAACAACCAAGAGGCTCGCCCATCCCTGGACCTAGGGGGAGGCATTTACTTTGCCCATTTAACTCTGCTATTGGACTGATCCGTTACATGGGCTTGTATATTTATCACCCACCGGCTAATACCAAGATGGTTGTAAGGAGCAGCTTGCAAAAGTAACTTGAGCTTATGCATCGCCAAACATTTCCTCTCACCCCTCATCAGTCAACAGATTATGGAAAATAACAGTGCTGAGGACCTCTCACTGAAGACCCAACACATAGGTCACTCCTTGGGCAGTGTCTCCAGGAAGTCATGTACCGCGCCTGGGTCTGTGAAGAAATGCGCCCGGTCTCCACGTTGCACGCGCAGCTTGGATGGATACAGCATGGCATACTGTAGTCCTTTCTCACGTAGAGCTCGCTTTGCCTCCAAGAAGGAGAAACATGCCTTCTACACAGTCAGGGTGAAGTCTGGGTAGAATGATACCTTAGAGTTCTTGTAAGTCAAATCCCCCAGCTCACAGGCCCTTCTGAGAATGGCATCGCGGCCCCTATAGTTTAAGAGCTGCGCTATTATTGGGTGCAGGCTCTGGCTCGGCTGAGGGGCCACCTGCGTCACTCTGTGCCCTCTCAATCAAGAACTCGGTTGACAGCGATGGTGTCTTCAAAACATCCCAGATAAACTGTTCCATGAAGACCTCCATGTTTTGCTGCAGTATGGATTCTGGGACCACCACCACGCGGATGTTATTTCTCTGGGAGCGTGCCTGCCGGTCTTCATTCTTTTCTTTAATTGCGGAAACCTCCCGTTGTAGGGAGCGAATCGCCTTCGTCGCCTCACCGCTAGAGTCCACAAGGGCCCCCACCCTATGCTCGGCCTCAGAAATTCAGCTGCTCTCCTTCTCAATTAGTTCCTGCATACGGTCGACCTTGTATGCCATGCTATGGTGCTTCGTGTTGAGGGATGCAAAGCCAGGCCTCCTCTTGGCCAGCACCATGCCCAGCTCTGACGTTGGCGCCTCCCCCCCGCCCAGATGGGACAGATCTGCCCATGTCGTCTCGTGTCGACAGCATCTTCTCACTCCCACCACTGAGGCCCTCCTTCTGGGTGAAAGGCAATCGAGATTGCCGCTTATTGCCTTTAGCCATGCAACTCTTCCTCCTCTCTGCCAGTTGCAGCTACCCCCAACAGGGGGCCTCGACTTCAGTACACCACCCACACCCGAGGGCACAGTAGTTGGTCAACGGGCGGTGACCGCTCAGACCCTTGTCTACCTGGCCGCAGTAATTCCTCGTGTGCCCACAGGAGGGGGTGGGGGGGGGTCAGCAGCCGGCCCTGTAGTTCAGATGGTTATGCCGATGGTGGTGCCTCCCCACACCCCTACCCCTGCTCTCCAACCTGTGTTCGCTCCAGGGCTGCTGACAGTTATCTGTGCTGTTCCCCTATGGGCGGGGAGCCACTCCCCCGGGATGCCCCAATAGCCCACCGGGTCCGATTTATACTCAGGGCTAGCTGGGGTGGGGGAGCAGCTGATGGGTTATACATTTCCACAATGAGCAAGTAGACCAGGAGCTCTGCTGCAGGCCCCCTGCGTGGCTCAGTTGACTTCAGGTGTTGTCAAAGCATGAATCTTATGTGGAGCCAGAAGCATTCACATACAGCGGAGTGCCCCCTCGTCTCTGTGAGGCACTGGCGAAGCAGGGCACCTGCATTGCCGCAGTTTCCCCCCACTGAAGTTGGGCAATATTATCGTAGATTCAGTCTCCCCTCTACTCTGTGGGGCAGGCAGGCGCACCTCTACGAAAGTTGCAGTCCTGCAATCGGGCCCAGGTCCGCCCTGTTTGCAGAGACCAGCTGATAGCAGCCCAGGAGTTACTCAAGTTCTGGCCAAGCGCTGGGGCCACCCCACGTCAGGAAAAAACAATTTAATGAGATATGGAGGCCTCCAAGGAGAGGTCTGTGAAGCCCACCGCGCCTGTGCCTGCCCTCCAGTGCCCCACAAAGGTAATGCCTCCACTCGGCGCGCCTATCTCCTCACTGTTTCGCCTCAACACTTGCTGAATGAGGGATCCGTCTTCACCTCCTCGCACCACAAGCCGCAGTCTCCCTGCGTACCGCCAGCTATATCATTCCTAGTCAGTTTCACACCAGGTGGACTCCTGGTCAAGTGGGCACACCACCAGGCCTCCTGTTCTGTGTTACCGGTTTTGCCGCCCCACCTGCCAGGCGCTTAAACCCACTCCAGTCTCTCTAAACAGCAGGCTGCTCCTCCCAGTTGAACCGCAGTACTCAGCTCGGAATCCTAGCCATCAGCACTTTCACCTTAGTCCGCTCGTCGGACTCGGAAGGGAAAGGCCCTGGGGCCCCGGTGCTCCTCTGTGCATCTCTTCCTGGTCTCGCCTGGTGACGGATGCGTCCTCTGCAGCTCCTTCTGCTGTCGCAGTCGGTGGGCACCTGACCTTCAGTCGAACCACCAGTGTTGGATCCTGAAGGGGCCTTTGGTGCCCGCAGCCGCACACCGCGGAGGGGTGCCACCTCACCGTCCCAATGCGCTGGCGGGTGCAGCCGTTCCCATGGCCGATGCAGAGTGCACTCCTCGCCACGTCGCACGCCCCAGTCAGCTGCGTGCCCCCTATGTCACTCCGCTTGCCGCCTGCACCTATCTTATCTTGATGCGGTTGCATCAGGTCTCATAGTCCGGGCAGGGACGACAAGTCTCGGAGGCGGTTCTCAGCACCTTTTGGCTTCACGTCACTCCTCAGCTTTGGTGGCCCCAGGCCGACACACTGCAGGTGGCCCGCTCCCCCAGCACAGCGCCTCTCCTACTATGGTGTCACCATGCCCGCACAGGCACTGCAGCCAGCCGTTGCTGCACCCGTATCATGCTGTTTTGTCCTGCGCCAGCTGCTTGGCACATGCAGGCACCGTTGGCACCCTCCGGCGCCATGATTCACCTCCAGATTGCACAGCCCACTAGGCATTGATGTCAGGTGCAAGCCCCCACTAGCGTAATAGGCTGCTCCCACCGTTGGGCGCATTACCAAGCTCCACCCTCAGCAGTATTCACAGAGCTCAGAAAAAGGCAGCCATCTCCGTTGCGGGCTCTCTAGCGCCCCCCAAGGAAAGACATTTTTAAAGAGGAAAATTAAGTCCATAATCTCATGAGTGAGCCTCAAAACTTGGTAAGAAAAGTCACAAAAGACCATTTAAGAATTGCATATTAACAAGAAGCCCAAAGACTAATAGAAGTGCGTGAAACACACATCAGGAGAAGAGAGTCATTCTCCTTTGTTAAGTTAGTGGTAAGGTTAGTTAACATTAGTTGTTGGACAGCGGACATATTCCTTTTGGACATTCACAGACAACTGACGATCACCTTAGTTATTCATTGAGGTAAGGAATACCGCATACGGATAGTTAGGCCTTAATATTATTTAAGCAATTATCCCTGGACCGAGGGGCATTACTGAGTCAGGTTGTTTTTTTACAGCCATTTTGTTTGTTTACTTTTTAAAATCATTTTCAATGGCAGCCATGGAAAGGGAATACAGACTTCGTTTTCCCTTCCGCGGCAGCCATTTTTTTTCCCTTCCTTTCAGAGTGTTTCGGAAAGGAAAAAAGCTCTTAGTACCCTGCTCTGTTGGACCGGGGTACTAAGTGCAATAATCCCTGAGTTGGGGGGCATTACTGAGTCGGGTAATGCCCCGGGGCCCACAGGGGCATGTAACTATGGGCCCTGGGGCATTACCTGTCTCGGTAATGCTCTCCCGGCTCGGGGATTATTGCTCTTAGTACCCCGGCCGGTTGGACCTGGGTACGAAGAGCTTCTTTCTTCCTTTCCGAAATGCTTCAGCAAATAAATGAAAAGAAAAGATGGCTGCTGGGGAAGGGAAAAGAGTCTGTATACCCTTTGCATGGCGGCCTTTGAAAATGATTTAAAAAAAGTAAACAAACCAAATGGCCGCCATGTAAAGTAGAGAAGGGACTACATGTAGTCCCTTCTCTCCTTTCTATTTTGCGGCATGTCGCAGATCTGGAGCGGATGCACTGGGGACAGAAGGGTTTCAAGCGCTCCAGAAGAGGAGCCAAAAAGCAGGTAAGTGGAGGCATGGGGGGGATTAGAGGGTGGTGGAGGGATTCTGTGGAGGGTGGAGGGGAGTGGAGCACTTACCTGGGTCCCTGGCGGGGAAGATGCCGACCTCCAGCCGTGAGGAGGCTCTGAACGGGGGAAAGTGTAATTCCCCTGTTCCAAACCTGATTGGCTGGGAGGCTGCCACACCCCCTGCCGGGTACTAATATTTAATAAATACCTTGCAAATGTCCTCTGAGGGTCTGCGTCCTTCCGATCCTCCACACTACAAGAGTATGCCGGACTCCAATAAAACAACCTGCACGACTGGTCTAGCAAGTCCTAGCAGGGGATTGGGGACCAAAATAATACTTGTGCGAGTTAATGCTACCACATGACTGGTCAGGACTTGTCCAGGAAGGCAAAAAGGCTTCCCCAAAGGGGGAGTTGAAGAAATTGTTCCTTTGTAGAGCAGAGAGGTCTGCTCATGGTTTATTACATGTCCCAGCTCAACATAGCCATAATACCATGTACCCTAGTGAAAACCTGACAAGAATTGTAACAGAACATTCAGCAATCGATTGGCACTATGGAAAAGGACCACTTGGATCGGAACATCAGTGGGGGAAAAAAAATCCCACTGCTTGATAACTCTTGGCTTAACATAAATTGTTGACCCCAAACAGGGTGTTTCACATCAGTTGGATGGGGTATCGGCACCGGTGAGCAGGTTGCAGGCGATAACTGGGTCTGTGGATAAAAGATTGTCTTCTTCTGAGCATACCCACTATGGAGCATCGCCTGGGGCCCGCACGCTGAAGTCTCCCCCTCCACTCCAATGGCAGGGCCTCCATGTAGCTCGAACCATAGTTCGGCAGGAGTGTCAAAAAATCTGCGCGCCCTGCTTGTGTAGTCTGACAGAGTACAGAAGCACATATTGGATCTCATATGTTGGATTAATTTGACTAAACAGAATTATTAATTCCTCGCTCTTTGTGCAGTTGGGGTGTAGTCCAGCGAAATTGAAAGCTGAGTGTTGCCTTATTTCAACTTGCTGTTTTTGCCTGGTGTGTGCCAAGTTAGCCTCTTTATCTCTCACATTCAGGATTTTGATGAGGGTCAAGGGAGAAGCCCCCAGAGGAGGGGGCTGAACCAATGGTGAGCACACTCCACTGTGAACAATGTTTAAAGCATAGAGTGGCCTACTTTTCCGAGGAGTAACCTTTTAAATAAATAGTACAGCATCTATGCTTTTGCACTCAGGCAATGTTATGTAATGTTATTGTGATTTATACCTTGCACCGCTGCCATTGTCATGGTCACCAGGCGTATCTGAAAAGGAAGGGGGGTTGGGATGAGTTTAGTGGGGTTGAGAGGGAAAAGCGCAAGAGAGCTTTGTTGTGATGAAGGCTTCAGTTTTGAAAGACTGGTCACTTTTTGCTGGTATGTTTTAGTTGGTTGATGTTGTGTGGTGCTTTGTGGGTGGTTGTATGTGGCTGTTTTATGTGCGTTTTGGGTGTTGTAGAGAGTGATTGCTGTGTTTTTGTTTGTGGCAAAGGTATGTGTCTTGTTTCTTCTGTGTTGGGTGTTAAATATGGAGGGTTTTTAGAAGGGTTAGTAAGAAGTCTTTTTCTGTGTGTCAGATTCATCCGTTGGGTTAATCTTATTCTGTGGTGTTTGGGGTAGAGTGTTTTATTTTTCTGGGTGGTCTGGTTTCAGAGCTTCTTGTGTTGCTTTGGTGGTTTTTCTTCTGGTGAGTTAGAGACATGTTCTTAAAGGTTTTCTGAATTTAGATGATCTTCTGCTGTTTGTATATCCTTTGGAAGTGAGCTCCAAAATCTGAATGATATGCAGGAGAATGTTGATCCCCCGAATTAGTGTTTTGCTTATTGGTTTGGCTCTAGGCAAAATGCTGTTGCAGGACCTTAGTATTCGTGTTGGTTTATAGGTGGAGATTTTCCCTGTATGAATTCTGCCCCTTGGTCGTGGATTGCTCTGTGTCTTATGCAGAGTGTTTTGAAGAAGATTCGTTTTTTGACTGGTAACCAATGTAGTGTTATTTCTCAGTGCTCATATACCTACTTATGGAAATGCCAATGAGCAGACGCTCTATAATGTATTCCGCAATATGAGCCGGTCTCGGATTCCAATGTTTGAAGTCAAATAGAAGAACTGTAAAATATCAAATAAAAGGAGGAGCTATTACTTCCTCTACTACAACACTCTATAGTGTCAATATCTATTTAGGTCTATAGAGTTGCATACCTTAATAGCATATCAATTTGTTATACACTTGGAGTAATTCACATACCATGTGAAAAGCTCAGGAGCCGCTCCACACCTGTGCAACCTGCCTGTCCAAAAGAATGGGGAAGGCTGTCAGGTGTTGGCTGTCAAGGTATGCTCTGTAAAGTATGTATTCTCATAGCTTAAACTAGAAATGCATCTTTCACCAATAGGTTGAGGTTCAGAAGTTAAGGCAGGGGATACGAGTCTATCTGCAATGGTCAGGGTACCTAAATTACTAGTCTGATATAGTTAAGTAGTCCCAGAATATATCGATTTATTTTATATTTTATTTTTTTGGGTAAGCAAAGCCCCACTATAGCGGTGTATAAGGGTATAAATGATCTGTTATACCGCCACAGTGTACCTTGTGCACAGAATCTGGCGAGGAATAAAGAGTATACTTACTGGTGATTGTGGCGGGTCCCGTTTGAGCAATCCTGCAGAAACGTGAGCAGCTCAAAATGGCCACTATATGAATGACGTTGCATACGCCTGATGCAGGAGCGGCATGTCTTCATTGTGATGTCAACATTTCCTTTTTTTCATAATTTACCGGCCATGCGCATTAAGAATGTGTGATTGTCTAAAAATCTCTAAGATCGAAGTGAACCAAAATACGTATTACTATTCATCAATTACTGTGCTGAACACCGATTTTAGTCCACTCAGAATTACAGATGGTGAGTAGTTCACCCGTTAAACTAGGGGTGTCTACTAAGATCTATCTAGGTTAGTGTAGGTGTCAATTAACAGTCAGGCCTACTGTATAAAGTACAGTGATCCAACAGAAGTCATAAAACCAATCATCACTGAGATAATTGAGAGGGCCTTAGGTGAAGAATGGATCACACAAAAGACTAGCGATTTTCTTACTAATCAGTTTCCCATTGTGCTATTTTTTATGGAGTCCCTAAGATCCATAAAAACCTTAAGAATCCACCATTGAGAACGATTGTCGCCGCTACCAACAGTATATTTGACCCACTAGCCAAGTATCTTGACAAAATCCTACACCCTATTGTCCAAGAAGCATCAAGGTACTTGAGGGATACTACCATTTCCTGAATATAATAACATCCTTTCCGGACATTCAACCTGATTGGATGCTCTTCACTTTAGACGTCCAAAGTTTATATACCTCGATCCCCCACGGAGATGGACTCAAGGCCTTAGAGTGGATCCTACTACAAGAAGAGTTGGTACAAGCTAACAAGTTCTTCATTCTTGAATAAACAAAAATAATACTGTACAACAGTTGCTTCCAATTGAACAGACATTATCTGCAAACCTCTGGCACATCGATGGGTTCAGCAACGGGACCTGCCTATGCAAACCTATTTATGTATGCCTTCGAGACAAAACACATCCAGAAACAGAAAGGATGGGCAGACAACCTGATAGTATGGAGGAGGTACATTGATGACATTTTCAGTATCTGGAAAGGTTCTCCGATGGGACTCAAAACATTCTTGACATGTCTGAACTCTTGACATCCCAGAATACAATTTACCCTTGAGACATGGTCACCAATACATTTTCTAGATGTTGAAATCACTCTGTGATAATACACTTAGCACATCAGTATGCCTAAAACAATACATTACATTTCGCCAGTTTTCGCACACAGCACCTGAAGGATAGCCTTACCTCTAAGTCAATATATGTGCAATAAATGAATAGTCTCAGACAACACAATACTTGAATCTACAGCCAATACGATCACCGAGAGATTTAGGGATGGAGGGTATCCTGAACACATACTGGAAAAGGCTAAGAAAGGAGTAACACTTTTAGTAGAAATATACTGCTACAACCCAAAATGGGGGGAGGAGAACCGCAATTGATGCACACAATGAAATATTCAAGACAGATTACACAAATTAACAGAATCCTTAAGAAAAACTTACCAGACTGGACCAACAACTAACCAAACTGTTAAAGCACTCATGATATCGTATAGAAGAGGCGGAAACCTAAGGGATAAAAAAGCAGAGAGAACAGATATGAGAGGGCAAACACATCTAAGCAAACATAAACTTGGTACGTTTCCTTGCCTCCACTGTGATCACTGTAACAACGTAAAAAAAGGAGACTACATTAGACACTCATGCACAGGACACAAGATACCACTTAAGAACTTTGCCACATGTGATTCAAAACACGTTATCTATGGCTTAATTTTCCCATGTGGGAGATTCTATGTGGGTCAAACAATCAGAAAAATGAAAGAAAGAATAACTCAGCACAAATCCAACATCAGGAATAACAACCAAAAGTCCCCTGTGTCCAGACACTATGCAGCAATGAGGCACACCATTTCCCAACTTAGATATGTAGTGCTATAAGTAGTAAGAACCCCAACAAGAAGAGGCAACCCAGGTACTTTACTAGTAAGAAGAGAAATGTACTGGATCCATAGGTTGAATGCCACGGACCGCACCGGCCTAAATTTAGAATTCTATCTAGCACCAGTTCTATGAAAATACTTGCAAACTACTAGGTGCCAACCAAGAAGGCCGCCATGGTTGACTACTTGCATTATTGACACTAACTCTAGGAATGTGAAGAGCATATACTTCATGTTGATTCCTAATAACAATACTTGTGCAACAGATTATCCATTAATAATAGCCTATGTGATTAGATTCCACCAAAGAAATGTTAGACTGAGGGGATATAAATTGTAACAAGGAGATCAATGGAGATTGTATTGGAGCAGATGATATGCATATACATTTCAACATTGTGAATATATGAAAAAATGTCACTGAAGTAGCAATGCAGAAATTCATTGAAAAATGAACAATCACATAATAGAGTTGCCACCACATTATGTATACTGGAACACAAGATGGTCAAAGCTGGATCTCGATGTAACATTATATTTGGACTCGTGTGTTTAAACATCAGGTTGACTGGTCATCATAGGGTCTACAACAGAACGTTGGATCTTAGTAGACAACCCCGTTTAACGGATGGACTACTCACCATCTGTAATTACGATTAGTCTAAAATCAGTGTTGAACACAGTTGATAAACAGTAACACCATTTGGGTCACCTCGATCGTAGAGTTTTTTTAAACCAAGCTAACACTCTTAATGTGCACAGCCGGTAAATTATGAAAAAAGGCAATGTTGGAATCGTCACAATGACGTCATGATGCTCCTGCATCAGACGTCCGTGACTATATTCATAGAACAGCCATTTTGAGCTACTCGCGTTTTTTTTTTTAAGATAGCCCAAACGGGACCGCCACTAGTAAGTATACACTTTATTCCTCACCATATTCTGTGTACTATGTACACTGGTGGTATAACAGATCATGTATTCCCTGATACACCGCAATAGATATTGACACTATATAGTGTGTTACAGTAGAGGAAGTAATAGCTCCTTTTATTTGATATTTTACAGTTCTTCCATTTGACTTCAAACATTGGAATCAGAGACAGGCTCAAATTGCGGATTACATTATAGAGCAGCTGCACATCGACATTTCTATAGGTAGGTATCTACAATTTAGCTTACTTGAAGAAAATGCAGACTATAATTAGTTTAGATATTCCATAATTATTTTGTGGCACTCAGATAGGTATACATTGGCCCTTCTACCGAGTTCCGTAACGATAACTCACCAGAATTTCCATTTAACGACCCTTCTGACCTTCATCAACACAGTATGACCATTGAAGTCAACCAGGTGATTAAACAACCAGTCCTCTATGATGTGTGTGTGTGTGCCACCTAAACTAATTAATAGTAGAGAATTTAGATATAAATCAATGCCTTACAACTTACTTACCCTTTAGATATCTCACACTCTGTGAAGAAATAGAATTTGTCAATGACAGTTGCTCGTGAGGAAGGGCATAGTCCAAAACGCGTTGAGCTCACAACTTACATTTTTTCTTGGTTCAAATAGGTAGTGAATGCATCTCTGTAGAGGTTGTTTTCTCCAGAATTAAATGTTGATAAAGACCAATTAGTTTAGTTTATTTGTAGAGCGCGCCGAACCCTTGGGTATCTGGACACTTAAGCTTGGGTATCATACAGTGAGATTGCGGCTGGCAAGGAGCCAGGTGATACAGAGCGAGTTTACAAGCCAGGCGCAATCGTTAATTGAATTACATAGAGACATACATACATACATACATAGTGACTAAGCGACTAGTGTTACAGATCTAGGCGGCTGTTCGACTGGTATAAGTTACAAGTATTGGCAGCGGGGTTCGCCTCTCTAGTTCTGCTGGGCGAAGAGCCAGGATTTGACATTTTTCCTGAATATACCGTAGAATGGTTCAGCTCTTAGTGCCAGAGGTAATCTGTTCCAGCGCTTAGCTGGCAGAACCAGGAAGCTGTTCCCGCCAGATTTTTGCAGTTTGTATCGAGGGATATTAAGGCAATGTGTGTATTGAGACTTGGTGGGCCTACTTAATTGGCTTCTAGTGAATTTGTCAACTAGGTATTTAGGGGCAGAGTTAGACGGGCATTTATGCATAATTGAGAGGGTTTTGAAGTCTATTCTGTCTTGCACAGGGAGCCAGAGGGCGTTTCGTCTTGCTGTGGAGATGTGATTGGGTTCTCGGGATGTTGAGCGCCATTCTGAGTGCATTATTTTGGGAGTATGTGAAGTTTCTTCAGGTTGCGTTTGCTAGTACCTAGATACAAAGCATTACAATAGTCCAATTTTGATAGGATGAGAGACCTTGCTAGGGTAAGACAGCTATTTGTGGACAAGAAAGGTTAACATGTGTTAATTAGCTTAGCAATGTATGCTATAGCAGAAGCCGTGGCATTTGCTAGTTTCGTGAGGGAGAGGGTGGAGTCCAGATAGATGCCTAAGGTTTTAACTTCGTTAGAAACTTTGATGTTGCCGTCGATGTTGAAGGCAATTTATTTAACAGTGTAGGGGAGCTGTTGAGCAGGAGCTCAGTCTTCTCGTCAGAAACCATGGGTGGCCATCCAAGCCTGAATTTTTAGGTAGATCTCATTTAAGAGTTTCAAGTCTTTATCAAAGGATCCTGACAGGAAGATGAGGATTTGGGTGTCATCCTCATAGTTACTATAGGTGACACCCAAATCGTCCAGATGATTGAATAAGAGCTTCGTGAAAATATTGTAAATCGTTGGGGAGACGCAGGACCCTTGTGGAACTCTGCACGAGATAGGGGTGGGATCGGCCGTGGACATGGGTGCGAAAACCCTCATAGTCCTATCTGCTAGGAAGGACTGAATCGAAGCAGCCTTCATAGAAAAGGCAGCTGCAGAGGTCAGGTGTCTGGTAAGTATTTATGGTCGACTAAATCGAAAGCCGCCGATAAGTCGAGCAGGAGGAGCAGGGCTAGATTTCCTTTCTTTCAATTCATCCATCTGAATTTTTAGATCAAGGAGGGCAGTTTCAGTACCATGTCTTGGTCTAAAACTGGATTGTCGCAGGCCTAGAAGGTTGTTCTCTTCTGATGGTTTTGGATTTGGAGGTATGTGGCTCTGTCCAGGATTTTCAAAAGAAATGGTGCTGTTGTTATCGGCCTAAAGTTTGTTCGAATGCCTGGATCTAGGTTTGGCTTCTTGAGGAGGGGCATGACCAATGAGTCTTTGAGGTTATTGGGGACAGTGCAGGTTTCAAATGAGGCGTTTATCACTGGAGTGATTAACGGAACGAATTCCTTAGCCCCTTCTTTAATGACTATTGCAGGGCATGAATCGTCCTGACATCTAGACGGCTAAAGGTTAGCTATGGTTGATTCGACATCTCTTGTTGAAATAGGTGAGAATTTGAAAGGGCGGCAGTATGCCGGTGCTGGGTCTTGAGGCATGGTAGGGCTAGAGCATAGAGTAAGGCTAAATGTTTTAGCTTCTATCTTATTTTGTAAGAGGGCTATCTTGCCCAGTAGAGTTGTTTGAATATTGGTGTCATGAGGCCTACCCCCAGGCATCCGGACCAAGCCCATCAGCCCCGGGAGCAGGCATCTAGACATTTAGTAAAACCTCAGCAGCCCCGGCTAGGGGCTATCTGGGTTCAGCACTGGCGCCTTAGGCGCCAGCCTCATAGTAGGAATCTGTCCTGGCGCCTAAGGCGCCAGGCTCATAGTCATTACTTACCTCAGGCAGACCATGCTGCAAATGACTCCAATCCAACATGAAGCCTGAAAGGGACTATTTTTCTACAGGGACTATTGGTGTGGTTATAGGGACTTCTTACCTGGGTCTACTTTTGAGGCTATTTAAACCACGCCCGACCAGCAACACACGCTTCGCGTTATTCTGCATCCAGCAGCGTAACACTCACCATGCCTGCAGCCTGCATCCAGTCTTCTGCCACGCCCGCCTCGAATCCGGAGCTCCTAAAACAAAGAGGAAAGAAAGGGACAAGGTTAGAAAACGAACTTATTTCTATTCCACACCTGATTCTGGAACCATCTTGTCTCCGGACCTGTAAAGAACATCATTTTGGAACGCGCCGCACCTCCAGCTGCAGCGCCGCGCCATACTCGCCAGTCTTCACAGCATCCTTCGGGTCGGCGCTGCCTCCATCATTTCTTTGCCGAACTTCGGCACCTAGGAGACAAAAGAAAACTACAAGGTGAGCCGAGGGAACCAACAAATATAATTCTTACCACCATAGACTTACCTGATTTACCACCGGAGGCATCCTTTTGTGACTCTCCATATTTTCACGGGCCGCATCTGTAAAGAGCGACAAAACACGTTTTGCTCGTGCAACATTTACCCGACAGCGCCGGGTAATACAGACTCTTACCTGAGCGCCACCAGCTGCCACAAGCTGCCACAAGAGCATCTTTTCACGAGCCAGCTGCAAGACAAGAAAGGAAGGGGGAACAAGAGTGAACATCGGACATTTTGAACTCCAGGAACCTGAGTCAATACTCTCCGGAACTCTCCCGATCCTTCAAACCAGTGAAGTAACTGGAATCGACGCGCCCCTGCAAATCCACGCAGGACGGAGAGCTCATCTTTCAAGAATATAAGTTGAGATTGCTGTGAGGGCATTTCGGAGGTGATTAGTTGGGGAGGACTGTGGGGGTGCCATCACTGGAATCCACAAGTGGCTAAATCCATCTCTCCACTTGCAGGAGAATATTTCTACGGGTTAAGCAGACAAGATTAGGAGGGCAGATCCAGTGAGTCATCACTGCACTACGCATCACGTGGGTGGAGACCGCAGCTGTCCGGGTCCGACCGACACCCCTGTAGAGCCAGGTGAGCGTAACAATTAGTGCACCAAGAAGATTCTTGGGTGCATGAATCTGATGGAGGAGCTGGGGATTCTAGCTCCCTGAGGATGGAAAACAGCTGTTTAGTGCCTGATTTGGCGTTGAGGATTCGATTCTTGAAAGTGCTGCTTATGGTGTTTCAGATAGTAACTTTGTATAGATTAGAAGTGGTTGTGAATGCAGCCTTATTCAAGTCTGACAGCATTTTTCTCCAGTTGACGTGTCCGGTTCTTTTGGCTTTGCGTAACTCTTTCAGCTCTGGGGTAAACCATTTGTTAAGGTGGGCCTGTGGTTTGGCTTTTCTCCGTTTTAAGGGGGCGACTATGTTAATAGACTGGCAAAGGGTGTGGTTGTACTGTTCTACAAGTGAGAACAGGTCCACATTTTAGGGTGGATAGTAATGGGCTGGAGAAGTGGCAGTACATTTAGCAGTGTTGCATTGCAGGTGTTTCGAGTGAGCGCCGGGGGTGGCAGCGGAGCGCTAGGGATAGTGCTACGGCAGTCTTGGACAGTAAAGGAAATTACGTGGTAGTCAGACCAAGCACAAGGAGAGTTGTAAAGGATCTTGGTATTGCAATTTAAGTCAGCAGACCAATCCAGGGTTCTGCCTTTATTTTGAGTCAAGCTGGTTATGCGGTGAGAGAAACCTAGTTCAGAGAGAGCATTGGCCAAGGCCGTTGCATTCTCATTGTTGCTGTCCTTAAATTCTAGGTTAAGGTCTCCATGTAACATAATTTGTGAGCCAGGTTTGGAGTTCCTGGTGAGGAGATGTCCGACTTCTTCCTCCAATGTGGTGAGCGGGTCCAGGCGTCTGTATAACAAATGTATAGAGCGGGTTGCGAGCCGCTGATGGTGGAAGTTTGACTGAGAGCAGTTCTCCCGAGGGGATCGCTTCACTGGGGATTTCTCTAAGGTCTAATTTATTTTTGGCAATGACTGCTACTCCTCCACCTCTACTGATGTCCCTGTCAGTTCTGAAAATTGTGTAATTTTCGGGGTATGGCTAGAGAGAGGGTCGGGCCGGCAGCAGAATGTAGCCATGTTTCTGTGATAGCCAGGAAGTCAAGGTGGTTCGATGAGATAAGATCACCAATGTCGAGTGCATGAGCAAGCAAGGATCTGGCATTTATGAGTGCACCTTTGAACTATCGGTGGGCATGAGTGTGGACGGATGGGACTAGGTTGCGGGGTAAGGCTGATAGTTTTCTGGAGTGATCTTATTACTCAGTCTTGGAACTCAGCTAAGTTTTATGGAGAGAGTTGGGCAACCTAATATTCATTATGCGAGAACCAATTCTAAGGTTTCTAATACTGACTGGGTAAGGTTGGTTGGGAGCGGGGCGGCTGGCGAACTGCTGGATCCATTGAGTTTGTGTAAGGCAGCAATGGATGCTCGCTAAAGTGCTTGGTTTGGCAAGATCCAAGACCCTATTGCATTGGATAGCAGGTAGAAATTTGGTAGGAGCTATGGAGTTGAGAAGTGGAAGAAAGGTAGCCATAGTTAGGGTAACCTTTCGTAAGTTGCCCATGGCGTCTGTGAATGTTGGGCAGCAGTAGGCTAGCCTTGTATAGTGGCTGGTATCTGGTAGTGTGCCATCAGTGAGTAATGGCTGTAGGATACGAGGGTACTAAGTGGGCTAGTGGTGCGTGAGACCTTTAGGGCCAAGACCGTGACAGTGAGGTAGAGCAGGACAGGGTGTATAAGCAGAGGAGCGCTAGCACGCGGCCAGGGATATGTTAACGGGTTTCATGGTAAACGTTCATACTGAGGTGATAAAGAGCATAATGTTGTTGGCAGCTCACGGAAGCAGCCAACTGCGACACACAAATTAACACGTGTAACAAAATACGGTTAATAGGAAGTTGGACAGAACAGGTTTAGGCAAACAGATGACACATGGTTATGCAACACTAGTCAGTCTGGCAATTAACACGTGGAGTATACATAAAATAGTAGTGACATAGTATATGCAGTACATAACCGGAAGCTTTGGTAAACCAAATCCAGCGTATTAGATAGCATATGACTGTCACAATGCGGTTTGCAGCACAACAGGAAGAACATACAAGCCTACTGAAATAATGTGACAGACATGCAGTTTGGGAGAGGAGAGTGGTACCGGAGTTCCTGGAAGGAACCTTATTGAGGCCTAATATAGAGCGTTCCATAGAGCGGCTTGTAAGAGTGACTTGGACAGCAGAGTGATGGGTGACGGAGAGCTTGGTGCGGTAGGCACAAGACAAGAGTCAGACAAATGGTGGTGTTAGCGTGCATGCTTACCGTGGATGTGGTGATATCGGAAGAGACATGCAGTTTCGCTCGTAGTATTGGCTTGCAGATAGGGGCTATAGTATATACTAGTTGAGTGGCCAGATTACTGAATACTTATTGGAAATGTGACAATATACAGAACTACTATTATCCTTATTGTTTGATTTATTACAGTTAAAGTGTGCAGGGGACGGGAGTGCCCATTACCTTAGAGAAGTTACTACCTATATGTTAGCGTAACAGCTTCTGGTGCCAGAGCTGTGTTTTTCTCCCCTCACCCAGATACACATTAAACACTCTCCAGCATTGGATCTTTCATAGATTCAGATGCTTGAATATTCCCCATCATCGGACTGGGAATCCTCAGTGATAAAAATAATTAATATTTTTTAATATACATCCATTATTCCATAGAGAATGTATGTAAATACCCCATCATGGCCTATGAGCCATTCCATTGTGTAGTCCCTCCACCTCACTTTGGTCCTTTATGGCCCCAACCAATGAGGTGGCAGGGCTTAAAATCTTTTTTCTTACCCCAAATTCGTCGAGTGAATTTCTCCTCAGCATGGCTGAACTTCAGGCTGCCAAGAAGCCTTCCCTTTTATCTAGAAGCCAAAGGTCTGTCCTCTGATGAGGAGTCTGCCAAAACAGCTCCTGTACTTTCTAGCAAACCATCTGAGAGACAAATTTCTAAGAGAAGGGCCTCTTCAGTGGAAAAGAGTTCCTCTCCCACTCAAAAGAGTAAGAGAAAGCTGTAAACCACTTCTTCCATACCTCCCTTGGGCTCTGGAGTCCACAAGATGCGGCATCCTGAAGAAAAAACCACCTCCAAACGTAAGGAGGTGTTTTAAAAAAACCCGGGGGGGGGGCAATCGTCCAGAGAAGCTGTCTACGAGCGGCAGCAAAGATAGAGGTCCATCGACGACCAAGCCGCCGACGAAACCCTCATCGACGACACTCCAAACCTCATCGTCCACGACCAAATCCTCGTTGTCGAAGCAAACATCCACAAAGCAGTCGTCGACGAAGGAAGCTCATCACTCGTCCACAAAGCTCTTGTCCAAGGATAAGGACCGTCAACTGTCTTCAAAGTCATCGTCCACGAAGCCACTGTAGACGAAGCAGTTGTCCGCGAAGCCACCGTTGATGACACCGCAAGCTTCGTCGTCTGCGGAAGAAATAGGGCCCAAAACCCCCCTCACGGCCGCCACGGATAGACAATCCAATGAGAGCGATCTCCCCAAGCCAATGGGAACAAAGCCTCCTGCTTCAGAAGCTCCTGAACCAGTGAGAATACAATTATCTCCTTTAATAGAGATGACAGAACTCCCTGACATCATTCTTCAAGAGGAGCTCTCGGATACAGAATTTGTTGGTGAGCAACCTTTTCTCACCCCCAAGGAACACAGCCCTCCCTGGCAGCCGACTGCGGAGGTCATTGCCGACCCTCCGCTCATGGAATCGATGCAAGGGATCATCGAAGAATTCAACAGACATCAAAAAGAAAATAGATCATCAGTACTGAAGGAGTCAAGATCCCTCTCGAGGGACATCTCATCTCGGCATAGCACGCCAAGACATTCTCCTTCCAGGATTAGACCACAGAAAAGAGCATGATCACCTGAGCCTCCACGCAGATCTAGGAGCAGGACACTCAGTGCGTCACCGACAAGGGTCCCGTCTCCAGCATCATCATATAGACCACGATCTCCTGTTCGAGATCCGACTATGGTTCCATCGTCTGTGTCAGTCTCAGATTGGCAAGAGGATCCTTTCAGGGATTTCTCGGACCCTGAGGAAGATGTGATCACACATGAGCCTGATGCTCCTAGCGAATGGGACGATTATAATGTTGAGAAGCCCTGGAAGAAAGACTCCAGGTGATTCTTCACCACCGGACGATTTAGTTTCATTTCATACTATTATCAGCAAAGCTGCAGACTTGTTCAAATGACAAGTTACATCAGAAGAAAAGAAGTCTGTGCTTTATGAGCACAGGGACAAGCGTAGAAGAACGGTTACCACCATTCCTCTTCTTGCCATTATCCACTCCTGCTCTGGTTTCAAGACCTGAGAAGAAATACAAGGCACCGGATACAGCACCGCTTTGTCTAAGGGGCCATACTAAGCCAGATTCTGGCAGAAAGAAGTTAGCCAACCCTTCATCAGCACTGTCAGCACCGCCAGACAAGGAAGGTCGTAAGTTGGAGGCCATGGGCAGAAAGGTATCTTACTCAGCATCTCTCACTATTATAGCCGGCAACGCGCTAGCCATGACGGCTAGGTTTGACCGCGAGCTATGGCTTCTGTCATGGGTATCAGGCAGGTAGTTGGGGCAAGCTGGGTGGAGGCTTGGCAGGCCTGGCATAGGCACACAAAGAACCCATAGCAGATCTCTCCTTTAATTACTTCCTAGTGTTTGTAATAACTTCATGGTTACCACTTCCTGTTGCCAAACCGGAAGTGCATGACAATTCATGAGCTCTCTAGTGTTTGGGTGTGGCTGGCTATATAAGCCACACCCAAGATTCTTCCAGTGCTTTGTGTTGCTTACTGTGAGCTGTATCAGCAACACACTTGCCTGGCTCTGGATCAGCCAGCTCTGCATACCTGCTCTGGATCATCTATTTCTGCTTGCCTGCTCCTGATCATCCTGCTTCTGCTTACCCGCTCCGGATCATTCTGCTTCTGCTTACCTGCTCCGGAGGCACCTCTGTTCTTACTCCACGCCACAGCAATCTCCAGTCAAGAGGAGACTTCTACACCGGCACCTGTAAGAACAAAAAAGAACTGGGTTAACACGCGCACATCAGTAACGCTGCGCATACTCACTGAATCTTCTCGCAAAGCTGGAATCCAGGTCAGTTGTACGAGCGCACAAACCCCTGCAAAAGAGAGACATTATTAATTGCGCTCGCCCCAAAAATGTGGACACTTATTTCGCTGCTCTCTCTCAACACGGTGCATACTTACCAAACCACCAAGTCTCCAGTAGCGCTGAACCTGGACTCGAGGCGCTACTACCACATAATTTCTCCTGCAAGGGAAAGGGAGAGACATTACAAGGCGCGCTCGAATTGAAGGCGCTGCACATACCTACCAGCAGCTAGCTTCTACACGCCACGCTACTCACCCACAAAAACACCGGCAAACAAAGACATTACGGACAATTTTGGACACTCAACATTCTCCGCGCAACGTTCACTTGTGGGAAGGACTTTCTGGCCAGTAAAGAAACTGGCGCCTTGAACACTCGGCCTCGCTGTGAAGGCATAAAACAGCGTGTGGCATCCGAACTCAGCCTACAGACATTGGCATCAATCACATGAGTGAATGGCGCCCCTGCAAATGCAGGATGGAGTGCACACCCTACTAAAGATCAAGGTAAACCCTTAGGGGACATCACAGCCCATAGTTTAGAAGGAAGGGGCCCAGGGGAATCAGGTGAATTCAGGTCTACGTGTACACCTTGTATTTGACCGTTATCCCTCTGGGTGAAACAGGGGAAGTCAGAACTCTGTGCCAAGGGAGGCTCATCCATCGCTCCTGCAGAGACACAGTTGAGTGTGACAGCTTCGTATGTCCAAGCTGACCAAACATCTGCCTGAAGAGCTTCAGGAAGAAGCCAGGTCAATCATAGCAGACAGAGAGGCTACTTCAGATCACTTGATCGACGCTGCAGTAGATGTGGCTGAGTCAGGATTCAGGCAGATGGCCCACGGCACTTTTAGTAAAGGCCTGGATGAAGGCTACAAATGTCAGGTCCAAGCGCAAATATTGGACATGCCCTTCGATGGGCAAGAGTTATTTGTTAAGAAGATCGATGACCACCTAAAAGGAATAAAAGGAATGAAGACGACCACAGACACAGCTCGAGCCATCAGTTGCTTAAAGGATAAAGATAAAGACCTTCTCCAGCATGGGGTCTGGCATGGATTCACATGGTCATGAATATTCCCCGTCATCAGGCTGGGAATCCTCGGTAAAGAAAAAATCAGTATCAGTTTCGATTCTGATCTGTCTTTCGTAGTATTAACCAATCACTGATCTCTGCGTCATACTGACCACAGCCAATGACTGCCCTCTACCTAAGCCCCGCCTCTGGCAGCCATCTTCAGATTTTTACCGCATGTTCAAGTGTTGGGATCCTCGTGCTATTGCTCTCGAGCGTTAGTGCTATTTTTTTCACGTTTTTTTCTCAAAAACTTTCTCTTTTTTCGGTCAAAGAGCCTCAAGCTCCACCGTTTCTTCATCCGATCAACGGGGACCCGTGTCGGATTCTTCTACGCCCCTCAAGGGTGAAGATTTCGTCGAGCCACGCTTTTGGAGGATTCCAGAAGTTTCTCAGGCCCATTTCGGACATGGCCCAGGAGAAGGGAAGCTCGACGCCCGGAAAGCTGTTCAGGGTCTGCCCTGGATGCCAGCTTCAGAATGTCTTTAAGGAGGACGAACACTCCCTTTGCCTTTACTGCCTACATGAGGACAAGACGCACGTGGAGAAGGACTGTACGTTTTGCGGCAATATGTCGGAGCGGACCATGAAGGACCGCCATCAACGTCTCGCCAACTGGCTGGAAGGAAAGAGCCCGTCAGGCGAGAAGAAGAAGAAGTCCGAGCGGTCTTCTAAGACCTTTGAGGGCACCCCGGCGACGGGGGTCCAACAGAAGGCCAAGCACCGCGAGTCTGCTGGCGCCGAATGGTCGGGCTCTAGGGGCACCAGGCAGGGCGCATCCTCCCCGGCGCCATCAACCACGAGCCAACACTCTGGCTCGGGTAAGAGGAAGGCCGAGCACCCGGCGAAGCTCCTGGAGAGACCCCGGTCGAGCTCGAAGGCCCCATCGGAGGGGGAGCGAGGCGGTGACCCTCCCCCCAAGGGGAAGGCGGTGAGCGCACCTAAGGTGGTGAAAGCCTTGATCCATCCGGCCAAGGCCTCTATCGAGACAGTCGCGGCGGCCCTGGCTCAGCCTGTGGAGGCTACACCAGTGGTGGCGACCTCGGGGCTCAGAGTCTCCCTGCCACCGCGGAGGGAGTCCTCTTTCATGCCCATCGACAGGACCCCCGTGAAACCTCGGACGGAGAAGAAAAAGGGGGGGCAGGAGGTCGTCGTGGATTCGGCCTCAACCTCTGAGGAGGAGCTGATCGAAGTATTAAGCCACGGCGTTGGCGTGGAAGAAGACCAGCCCGTCGGGAGGGACCCCGACGTAGGAGACGACGAGAATGTCGAGGGTGCCGACGAGGCTCCTGTCCGTCCGTCGGACTCCCCTCAACCAGTGCCGCAAGACAACTCGGCGGCCATTTTGTTGGCTATACAGTCCTTATGCTCGGAGATAAGGACGAGCCTGCCGTTACCACCAACGGAGGAACCACTCCCGACGGGGGACCCGGAGCCAGGCCCTTCTGGGAGCCCTCCCCCTAAGAGAAGGATTATTCCTCCACCTCCTTTTCAGCCATCGCGCCCTGTTCAGCCCTCCTCCCCGTCCACGACACGTGGGGATGATACGGGGACTGACACAGCCGCGACGGGTACAGACGACGAGGTTTACGAGGAGGATCTCCCGTCGTCACCTCCCACCCGGGCTTCCCCGCCCGACGAGATTGGATCGTTTCACTCCATGATCGCCAGGGCATCCGAGCTTTTCCATCTCTGCCCGGAAGAGAAGAAGAAGGAAGGTTTCCTTTATCAATGGCGCGAGGCCAAGAGGAAGACTGTCCTTGCTGTACCTCTACTAGACGATATTTGGGATGAGGGCCTCGCCCTCCTCAAGAACCCATCCACGACGCCGGCCAGAAGGGATCGGTACGAGAAGAAGTACCGGGTCTCGGATGCGGCCCCCTTGTGCCTTCGGGCACAGCCGACCCCGGACTCGTTCGTCTCCGCGGCGGCCAGGAAGAAAGCGGGGGGGCGCGGCCTCTATGTCAACCTCCCCGCCGGACGGCGAGGGAAAGAAATTAGACACTATGGGACGCTGCCAACGCCTTGGCTATCGTAGCCCGCTACGACAGGGAGTTGTGGTACAAGCTGGCGCCCCTGCTGGACTTCCTACCAGACGACAAGAGGGCGGAAGCCCTAGAGATCTTGCAGGAAGGCGAGGTGGCGTCGGACCACGCCATTACGATTGCGACGGACATCGCTGACACTGGATTTCGCCAGTTGGGCAACGGGGTGTGCCTTAGGCGGCGTGGATCGCTCAAGGCTACTGACTTCCGTCAGGACGTGCAGACCAGAGTTTTGGACATGCCGTTCGACGGAAACAACCTGTTTGGGAAAACAGTGGACGATTCCCTTCAAGCCATCAAGGCGGACACGGAGACGGCCCGGGCTCTTGGGGTTCTTCAGCAGCGGCGGCCGCCCTTTCGGAGCGGCGGAGGCAAAGAGGGTGCCTCCAAAGGTTCCAGCGGCGGATTTTCCACCTACCGTCAAGCGGCCCGTGCGTCGTCACAGGAAGCTTACAGGGGACGAGGCAAGTCAGGCAGACCCCGCCGTCGTCGCCAAGGAGGTCAAGGCGGCAAAGCCTCGTCCAAGCAGGACTGAACCGGTCGTGGGGTCGGGCCCCCACCGAAGCACCCCGGTGGGAGGCCGGCTGGCGAGCTTCGTCAGCGTGTGGCAGACCATCTCCACCGACCGTGGGGTGCTGGACGCCCTGGCTCAGGGTCACGCGCTCGAGTTTCTAAAGAAGTGCCCGCGCGTCCTCCCTGTGGCCAGGAAAGAACATCACGTCCCTCAACTTCTCTTGGAGGTAAAGGCGATGCTCACGAAGGGCGCCATCGAGCTCGTCCCAAAGAGGCTTCGGGGCTCCGGAGTTTACTCAAGATACTTCCTCGTGAAGAAGACAGGAGGATGGCGTCCCATCCTGGACCTGCGACGACTGAACAAATTCATCAAGGCAAAGAAGTTCCGGATGGTCACCCTCTAACACGTCCTGGGTCAACTGGAGAAGGGCGATTTCCTGTCGTCGTTGGATTTGGAGGATGCCTACTTCCATATTCCCATCCTAAAGGGACACCGGAAGTTCCTCAGGTTCGTGGTCCAGGGGCGTCATTGCCAGTTCAGAGCCCTTCCCTTCGGATTGAGGTCGGCACCCAGGGTGTTCACCAAGTGCCTCGCACCGGTGGCGGCGCAGCTGCGCCGAGAGGGGATCCACGTCTACCCCTACCTGGACGACTGGCTCATCCGAGCAAAGACGAAGGAGCTCGCCGTGGAGCACATGGCAAGGACCGTCCAACTACTTACGGACCTGGGATTCTCCATAAACTGCGCCAAGTCCCACCTGGTGCCCGCGCAAGACGCACTGTTTCTGGGAGCGAAGCTCGACACAGTGTCGCTTCTGGCCACTCCGTCAGAGGAAAGGACGAGGGCCATCTTGGGCAAGGTGCAGCGGATGCTGGTCGCGGACGCGGCCAGTGTGAGGTCCATCAAGTCCCTCCTCGGAATGATGTCTTCTTGCATTTATACCTCATCCGCCTGTGCAGGCTCTGGATGCGCCCGTTGCAGGAGTTCTTGGACGCGCGCTGGATCCAGACGACGGGCAGCTTCGAGGAGAGGATCACACTCGACGAGAGTTTCCGACGAGCGATCCGGTGGTGGGGCACCCGCGCGCATCTGACGGCGGGCATGGACTTCCAGACCCCCGGCCACCAGGAGACAGTGACCACGGATGCCTCCCTGGAAGGGTGGGGAGCGCACACCGAAAATCTGCACGCGAGAGGCCTTTGGTTTCCGACGGAGAAGTCTCTCCATATCAACGTCCTGGAGCTCCGTGCAGTGTTTTGGGCCCTCAGGTCCTTTCTGCCGTCCCTCAAGGGCAAGGTGGTGAGGATCTTCACCGACAACCCCACCACCATGTTCTACATCAGGAAGCAGGGCGGAACCAGGTCCCCAGCCCTGTCCAAGGAGGCGCAGGATCTGTGACATTGGGCCGTCGCCCAAGGGACGTTTCTGGTGCCGTTTCATCTGGCAGGGATAAAAAACACCATCGCCGACTCGCTCAGCAGAGAGCTGCGCTTGTGCCACGAGTGGGAACTACGACAGGATCTAGTGGACCGCCTCTTCCGACGGTGGGGCACACCCCAGATCGATCTGTTCGCGACGGCGACGAACTCCAAGTGCCGGAGGTTCGCCAGCAGGTTTCCCCATCCGAGGAGCATGGGCGATGCTTTCTCGTTCCCCTGGGAGGGCCTGTTTCTATACGCTTTCCCTCCATTGCCATTGCTGATCCGGCTCATCAACCAGCTCAAGAGGTCACAGTGCAGGATGATCCTCGTCGCACCTGCGTGGCCGAGGCAGATATGGTTCCCGGACCTTCTGGACTTGTCAGCGTCCCCGTCAATCAAGCTGCCATTGGAAGCGGATCTTCTCTCCAGGGAAGGAGGCGCCATCCTCCATCACGACCCGAAGTCGCTGAACTTGCAGGCCTGGCTCCTGCAGCGTTAGAGTTTGGAGGATACGACATACCGGCCGACTGCAGAGAGGTTCTTGCAAAGGCCAGGGCGTCCTCAACTCTTAAATGCTATGGACACAAATGGAAGAGGTTCTCTGTCTCGTGTCACGCACAGAAGATTAACCCTCTACGAATTACGGCTCCCCAGGTACTGCCGTACCTTCTGACGCTGGCCAAGGCTGGACTGCCGCACGTGTCCATCAAGATTCATCTTGCTGCGATCTCCTGATACACCAGAACCACGGGGCGGACGTCTTTGTGGTCTCATCGTCTGGTGAAAGAATTCATGAAGGGACTATTCAGATCGTTCCCGCCGGTGAAGGCTCCGGCCCCGGCATGGGAGCTCAACATGGTGCTGACCAAGCTCATGGGACCTCCGTTCAAGCCTCTGCACTCGGCTCCGTTGAAGTTCTTGTCGTGGAAAACAGCGTTTCTTGTGGCCATCACCTCCGCACGAAGAGTGGGAGAGATCCAGGCCCTTTCCTGCAAGCCCCCGTACTTGACTTTTCACGACATGAGGGTAGTGCTCAGGACGCACCCCTCCTTCATGCCCAAGGTGCCGTCGGAATTCCACCTCAACAAACCCTTGGTGTTGCCTGTTTTCTTCCCGTCGCCTTCGTCGCCGGCCGAAAGGACTTTGCACTCGCTGGATGTGGCTAGAGCGCTGAAGTTTTACGTGGACCGCACAGTGTTTTCGGAAGACGTCACAACTTTTTGTGAACTTAGGACCTGTCAATCAGGGGAAGGCTTTCTCAAAGGCTTCCATTTCCAGATGGCTCTCCGGCTATATCATGTACTGTCATCGGTCGGCAAACCGACCACTGCCTGGCCGTCCGAGAGCCCATTCCACCAGAGCGATCGCAGCTACCACAGCGTTCCTATCTGGTGTGCCCTTGCTGGACATCTGCAGGGCTGCTACTTGGAGGTCGACGCACACCTTCACGAAATTCTACTGCGTCGACCGGGATTCCAGGGAGGAGTCCAGGGTCGGCCAAGCAGTGCTGCGCAATCTGTTCGCCTAAGGTGAGCCTGGTGAGGAGGTAAGAATTGCTTAATGTTGAGTTTGAGGTAATGCTTAATGTTGAGCCTTTGCCACCTCCCGTGGTTGTGCATGTGTGTACTGCTATGTATTCTTTATGGATGAGCATGTGAAACCATGCCAGACCCCATGCTGGAGAAGGAACAAGTTACTTACCTGGAACTGTTGTTCTCCAGCATGGGTCTGGCATGGATTCACATGCGAACCCTCCCGCCTACCCCTCTGCGGCTCTTCACTTGGTCATACTGCCACTTCACGTGCTACCAAATCTGAAGATGGCTGCCAGAGGCGGGGCTTAGGTAGAGGGCAGTCATTGGCTGTGGTCAGTATGATGCAGAGATCAGTGATTGGTTACTACTACGAAAGACAGTATCAGTTTCGTTTCTGATCTGATTTTTTCTTTACCGAGGATTCCCAGTCTGACGACGGGGAATATTCATGAGCATGTGAATCCATGCCAGACCCATGCTGGAGAACAACAGTTACAGGTAAGTAACTTGTTCCTTATAATGGATTACGAGAGGAGTCTGTGGTTTCAGGGTCACCTAAACAGAAGAGGCCAGTGATGGACTGGGGTGCCTGGGGCACCTCTCATATACCTTCTCCAGGACCGTCTTCATAGAGTAGGTGGTGCTGCTCTGCCCCATGGTCTCGCCAGTCCCATCCTCTAACCTGAAACATGATCTTTGCCACAGGAACCCGGCTGGTTTGCTAGATCTTTCTGGGAATTCAGGCCAAGTATTTTGCAGCTGCTGCTTCGGATTAGCCAACATTTTATAACAGTAGCTGCATCAATGAAGAATGGCAAGTCTTAAGCCATCCCACTCAGTCCTCATCATATACACAGGTCGCTAAAACAACTGCCAGCCGAGAAATGTTGTTGGGAGTTATGCTAACTGAGCCAGTAATATCACCAACCGGTCTATTGGTATGTTGCATTGTAATGTAATCCCTGTTACTTTACCCCAGAACTGAGCCATCATAGAACAGTTCTAGAATGGGTATAAAAAGACAGAATTTATACTGCAGAATTCAGGATACCTGAACCAGTGCTGTGGGATAACTTCATTTGAACCTGTGCTACCTAACCCATTTTTGGTGCTATATCTTCAATAAATGAGTGGGTACATCGACATACCTGAAACCCTTGTGCCATCGAAAATGTTGAGGAAGACAAGTTAGCTGAGTTTTTTGCCAAGATCTATATTCCCTGTTTATCTGAAGAGGGGAGGGAGGCTTTAGATGCTCAGATTTCTGAATTGGAAGTTGGGGAAGCTATTCGTCAACTTAACATGGGTAAGTCCTCTGGATCAGATGGGTTACCTGTGGAGTTTTATAGATTCTTTAGTTCGGCTTTAGTGCCTAAATTGTGTGCTTTATACAACCAATTTTTCAGATGGTGTATCATGTCCTTCGATGCATGAGGCAGTCATTACACTGATTCCCAAACAAGGTAAAAACTCTTCCAAATATGCTAATTACCGACCTATCTCTTTGCTGAATGTGGATGTAAATATTTTTGTGAAAATCATGGCCATCAGGTTGCAAAAATATGTAGGGGATTTGATAGGTTGTTCACAAGTGGGATTTATGGACAATAGGTACGGTTACAATAATATTAGGACATTGTTGAATATAATAGGTTTATCTCGCACCAAGACAGAAGAAATTCTTATTTTTTTGATGCTGAAAAAGTGTTTGATTGCGTTAATTGGTCGTTTTTAAATTATACATTACTTCGTATGGGCTTTGATCGTCAATTCTAGAATGCTATAGGCGCTTTGCAATATGATATTTCAGCTAAGTCATGAGTTAATGATATGTCTCAAGCTTTCAGGTTGTTTAGAGGAACCAGACAGGGTTGTCCACTTTCCCCCTTCCTATTCAGCATAGTTCTCGAGCCATTGTTGGCATACATTTGACAGGAACAGAATCTTTGTGGTTGGAGGATAAGGAATGGTGAGGTGAAAGTTTTGGCGTATGATGCTGATCTGACGGTGGTGTTAACAAATCCGGCTGATTGGGGGGGGGGGGGCTCTACTAAGAAATATGTTCCAGGAAGTGGGGGGAGTTGTCTGACTATAAGGTAAATCGGGGGGAAACTGTTTTTCCCGCTTAAGAGGAATCCACTAAATAGAAGGTTATTAGATTGGGATTGTCAGCGGGCCGATGTTTTTTCGGTAAAATGTAGGTATTTATTTGGTGCTTGATATTAAAAGAACGGTGGAATACAATGAGACATTGGTTTTTTAAAAATTATTTTTATTTGTTTTCAACATTTAAATGCATTAGGCATACCAATGTAACAATCCATACTCCTTCACAATTCATTTCCCTCTTCGTTTCACAGTGCATTTCCAATTTCCATAAAACACAAGTATTTCTCAGAGTTCATTATTCAACAATAATAAATAGGAGGGAGGATTGATTCATTGGCAGGGTCATTGAAGGAGGATAAAGACAACCGGAAGAGAAGAGAAACAACAACAATCGACAAAACCCAAAAAATAAATAAAAGGTTGTTAGGCCATGAACTCATGGAGTTAATATCAAGGATTCATAAAGTGTCTCATAAATTGTGGTTGTAAAAACATTTGCTCTCTGTCTGAAACATAGTCCAAGAATGGGCTCCAAGACCTTATGAATTTTGAGTTTTTCCCTTCAAGCATGGCTGTGAGTTTCTCTAGGCGTAGAAGCTCCCATACCTTCACCCACCAGTATGCTATGTCTTCCAGAATGGGGCTCTTGTAATTTGAGCAGCAATGAGTAACTGGGAGTCTAGGGCTGCTGTATGTTCTGACATTGGAAAGGACCCATCCTCTGTTGCATCTCCCAATACTAACACCCGTGGATCCATGGGTAGCAGGGATCCCGTAATTTCCTTGATTTTAGGCCGCACTTCAAGCCAAAATGTCTGAATAACCGAGCAGTGCCACCATATGTGGGCTAAATCTTCCCATTCCCCACAGCCATGCTAACATGTATCAGGGTGCTCCGGATTCATTGCGTGGAGCCCGCTTGGAGGCAGGTCCCACCTAAAGCAAACCATAATAGCATTCTCTTTCACTATAGTACATCATGAACTCTTCTGAACCCTATGCCAGATCCGCTGCCAAGACTCCTCTGAAATTTTTAAACCCAGCTCCCTTTCCCAGGCCAACATGTAAGGGAGTTTTTCCTCTAAGGGAGCATTCTCTAAGAGTCTATAGCATGTGGCTAATTTGTGGGACTGTTAAGACTCCAGGATTCGGAGTTCTATACCAATCGGATTTCTTAAGGCAGCTCAGTGAGTATCCTCGTTAGTTAACCAGTGTCAAAGCTGTATGTACCTGAAACGTTCCAATTCTGGGACCCCAAACTTTTCTTTTCATTCTTGGAACGTCAGGGGTTCTTGATGTACATACAGATCCCTCAATCTCAGGGGCTTATCTGGACTCCAGCTTTGATATGATCTGGCGCATAGGCCCAGAGTAAATGCAGGGTTTTGAGTAATGTGAGACAGCGGACCCAAGCCTGACGTGATAACCCTCTGCGTGCATGCTTTATCCCAACTTGGAAGTGTGACTAACGTAGTGGCTAACAGCTCACCTCGATAGCCCCAAGCCTCCTTGGGGAGAAATGGAAGCTGAGCCAGAGGAAATGGAGTTATCGCTTGATCAGTCTCTTGCCATTTTGGAGGTTCCCCTGGGTTCCCCCAAGATAACATTGCCGCTACCTGGGCTGCCCTATAGTAGAGCGAAATTGAGGGGAGTCCTAGCCCACCCACCATTCTCCCTTTTGTAAGGAGCCTACAGGGAATTCTAGGTTTTCCCCTCCTCCAGATGAACCAGCCTATCTCTTTGTATAGCTATGAGCTCGTTCTCAGGGATTAACACTGGCAGGGATTGAAAAGCATAAAGAAGTTTCGGGACAAGGGACATCTTGACCGCACTAACCCGACCCAACCACGAAATCTCCTGGGAGTCCCAGCGATGCAGCCACTCTTTGGCTTCCTTCAGTAAGGTAGGGATGTTCGCCTTAAAGAGCACTGCATAGGTCGGGTCAGTTTTATTCCTAAGTGAAGGAGACCTTGTTAAGGGATATACGAAGATGGGATAGATTGACTCTAAGTCTTTGGGCTAAAGTTAATGCCATAAAAATGATGTTGCTGCCAAAGGTTTTGTATTATATTCAATCTCTTCCTTTCAAATCTACCAAGAATGTACTCAAGCGTAGTGACAGGATTTTTATGGATTTTTTGTGCGGAGTGGGTAATAGGCTGAGAATCCCGCGATTTATCATGACACGTAGAGTTAAGGATGGGGGTTTTGGCTATCCGGTGTTGGAGAATTATTATAAGGTATTCTTATTAAAAAAGGCTTCCTATTATTTTAAGGAAGGAGGGGGCTCGGATCCTTACTGGCTTTTCCTTAGATTGCTTATATTCTTATAGGAGGTTACCAAACTCTGGGGCTAAATTGGAAGCACTGGTGGTTATGAAATCTGCCTTGGACTCATGGATACAAGGGTGTGGACAGTCTTTTTTTTATACAGCTTCTATTTGGTTGAACCCGGGTTTGCAGGTTGAGATAAAATGCTTAATTGGAGGGGTTGGGCTAATAGGGGCATTTTGAAGATCGAGGATGTGTGGAGGGAGGGTGAGGATGGTTTCGTTTGAGGAGTTGGTTGATCGATATGTATTGAGTAATAGGGAGATTGAGAGGTATAAGTCTTTGGAACAATTGATGACAGAGATACTACAAATGTTGAGTGGACCATTGAGTAGTAGACCTCAAGTTTGTGATTTGTTTAGTACTCCTATAGGTGTAGTTTCTACGTATATCAAATTGATGCCTCTACAAGAATGTATGTGGAATTCATGGGAAAGATTGCGAATGGAGTGGGTGTCGGAACTGGGAAGAGATTTGTCTGAGAAATTGTGGGATAATGTTTCAAAGGTGACGGTAAGAGACAAAATGGATTTGAATCTGCAATATATTCACCAACGAATCTTAGGACGTATTTATTGGACGCCAGTGAGAATGAATATGAGAGGATTGGCGGATACAGATATGTGCTGGGGTTTGCAATCGCTCAAGAGGGACCCATCTGCATATGCTCTGGGAATGTGAAAGAGTGTTAGACTTCTGGAAGGAGGTTTTGGATCGGATTGATTTGGTGGCTGGTGTATCGTTTCCTCAAACTTTTAAGTCTGTAGTCTTCCTCTCAGTTAATGGCAGATGTGATGAAATTTGTGTCTCTTCGGACTGGCTCAACAGGGCATTGTTAATGGCGATAAAGCATATCATGAAAGTGTGGAAATCTAGAAAAAAGCTGCATTCTGAAAGCTGGTTAATGGACATGTGAATGCTTTCGCGGTATGAGAGGTCTCAAGCATCTAGACTTAATCGGGAGGCTGATTATAATGAGAAGTGGGGATCTTTCAATGATTTATTTGGATAAGGTGTAGGATTAGTTCTTTGGGTATACTAATGATTAGGGGGTTAGATGGGGGGTTGATGTTTTGTTTTGTGTTGCATGTCTGTTGTGTTAAATGTTCAAACTTGGGATGTGGGGGTGGGAATTTTACTGTAATGTTAAATTGAACGTTATTTGTATTTCAAGGAAATGTCATGTATATAGTTGCTTAGGCTTTGATCTCATTTGTATGTTTCTCAAATATAATTCTTGAAATAATGCAGTCAGTAAAAAAAAAGGAAAACCTTAAATTTGCTTTGTGCAGCCCATTCCTCTCTAGCTGGAATGACTGGCCTTCTGCACCCCTCGTCAATGAGGATACTTGTGATATTGTTGCCACCCCTATCCATCAACAAGCCACTAAGCAATGGCACATCCCTCTCCCATCCATAGTCACAAATGGAACGTAATTACATTGATAACAGGATAGGGAGCTCTGCATCGCCTACTCTGTGGCATTCCCAATTGAATGCCACAGAGTAGGTGACACAGAGCTCCCTATCCTGTTATCAATGTGTCATTGGTTATGTGTTTTGATTTTGGCATTTGGTTACCCAAAATTTTGACTTCTCAAAGCACCTGTCCTTAGAATCTACATACTTTCAAAATGTGTTTTTAGAGAGTGGGGGGGGACGGTGGGAGTATCCGGTCAGGGAATCAAAAGCTAAAAAGGGTCAAGGTGGTTCATCAGCAATTTAATTTCCATAGGTGGATTAAAAGTTATGCGTTTTCACCAGTCTTCTGAGCTTCATCCATCCTGGTCCTAGAACAATGGACAGAGTTCCACAGGGAATGGAAGGACTTGCAACCAAAATGTTTGTGCTTAAGCTGGCTGGTGGAGAGCAATCTATGAGGATGTCTGTTAGAGTAGTATGGTAACACTAGTTTGTGCAGAAACCTGGCGCAGTACTGCAGTAGACTTTGTGGGCCAGGCAGAGATATGTTTTGTCGATATTTTGACAGCCAGTGAAGTGGCTTGTGGTTTGATTGCTTTAGACATGTCTCAAGACATACTTGCATAATACATCCTTGTCTAAACCCTAAACTCAAAATATTATGCATTGGGCCTCATTATGAGACCGGCGGTAGCTGTGCCGGTAAAACCGGCACGGCTGCCGCCGGAATAATTTTTTATCCAGCGCCCGGGAATGGGCATTTAACGGGGCGTTATGACCCTGGCAGCCCTGGTAATTTGCCATTCCTGGGCGCCGGAAAATATTAGTCCCCATTCCCATTTGAGTCCCATTGGACTCAATGGGAATGTGGAGGCCGGATGCACCGGCACCATTCGTGAATGGTTCCGGTGCATCCGACATGGTCTGCTCGTGGGTGGCGGTCTGCCCGCCAGGTCAGACCTGCTGGGTGAAAAGGCACCTGCAAGCAGACCTTGTAGTTTGCCGGTCCGGTAACAACGGTACTGGCAAGCTTACCAGTACCGTTGTTACCAGACCGTGAAGCTTATAATGAGGCCCATTGACTTGTTTTTCAATAGTCTACTTCACTCATGTGAAAAAATTGAGGCAACTAAGAATGTGATCGACTGTCTGCACCTGTGATGAAGCCTTTTGTTCAGAAAAGATTTTATTGGGTCAGCCATCAGGGGGTGCACAGATGCAATAGCTCCTCTGCGTTGCCCCTGAATCGCTGGATCTTTATTGGTCCTGAGCCCTCACCAAAGCCCCCATTTTGGAGATAAATTTGAGCATGAATTCCCACTATAGCCCCCCCCCCCTGCACCTCTGGCTGAAGTCTCGGGAAATTTTTGATCATGGATGCCAAAGTTATGTCTGAGTAACTAGGCTCTGCTGCTGCAAATCGCTCCGACTCCTGACGCGGCTCCATGCAGATACGAAGGGTAGGCGGGGATCCGCTCTGGTGGAGTGAACGGGCTGGTTGGCCCCTTGAGGTATGGGGGCCATCCCCCCTCCGCTGAACACGGGCTGTGATACCCTGTCTTGGTTGGGCACAAATCCTCAAAGGAGAAGCCCAGAGAACAGTCCTTGGAGGCGTCTGCGCCGTGGAGATAGGCAGTGACCAAATCAGTAGCATAGGAGTGCGAGACCCTCGATACTTCTCCAGTTCCGCCGTTGTAGTATGGCCTTGATCCCACATCCTGTGTTTCTGGTTGTGGACTACATCTGGAGCAGTGACATTTTCACCAGCGATTTTGAGGACCACGGTGAGTGGGCTTGATGGAGGGCTCAGTGGAACAACTGTGGAAGAGGAAGGGCGGGGTAGCAGAGATTATCTGGTGCCCACACATTGTACTGGCTCTGTGCGGTGTGTGCCACCCCCACTTGCAGCGGGAGGCTTTAACAACAAATATGACTAGAGGGGCCAGTGGCCTCTGCTCCTCAGAAGACAGAATAGGTGATTGTCTCTTGTGGAATGACCCCAAAAAAGACTGAAAATAAACTGTATGGTATATTTGACCGAATTTAGGCTGTACGAAAATCCTGTAAAACCAAATATTCAATCAAATATGCCATACCATGACCATTTAGCAAACAAGGGGAACAGGGGTTGCAGGGATGTCTCCCGCATAGGGGAATAAAGTTAGAAGAGAAAAAAAGGAAAGAACCCCGCGGTGCCGGTTCCGAAGCACGTAAGTGAAGGGAACCGGTGTCGCAGGGAGTTGGCGGCATACAACGAGTTGTGCCGCTAAAAGGTAAGTGGGGGATGTATTTGTAGGGTATGCTTGGGGAGGCATTTACGTTTGTGTATGTGAGGTCTCTCCCACCTCCAGGTGACCTCTGGACCTACCGAGACATACAGGCGTAAGAAAGCAAGGCTGTGTAGGGTTTCATTGGCCACCAAGCAGTGCACAGTAAGCTTGGTTTGTGAGTGGGAGTAGGGACCTGAGCTATATGTACATACTGGGAACCCCCCTCTTACTAAGATTTTGGGTCCCTCGTCCCCTGAACATTAGAGGCATTCGTTATCCGGTGCCTCAACAGCTTATAATGAAGTGACCGGGCTGTATTATCTTGGACCCTTTTCCCCTGAACGTTGAACCTCTGAGTCACTGGATATATTTGCTCTGCAGAGGGGTAACCCGCTTCTTCTTGTGTTCGTGATTGATGAGCTGGGAGGTGTCCCTGCAGCAGTGTCAATATGAAGGGCCCCCAACGGTGGTACAGAGTGAATCCTCACCTACAATAGCGGAGTCCGTTCCGGACACAATGTCCACAAATAGAGACGTTTCCGCATTATTAGAGGACATTAAAGGAATTTAGACGGACATGAGCCACAGGGTGGTGTGAGACACCTGAGGGTGTCTCACTCACTAGTGCCAAGGGATCTGTCATCCAGGTGGCCAGGACACAGCCATCGCTGTTGGATCCAGTTCCTGGGGTTACCCAGTGAAGGAAGATCACCTGGATGGGGGGGGGTCCTCGGGGAGTGGAAATGGGACACCGATGGGTGAGACGTGGCAGCCCCTTCTTATAACACCTTTTCCCCCATCCTTCCACGTAGGATACTCAAACACTCGAGCCCCTCATCCCCGTGTCCGACACAAACACTTTCGCACACCACGAAAGACAACGGACTAACACCAGAGCCGTTTACCTGACATGTCCCAATACACGGGTCAGGCAAAGACACGCAATTGACCAGAATCGCACACACCTGACAGCCCTTTCCCTTCCACACACGTATAAAAGGTGGAGCATGAGAGCACACGACGAAAAAGGCAAATGGCACGACGAGACAGCTATCCAAGCCCAGGCAGTTCAAGAGGAGGAAAAAGGTGTCGAGAACCGAAACCGTGACAAGAAGAGACGCAACCTTGCCCTTTCCGACCCAGACCCTCTAAGCCTCCGTAGAAGGAATCATAACTCTGAGAACAATAGCCAGCCTGTGTTGCAGCAGATGTCAACGGTACATGGAGCATGCCTACGCTGATAAGTAGGACAGAGAGAGAGACGCCTGCTACCATGGTACCGACCTTGACTCCAGATACAAGAAAAGCCAAGCGGTTCATCACAGCGGCTGAGTCAAGGGGAGAACCGACAAGAAACGGAACTCTGTTGAACGAAAGATGCAAAGTGGCAAATAAGGAAAGTTTAGAGAACTGTTAACATTAAGGGAAAAGCAGCTGCAGAGGGATCCGGCACTACATGGGTGCTCACTCAAGAGAACACTGGTTGATCCCGCGTTTGTAGAAACTATCAATACCAGAAGGCCTTAGTAGTGCTGCAAGGACATGGTCAAAGTGGTCATACAGGTGTCCAGCAAAATCCTCTGTACAGTCGAAAGTCTTTAACCAACAAACCATTGGAAAATGAAGGATAATGAATCCCAAAAAAAAGTGAGAAAGCAAAAGGAACATTGTGTTGACAGGAGGGACCCTGACAGAGGGAGGTCTACAGTGAATTGTTTAAAAAGACATTAAAACCTTTTAATGCAACAGTTGAGATTGTTTCGAAAAAGCTGCAGTGAACCCGACAGAGAGAGTCAAACAGTTGAGAAGGGTCTGAGCCTGGAAGAGGGGGATCCAGGGGTGAAAATCCATCACCCCGCTAACACGTGAATACAACAGAGAAATCCTTTGAATACAAGCCAGAGTGACCCTGACAGAGGGAGGCTGATAATCGAAAGGGCCTGAACCCCGAAGAGGGGGACCCAGGGGTGAAGAATCATCACCCAAGTACAATCAAAAAGGAACTTTTGTTTTATAATTTTGAACATACCAGGCCCTCGGAAGCAAGGGATCTAACCACTGATGATCCTGATATTGCGACAAACTTTTATGTGGATCTTTAACCCCGGAAGAGGGGGATCCAGAGGTGGAAAGCCATCACCCAACGACAAGTGAATGCCATAGTGAATCCGACGGAGGGTGGCAAACATATGAGAAGGGTCTGAACCCGGAAGACAGAGGGGTGAAGTCATCGCCCAACGTACATTGGAAAGGAACATTTTTTTTTTGTTAACCTATCGGGTCCTCAGAGGCAAGAGACTTAACCACCAAAGGTCCTGATACCTGAGAACGGATCTGTCGTCTCATGCTTCGTAAGCTCAAGTGCATGCTATGCTCAGGTGTCCTGCCTTGTCCCGTGCTCCAAACGTGGAGAAGGGAGACCCCTGCCTACCACATACTGACTTATTTTCAAACACTTCTTTCTTTCTTGTGAATTCTCTCCCACGCTCTTGTTTTTAGTTGTAAGAATTGGCAATAGTTTTTTTTAGTATAGGCCCTTTTATTTGACAAGACGCCACTAGGACTGCCCTATTATTATTTGATGTTCATAGCTTGCTCCCGTCTTAGATTTAGGTTTAGCTTAGGAGTTTTTCCAACTTGCACATACACTTAATAAACACCCTTGAACTGTGATCACTTGTGTCTGTCTTTACCGTTGCCACCATGAGTTCCTTATAGTGGACATATTAGAACGCAGAGTGGACAAGGTGGAAGACAGGCTGCAGGGTCTAGAAACCAATCAAACATCCATTGACATCTTGGAAACACATCTAGACAAGAGCCTTTCGGAGGTGGAGAGACATGAGGAGGAGGCAGCCCTCAAGTTGGGTGATATTAAAAACAGAAAGAGGAGGAACAATATCAGGTTCTTTAGGTTCACCAAGACGGAAGGGGCGGCAGAAAGGGGTATAGTTTGTGCAGTAAATGATGTGATGTGGTTAAACTTTTGTTCGGAGACAAAGCCACCAATGAGCCCACCATTGATGGAGCCTGTGGCGCTGGCAGAGGGCCTCGCTCAATCCTAGTCAGTTTTCATTATTATGCAGAAAAGGACGAGAATACTGGAAAAAGCCAGAAAAGCTGAATGTAGCTCTTACAATGGCGCCTCAATTACGATCTACCAAGACCGAGAGACTTTGACAGTGTCCCCACCCCCCAATGCAGTGGCTTATAGAGAAAGGGGTGAGCTATTGTCTATTGTTTGGGGGTTACCCTTCGCCTTTGAATATGGAGGTCAGAACTATAGACTGGTGATGGAAGAGGACATTCAAAGGGCGAATGAGAAGTTGCTGGACAGGACCAGTTCCGTTGAGAACCAACTCTTGGAGTAGTTCCTGGCAGGATGGTGGGGGAGAGCAGGATGGGTTTTGGGGAGGTGGGGCAGTTGGGGGTGTTGGGCTTTCTCAAGAGATGTTCGTGCATTTCGCAGTGTGTGGGCAATGTACCTAACGCAGCATTCGAACGTTCTTGGGCAGAAAGCAGGTTCAACACAATGCTGAGGGAAGGGACTTGGTTTTCAGGCTTTAATGGCTAGTTCACTAAAGGTAATGGTGGTGGGCTCCCTGAATGCTAGAGGCATCAATTCCCCCAACAAAAAGATTGCTTTTACTTCGAGAATTCACTCGCTCCAAGCTGGACCTGCTTTTCATGCAGAAAACACTTTGGACGAGAGGGAAAGAGACAAAACTTTTTGATCTAAGAGTATTTGGGAAGTCTATCGGGCATTGTTTACCACGAAAAAGAGAGGAGTGGCTATCGTGATATCCAATGGCTTGCGTCTAAAGGTGGTAGCGGTCCGTAGGGATCCGGAGGGTCGCTACCTGTTTGTGAAGAAAGGATTCATGGGAATCCTCCGACATTACGGCCTGTATGTTGCTTGAATGAGGGTAAGATTCCCTTTTAGGATACATTGAAGGAGAAGTTTAAACTTTTTGTGTTAGGCTCCCTTATAGTAGGAGGCGACTTTAATATGGTCCTTGACCCATCTAGAGACAGCAGAAGGACGGGGACACTGAGTGACTCAGCAAGAAGGGGGTACATCTAAGAACTTTCATAGGATCAACAAGGAACTGGGCTTAGTGGATTCCCTGACCACCGTACCCCTGATTTCTGGGGACACCCCTTTACATTCTATTCCCCAGTTCATGAGTCATTCTCGAGGATTGACTATATCTTTGTAGAGAATTGTCTGTACAGCCATGTTTTTGAATCCCGGTGGACCCGGTACAATGACTTAGTACGCATAGCAGTGGGGGAGGGATTGGGATCACCACAGAAAGGGAGATGAAAATGCAATGATTCCCTCTTAAAGGATAAGGAGAGCCTATTTTCTACTTTGATTGTGAGGAACCAGAGGGTGTCCTTACTTCTTTTCCCCCTGGATCCTCTTCTCAGGTGGCCAGTGAAAGACCATCGTTTTTGGATCCCGACCCTGTGTGTGGATATGCGAGGAAGGATCACCTGGGTGGAGGGAAATTAAGCAGTGGGGAGAGGACGTCCTTAGTTAGACATGGTATCTCCCCCATTCATTTTTTTAAACGAACCTTCTATCCCTCAATTCTTTCCCTTTTCTTCCAGTCAAAATGTGCCCCAGAAACACCACCTCAACATTGGGACGAGGAAGAGGCCAACTAGGAGGACACATCCTCATTTGGATAAGATAAACACATAGCCTAATAATGTTAATGCAGGCCCATATCTGTCAAGTACCAAGATGAGGAGAAGACAACAGAGTTATGCACACTTTCTTTAATTCAAACCTTCCCAAAAATCACTGAGACAAAGAGGGCTATGGAGGCTTTCAGATGGAGCCGCCAGGCATGGCCCATTAATGAGTCAGGAAAGTGGACTGAATGACTCACACCTGCGGTTATTTAGCAATCCCAATGGATAGAAAAATGCGGCTGCACAGCACGCGAGGAGAGAGATTACAGGCTGGGGAAAGCCAGCTGGAGCGAAGCGGACTGGAGAGGCAGGAGCAGGAGACATGAGTGCTGGAAGCCGTGTCAGGCAGTGGAAAGGGATGCCGGAGCTGAGGTCGGCCGAGAGAGGATCTGGATAGCCTGCAAGCCCTCTGTGTCTGGTGCAAGCAGCAAGAGCTGTAGGGCGCTGAAGCACTCCAGTGAACGCAGAACTCCAGGAGCGTGTGCAGTGCTCTCTATGACCTCTGTGAGGGAAGAGTGGAAGTATTGGAGACGGAAAGCAGAACGAGGGACGTAAAGAACCCAAAGTGAGATGCTGTGTGAAGCTGGTTAGTGGAAACAGGGAACACTCATACCGGGGCCTCTGGGAACTTGAAACAAACACTTCTTGAATATCAAACACAAAATAAAAATGTTTTTCGGGTAGAACCCCTTTGTAGCAGTACTGTCCGCTTTTGCTTCCTATTTAAGATTGCCCGAGTCTGCTACTAGTCACCACGGGCAAACCGGATTTTTGATGTGCACTTTTGAATACCAAATTGGGTGCTTTTGAATACAGAACGAATTGAAAGACATTATAATAATAATTTGGCATTTATAGCTACGAACCCTCAGGTATCTGAGCGCTGCTTATTATTACCCACGGTATGTGGTGGTCTTTTGAACACTTTTGAATGCTGCATAGAGCAACATCAAGTTTGAGTACTTGTGAATGGAATGAAAGCAAGGTGGAGGAAGCAGCACATTCCACAGAATGAATTGTTTGATATAGAAGTGTTTGAAAAGTCAAGCAAATACCAAGAAGTGTATGAAATGAGAAACCAGCTTTTGAATAAAGCTAAAGAGAGTTCAAGTAACTGCAGGTTTTAGAGGAAACCTATATTGGTAAGAGCCAGAAGAATACAGAAAGAGTAACAAAGTGAACAGGGGTATTGGTTTACGTGACCTTTAATGGGTGGACCATGTGGTCTGACAACTGCGCCTAGACCAAGTGCCCCCTTTTATGGGAAATGCCAATGAAAGTATCCATGAAGAAGCTTGTGTATTTCAACAGTTGCTAATGTGATTTTGAAGTCAAGAAATATAACTATTTTGGTGAACCAGTGAGAAGTACTGATGACAAAAGAGCTAGTAAGTGTCCTAAGGAATTGTTTCGAAAAGATTTGAAGATTGTAACTGGTGGTGTTTGAAAAGCTGGAACTCTTGGGGAAGGCAACCCAAATACCATGTGAACTATTTTGAACTTGGTGAAGGGGAAGCTGATTAAAAGTCAGGAGCTGGAAGAAGTTCAGAACTTTGTTTCGAACACTATTCATTTTGATGCTGACATCCCTACATTTTGTATTTAGTTAGTTATGAGGGCAAGTATAGGTTTTTGAGTTGGACTTCCTTATGCAGACTATCCTTAGTTTTCTTTAGGCAGGAAATCCCACCTTAGCATAGGACAAGTTACGTCTTACTCCATCCTGACTTTTAAGTTAAAGCCTTTTTGAGAATCAATCTTGAACCTGTTGTCTGTGTCTTATTTCGTTTATAGTGCTTATTTCGACAGCCATAGTTTTGAATGGCAAAGTTTCGACAACACATCCGTTGAAAAAATGATTTTTTTTTTAATTGGGTGTGGTCTACCCAACCCCCGTCTTTTACCCCTCAACACCCATTTTTGTAAAAAAAAAAAAACCTTTACCCACAAAGAAAATGAATTTTGTCGATGCATTTTTGTCAAAACATTTGGCATTCAAAACTATTTTTTCGAAACAATGCCTGGATACCGTCTTACTTCATGATGCCTTCGCATGATTTAAAAGAAAACTTTGATTTGAACGATAATGTGGAGGTGGGACCGCATATTTTATGGGATGCTTTCAAGGCCACGATCCGGGGGTGTTAATTCTGATTGGTTCCCAAAGGAAGAGGGCGAGGCAGGAGGAGGACCTTGTGGGTGAAATGGCGGTGGTCCAGCCAGGGAACACCACAAATGGATACGTTTCTCAGGACCAGGCAAGAAAACTCACTCTATAAGGCCTAGTTTAAGGAACTTTTGTTGAGCGACACACAGAAAAAGCTGCTGTTTCTCAAACAAAAATATTAATGTAAAGGGGATATGACAGATAAGATACTAGCCGGGAAACTGAGGGAGAACCAGAAAAGCAGGATGGTAAGGGCCATAAAACAAATGGGGCTACACACAGTGATGCAGTGTGAATTGGGGCAGACTTTAAGCCTTATTATGAGATTCTATATATGTCGGAATTTGGTGGAGATGGCTTGTGCATAAATTATTTCTTGGGAACGGTAACTATACCAGGATTATCTATTGAAGCAGCCTCCGAGATGGAAGCTCCCATAACTGAGAAAGAAGTCATACAGACTATCAAGGCAATGAAGGGGTGCACAACACCTAGGGACGATGGGTTCATGGTCAAATTTTACAAGATGTATCAATCTACCTTGGCCCCACACTTGGCAAAAGTTTTGAACAGGATTCTGTAGGGCAGATTCTTCTGGAGACCATGATAGAAGCCATTATAGTGGTAATTCCAAAAAAAGGTAAGGATCCCACAAGGTGTTAGTCATACAAACCGATTTCTCTCCTTAACACTAGTGTTAAAATATTGGCAAAGTTGTTGGGGAAGAGGTTAGAGGGAGTATTGCTGACCCTGGTACACAGTGACCAGGTGGGTTTCATCAGAGGAAGGCAAGGTTTGTAGAACATATGTAAGACAATTGATTTAATGCATTTTGCAAAGAACTCCGACTTCGATGTGTGCCTGCTCTCACTAGACTCCGAAATAGCTTGCGATAGGGTGGAGTGGAGCTACATGGCCATGCTCCTGGAAAGAATGGGAGTGCGAGATAATCTCTCCAAACTGGTCGGTGAAATATACAGGACTCGTTCGCACGAGTCCAGGTCAATGGGTTTCTCTCAGAACCAACTCTGTTAACTAGAGGTACGAGGCAGGGATGTCCCAATCCCCGTTGTATGCACACATGATGGAACCCCTGGCGATGGTGATATGGGAACAGCAGGGAATACAGGGTATCAGATGAGGGAAGTAGAGTTTTTAAGATTTCCCTATTTGCCGACGATATATTGGGCTACGCGGTGAACATCCACACTTCTATACCAGTGTCATTTTTCCCTCATTGACACCTTTGGGGCCTTCTTTGGGTTGAAAATAAACAAATCGAAATCTTCCATAATACCGATCCGTGTATCGGACCTCTGTTTAGACCAGAGACGACTTGTGTTGGGTGTAAAAGTGGACAGGTCTTAGATTAAATACCTTGGAGTCCAATTATCAAGAAATTCATATGGGCTTTCATTGTCAACTTTGATCCCCTCCTAGAGGCTGTTAAATCAGACTTTGGTAGGTGGGGCACACTCCTTGTCCTGGTATGGGCATATGACGGCGGTAAAAATGAATGTTCTCCCTCGACTTTTATCTTTTCACGACCTTGCCCACAAGGATCCCAGAGACTTTTTAGTAAACCTCCAGACAGCAGTGAATAAGTTTGTCTGGAAAAACAAGTGCCAGAGGATTAAGAGAACCACTCTTTCCCTTCCAAGGGAGGCTTTGAGGTACCAGACCTTTCCTTCTATTATAAGGCAACCCAATTGAGAGTGATTTTGGAACATATGAGGGATGACCTGGGGTTGTAGTGGACATACTTGGGAAGACATGGACCACACACCCTGCAAATGTAAGACATGACATCAGTTTGGGGCCCCAACATAGGTCTGGGGCAGTGGGGCTTTCGCAATACCCAAGCATGGTCTGATAAGGGATTGGAGACAGCGGGGCAGTTGTTTATAGACAAGGTGTTTTTGGATTATGATGCAATTTAAGAGGTTGGCGGTATAGAAAAGATGACTATCTTTGGATATTTATATCTGCAAGTGATATTTTTTAACAAGAAATGGGGGGATAAACTAAAGTGTTCATTTACATAATTTGAGGCGGCCATTGAAGGCTCTGAGACTAGAAAAGGAATCCTATCCCGAATTGGATCTAGCTGAAATGAAGAGTAGACTAACTTTTAAAAATTACGGGAAAGAGTTGTGGGGGGGGGGGGGGGTGGGAATCCCGAAAGAGACCTGTGGAAAAATATATACATTTCTTTCATGGGAACTTTTTTACAGCAGCTATGGAGCATAACTTTAAAATGTTACAAGACTGCCACATTGACCCTTTGAAAATGTCCAGAATGTTTGCAGGTACTCTCTGTCCGAGGGATTGTGGTTAGGTAGGATCCTGAGCACAGTGGCAGCATTGTCCACAAGTTCAACTGTATTGGAGGGAACTGCTTTGGTGGATGATGGAGTTTACAGTAGGGGCTCTTCCTTTGGATTCACTCCAAAGGCTGCTAGAGCTCCCCCCAAAGGGTTCAGATCTATATACAGATACCCCAGAATGGGGGAAGCCATGTTCAGGGCAGAGAGAGTGGCGTTGGCACAGAAATGGAAGATCTCTGGCCGCCTGATGAAGCCGATGATTGGCTACTGAACTTAAGGAGAATGTACAAGATGGAAAAGTTGACGGCATTGGTCAATGATCATATGGATACATTAGCGAGGATTGGGAACCGGAGATGCATAAATGGGGATGGGACGTACACGAGCGGTGCAGCGTTGATTCACTTTATTCATCTCACTTATTCCCCTTCATACTGCTCGCTGGGTGAGCGTGTGATTAAAGGGCTAGGTGGGAACAATAGGGGAATTGAAAGGGTAAGCCAAAGGTGAGAGGGATGTTGCATCTTATCTTTGAGTCACTGTCTTATAGATGGTGTAACACCCATGGAACAAGCCTGGATTTACTGCCGAGACGAAATAGGATTTGAGTGTCAGTTTCAGCTGCCTGGTTAACTTGCCATTGAGATCTATTCACCTATAATCATGAGCTAATGTAAAGACGTAAGGGGAGAAGGGGGTGTGGAGATTATTGTTTTGATATGTGACTGTTTTTAACATTTCAATAAAAATGTAAGTCATCATTGGCTTCCATCTGTTCTTAGGGGTGCCCTTTGTGGGTTTATTTTATACTTCTCCAGCATGGGGTCTGGCATGGATTCACATGCTCATGAATATTCCCCGTCGTCAGGCTGGGAATCCTCGGTAAAGAAAAAACCAGTATCAGTTTCGTTTCCGATCTGTCTTTCGTAGTACCAATCACTGGTCTCTGCGTCATACTGACCACAGCCAATGACTGCCCTCTACCTAAGCACCGCCTCTGGCAGCCATCTTCAGATTTTTACCGCACGTTCATGTGTTGGGATCCTCGTGCTATTGCTCTCGAGCGTTAGTGCTATTTTTTCACGTTTTTTCTCAAAAACTTCGTTTTTTCGGTCAAAAGAGCCTCAAGCTCCACCGACTCTCCATCCGATCAACGGGGACCCGTTTTGGATTCGTCTGCGCCACTCAAGGGTGGAGATTTCGTCGCGCTACGCTTTTGGAGGACTCCAGAAGTTTCTCAGGCCCGGTCATGGCCCAGGAGAAGGGAAGCTCGACGCCCGGAAAGCTGTTCAGGGTCTGCCCTGGATGCCAGCTGCAGAACGTCTTCAAGGAGGACGAACAACATGAGGACAAGACGCACGTGGAGAAGAACTGTGCGTTTTGCGGCAACATGTCGGAGCGGACCATGAAGGACCGCCATCAACGTCTCGCCAACTGGCTAGAAGGGAATAGCCCGTCCGGCGAGAAGAAGAGGAAGAAATCCGAGCGGTCTTCTAAGACCTTTGAGGACGCCCCGGCGACGGGGGTCCAACATAAGGCCGAGCACCGCGAGTCCGCTGGCACTGGGAGCGCCGAACGGTCAGGCTCTACGGGCGCCAGGCAGGGCTCACCCTCCCCGGGACCATCAACCACGAGCCAACGCTCTGGGTCGGGTAAGAGGAAGGCCGAGCACCCGGCGAAGCTCCTGGAGAGGCCCCGGTCGAGCTCGAAGGCGGAGGGGGAGCGAGGCAGTGTCCCCCCCCCTCAAGGATAAGGCGGTGAGCGCACCTAAGGTGGTGAAGGCCTTAATCCATCCGGCCAAGCCCTCTATCGAAACTGTTGCGGCGGCCCTGGCTCAGCCTGTGGAGGCTACACCAGTGGTGGCGACCTCGGGGCTCAGAGTCTCCCTGCCACCTCGGAGGGAGTCCTCTTGTGCCCATCGATAGGACCCCCGTGAAATCCCCCGTGGGGAAGAAAAAGGGGGGGCAGGGCGTCGTAGATTCGGCCTCAACCTCGGAGGAGGAGCTGGTCGAGGTCTTAAGCCACGGCCTCGGCGTGGAAGAAGACAGGCCCGTCGGGATGGATCCCGACGCAGGGGACGACGACATCGTCGAGGGTACCGACGGGGCCCCTGATCGCCCGTCGGATTCCCCTCTGCCAGCGCCGCGAGACAACTCGGCGGCCATTTTGTTGGCTATACAGTCCTTATGCTCAGAGAAAAGGACGAGACTACCGTTGCCGACGGAACCTCTCCCGTCGTGGGACCCAGAACCGGGACCTTCTGGTGTTCCCCCTACCAAGAGAAGAAGGATCCACCCTCCACCTCCTTTTCAGCCGTCGTGCCCCTTCCAGCCCTCCTCCCCGTCCACCCGAGGGGATGATACGGGGACTGACACGGCAGCGACGGGTACGGACGACGAGGTTTACGACGAGGATGTACCGTCGTCGCCTCCCACCAGGGCTTCTCCGCCCGACGAGATTGGATCGTTCCACTCTATGATCGCCAGGGCATCCGAGCTTTTCCAACTCTGCCCTGAGGAGAAGAAGAAGGAAGGTTTCCTTTATCAGCGGCACGAGGCCAAGAGGAAGACGGTCCTCGCGGTGCCTCTATTGGACGACATTTGGGATGAGGGCCTCACCCTCCTCAAGAACCCTTCCACGACGCCAGCTAGAAGAGACCGGTACGAGAAAAAGTACCGGGTCCCGGACACGCCCCCCCTGTGCCTCCGGGCGCAGCCTACCCCGGACTCCGTCGTCTCCGCGGCGGCCAGGAAAAAAGCGGGGGGGGGGGGTGCGGCCTCCACATCGACTTCCCCACCGGACGGCGAGGGAAAGAAATTGGACGCTATGGGACGCAGAGTCATCTCGTCTGCAGCGACGACGATTAAAGCTGCCAACGCCTTGGCTATCGTGGCCCGATACGACAGGGAGCTCTGGTACAAACTGGCTCCCCTGCTGGACTTCTTGCCGGACGACAAGAGGGCAGAGGCCCTGGAGATCCTGCAGGAAGGTGAGGTGGCTTCGGACCACGCCATTACCGTTGCGACGGACATCGCCGACACTGGGTTCTGCCAGTTGGGCAATGGCGTTTGCCTTAGGCGGCGTGGATGGCTCAAGGCTACGGACTTCCGTCAAGACGTTCAGACCAGAGTCCTGGACATGCCCTTCGATGGGAACAACCTGTTTGGGAAAACAGTGGACGATTCCCTTCAGGCCATTAAAGCGGACACCGAGACGGCCCGGGCCCTTGGAGTTCTGCAACAACGACGGACGCCCTTTCGGAGCAGCGGAGGCAAGGGCGCCTCCAAAGGTCCCGGCGGCGGTTTCTCCTCCTACCGTCAAGCAGCCCGCTCGTCGTCTCAGGAGGCCTACAGAGGACGAGGCAAGTCTAGGGGGACCCCGCCGTCGTCGCCAAGGACAAGGCGCTAAAGCCTCGTCGAAGCAGGATTGAACCGGCCGGGGGGTCGGGCCCCCACCGAAGCACCCCGGTGGGAGGCCGGCTGGCGAGCTTCGTCAGCGTGTGGGAGTCTATCTCCACCGACCGTTGGGTGCTGGACGCCTTGGCCCGGGGCCACGCGCTCGAGTTTCAAAGAAAGTGTCCGCGCGTCCCCCCTGTGGCCAGGAAAGAACTTCACGTCCCTCAACTTCTCCTGGAGGTGAAGGCGATGCTCAAGAAGGGCGCCATCAAACTCGTCCCAAAGAGGCTTCGGGGCTCCGGAGTCTACTCGAGATACTTCCTCGTGAAGAAGAAGACGGGGGGATGGCGCCCCATCCTGGACCTGCGACGTCTGAACAAGTTCATCAAGGCGCAAAAGTTCCGGATGGTCACCCTCCAGCACGTCCTGGGTCAGCTGGAGGAAGGAGACTTCCTGTCGTCGTTGGATTTGGAGGATGCCTACTTCCATATTCCCATCTTGAAGGGGCACCGAAAATTCCTCAGGTTTGTGGTCCAAGGGCGTCATTACCAGTTCAAAGCCCTCCCCTTCGGTCTACGGTCGGCACCGAGGGTGTTCACCAAGTGCCTCGCACCGGTGGCGGCTCAGCTGCGCCGCGAAGGGATCCACGTCTACCCCTACCTGGACGACTGGCTCATCCGAGCCAAGACAAGGGAGCTAGCCGTGGTTCACACGGCAAGGACCGTCCAACTTCTCACGGACCTGGGATTCTCCGTGAACTACGCCAAATCCCACCTGGTGCCCGCGCAAGACGCTCTGTTTCTGGGAGCGAGGCTCAACACAGTGTCCCTTCTGGCCTCCCCGTCGGAGGAGAGGACCAGGACCATCCTGGGCAAGGTGCAGCGGATGTTGGTGGCCGACGCGGCCAAGGTGAGGTCCATCAAGTCCCTCCTCGGAATGATGTCTTCCTGCATCTACCTCATTCCCATGTGCAGGCTCCGGATGCGCCCGTTGCAGGAGTTCCTGGATGCGCGAAGGATCCAAACAACGGGCAGCTTCGAGGAAAGGATCACACTCGACGAGAGTTTCCGACGAGCGATCCGGTGGTGGGGCACCCGCGCGCATCTGACGGCGGGGGCATGGACTTCCAGACCCCAGCCCACCAGGAGACAGTGACCACGGATGCCTCCCTGGAAGGGTGGGGAGCGCGCACCGAAAATCTGCACGCAAGAGGCCTTTGGCTCCCGACGGAGAAATCCCTACATATCAACGTCCTGGAGCTCCGTGCAGTGTTTTGGGCCCTCAGGTCCTTCCTTCCGTCCCTCAAGGGCAAGGTGGTGAGGATCTTCACCGACAACACCACCACCATGTTTTACATCAGGAAACAGGACGGAACCAGGTCCCCAGCACTGTCCAAGGAGGCGCAGGACCTGTGGCATTGGGCAGTCGCCCAAGGGATGTTTCTGGTGCCGTTTCATCTGGCAGGGATAAAAAACACCATCGCCGACTCACTCAGCAGGGAGCTGCGCTCGTGCCACGAGTGGGAACTACGGCAGGATCTAGTGGATCGCCTCTTCCGACGGTGGGGCACACCCCAGATCGACCTGTTTGCGACGGCGACGAACTCCAAGTGCCGGAGGTTTGCCAGCAGGTTTCCCCAGGCGAGGAGCATGGGCGATGCTTTCTCGTTCCCCTGGGAGGGCCTGTTCCTCTACGCGTTCCCTCCTTTGCCACTGCTGATCCGGCTTGTCAACCAGCTCAAGAGGTCACGGTGCAGGATGATCCTCGTCGCACCTGCGTGGCCGAGGCAGATATGGTTTCCGGACCTTCTGGACTTGTCAGCGTCCCCGCCAATCAAGCTGCCGGTGGACGCGGATCTGCTCTCCAGGGAAGGAGGCGCCATCCTCCACCACGACCCGAAATCGCTGAACTTGCAGGCCTGGCTCCTGCAGCGCTAGAGTTTGGAGGATACGACATACCGGCCGACGGCAGAGAGGTTCTTGCAAAGGCCAGGGCGTCCTCGACTCTTAAATGCTACAGACACAAATGGAAGAGGTTCTCTGTCTGGTGCCACGCTTAGAAGATTAACCCTCTACGGATTACGGCTCCCCAGGTACTGCCGTACCTGCTGACGCTGGCCAAAGCTGGACTGGCACACGCGTCCATCAAGGTTCATCTTGCTGCGATCTCCCGATACACCAGAACCACGGGGCGGACGTCCTTGTGGTCTCATCGTCTGGTGAAAGAGTTCATGAAGGGACTGTTCAGATCGTTCCCGCCGGTGAAGGCTCCGGCCCCGGCGTGGGAGCTCAACGTGGTGCTGACCAAGCTCATGGGACCTCTGTTCGAGCCTCTGCACTCGGCCCCGTTGAAGTTCTGTCGTGGAAAACAGCGTTTCTTGTGGCCATCACCTCCGCACGGCGGGTGGGAGAGATCCAGGCCCTTTCCTACAAGGCCCCGTACTTGACTTTTCACGACACGAGGGTAGTGCTCAGGACGCACCCCTCCTTCATGCCCAAGGTACCGTCGGACTTCCACCTCAACGAACCCTTGGTGTTGCCTGTATTCTTCCCGTCGTCGCCGGCTGAGAGGACTTTGCACTCGCTGGATGTGGCTAGAGCGCTGAAGTTCTACGTGGACCGCACGAAGTGTTTTCGGAAGACGTCACAACTCTTTGTGAACTTTGGACCTATCAATCAGGGGAAGGCTCTCTCGAAGCCTTCCATTTCCAGATGGCTCTCCGGCTGTATCATGTACTGTCATCGGTTGGCAAACCGACCGCTGCCTGGCCGTCCGAGAGCCCATTCCAACGGAGCGATCGCAGCTACCACGGCGTTCCTTTCTGGTGTGCCCCTGCTGGACATATGCAGGGCTGCTATGTGGAGGTCGACGCACACCTTCACGATGTTCTACTGCGTCGATAGGGATTCCAGGGAGGAGTCCAGGGTCGGCCAAGCAGTGCTGCGCAACCTGTTCGCCTGGTGAGGAGGTAAGATGCTTAATGTTGAGTTTGATGCAATGCTTAATGTTGAGCCTTTGCCACCTCCAGTGGTTGTGCATGTGTGTACTGCTATGTATTCTTTATTCATGAGCATGTGAATCCATGCCAGACCCCATGCTGGAGAAGGAACAAGTTACTTACCTGTAACTGTTGTTCTCCAGCATGGGTCTGGCATGGATTCACATGCGAACCCTCCCGCCTACCCCTCTGCGGCTCTTCACTTGGTCATACTTCCACTTCACGTGCTTCCAAATCTGAAGATGGCTGCCAGAGGCGGTGCTTAGGTAGAGGGCAGTCATTGGCTGTGGTCAGTATGACGCAGAGACCAGTGATTGGTTATTACTACGAAAGACAGATCAGAAACGAAACAGATACTGGTTTTTTCTTTACCGAGGATTCCCAGCCTGACGACGGGGAATATTCATGAGCATGTGAATCCATGCCAGACCCATGCTGGAGAACAACAGTTACAGGTAAGTAACTTGTTCCATCACTGTCGTTCCATCTAGAACTGACCCAATAACTACTAATAGCTGTGCATAATCTTAATGAATTGGTACAAAGATGTAGTCGAATAGAGGGGGTGAAACAGTGGGTAAAACATATTTTGCCTTTGTATACTTTGTGGTTTTGCATGTATTAAGTAAAGCAAACCTCAAATAAATGTTGATGCTGTTTGTTTTCACTTTTAGGACTCCTTCTGTTCTTCAGAGGATTTGTCAATTATCTAAAGGTCCGAAACATGTCGGAGAGCATGGCAGCTGCTCATAGGACAAGATTTTTCTTCTTGTATTAGAGGTAAGAAAATCAAACGTTAAAATGGTACTAGTATGTTCAAATGTTTTGCATTGCAAACATTTTCGATTTTTTTTGTTGTAGAACTCTGAAACGTGGTGGTGACCATATGCATAAATGTATTTTGATTTGGTTTTACAACACTGAAAAAACAATGGTACTGCTCTTGTCCAGCCCACTTTACCATATGCATTGTTTGTGTCCTGGTCAATAGTTAAGTTACATTTTCTGCTTAAAAAGCTTAACATTTGAGCATATTTTAGAAAAACAAGGCAACTTTTGTATTAGTCCAATTGTCTAAGTTTGTGCAAAATTGGGTAATTTTACTATCATCAATTTCATGAAACTGAATTTCCAAATCAAAAAGTCGACAAATAGATTTTGAAGTTTCCTGACCATGGAAAATTGCTAAAAAGTCTGCATATTGACTCTTGCTGGATATTTTCTCAGCAGGTTTGCTGACATGTTTTCACTTAGTTTGCTGAGAAAATCTGCAGCAAAGGTTTTTCTTTAGTTTTGTTTAGTGGGATGAGTTGAAAATGCAAGTAAATAACTTGAAAAATAGGAGTTTGCTATTTATTGGCTTCCCTCAATTCATATTCAGTTTTTCTCCTGTCCAATATTTATACTCTTTTTCTCCGGTTTCAGACATTGAACTGGGGCTGTTCCTGAACTGTGTTCATACTACTGCTGCCCCTTTGTCTCTCCTTCCTTCTGTAATAATTTCAAGAGTCAATTCTTTGATTATTCCATACTAAACTCTTCTCTGCAATCTTTCCTTATCTTCTGGAATCTTTCCTTCAGAGTATAACCATGCCACCACCATCCCCATTTTGACAAAGCCATCCCTGAACCTTCTTTACCCTGTAGGTTTCCTCCTGTCTCCCTTCTGCCTTTCCTTTCTAAAATTCTTTAAAGTGTAGCTTAATCACAACTCACTGCCTTCATCAATTCAAATGGTCTTCTTCCAAAACATGTGAAGATGTTGTGTTTTGCTCAACCAAAATGGGTCTCCTTCATGCCACTCTTTACTTTCAGCTCGGCATCTCTGCTTGTACTATTAGACATTTCTGTCACATTTGATAAAGTGGCTCACTCTATTCTTCCGTCTATTCTAGGATTCTCAGGTAATGTTATTATTTTTAAGACTGGACCTACTCAGTCTTTTGGGCAGAGCAATCCTCAACAGCCTTACCCCTGTGCTTCTGTTTTCTTGAAGGTTCTGTACTGGGTCCTTTACTTTTCTCCCTTATTCCTCCACTCTTTCTAATATTTTCGTCTCTTTTGAACTATTGGGTCACTTTTACTAGGCCCCGTGACATTGAGATTGCGCCGGGGGTGGAGGTGAGAAGTACTGGGGGAAGGGTAGGAGGAGGAAGTTCAAGACATAGGATCAAAACATCAAAAATCAAGAAGTGCGGTCAGCAGGTGGCAGTGCAGGAGTTAAGTGCAGACAGGTGTTAGTGCAGGTAGGGGGACTGTAGTACTTGAGCAGGTCAAAACATGAGGCGTCCATCTTGACTCTAACCTACCATGACTAAACACATTAGTGCACTCTCCTACACGGCTTAGCCACCAATTTCTCACCCCACAAAATTTCATAACACTAGCACAAGCCCTAATACTATCAAAGATCAAAGCTTGATTATTACAACATCCTTCTGTTGGGAACCACAAAGACTAATCTGGCTGAACTGCAATTTCTGAAAGACAAAGCCTTAAGGGCAGCCTTTAAATTAAAAAGAAGTGACCATATCTCTCATATCAGGAGAGAAGCACATTGGTTACCCATACAAGCAAGATTATTAATCCCTTATCACGTACCAATGATGCCCCTACTTACCTCAACAACAGTGTCGCCCATAAAAGGTCAACTAGACCCCTCAGATCAGGATTCATCCCAAGATTCAAGAGATGCAGGGCAGTGGGTGCCAGCTTCCAGTCGCGGCATCGAAGATCTGGAACCGCCCTCCCATTACACATTAGAAATTAGCTCTCCCACAGCCGCTTTGAGAGTGTTACCAAAACTTGGCTATTCAACAAATTCTAACCAGCATCACCTCATCCTGAAATGCTTAGACCATCTCTGTAACTATTATCTCGCACAAACTGTGTTTGCCTGAATGATAACTAATGATGCAACTAATCCTACTTGTATTGTAACCACCTCTGTAACCAAATAAGCAAGTTTATGTAACCTATACCGTGATGCCTCCGGGTTTGGGCTTGTAACAATTGCTATAAATAAATCAAAATTAATAAAGGATCTTGAACTTGATCCTTGCAGCCACTGGTAGCCAATGGAGAGATTTCAGTGCTGGAGAGATACGATCCCTGGGCTTAAGGCCCAAGGACAAGACTTGCAGTCCTGTTCTAGATGAGTTGCAGAGGACGGAGAGTAGAGGCAGGCAGATTTAAAAAGAGGCTGTAACAGTAGTTAAGCCTAGAGAGAACCAGAGCTCTGGAGACGTTGAGCTTCTGACAGAAGAAGAGGAAAGGAAGAATACCTCTGAGGAGGTGCAGTTGGTAGTTTGACTTCTTAGAGACATCAGAGATGTGACGAGAGAAGGAGTGTGTGGAGTTGAAGATAACCCTGAGGTTCTCAACCTCACAGGCGGGAGCAGGAGCAGGCCAGGTCAGAGCCTGATCAGTGATACCCAGGTTATCACAGAGCCAGTTGAGCAGGATGGCATGGTTGACAATGTCAAAGGCAGAGGAGAGATTGAGTAGGATGAGGACAGAGGGGAGATTAGAATCAAGGTTAGAGAGCAGGTCTTCACAGATGTTCAGGAGAGCAGTTTCTGTGCTTCTGGATGCTCTGAAGCCAGACTGATGGTCATGGAGGCAACACATCCAGGCTCTGTTGGCCTCAGAACCCTACATCACTTTCCAAAGGGACAAGGTAGTCCTGCGGACACACCCGGCGTTCCTACCAAAGGTACCCTCCGCCTTTCATCTAAACTAGGAAATAGTCTTTCCTATGTTCTTCGCTGACCCCAAGGGCGAGGCTGAGAGTCTTGCACTGTCTGGATGTCAGACGCACTCTGAAATTCTATCTGGACAGGACCAAGGGCTTCCGCAAGTCAGACACACTTTTTGTCATCTTCGGGGGCTCCAGACCCAGTTACCAGGCATCCAAAGCTTCTATTGCATGGTGGATGGTTGCAGCCATCAAAGAGGCCTAAGAGGCTCAGCACAAGCCCTGCCAGCCTACATGCACGGTCACACGGTCAGAGCCAAGGCCACGGCCATCGCCTTCCAGTGACAGGTCCCGTGGCAAGTCATAAGCAGGGCGGCCACCTGGGCCACCCCTTCGGCTTTCTGTAATCATTACTTCTTTGGACGCCGGCTCTAAATCAGACGCAGCCTTCGGATAGGCAGTTCCAAGGAACTTATTTGCTTAAGGAGGGTCTCCTCTCCACCCTGGGGCTACATTCAGTTGTAATCGCCCATGCAGTATGGAGGAAAGGGGACTATGGACTAAGAGTACGTTATTCACTACAGTGAGTAATTCATAATTTGGAGGACTATGTCCCTGCAGGCAGTGAGCTGCCATATGTAGACTTACCATCTAGGGACTCCACACCGGGTGAGGTGGTATCTTTCTAGGCAATGTCCCGAGCAGCCAAGCTCCTCAACCTGGTTCCAGAGGAAAAGGAGGGATTCCGTTTTCAGCTCTGTGAATCCTCCAGAAAGACTGTGTCCTCGGTGCTGCTTCAGGACGACATCTGGGAAGACCAGCTGCTGGTGATGAAGAAGCCCTTTTTCTGCGCCTATGAAAAAGGAGAGGCTGGAGAAGAAATATAGGGTGCCGGATATGACTCCTAAATGCCTCTGAGGCCATCCAACATCGGACTCGGTAGTTTCGGCTGCTGCGAGAAAGAGGTGGTCTAATCCTTCTTCCTCTTGCTCAGTCCCACCTGACCTGGAGGGAAGGAAGCTGGATGTGGCTGGCAAGCGCACAACCACCACTGCAGCATTTACTGTTAGGCCGCAAACACCCTAGCATTCCTGGCACGCTATAACCGAGAGCTATGAGTTGGGCACCATCCTCAATTCCCTGCCAGAGGACATGAAAGCGGAGGCCGTGGCCATCTTTCAGGAGGGAGAAGTGGCATCTGACCATGCAATCACGGTCGCCCTGGATATTGCTGTCTGGTTTATGGCAGATGCGCAACTGGGTCGCCCAACGCCATCAAGGTTGGCTGAGGGCCACTTATTTCAGGCACTTATTTCACTTATTTCTAAGCCAAGGTGGTCGACATGCCTTTCAATGGAGATAACCTTTTCAGCAAGGCAGTGGATGAGTCTCTTCTTACCATCAAGACTGACATGGGGACAGCACACTTGCTGGTCACGCTGCAGCAGAGGAGACATAACTTTTACTCTCAAAAGGGGAAGATCTCCTGAATGTCTAAGATGCTCAGCCCTTTCTACCGTCAGCCCTTCCACTCTACTGCTCAGAAGGCATATAGAGGCTGCTCCCAGGCCTATAGGAGAGGTACCCAGCATTGTCATTCTCAAACCACCAGTATTCAGATGAAACCTGACCAGGCCCAGCCCCCGAGCCCCTACTTCAGCAACCCAATGGGAGGCTGGCTGCTTCAGTTTGTCGACACGTGGCGCCACATCACCATGGACAAATGGGTGCTCAATGTCATCTGGCAGGGACACTCTTTAGAGTTTCAATACAAGTGCCCCCCACATTCCACCAGTGCTAAGGCAAGAATGGCACAGATCACAACTCATTAAAGAAATTTTGGTCATGCTGCTGAAAGGGGCAATATAATCTGTCCCTCTGCCCCTCTCCATACTCCAGATACTTTCTGGTTCGGAAGAGGTCCGGCAGATGAAGGCCCAGCCTGGACCTGTGTCGTCTTAACAAAGTACTGAAGTCTCCGAAATTCAGGATGGTCACTCTGCAGCATGTGCTCAGCCAACTGGAGGAGGGAGATTTCTTGGTGACGCTGAACCTGGAGGATGAATACTTCCACATCTCTATTCACCCAAAACATCGGAAGTTGCTAAGGTTCGTCATCCAAGGGAGACATTAGCAGTTCAGGGCATTACCCTTCTGGCTCGAATCAGCCCAGAGGGTGTTCACCAAATGCCTGGGCTCAGTGGCAGCATTCCTTTGTCAAAAGGAAGTGTATGTCTAGACCTACCTGGACGATTGGCTAGTCCGGTCTCGTTATCATGGCCAGGCGGCGCAACACACAGCAGAGATGGTCCAGACTCTAACCTCTCTGGGATTCTCCATAAACTAGCCCATATACTGCATGGAGCCGTCTCAAGACACCCTGTTCCTGGGGCCCTGTTTCAACACTATCGTGTCTGGCGACCCCACCGAGGGAAAGAATGAAGACCCTCCTGGGGAAGGTCCAACTGCTGTCCGGTGCATCAGATCCCTGTTGGTGATTATGTACTTGTACATCCTTCTGGTGCCTCATTGCCAGCTGCAAATGAGGCCGCTTCATTTCTGGACGCCAGGTGGAAGCAGATCTCTGGCTCTTGGAATGACAGGATAGCCCTTATCCAGGTTTTCTGCCAAGCTCTCCACTGGTGGTCCATTGACCCTCACATCTCGCAGGGGGCTCAATTCTGGATCCCTGTGCATCGGGAGACATTCATGACTGATGCCTCGCTGGAAGGTTGGGTGCCCACACAGGGCGACTATAGGCCACAAGCCTATATATGCATATCGACGCCCTGGAACTGCGGGCAGTTTTGTTTTCTGGGCTCTCAAGTCTTTCAAGCCTCAGCTTTTGTGAAAGGTGGTCAGGGTCTTCGTGGACAACACAATCACTGTGTAAAACATCAAGAAGTGGGGCGGGGCAACATCGCCCTTCCTCTCTCGGGAGGCACAGAACCTGTGGCACTGGGCCATTGATCACTGAATGTTCCTGGTTTGGTTTCACCTGGCAGACGTTCAAAACACCCTTGCGGCCACTCTCAGCAGGGAATTGCGGTCCTGCCACGAGCAGGAGTTCCAGCAAATTCAAGCCTCTTGGATCTTGAGCAAATGGGGCAAGCCTCAGATCGACCTGTTCGCTACAGCAACCAACTCCAAGTTCCAGCTGGTTCCCTTGGGAAGTCTGGTTCCTGTATGCATTCCCACCAATACCGTTGCTGCTACGTGTGATCAACACACTCAAACTGTCCCCTGCAATAATTCTCATTGCACCTGTGTGGCCCAGGCAATTGTTGGTGGCTCCAGCATATAGACTGCCTCCTCGCCCAGAACTGCTCTCCAGGTAAAGATCCATCCTGCACCACTACCCAGCGTCCCTGAGCCTGGCTCCTGAAGTCCTAGAGTTTGGACACTCCTTGATGCCCTTGGAATGCAAGAACATTCTGTCCAGGGCTCCATCTACACTTGCCTGTTACAAACACAAGGGGACACATTTTACAGTATGCTGCCGGTCAGAAAAGATCGCTCTATGGCACGTTACGGCGGCCCAACTGCTTGCTTACCTGCTCTTGCTCGCCAAGTTTGTCCTTGCACCTACATCGATCAAGGTACACCTGGCTGCCATCTCCAGGTAGTCCTGGACGCTGGGAAAGCTCTCCCTGTGGTAGCATAGACTTGACAAGGAGTTCCACAAGGGTCTCTTCAGGACTTTTCCACCAGTGAATGCTTCTGCTCCTGCGTGGGAGCTTAATGTGGTCTCCAAACTTATGAGGCTGCTGTTTGAACCTATGCATCGGGCCCCCTTTAAGTTTCTTTCTTGGAAAACTGCTTTCCTTGTGGCTATCGCTTCGGCCAGGAGGGTTGGTGAGATACAGGCTCTTTTGAAAATCTCTGTATTTCATTCCACCCTGTGAAACTGGTTCTAAGGGCTCATCCTTCTGTTATGCCCAGGGTCCCTTCAGACTTTCATTTAAACAAGCCTATGGTGCTGGCAGTTTTCTTTGCGAACTGTTCGTCTGCTGAAAGGTCTTGGCATTCGCTGGACATGGAGCGTGCCTTGAAATTCTATGTTGCACGCACGAAGGACTTTCGAAAGACTGCTCAACTATTTGTGAACTTTTGACATGTGGGGCATCGGAAGGCCCTAACTAAAGCATCCATCTCCAGTTGGTTCTCCAGCTCCATTTCATTCCCGCCAGCTGGCCAACAGGCCGTTGCCAGGCAGGCTGAGGGCCCATTCCACCAGAGCAATCACGTATTCAACGACGTTCCTTTGTGGTGTTCCCCTGCTGCATATCTGCATGGCTGCGACGTGGTGGTCTACTCTCACCTTCACAAAGCTCTACTGTCGACAGGGATTCCAGGAAGGAGTCTTGTGTCTGACAAGAGGTTCTTTGCAACCTGTTTCTTGAGGTGAGTGTGTTCCAGGGGTAGGTTGTATTGCTTCTGTTGAGCCTTGCCACCTCGCATGGTTGTATATAAGTACTGCTGTGTAATCGTATTAATAGCATGCAAATCCATCCAAGACCCTATGCTGTAGAAGGAACAAGTTGCTTACCTGTAACTCTTGTTCTCCAGCATGGGTCTTGCATGTATTCACATGCAAACCCACCTTCCTACCCTTCTGCTGCTCTTTTTGGGTCTTTACTGCCACTTTACGTGCACAACCAAATCTGAAGATGGCCACCAGGAGTGGAGCTGAGGAAGACGAGTGTCATTGGTTTGGGCAGTATGACCCAAAGGGACAGCAATAGGCTATACAAGCGACAATGCAGTTTCTCTAGCATTGGATCTTTCATAGATGCACATGCTGTGAATATTCCCCATAGTCAGGCTGGGAATGCTCAGTAACATTGAGCTGTTTAAGCCTAAACAGAAAACTTTCAGTCACTTTTGTGCTGTTAGTCATTCTGGGTCATACTGCCCACAGCCAATAGGAAGACCTTCCTTAACTCCTCCCGTTGGTCATCTTGACATTTTGTACTGCACGTTATTGTAAGGAGTTCTCAAAAATAATCTCTAATGTTTTTGTGAATAATTTTCACTTGAAATGTATATTTTTTGACGTTTACTCGACCAGCGTTGGCAGCGACAGAGCTAGCTCTGTAGACTGTTCCTGCCACCGGTAAACTTTGACAAAGCTTTGTCTGTGCAGTTGTTCCTACTTTATGGCAGAATCCACGAGGAAGAGCCTGTTCAATTCCTGCGCTTGATGTGGACTGAAGAATGTCTATGTAGGAGATCATCACAACGGCTGCATCTACTGCCTTCACCCTCACCATGTCATCCAAGACACTGAAATCTGCCAGTCGTTCTCCATCAAGACTGAGGGATCGACATGGTTTTATCTCGTCACGTGGCTTGAGTACGCCTGCAGGGCCTCTGACTCCCCTTCGATATGGAGTCATGCTTCGTTACGGCAGGGCAGGGCAGGACAGCCAAGTGAACCACCGCTAGTAAGAGGTCAAGATCGAATGAAGTCTAGGCCAACAGCAAGAAAAGGCATAGACGCCTCTGCCGACAAACCCAGATACTCGCAAAAGGACCAGTCTTCACCAAAGGTCAGTGCCCAAGGGTGGGTCGACAGGGAAGATCAAAAGGCCTTTTCCATCTCCCCAAGGAGACGTCTTCATCTAAGTCCATCTCTAAATCTGGTGGCCACTCTTTGCCTTCAGCATCGAAAATGTCTTGTCCAGATCTGTGAAGGGTGCGTCATAGTCGACAACCAAGCCTTCCTCCAGGTCGTCTACCCCAAGGCCGTCAACGCTGTTTGCCGGCTCCCCGGTGTCATGATCACGGCCAGGTCACTAGGGGTTAATTCCCCTAAGAGGGTCTTGAAAGGTTGGGCTCTGGCATGGCATGTTTGGCGAACTGCTTCAGAGTAGGCATAGGCTTTAATGTGGAATGGAGATACTCTGTCCTTTCATCATGGCCGCCTGCATTGTCCTCTGTATTATTATCTCACAGGTCTAGGTTTCAGATCACTCCTTCCTTTTAAGCCCCACACCCCTGGAGGTCCGCGCTTCGCATTGTGACTGCTTTATGCAGAGCAGCGCTTACGCGAGCTCCGAGTTCCAGAGTTTTCCTCAGAGAAATTCCTAGTTATCTCCGTATTTACAGTCAGAGTTTTAGTTCCTATCTTTTTTCCCTTAGTTTCCAGTCTGTTCGTAGTTTTTAGTATTCCGTTACAATTCCCGTTAGATTCCTGTCAGCCGCTTCTCAAGTTCCAGTCAGAGTCAGCTGCTATTCCTGTCACTCGCGGCTAAGAATCCTTGTCAGCCGCAGCTGTTAGTTTTGTTGCTGGGTTTAAGAACAAGATTCCAGACCTTTTATTTTTCTTTCGTGTCACGCAAGTACCGTTCATATATGTTACCTTTTTGCATATGCATTAACTCTGTCTGTACTAGCGTTTCCATGAGTTGATTTAAAGGTGCACAGCAGGTTGCGTATTCCTTAATGTTCTTTTAGGATACATACGAGCGCTGTTCACTAATGTTTTTCTATATTTTTTTGGCTAAGCCTCCTGCACTATTTCCTTGGTGAGTTTAGGGTTGTGACTGGTTTAGTGAATGAAAGTCTTTCCTCAATTTGTCTACAGCAAGAGGTGTTTTTAGACACTTGCCACATTTTTTAGCGCCAACTTGTTAATGCTCAATTAGGAATTCCCATTGCTTCCTCACTGCATATCTTATCCTTTCCCTGTCCCGTAACCCATTCTAGATTCCATACCACAGTTGTATGTCACCTTTTCTTAAGAACTAGCGCCTCTGCTTAAGTTCAGGATGGATAGATCCACAAACTAAAAGCTAAGGTGAGTTAGTGATATTACTAGCAACCGAGATGGAATCTATTAACTAAGATCATTGGTTGTTAATAGTTTAGCAAGATAGCTTAGACCTCCATGTTTTTTCTTACAGAATTACCCTGAAACTTTTAGAAAAAGAAGGCATCACCAAGAACTGGCAAAGCGCTCCCGCAGAGTTTTTCAGTTAAGCATTACACCCGGCATCAAAGCTGTCGTCGGCTACGACTACTGTGTCATCGATGAAACCGTCAACAGCCATGACTGCTACGTCATGGAACCTCATTGACGGCTGTGATACCCTCGGCGACGGCACCGTCGATGGGGGGGAAAAGTGCATCTTCCCATAAGATTGTTACCACCGCCATTGTAACTGGCATCACCGACACTCGGACCAACACAGTCTCTGCATTGACGACCCAGCCACAGGCATCATTCCCCAACCTTGGGGTGGCCCTGCTACCGGGAGGTATTGTTGTCTGAGCCAAATCCTTCCCATCGGAAGAGGTAGAGGAAGCACAAGAGGAGGCCATCATTTCACTGGCATCATCTCCAGCAAGCAGGACATTGCCTCCCATAAGGCAATCCAGCAGGCTACCACCATTACCTCCTCTGCATTCATCTGAGGCACATGACAGTTTGCCTTTAATACAGCCAGCTCAATTTCTGCACTGGACATTTTATCCACATTAACCACTCTGGTGGCAACCTTTGCAACAACGTCTGCCTGCACCATTCCCGGTTCCGGAGCCTCCTAGGCAACTGGACGGAGATGTCCCCGGGCCCTTCAGGGGGACAAGAAAGACTGGTGTGACAAAAAGTACACACACGGAACCCACACCAGACTGCTGCCAGGAAAAGGTCATCTAGCCCATCTTCATCCTGCTGTTTCCCTCTGGACAAGGAAGGCAAGTGCCTCAACGCCTTCAGTAAAAAGATCATTACCACTGTGACCACGACTATCAAGGCGGCAAATGCAATGGCTATACTCGTAAGCTATGATCGCGAGCTGTGGTACAAGATTGGTCCCCTGCTAGAGTTTCTGCCAGATGATAAGAAACAAGAGGCCATGGACATTGTTCATGAGGGTGAATTGGCCTCAGACCATGCTATCATGGTCTCTGTGTACATCACTGATTCTTGTTTTCGCCAGCTTGAAATGGAGTGGCTCTACACAGGCAGGGTTGGCACAAGGCCACAGACTTTTGACCCGACTGATGTCCTGTCCAGGGTTGTTGATATGCCCTTTGATGGATCTGCCCTTTTTGGAAAGAAGATGGACGAAGCTTAGAGTCCATGAAAAACGGACACAAACTGTTTGCTCCTCGGGCACGCTACAGAAAAGGCACCAGTCTTTTTATTCGGGATAAGGGCGTTATGGCAGGACTTCGCGGTGTAACCGCTCCACGTACCAGTCTTCCTCCTCTTACAAGACCCTGTACTTGTCAGGGGGATCAGTAAATGAAAAAGTCAGTCCTACAGGGGATCACACGGGTGCTATGGCTCCTCCCAATCTAGGGGCCAGTCCGGCAAACAGATATAACCAGCCCAGGGCCAGATCCTCCTGTTTCAGCACCCTGGTGGGAGAACGACTGTCAAGGTTCATTGAAGAACGGCCAAACGGCACAACCGAACAATGGGTGCTATCCCTCCTCCAGCAGAGCCACTCGCTGGAGTTTGTGCACTATCTAACGGACATTCCTCCCACACACAAACCAAAAATGTAGCAGCACCTCTTGCTATAGGAAGTACGAGCTCTGCAGCTAAAAGGAGCAGTGGAGAAGGCTCCACAGGAGAAGCTGGGCAGAGGAGTCTACTCCCACTTCTTCCTGATGAGGAAAAAGTCTCTGCACAACAGGGGGTTGGAGGCCCATATTAGATCTAAGGGTGCTCAACAAGTTCCTTCTGCATGGTCACACTGCAGCAGATCTTGTCTCAGCTACAACAAGGATACTTCTTGGCGTCCCTCGACCTCAAGGATGCCTATTTTCACATCCCTATTCACCGCTCACACCGGCACTACCTACACATTATCAGTTCAATGCCCTTCCATTCCGCCTGCAGTCTGCTCTGCAGGCGTTTAGCAAATGCCTTGCACCAGTAGTGGCGCACCTGCGACAGAGGTCAATTACGTCTACCCATATCTAGACGACTGGTTGGTGAGAACCCCCTCTTATCCGCTGGCAGGAACCAACACCGCCGTCATCATAAAGTGTCTACTGCGGCTGTGTTTATCCATCAACATCCCAAAGTCATGCCTGGTTACATCGCAGTAGGCACTCTATCTTGGAGCACTGCTCAATACCCAGACCTGCACCGCCAAGCCCTCAGATGAAAGGGTGGTGCCTTTTCTGGAAAAGGTGCACTGTCTAAGCAGCACCCAGATAATACCAGTCTGCATCTACAAATCCAGGCTGGGTATGTTGTCATCCTGCATCCCGTTGATGAACAACTCCCGGTTACACATGAGGCTGATGCAGGAATTCCTGTATACCTGCTGGATCCAAGCCTCAGGGTCCTGGGACGACTGCATTGCTCTGACACCGGTTTTCAGGCGAAGCCTTCACTGGTGGTCAGTAAGGGAGGGAACATCTGGTGCAAGACACCTCCCCTCAGGTTGCCAGACCATCAGACCACCATCACAAGGGATGCTTCACTGGAGGGCTGTGATACCCACTGTTGGGGCCAACATACCAGAGCCCTTTAGTCAGAGGAGGGAAAGGGCCAGCACATCAACCTGCTGGAGCAATGGGTGTTTTTATGTAACCTTAAAGGGGAAAGGTCATATGGATTTACACTGACAACACAAATCAATGTTTTATGTCCGCACGCATGGAGGAACGAGGTCCCCACAGCTTTCCAAGGAAGTCCAAGCCCTGTGGCTTTGGGCTCTAAAGCACCACATTTTTCTCATTCCCCTTCATTTACCGGGGATTCAGAACACTCTGGCGGACTCCCTCACCAGGGATTGCAATCTTGTCACGAGTGGTAACTGCACAACGACCAGCTTCACCTGTTGTTCCAGATGTGGGATACTCCAGAGATCAACCTTTTTGCCACATATGAGAACATTCGCTGCAAGACCTTTCCCAGCTGCTTCCCCATCTGGAGAGCTTGTTGGACGCCTTTGCGTTTCCATGGGAAGGGGAGTTTCTGTATTCATTCCCTCCAATTCCTCTGGCGCCTTGAGTCCGAAACACCTTCAGACTGGTGAAAGAGTTCTTGCGTGGGCTGTTCCAATCTTTTCCACCTGTCCTCCACCCAGAGCCAGAGTGGGAGATAAATGTGCTACTGGCAAGACTCGTGATTCTGCCTTTCGACCCCATGCACCAAGCATCCATTAAACATTTTTCCTGGAAAACGGCGTTCTTGGTGGCAATAACTTCGGCCAGGCGAGTGGGTGAAATCCAGGCGTTTTCCTGGAAACCACCCTATTTGAATAAGGTGCCATCCACTTTCCATCTCAATCAGTGGGTGGTTTTGCCCGTGTCCTTTGGCACACTAACGTCTCCACCGGAGCAAGTCCTGCACACGCTGGATGTAGTGCATGCCCTCAAGTACTATGAGGCTCGTCTTTCCATACAACAGAACTGTTTGTTTCATTTGGACCTTCAGAGCCCGGGAAGTGCTCCATTTCAAAATGGATTGTAGCCTTCATCAGGTCGGTAGGCCGCGTCCCGGCAGGCCCCGGGTGCACTCCCCCAGAGCAGTGGTGGCAACCACTGCTTTCCTCTCTGCAATCCCGTTGCCTGACATCTGCTGTGCAGCCACCTGGAGATCTGTGCATACATTCGCCAGGTTCTACTGTGCCGAGAGATTCCGCAGTAGAGTCTAGAGTCGGCCAGTTTGTTCTGCAGAACCTTTTTGCATGAGGTAGTAAGTCTCCAGTGGAAAGTTATGCTGGGAGCTTGTCTCCGCCCATAAGTATTGTTGTAATACTGCTTCGTAATCTAAACTATTCACAGCATGTGAATCTATGAAAGATCCAATGCTGGAGAAGGAATTACTTACCTGTAACTGTTTCTCCAGCATTGGTATCTTTCATAGATTCACATGCAACTCAATCACTTACCCTGCATGGCTCGTCTTTTGGCTCTTACTGCCACTCACGTGCGCTTGCCAAATCTGAAGGTAGCCGACAAGCGAGGAGTTAAGGGAGGTGTTCCTATTGGCTGTGGGCAGTATGGCCCAAAATGACTATGATAGAGCACAAAAGTGACTGAAAGTTTTCAGTTTAGGTTTAAACTGCTCTGTTACCAAGGATTCCCAGCCTGACAACGGGTTATATTCACAGCATGTGTATCTATGAAAGATAACAATGCTGGATAACCGGAGTTACAGGTAACTAATTCCTTTTTTTGCTTAAACCTAAACTGCTTTATTTTACAGAGGATTCCCAGGTTTGATGGTGGTTGATCGTCTGAAAATTGATAGCGGCAAACTTCGGGAAAAATAACTGTTTGCATGCGATCAATTATCAGAGCATCAAATGCGCTCACACCAACCCACACACCCCATCCCCTATCCCTCTCCCCTACTTACCTGTTAGCTCGCCGGCCTGGTCCACTTCAGCCCTGCAGTGTCAGCTCTGTCCCTCTAACACGGGTTGGATCTGATGCCGCATGGTCCCTCTTTTTACTTTTTTTTGGGGAATCTAGGGACACCGCCGCAACCTTCCGTGGCTAATACATACCGATCATAGGGAGCCGGGACACCCACGCTCCACATGTTTGCTATGTATTTGCCTAATTGTTTGTTTTTAATCGATCAACTCGTACTGGCCAAATTTGGTGAAATGTATCGTTTGATCAATTAAAAAAGAACAATTATGCTAATCCCGATTCGCAGCCTGACGAAGGGGCATATTTATAGCACGTGAATCCATGCAAAACCCAGGCTGGAGAACAAGAGTCACAGGTAATGTGTTCCTTATTATTTTGCTTATCTATATGTGGTTCTGATGCGTCTAGCCTGAACTCATCAACAAAGTAGTCCTAACAGCAAAAAGGTGCAGGCCACTGATTACCTGCAATGTTGTTTTATTTATTTGGGAGTATTTGCCCAATTCTTGGCTGTTGGGCATACCATAATGCCATTTACATGGAATGATAACGGTTACTTTAGGAAAGGTTTTTAATTTGTGTTTATTTTTTGCGGGTGTCTACCTGAAGATGAAATCAAATTTTGGGTTGGGTAATGAAGCATCCTTCGTCATTTGACCAGTGGTATTTGAACTTCCTTCTCTTCAAGACTTCTTTGATAGCTTTTAAATTAGAACAACGCCTTAGACTTTGGAATACACTGTGATGGTGTAAACGTCCTCTGCTCATAGCTGCTGCTGTAACTGAATGATTCCTATAGCAGGTGCTTCAGGAGGACTTTGCAGTATAGATAGGACAATTAAGATATTGGAAGGTTCAAACATATGGTTTATGTTTAAGCAATAATACAGAGTAAGTTAAAGGTCCTTCTTGAAGACGGAACCTTTAACAGGGTTACAGGCAGTGTTACTGCTTGTGAAAGGGAGAGCACTACCACTATTGGCACAAAGGCCTAGTGCGCACTATGCTACAAGCTCTGTGATTTTTACATGAGAAATGGCACACACAGAGAGTGTTGCTGGTCATCTTATGTAACAAAACTGCTTCAAAAAAGATAGCCTTCATGGAAATAGCAAAGGGAACTGCGAGCCCTTTCTCTTCCATTGGTTGCCTCGGCGATTTGAGAGCTTTGAGGCAGAGAGGGAGTAGCCACCAGGGTGTTGTGAGTGTAGTTTGTGTGGTGCAGGGATCAAAATCAAGATTTGATGAGCAGGAGCTAAAAGCAGTTGTGTGCCCAGCATCGCCTACCAAGCTGGAGCTACCTCTAGGAAACAAGAATAGTACATAGTACACAGTATGCTTCAAATCAAGCTTCAGCATGGGATGCAAATCATAACTATTTGTCAGTTACAAAGGACCAATTATGCTTTCATTGTCTTCTAGTAGGTAAGGCCCACATTCCAAGTTGTCCAACTGACTGAGGCTCTCCACCTAGTGCGAATAGTGATTATACCTGTTGTCTCGCAATTATTTCCACTTGTAATCGGAGGGCTGCGTTTTTCTAGCACAATATATTTCAACTAAGTGGGTGAAAAGAGGATGATACTAGATACTTGTGTATCAACAGCAGAGTTCACTAGAATGTCAAACTAGTTACAGCCTACTTTGTTCATCAGGTATTTTTATGGCTTGGGTTCTTGATTCAATTGTTGTGCCTTCATGAAACCCTTTGCTTCAAACGAAATATTTCATTCTGAATTGTTTTTTTTTCTCATTAAAGGAGGATCTGAATTTCGATTAAGAGAATCCCTTAATGCTTAATTTTTTTGGGTTGATTTTAAATTCTTGCCCCAAATCAATTGTTTTCTCACATTCAATATTTTTGTATTGATTTGTGGGAACAAGATGCACTAATGTTTTTTCATTGTTTATCTGTTTTATTTTCCTCAGGCTGTGTCGAACAGACATTACATTCCAAAAGTAATGTGACATTTCCAGATGGTCTGTAACCCCCTCTAGCGCTCTGTTAAAGAAGACTACTAAAATGAAAGAGAACCTCTTAAAGGCAAGATACTGCTCAGCAAAGGATGGCCGGGTGGTTTATGCTTGGGTTCCAGTTTAGTTTTTTCTATTAAGTATGTTACGTATGCCTTTATCATTTTGCACATTTTCATATGCGCTATATTTTAAGACTTCGGAAAATAGTAGAAACTTGAAAGTTTGGTAGAAGCCAGGCATGATCCTTCTAAAGATCACAATGGCAAATGGTCCTAAAGCATGCACATGAATTTTTTGGGCCCTAATATCTTTTAATAATAAAGGTGATTGTATACTAGGTACATTTTAATAACCAAGTATTCAAACTAGTTTGTATATTGCTTGGAGCCACCTACCCATTGTGCATTTGGAATCTTATTTGTTACAATATCCCCTGAAACTGTTGGACTGGCACATGTTTTTTTAATTAAGCTTGTCTGGACCTTCTTCTAAATGTGTATACCCAAAACTGAGGAAAGGCTATTGGAAAATCTGTCCACAGATGTAGTAGTTCAATAATATAATGTCCACGTCTCCATTGTAAATACTGATTGCATATATTCATTAAGGTTGTCTCTGTGTGCTTGTAATGAGTTGCTGCATTCATTTGAAACTTACTTTGCAAAGTATAAAGATATTGTTTTTTTAATTTTTTTAATGTGTTTGTTAATCCAGATGTTCAAGGATTAGGTAGATGAAAGTGAAATTGCCTCAAACATGCGGCACCACATAGTCACTTGAAAGCTTCCATATGTTTAAAAAACATTACCCCTGATCTTCCTCATCACGATGAGCCCCCCCCCCCCAAATACTTTCAACATGATAACCTTTGGCAGAAGATTTTTACAGAATGGTTATGTGTGACACCTCAGATGTTAGGATGTTGAAACTGTTAAATTTTAGCTGCTTTCTAATGTTCATTTAGAAAGGAGATTTAAATATTTTGCATTTTGCACTTTTCATAATTTTGTATAGCTTTCACTGTAGAAATAGCGGAAATGCACTGTAAATAGGTCTTTAAATGCAAGCAATGTGTATTTCTATTTTAGTAACTCATCTCTTAAGTTTGAGCCACAACTGGAATTCTGAATTTTAAAGTTGCTGCAAATGCGGATATTTTGTACTGTTTTATTTCTTCTGGAGTCCTACTTAAGTAATCTGACTTAAAGGGTTTGGAGTCTACCTGGATAAATTAAGTAAAAGAGGTGGTTATTCATGCATCTGTACATAAAGGACACAATGGACAATTAGTTACAATGAGTAAAGCTTTAAAAAGAACAAAGGGGGTAAATGCCTTTGAAATAAGACCGTGAACGCTTGACTTTGTATGTAACAATAAAACCATATGAATTGCAGTGTTTAACAGTCGATTTTATTCTTCCTCTGATTTCTTGATCATTTTTTTATTTTATTTTTCTATACTTTCAATGTCTGAAAAACTAAATAAAGCATTGTTTTGCTTCAGTATTGTAGATTGTGTTTTAACCTCACCATGCTTTTGAATGTCTACTTTTCATTAACAGATCACATGCAGTATATACTTCTACCCTGCATATCAAACCTGCCAGGTCGTTTAACATTATTTGGAAAAAATAATTCTTTGCAACAAACTATAACCTAGCAATTGGTGTTATTTCTACTCTGTAAGCAGAAATGGGGCATTTAGTAATTTCTCACCCTTCCCTCACCACCGCGGGTGTGTTAGAGGTGGAGTTCTTATGAAAACTCCATTTATTACGCATTATATCCGCAAATCCTTGATCAATGGCATTATTCCCAAAGAATAAAAAAAAAATGTGGATTACTCCTCCCCTTAAGAAGACATTTTTGGATCCACTACAAGCCAGTGATTACAGGCCGATATCCAATTGCCCAATTCTTCTTAAAATTCTTGACAAAATAGTTTCAATCCAACTCAGAAGCATCTGGAAAAGAACTCCTTACTCAATGACTTTCAATCCAGCTTTAGACTGGGCTGAAGCACAAAGTGCGTTGCTTTATGTAAAAGACCAAATCCAGGATTTCATGGACCAGGGCTCATCCTCCCTCCTCTCACTTGATCTACCAGAAGCATTTGATACCCTGGAACAGTGATCTCCAAAGTGTAGCTCGGGAGCAACATGTTGCTCGCAGCACCATAAAATATTGCTCGCCAGTGGCTCTGGGATACTGTATGGAGGCCAAGAAGGAGGTGGTGCTGCAGTAATGCGAGACGAATTACAGTGTAGGAAGAACTAAGAAAGCAAGGAAAAGCTAGTAGATAAGACATTACATTCTGTGGAGGCATCATCACAGTATGCTGAAGGGCAGGAGATGGATGGCACATGGGTTTCCATGGCACAGAGAGCATGGCAGGAAGCTCATGAAGTGAATGTTGAAGCTGTAGATTGGGACGGCCGCATGAAGATCTAATAAAATCAGAAGACAGAGCCACCCCCTGCTGCACCCACACTGCCTGGGCCATTTGGGTGTACAGCTTGCATTGACCCAATGAAGTGGACTTTCAGGAGAACCTGGGGGCCAAACCTAGGCCAACCTGGCAAACCAGGGATGAACAATGCTGCTGTAATCATCAGTAAAACCGTCCATTTAGCCCGCATTTACAAGGCCTGCCTATATTGGGAACTGTCCACTGTCGCTACATGACTTGGAACAGGGGCACTGGCTGGAGAAGGTACTTCATTTTTCCCAGAAGCACTGTAACCAACTGGGCCTCTCCTTTCCGTACCATGTTATGGGAAAGTAGGGATGCTAACAAAAAGCTGGGCAGGTGCATAATGGACAAATGAGTGAACATTACACAAGTTCCAATTGGCGTTTTTGTACATGCAAGTTTTGGGTTTGTACCTATTATTCACATGATTTGTTAGAAATGTTCCATACCCCAATGAAATGGTGTGCTGGTTGTATGATCATTGGTTTTTATACAGCCGGTGTACACTTTTCAAAGGCATCTTGCCACTGTAAAAAAAAAGAAATCAAACCAGATGCATATACCAATCGAATTAATGTAGAAATTGAAGTGTTTTGATATCATGACAAAACTCTAGTTTTAGATATGGCAGATGTGAGTGGGTAGTTGCTTGCACAGTTTGGCTACTTGTACCGAAAAGGAGTGGCCACCCCAATGTCTTGTACCTGGCATTTGGTACAGTCAGCAAACCTTCTGCTACGGAATAAAGTGCTCCGATTTGCAAAATAAGTGACACACGTGTACATGTTTGTGCCCTGGTAAGTAATTGTCTTTTTCTGTTCCTATGAAGAGTTAAAATGTGGATTATTGATCAATATGTGGCATGTATGACCAATTTTCCATCCTTGAATCATTTGCAAATGCCTAATTTGTACAGGCAAGATTTAAGTTTGATGTAATCACGCATGTTCATCAAAAATGTTGCATACTCTTTGCCATTGTCAGCTTCTCACTATGATTTGGATGTGATGCCCCTCGCTTGACTGGCAGGTGGCACAGTGCACCAGTGTACTTTATTTGCACAGGGGACTGAACAGCCTGCTTCTGAGCAGGGGTGTTTCCCCTGCTACATATTTGTTTGGGTTGTAATGCAGAGCCCAGTGGGCTCTGCAACAAATGTAGCTCACAATAATGAAAGGTGGGTGGGTTGTTGGGGGGGGGGGGGGGGGGTCTGGGCCTGCCGCCTCTCATTATTGCACTGTTAGGGCAAATTCTCCAAAATGTGTTAATTCCCTTTTACCCTAGAGACCCCCAGCTCTTTTTGCTGGACCTTATGACTTTTAATTTCTAACCTGGAGAGAGAGACCTTTTTCCCACTCTCATATATTTTTCTGTGATTTGGACTCTGTGTTTCTTTTGACTTTGGAGTCTGACAAACTCCATAGGCATCATCTTTACATTGTGGCACACAGCACCTTCAGTACAGTGACACAGGGAAGTCTCTTAGATTTCCCAAAGGTTTAAATACCTTCTCTTGGTGAAACTATTGTTTCCAAGAGCAGTGAAGTGAAATTGACTTTACTTACGTTTTGTAACTTTCTAGACAAAAAAGTCAAAATGTATCTATGCTGTCACTAACTAAGCTGAGCTCACCTTCTGTAACATGTGCCACGATGCCTAAGGGCTGCTGTGCGCTCTACAAATGTGAATAAATAAATAAATAGACTGAGCACACACTATCTTACACTATCTTACACTAGGGTGCTGGAGGGGTTACTTATTATCCCCCTTGTCTAGTTTCTCATGTAACATTTTTGTTACTCTTTCTACAATGGCTAGTGACAGTGGTTTACTTTTTCCTACCATTGTGTGTTTTTACCGCGGGCTGCAATTGCAGCTTCAGTAAGACACACATGTGCCCGTTTTGTCAAAATGGCCCGGTCTTCTTTTTTCACCATTTCTTGTTGGAAAGGTACTTGTTGAGGTTTGGTCCCTTTGTTCGCTTTGTCTTTGGCGGGATTCACTGGTGAAGTCCGCCTCTGGCTCCAGCGTGTCTGGCATGGACTTGAAGTGAGGGAGGTGCCTGAAACTCCCTGTGCTTATTCACCTTGGTTACAGGAATGCACCCAAAGGGCAGGCACCCTGCTGTGTGAGTGACAGCTAAGCTGCAAATGAATGGGAGAAACCTGCATAAAAGGCAAGGCTTTTTGCTTGGAAGGCGGAGTTGACCACTGGACGAAGGAATTTGAAGAAGAACTTGGAAGAGACGCTTGCTGCAACTCCTGGACCGTTGGTTTGCACGGTGAAGCCCTGCTGCATTGCTGAAGCTCCGAATTTGCCTCGACTAGAGAAGCCCTGCAATGGATGACTTCTCGCCTTGGGTTGGTGGGACCAATCAAGCCCAAAGTGAACTCGTCTGTGCATCCTCTCTGAGCTGGCTGTACTTTCATTGCTGCTGCAGGAACCGAATTGCCAGGCAGAGGAACACCAGATTGAGTGTATCGCTTTTAAGTCGGACCTGAGCTCCAGGAAGATCCTCCGGACTCCCATGAAGCACGGCTGACTAAGCCTGAGCCACTTCAACAGAGTGCTGGACCCCAGATGCGAGGAAAGTCCATTAAGGTATCCGAGAACCACAGTGGTGCTGTTTGCGAGTGACGCAAGGAGCTGATACCGCGAAGTGCTGCTGATCTGAAGTTTGCCCATTGCTGCCACCTACCTTCCATTTGTAGTGCAGGAGTCCCCAGACGTCCTCCCTCTTGTCCCCACAACTGAGGCCCAGGATCTGTAGACCTACAAAAGAACAGAAGCCAACTGGAAGCAGTTTTTCTTCTAACCAAAGGTACTGTAAAACTAAGAGGACTTGCCTCTTGTCGTATAGCCTTGTAAGCTCTCAGTTGAGATTTGTCTTGGTTGCCTTTGCAGAGTTGCTGGCAGCTTTGCCCCTCAGCTTGTGGCCCTACAGCGATTTCATTTTCTACGAACATTTCTAAAACATTGTCCAAGACTTTTTACCTACCTGCAAGAAGTGCTTCAGCTCACCTAGACTTTTGCTCAACTAACATTGGCTGTCCTGGCTCTCTGAAATACTCTTCTTACTTTGATCTTTGCCTTTCTCCCAGGAAAGAGTTAATTTACTTTGCATTGGAAGTTTTTAAAAGTACTTACCTGCTTAAGAATATTTGTTAACCATGGTTTGCTCCCTCTATAACATTTCCTTTGATCTCCCACTCAGTATTGCTCGAAATGTGCCAGTGATAAATCAATGTCCACATTGTCCTAATTAAGTCACATGAGGGTGTAGGAAGTGCGCCATCCCCAATAGGTATCAACTGATTTGGTGAAACTGAGTGTGTATTTTTTTGTATATTTTGTTATGATTGCTCCATTCTAAAGAATGATTATTCAACTGACTTAAATAAATGAATAATTGTTCAATCAAGAAACCTTGTGTGTAGGTGTTTATTTGAATAAATGTCAATGTGAAACCCTGTGTAACAACCTTACAGCTCACATTGACCCTACTTGAGATAAGCCTGGCTGCTCAATGACTCTACCAACTTGTGTAGTGCATGCTAATACCAAAGGTTGGGTTAACTATTGCCAAGAGGACAAGGCTTGTGCAGTCTCCCACAGGGTACTGCATACAATCTTGCGTAACATGCACTAACAGCAAACACTGACTCAGTCCTCTCCTGTCAATCAGCCTGTTCATGGTACAGAGAAGAGGGGAGTGCCATCCGATCCTCCATGCTGGCACATGCTGTGTGTGCGAGTGAAGTGACTTTTGTGCATGAAATGTTTGTATGTTTTTATGTATGCGTGCATGCATGGAGTTGTTTGAAAGATGTATGAATGTGCGTGTGAATGAGACAGTGTATGTTGTATGAGAGCATGTGTGTGCACGTATGATGGGGAGCACCACCAAATTTAGGTTTAGGGCTGCTGGGGTTATGGAATTGTTTTTCTGCTTTACCCTTGATGCACAGTAACAAATATTAAGGGTGTATCAAGGGTAAAGCAACATAAGTGTTATTACATGGCTATTATGGCATACATTGGTGGTGCCAGTCTACATTCACTTTCTTATTGTGGCATGGCATTTCTTTACTAGATATAAAAGGTAAAACCAAACATACTAGGTGCTATTAGGTGGCTAGACTGCCCTACATGGTGGTGCCTGTCTGGTCATATAATTAGTGTGGCATGGTGTTTTTGTACTGAGCGCCAAGGATAAAAGGCAAACATAAGTAATAAAATGGCTAGACTGGCCTACATTGTTACAGCCAGTCTGGATATAACTCTTTGTGGCATGGAATTTCTTTCCTAGCTGGGAGTTCTGATATGCTAACACTTGCATATATTGGTGCAGCCTGCATGGACCTGTATGGGGAGGGCCAGCATGAAAAGTTTCATATATTGGCATTACCTTGTCATCAAAGGCATCATGAAAACGCATTGTAAAATGCACCTGTGCACTGTTGGGCACTTGCATCTATTAGGCTTTTTTATGTACTTCATACAAAATTGAGCATAAACTCATATCAGACTCCCACGTTTCCTTCACCTTAAGCTCCAGGCGAGTTCTACTGTCCTTCAAATTTGGTATGCAGTCTAGATATGGCATGTCCCTCATTCCCCATGGTCCGGATCACCTGAAGAATGGGGGTGCTTGGGGGTTCCTCAGGGAAAGTGTCCCTCTCGGTTGCCAGGGCGTTGGCCAGTCTGGCATAGTTTAGGAACTGTACCGTCGGCACCAGATATCACTATGCCCAAGCGCCGAAAGGCAGCAGGGTCCACCCTTCGAAAAGATCTCCCAAGGTCTGGCACCCTCCTGCAGCACATTTGGCATCCCCTATGTCCCTTACAATATCTGCCACCTTTGCGTCGGCCCTCAGAGGCATGCCAGGGCTATAACCCACCCTCATCCGCAACTTTACATGGGTCCTCTTCCAGGACTGCCTGTTCTCTGTAGTTAACCATGATTCTGCCACTTTTATTGTTCTCCACCTCATCTCAAGTCCAAAATTGTGCTTCCTATGGTCCCCCATTAATGGTCTATTTATTCCCTCTTCCCCCCTCTGCCATTTACTAGCATGCTGTAGCTGGGATGCTAAAAAGTACAATCTGGCAGGGCCAAGCCCCCCTCTTGTCGCCCTCTACGCAGTGTAACTAATGCCACCATATGCCCCTTCCTGCACCACATCAGATCTATCTTGTGATCCAATAATTTACAGAAAGGTGGTCTGGCCATATACAGGATGTTCGCGAAGAGGTAAAGTAGCCTGGGGAGGATCATCATTTTGCAATGGCAATCTCGCCCATTAGGGAAAGAGGCAGCCAGCACCTGAATTTTATCCCATCATCCATTCCCGTGAGCACCTTCCCCACATTATATTGAAATGTCTCTGCGACTGAGTGATGGATCTGGACGCCTATGTAACTGAAACATTCGACCTCCCACAGTAGCCCCACCTCTTGGAGAACCTGCACCACTTTCCCCCTCAGCACACCCAGCGGAAACACCAGCGACTTATCCTGGTTTATTTTATAACCCATGAGAGCATACAAATGGTTCAGCACTTCCAACATGTACGGGACATGTACCCTGGGATTTTGCACATACAGCAGGGCCGTCGTCCGCGTACAAAGATATGAAGTGATATCCCCCCACCCCCTGTTCTGTGCCTGTGTCCCGGAATTTCAAGCGACAAATTCTTGCTACTAGTTGCAGTGCCAACGCGAAAAGAATCGAGGAGAGTGGGCAGCCCTGACAGGTGCGCTTGCCAAGCTTCCAGCTACCAGAGACTACCTTGACTGTCCTCACCCTGGATGATGGTTCCTGGTATAACAAGCAAGTCCACTGCTGAAGATGCGGCCCAAGGCCATTCTCTTCAAGCACCCGGAAGAGCGATTCCCACCGCACTGAGCCGAAGGCTTTGATTGCATCTAACAAGACAACTGCTATCTCCGTCCTGCTCTCCTGCACCATCTCTAACATATTGGAGCAGCCAGAGGTTCATCGTAGTGCTCTGACCCCATTCAAACCCGCATTGGTCCCAGTGGATCAGGTTGGAGGCCTCCTTTAAGAACCCGGGACACCAATACCTTACCCAGTATCTTGGTGTCGATGTTGAATAATGAGATCTGTTGATAATTGCTTCCCTCATTGATGCATGCAGCCGTCCCCGCTGAAAGGCTTCTTCATAGAGCCGGCAGAGCTGAGGGGCTAATAGGACAGCATACAGTTTGTAAAATTCGTCCGATAGGCTGTCACCCCCAGGCGTTTTCCTTGACCATAGGGCCTCAATTGCCATCCTAACTTCCTCCTCCGATAGGGGCTCCTCCAACTTTGCCACCTCCTCTGCAACCGGAGCAGGGAGGCCTGGCCCAGCACATCCTCCCTACATTCATCGTCCACCTTCCCTTCACATGCGTACAGCTGCTTGTAATACTGCTAGAAGACAGAGTTGACGCCCTCCTGTGTCTTGATGAGGGTCCCTGTCCCATCCTCAATGTAAGTAATCGGGTGCTGTGGCTGTTCCTTTCTGAGCAGCCATGCCAGGAGTTTCCCTGCCTTATCTCTCTCCCCGTGGACTTTAGCTGTTATAAGGCGCAAAATCATGTTTACCTATCTGCTCCTAAGCCTGTTGCTAGTTCACCCTTGCCCATAGTAGCTCTGTCCCGCACGGTGACCCCGTCGCTATCGCCCCCTCCAGTTTCCTAATCCTTTCCTCCTGTTTTAAAGGTAGCCAGTTGTGGCGATCTGACCCCATGATATCTGGCCGTGCATTTACCTTGTATGATGACCTTGAATACCTCCCATAGTGTTCCATAGTCTCCCACTGTGCCCTCATTGAACTCAAAAATAAACTATGGCCTTCCTGATCTCTTCCGCATAAACCCAATCCCTCAAGGCCTCAGCCCGTATCTGCCAGGTGGGGACAGCGCTCGTCCTGCCCCAGAAAATCGTGGCCTTCAATGCGGCATGGTCAGACAGCATCCTACCCATAAAGTCAATATCCTAGAACTGGGGGAATTTCTCCCTCCCCACAAACAGATGATCTATCCAGGAGTATGTCCCATCATGTGGGAGCAGAAGGAGGTACCCTTCTCGTCGCCCTTACTCTATAAGATGGAGGTCTGACAATGCGCGGCTCAGGGACCTGAAAGCCAAGGGTTTATCACGCTCCTTCGGTCCGACCTGTCCAGCTGATGCTGGAGCAACAGTTAGTCTCCCCCCACAAATCAGGTTAGTTTCTCTAAAGAGCTGCACAGTTGCTCACTTTACCATATTAGAACTTCAATGTATTGACTTTTAGGATTTTTTCTATATACTTCCTCATTCGATCATAGCAGTGAAGATACTATTAACCTAGTGAATTTGCCATCAGTATCTACAGTTATTAATGAGGGACAGGTCTTCCTCTTGTGGGTTAGTGTATACTCAGTATATTTAAAATGTCATACGTTCTGCTACATAGGTAATCCTTGTATGTCATGGGTTATTGTGATACATATCTTGATCTAAAATGAGTTATTTGGAAATGTTGAACAAATTGCTGTTGGCGTAAATATATTCCTAATGTACATATTATATATATATTTTTTCCTAGAAACCTTTGTTATTGCCCCTGATGAAGAGTGTTGTAGCACTCGAAACGCGTTGGGCCTTCCACAGCTTCAACATCAAGAATAAACAATGAAGAATGTTTCTTGTAACCATATCTGATTCAAAGTCATTATTTTGGACAAATTACCTTTTTCTATGCATTACCATTTACAGACTTCCTTGGATTTATTAAGAAAAATCACTTGTTAGATATATTTACTTGGGGACGTAAGTTCCCGGCTGGGAACTTAAATTTGCTTCATTGTATTGTGCAACCAAGGTGTCATGGTTGCCCCTCTCTCCTCTGCACCTCATACTTGATAAGCATTTTTTCTAAACACCTAGTATCTAAGTTTACTCTTACTATTTACAAATATTTTTTTTCTCACTAGGGTGTGCCATAGTTGTCCTATCCTTCCCTTCTTGCAATTGTTACCCCGTAAGGGGTTGACACCTTACCCTGGACCTGAGCACCCCAATATCTCTGAGATGTCATTTTCTAAAATCAATAGCTTAACAGACAAAGCAGCAACTACCTTAGCGTTTTCAGATGAAGAAGCCGTTAGGATCTTAGGCCTAATTAGGGATACTAGTACTGAGGCAATCAATAGAGAAAATCCAGAAATACTTATCCAACGACTTGAACGACTCATTAGGAGAGAGATCTCACAGAAACTTCATGCTACCACTTTAACCCAGTACTATAAGGCCAAGAGAATCCCGAGAGGACTTAGAGTATACCTTCGCCCGACACTTTGTAAGGACAATAAGGAGTTTGTAAAACGTTGGGAGCACATCCTAAACAAATGTTCCCTTGATCTGATATTACTTACCATAGAGGAACTCGCGAAAACACTCAATATCATTAACCAAGAGATTGAAGAAGTCTCTACACAACTCTTGAAACTCAAAACTGCATCTGAACTTCAAACAATTTTAGAAGATACCAATAATAAGCTCGATAGCTATAAACGGGATATTGAGCAACGAAAGATTCGCAAATTCCGGAGAGACACATTAGACTACGCCAGAGAAATAGTATACACTTGGCAAGACTACTATAGTAACCACAAACCAAGACCTGGTCCATCCGGAGTTCCCAAGAAACCATCTCCTGACAACAATACTGACAGCAGTGACATTACAAGTGGGGAACTAGAAGAACAACCCAGTGTAAGTTCAGCAACTCCAATCAACACCCTCATAGTGACAGACAGCAGTGACCCTATCCCAAGGATAATAGATACATCCATTCCAATAATCCCGGCGCAGCCTTTTTTAGGAGACGCCCGACCAGAAGAGGGCAGAAGAAAACCACGCCAAAAAAACAAATAGACTCACCCGAGATCATTAATATCTCTTCAAGACAGTTATCTAAAACCCAGATTGATACGCTTAATCTTGGGATATCATTTATCCCCACGAACTCAACTAACCTCTTTGAAGAAGAAGTTAATCTTTTCAAGTTTTTACGCAAAATGGAACTAAAAATCTTTTTTGATAATCTGGGAGAAATAACCCCAGCTAAACAACATGATTTTCTAGAGATGAAGAACCAAAGTAATTTCCATCCGCAAATTAATAATCCACTCCTTAATCTCTTTAAAACCAAAACCACTCGTGACCTGAGAAGAATCAAATATGAGACCTCTACTCAGCAGAATATTCGGCGTCATCAACTCAAACTGATCAAAGAACTTGCCGACGACACTTCCATCACAATTAAACAAGCCGACAAAGGGGGAGCCCTTGTACTCATGGATACAAATCTATACAACACGGGCTGTCTTAAACTACTGGATGATAGACAGACTTACTTACTGCTTGACAACGATCCTACAAATGACATCAGCACCATCATCAAACAGACAATTGAAAAGGCTAGTACGATGGATTGGATTTCAGACAAAACGGAAGAATTTTTAATTAAAACTAACCCAATCATCCCAGTTTTCTATGGGTTACCTAAAATTCATAAAGATCCCAAAGACCCGCCCTTTAGACCAATTGTCGCTGGTACTGACAGTATATTTCAACCTTTGGCGGTCTACCTTGATACAGCACTGCAACCTCTGGTACAGAAAATACCGACATACCTAAAAGACACCACACATTTTCTCCAGAGAATCAACAACTTACAGATCAGATTTCCTGATCCTCTAATATTCTCTATGGACGTCACAAGTCTATACACTTCAATTCCCCACGATGAAGGCATAGCGGCCCTAGAATGGTTTCTTTTACAACATGATGAAATTCAGATTCAAAAAACCTTTGCTATTGAACTTATCAACCTGATACTCTACAACAATTACTTCAGATTTAATGATAAGTACTATTTACAGATTTCGGGTACCTCTATGGGTTCGGCTGTGGCTCCATCCTACGCAAATATCTTCATGTTCTACTTTGAGAAAACCTTTTTTTGGATCACCCACATTGGAAACACAGAATAAACTGCTGGTTAAGATATATTGACGATGTATTTGGCATTTGGAACGGCACCCATCAAGAACTGACAGATTTTTGGCAATATATTAACCTATGTAACCCACGTATCAAATTCACTATGGAAATTGGCACACCACAGGTGAACTTTCTGGACGTAACAGTAGAATGGAAAAACATGGAATTAACAACACTAATGTACAGAAAACCAACTGATGTTAACAGCTCCCTTCATTTCAACAGTTTTCACCCGAGACATTTAAAAGAAAACCTACCGTATAGCCAACTATTACGGGCTAAACGGATAACCTCCAACATAGAAAAACTTCAGACAGAATTTGATACTATAAGATCAAGATTTCTAGAAAGAGGTTTCCAGGAAGAAGTAGTAGCTCAAGCTATTTCCAGGACAGAAGTACACCCCCGTAACTTATTACTTAACAAACAACTGAAACAAACTCAGTCAAACCTCATCTACACATTGAAGTACTCTGCCCAGAGCTTTTAAGTCAAAAAAATCATCACTAAGAATTGGGATCTTATTAAATCGGATCCTAACCTCAACCGTCTCTTTCCAGTCCCCCCAATGCTAGCATACAAAAGAGGACGGAACTTCAGAGATATGCTAATCAAAGCTGAAAGACCTAAAATACCTACCCAAAGGACTTTGAAGCAATCAAGAAATGGCACTTTCCCGTGCCTAAATTGTCAACACTGCTCGAACATCATCAAAGGTAATTACATCAGACATCCGAACAATGGTAAAAAGATTTTCCTAAAAAACTTTGCAACCTGTGATTCCAAAAATGTCATCTACACCATTAGATGCCCCTGTGGGAAATATTATGTTGGCAAAACCAGTAGAAAAGCTAAAGAAAGATGTACTGAACATAAGTCCCAGATTCGCACAAAAAATGTGAAGTCACCTGTATTCTGGCATTTTAGAGACAATAAGCATAACATCTCGCAAAGGAGATTTACAATACTAGAAGTATTACACCCCCTCCAACGAGGAGGTGACTTACCCAAACTTTTGGCACAAAAAGAATTGCACTGGATTCATAGACTAGATGCAATGACCCCACTTGGTCTAAATGAAGAGTACTATTTAGGTCCATTTATTTAAATTACACCTTCACTAAATTTTCTCTTTCCATGCATCTTCATCAATGTCTCTTAAAAACACTTGATATGATTGTTGGTTAGAATTATCATAACCACATTATAAGATTGTGAACCAACTAACTTGGACAGTTAACATAGAAATGTTGAATGTTTTCAAAGTTTATTCATATTCAGTCATTCTGTTGACTCCATCCCGGTAATATACAATCTGTACAATTGATATTCCCTTTACTAGACTGTGAACCAAACGGGTGGGCAGAATGGCATTGGTTGGTTGCATTATAAGTATGTACCTTACCATTAGTATCAACTATTTTATTACTACAACTACAACTCCAGTTTTCTACTTATATTATTCATGACACTTTAAATGCGTGGATGTTGATCCATATGATTTTTATAAGTTTAGCCATCTGTATTCCGGACCCTTGCACGAATTATATTAATTTCAACCATTAAGGGTTATGCACATATTGGGCATTGTTATTCCCCTAGAGGTCACATTATAACATTTCCTACACCCCGACACTAGGTTTGTTTACATGTTGCGTCATGCACACGTTTACGTGATGACGTCACATTGTAAACACGCCGCGGTCTGTTTTTCTCTTTTCACTCAATTGATTAAGCTCTTATAGCCCTACGTGCCCCTTTAGAGCATCCTTCCAGAGAAGACTAATTAGATTCCATTTTGTCTAACTTGCATCCATCTGAGCCAGGAGCTCAGCGCACAGTATGACGTACCACACGCAAGCACGTGATTACGTCACACTACTAACTACTTCATAAACAGTGGCGGCACTTGCCAAGGTGTCGAGCAACCCTTTTGGCAGCTGGTCTCCGTGGGTGCCGCACTGTCATACACTAGGTAAGAATTTTAAGCTTCCAATAGTGGCTCAACCTAGGTTTTTTTGCAACAAAGCTTTCGAACACCCTGTTCACTTCTTGTGCCCATTACTGAGACTCTACCTACTTTTTCTCAGCGCTCCAGTCCAGAACAAATCTCCAAACCTTTTGCGGTCATTGACTACCACTTCCCCTCAGCTATCCTTGATATTGGTCAACCGCGTTACCGCTGTAAGTGACTCATTACTGGCTTAACTTATTCTATCATAATTATGTCACATACAACAGTCTAAATAGACGCTTTTGATGTTCATCTCTACAGATAAGGACTTACCCTCTAAGACCCGCTGTCTTGTTTAGACGAAGGCCTGGATTTCCCGTCCCAGACCACCCCCGTTCTCTTGAAGTACCTCTCTTATTTTAAAAAAAAAAAAAAAAACACAAGGTTTGTTTCTCTAAATAGCTGCACAGTTGCTCACTTTACCATATTAGAACTTCAATGTATTGACTTTTAGGATTTTTTCTATATACTTCCTCATTCGATCATAGCAGTGAAGATACTATTAACCTAGTGAATTTGCCATCAGTATCTACAGTTCTCCAGCATGGGGTCTGGCATGGATTCACATGCTCATGAATATTCCCCGTCGTCAGGCTGGGAATCCTCGGTAAAGAAAAAACCAGTATCAGTTTCGTTTCTGATCTGTCTTTCGTAGTAATAACCAATCACTGGTCTCTGCGTCATACTGACCACAGCCAATGACTGCCCTCTACCTAAGCACCGCCTCTGGCAGCCATCTTCAGATTTTTACCGCACGTTCATGTGTTGGGATCCTCGTGCTATTGCTCTCGAGCGTTAGTGCTATTTTTTCGCGCTTTTTCACAAAAACTTCGATTCTTTCGGTCAAAAGAGCCTCAAGCTCCACCGATCCTACATCCGATCAACGGGGACCCGTGTCGGATTCATCTGTGCCCCTCAAGGGTGAAGATTTCGTCGAGCTACACTTCGGAGGACTCCAGAAGCTTCTCAGGCCCGGTCTCGGAGATGGCCCAGGAGAAGGGAAGCTCGACGCCCGGAAAGCTGTTCAGGGCCTGCCCTGGATGCCAGCTGCAGAACGTCTTCAAGGAGGACGAACACTCTTTCTGCCTTTACTGCCTTCATGGGGACAAGACGCACGTGGAGAAGGACTGTGCGTTTTGCGGCAACATGTCGGAACGGACCATGAAGGACCGCCATCAACGTCTCGCCAGCTGGCTGGAGGGTAAGAGCCCGTCTGGCGAGAAGAAGAAGAAATCTGAGCGGTCTTCTAAGACCTTTGAGGGCGCCCCGGCGACGGGGGCCCAACATAAGGCCAAGCACCGCGAGTCCGCTGGCACCGGGAGCGCCGAACGGTCGGGCTCTACGGGCGCCAGGCAGGGCGCACCCTCCCCGGCACCATCAACCACGAGCCAACGCTCTGGGTCGGGTAAGAGGAAGGCCGAGCACCCGGCGAAGCTCCTGGAGAGACCCCGGTCGAGCTCTAAGGCAGAGGAGGAGCGTGGCAGTGCCCCCTCCCTCAAGGATAAGGCGGTGAGCGCACCTAAGGTGGTGAAGGCCTTGATCCATTCGACCAAGCCCTCTATCGAAACGGTCGCGGCGGCCCTGGCCCAGCCTGTGGAGGCTGCACCAGTGGTGGCGGCCTCGGGGCCCAGAATCTCCCTGCCTCCTCGGAGGGAGTCTTCTTTCGTGCCCATCGATAGGACCCCCGTGAAACCCTCCGTGGGGAAGAAGGGGGGGCAGGGCGTCGTCGTAGATTCGGCCTCAACCTCAGAAGAGGAACTGATCGAGGTCTTAAGCCACGGCCTAGGCGTGGAACAAGACCAGCCCGTCGGAATGGGCCCCGACGCAGGTGACGACGACGACATCGTCGAGGATACCGACGGGGCCCCTGCTCGCCCGTCGGATTCCCCTCTGCCAGCGCCGCAAGACAACTCAGCGGCCATTTTGTTGGCTATACAGTCCTTATGCTCCGAGATAAGGACGAGACTACCGTTACCGACGGAGGAACCTCTCCCGTCGGGGGATCCAGAACCGGGACCTTCTGGTGTTCCCCCTACCAAGAAAAGAAGGATCCATCCACCGCCTCCTTTTCAACCGTCGCACCCCGTCCAGCCCTCCTCCCTGTCCACCCGAGGGGATGATACGGGGACTGACACGGCAGCGACGGGTACGGACGACGAGGCATACGACGAGGATTTTCCGTCGTCGCCTCCCACCAGGGCTTCTCCGCCCGACGAGATTGGATCGTTCCACTCAATGATCGCCAGGGCATCCGAGCTTTTCCAACTCTGCCCTGAGGAGAAGAAAAAGGAAGGCTTCCTTTACCAACGGCGCGAGACCAAGAGGAAGACGGTCCTCGCAGTGCCTCTGTTGGACGACATTTGGGATGAGGGCCTTTCCCTCCTCAAGAACCCTTCCACGACGCCAGCGAAAAGAGACCGGTACGAGAAAAAGTACCGGGTCCCGGACTCGGCCCCCCTATGCCTCCGGGCGCAGCCTACCCCGGACTCCGTCGTCTCCGCGGCAGCCAGGAAGAAAGCGGGGGGGGGGGTGCGGCCTCCACGTCGACTTCCCCGCCGGACGGCGAGGGAAAGAAATTGGATGCCATGGGACGCAGAGTCATCTCGTCGGCGGCGACGACGATTAAAGCGGCCAACGCCTTGGCTATCGTGGCCCGCTACGACAGGGAACTCTGGTACAAGATAGCTCCCCTGCTGGATTTTCTGCCGGACGACAAGAGGGCGGAGGCCCTTGAGATCCTGCAGGAAGGTGAGGTGGCCTCGGACCACGCCATCACCGTGGCGACGGACATCGCCGACACTGGGTTCCGCCAGATGGGCAACGGCGTTTGCCTTCGACGTCGCGGATGGCTCAAGGCTACGGACTTTCGGCAGGACGTCCAGACCAGGGTCCTGGACATGCCCTTCGACGGGAACAACCTGTTTGGGAAGACAGTGGACGATTCCCTTCAGGCCATCAAGGCGGATACTGAGACGGCCCGGGCCCTTGGAGTACTGCAGCAACGGCGGACGCCCTTTCGGAGCGGCGGAGGCAAGGGCGCCTCCAAAGGTTCCGGCGGCGGTTTCGCTTCCTACCGTCAAGCGGCCCGCTCGTCGTCGCAAGAGGCCTACAGAGGACGAGGCAAGTCTGGCGGCCCCCGCCGTCGTCGCCAAGGAGGCCAAGGCGGCAAGGCCGCGTCCAAGCAGGATTGAACCGGCCGTGGGGTCGGGCCCCCACCGAAGCACCCCGGTGGGAGGCCGGCTGGCGGGCTTCGTCAGCGTGTGGGAGTCCATCTCCACCGACCGTTGGGTGCTGGACGCCCTGGCCCGGGGCCACGCGCTCGAGTTTCAAAGAAGGTGCCCGCGCGTCCCCCCCGTGGCCAGGAAAGAACTTCACGTCCCTCAACTTCTCCTGGAGGTAAAGGCGATGCTCAGAAAGGGCGCCATCGAACTCGTCCCAAAGAGGCTTCGGGGCTCCGGAGTCTACTCGCGTTACTTCCTCGTGAAGAAGAAGACGGGAGGATGGCGCCCCATCCTGGACCTGCGACGCCTGAACAAGTTCATCAAGGCGCAGAAGTTCCGGATGGTCACCCTCCAGCACGTCCTGGGTCAGCTGGAGGAAGGAGACTTCCTATCGTCGTTGGATTTGGAGGATGCCTACTTCCGCATTCCCATCCTAAAGGGGCACCGAAAATTCCTCAGATTCGTGGTCCAAGGGCGTCATTACCAGTTCAAAGCCCTTCCCTTCGGACTGCGGTCGGCACCCAGGGTTTTCACCAAGTGCCTCGCACCGGTGGCGGCGCAGCTGCGCCGCGAGGGGATTCACGTCTACCCCTACCTGGACGACTGGCTCATCCGCGCCAAGACGAGGGAGCTCGCCGTGGTCCACACGGCAAGGACCGTCCAACTCCTCACGGACCTGGGATTCTCCGTGAACTACGCCAAATCCCACCTGGTGCCCGCGCAAGTCGCACTGTTTCTGGGAGCGAGGCTCGACACAGTGTCCCTTCTGGCCTCCCCGTCGGAGGAGAGGACCAGGACCATCTTGGGCAAGGTGCAACGGATGTTGGTGGCCGACGCGGCCAAGGTGAGGTCCATCAAGTCCCTCCTCGGGATGATGTCTTCCTGCATCTACCTCATTCCCATGTGCAGGCTCCGGATGCGCCCGTTGCAAGAGTTCCTGGATGCGCGCTGGATCCAGACGACGGGCAGCTTCGAGGAAAGGATCAAGCTCGACGAGAGTTTCCGACGAGCGATACGGTGGTGGGGCACCCGCGCGCATCTGACGGCGGGCATGGACTTCCAGACCCCAGCCCACCAGGTGACTGTGACCACTGATGCCTCCCTAGAAGGGTGGGGAGCGCACACCGAAAATCTGCACGCAAGGGGACTCTGGCTCCCGACGGAGAAGTCCCTGCATATCAACGTCCTGGAGCTCCGTGCAGTGTTTTGGGCCCTCAGGTCCTTCCTTCCGTCCCTCAAGGGCAAGGTGGTGAGGATCTTCACCGACAACACCACCACCATGTTTTACATCAGGAAACAGGGCGGAACCAGGTCCCCAGCGCTGTCCAAGGAGGCGCAGGACCTGTGGCATTGGGCCGTCGCCCAAGGGATTCTTCTGGTGCCGTTTCATCTGGCAGGGATAAAAAACACCATCGCCGACTCACTCAGCAGGGAGCTGCGCTCGTGCCACGAGTGGGAACTACGGCAGGATCTGGTGGATCGCCTCTTCCGACGGTGGGGCACACCCCAGATCGACCTGTTCGCGACGGCGACGAACACCAAGTGCCGGAGGTTCGCCAGCAGGTTTCCCCAGACGAGGAGCATGGGCGATGCTTTCTCGTTCCCCTGGGAGGGCCTGTTCCTCTACGCGTTCCCTCCCTTGCCTCTGCTAATCCGGCTCGTCAACCAGCTCAAGAGGTCACGGTGCAGGATGATCCTCGTCGCACCTGCGTGGCCGAGGCAGATATGGTTCCCGGACCTTCTGGACTTGTCGGCGTCCCCGCCAATCAAGCTGCCGGCGGACGCGGATCTACTCTCCAGGGAAGGAGGCGCCATCCTCCACCACGACCCGAAGTCGCTGAACTTGCAGGCCTGGCTCCTGCAGCGCTAGAGTTTGGAGGATACGACATACCGGCCGATTGCAGAGAGGTTCTTGCAAAGGCCAGGGCGTCCTCGACTCTTAAATGCTACGGACACAAATGGAAGAGGTTCTCTGTCTGGTGCCACGCACAGAAGATTAACCCTCTACGGATTACGGCTCCCCAAGTGCTGCCGTACCTGCTGACGCTGGCCAAAGCTGGTCTGGCACACGCGTCCATCAAGATTCATCTTGCTGCGATCTCCCGATACACCAGAACCACGGGCCGGACGTCCTTGTGGTCTCATCGTCTGGTGAAAGAGTTCATGAAGGGACTGTTCAGATCGTTCCCGCCGGTGAAGGCTCCGGCCCCGGCGTGGGAGCTCAACGTGGTACTGACCAAACTCATGGGACCTCCGTTCGAGCCTCTGCACTCGGCCCCGTTGAAGTTTCTATCGTGGAAAACAGCTTTTCTCGTGGCCATCACCTCCGCACGACGAGTGGGAGAGATCCAGGCCCTTTCCTGCAAGGCCCCGTACTTGACTTTCCACGACACGAGGGTAGTGCTCAGGACGCACCCCTCCTTCATGCCCAAGGTACCGTCGGACTTTCATCTCAACGAACCCTTGGTGTTACCTGTGTTCTTCCCGTCGCCTTCGTCGCCGGCTGAGAGGACTTTGCACTCGCTGGATGTAGCTAGAGCGCTGAAGTTCTACGTGGACCGCACGAAAGGTTTTCGGAAGACGTCACAACTCTTTGTGAACTTTGGACCTGTCAATCAGGGGAAGGCTCTCTCGAAGGCTTCCATCTCCAGATGGCTCTCCGGCTGTATCATGTACTGTCACCGGTTGGCAAACCGACCGCTGCCTGGCCGTCCGAGAGCCCATTCCACCAGAGCGATCGCAGCTACCACGGCGTTCCTATCTGGTGTGCCCCTGCTGGACATATGCAGGGCTGCTACGTGGAGGTCGACGCACACCTTCACGAAATTCTACTGCGTCGACCGGGATTCCAGGGAGGAGTCCAGGGTCGGCCAAGCAGTGCTGCGCAACCTGTTCGCCTGAGGTGAGCCTGGTGAGGAGGTAAGATGCTTAATGTTGAGTTGATGTGATGCTTAATGTTGAGCCTTTGCCACCTCCCGTGGTTGTGCATGTGTGTACTGCTATGTATTCTTTATTCATGAGCATGTGAATCCATGCCAGACCCCATGCTGGAGAAGGAACAAGTTACTTACCTGTAACTGTTGTTCTCCAGCATGGGTCTGGCATGGATTCACATGCGAACCCTCCCGCCTACCCCTCTGCGGCTCTTCACTTGGTCATACTGCCACTTCACGTGCTTCCAAATCTGAAGATGGCTGCCAGAGGCGGTGCTTAGGTAGAGGGCAGTCATTGGCTGTGGTCAGTATGACGCAGAGACCAGTGATTGGTTATTACTACGAAAGACAGATCAGAAACGAAACTGATACTGGTTTTTTCTTTACCGAGGATTCCCAGCCTGACGACGGGGAATATTCATGAGCATGTGAATCCATGCCAGACCCATGCTGGAGAACAACAGTTACAGGTAAGTAACTTGTTCCTTATTAATGAGGGACAGGTCTTCCTCTTGTGGGTTAGTGTATACTCAGTATATTTAAAATGTCATACGTTCTGCTACATAGGTAATCCTTGTATGTCATGGGTTATTGTGATACATATCTTGATCTAAAATGAGTTATTTGGAAATGTTGTTGAACAAATTGCTGTTGGCGTAAATATATTCCTAATGTACATATTATATATATATTTTTTCCTAGAAACCTTTGTTATTGCCCCTGATGAAGAGTGTTTTAGCACTCGAAACGCGTTGGGCCTTCCACAGCTTCAACATCAAGAATAAACAATGAAGAATGTTTCTTGTAACCTTATCTGATTCAAAGTCATTATTTTGGACAAATTACCTTTTTCTATGCATTACCATTTACAGACTTCCTTGGATTTATTAAGAAAAATCACTTGTTAGATATATTTACTTGTTGGTCTGGTATTCCAGATATTAGATAGTGCGTAGGGGACGTAAGTTCCCGGCTTGGGAACTTAAATTTGCTTCCTCAGTACCCATGCCCTCCTATCATGTCCGTCATTTCCGGAAAGTATGCATCATTGTTGACATTGGGAGCATAGGAGTTGACTAGACAAATCTCCTTTGACTCTATCTCCCCCAGCAGGAGGATGGTCCTCTCCTCCTCATCTTGCCTCACCCTAGTATCTTGGAGGCGAACCACGTTTGCTATTCAGATTGACTCTCCTGGCATTTTAGGAGTATGTTGTCCGGTAAACCTTCTCACCCCAAGCAGTCTTCACTTTCCCCAGCTCTTCCTTTGTTTAGATTTCTCTATTTCTATTTATATATATTATAATATGAACTGTACTGGAGAGAGCATAAATAATGGAAACCTACCCAAGATAATAATCTAGTTTTCAAGTTCTTCCTAAAAGCAAGATGATTTGTTTCCTTTCGCAGGTTATCAGGCAGCTCATTCCACGCTTGAGCAATCAGAAGGGGGAAGAGCTACCATTTCCCCTGCTTCTCTTAAAGCATGGGATGATGAGGCCATGTGCATCAGAAGACCGAAAGTTGCGGGCTGGTTTATAAACTTAAATTTTCTCCTTCAAGTAAGACAGAATACAGATGTGTTTCCTGGAGAAACACTATCTGTATTCACCATCTCTTCAGAAACCCTAGTACCTGCCTTAGTTTAGCTGGGCGTCCCAACCCTCTCACATTCCTTATTTATTTATTAATTAAGTTGTTTTCAGTTCATAAAACTTTACAACTTTACATACATTCATACCAATCACATATTAGTTATACAATAATAGAAAAATGGAAATAGAATAAATACTAGATACTCATTCATACTACAGTGCAAAATTACAGTGCATAGATACAAATAGGTTACAATGTTGGTATTAATTACCTTGAATCATTATTATTATTATTACATGTCGTCACCAATTTGTCATTAACATTTTCATTGTTTCTGGGAGGAAGTGTTTTCCATACTCTATATAATGCTATATTGACTGCCTCAGATTACACATTCAGGCACCATCTCCAGAATTCCTCCGACTGTATATAATTCATGTTGGGGACAAAGCGGCCATAATACAGCTTATAATAAATGCGTCTTTCAGGACATAGAGTTAGTACATGCCTAACAGTTTCAGATTCTTCTACGTCCAGACACATTCGACAATATCTTTCTTTTTCAGGAATCTTCCATTGAGAGCCAAAAGTAGACTTTACCGGAAGTTGATTGGTGCACATTAATAATCTTAAATTCCGTACCAGAGGGCCAGACAACGTATTGGGTATCTTTGAGGCACATAATACTGATGTACAATCCATTCAATATGTTTAAAAATGTTCATTCATACATGCAAGTAAAATTAATTTCCCAATCAATTCTCTTTGCTTTAGCTTTGAACGCTTTTTTAATAACGGGGAAAAAAGCCACATTGGTTCGTTTTGGACACCCACTGTAATTCCTGAAAGTATTTACAGCACCTAGTTAAATCTTAGTTCCTAAAAATAGGAACGTCTATTTTTGCTGCTTTCGTTCCAATAATTTGTAGCAGTTCACTCTCAGGGTGGCACATTGCTTTCAGAATGAGGTGACCACGTTGTTGTCTCACAGTGGATCTCGAGGACTGTAGGCCGAGTTCCACCCTAATGTATTGGATGGGACTCGATCGGGGTACCCCCAAAATGGTACGCCAAAATAGGCCTTCAATCCTGTCAAGAAAAGAAAGGTCAGAAATAGTGATAGCTTCTAACCCATAAGCCAAAACCGGGGTGAACCGTTGATGATATAATGTAAGTATACCTTTTAATGAATAGCCAGCATATTCCTTGACAAACTTATGCACAATCATAGTAATTTGCTTGGCCCTCCTAATTTTGTCTTCAATGAGATACATGTATCCAATTTTACATTTAAAGAAGACACTGAGATATTTACATACCTCGGTATATTCTACATTACCCCACGAAACTTCCACTTTTACTCTATTAACCTTTTTACGGGAGAACAACAATGCCTTGGTTTTTTGCAAATTCATTGTTAGGCCATGTTCTTTTACAAAACAGCCAAGTTCTTCCAACATTGCCTTCATACCAGCTATAGAGTGATCAATTACCACCAAATCATCTGCATAAAGCATAGCAGATATCAACGCTTTTTCAAATTTAACAGGGCATTTGGATTTAGCAGCAAGGCATCTGATGAGGTCAGCTAGATAAAGATTGAATAAGAGGGCAGCCAGTAAAAAGCCCTGTTTGACACCTATTCACATTAATCGGCTGTGTCAGGCTGCCCTCATTATCTAAACTAATTTGCACAGTGTTCTTTTCATGAAGATTAAATAATATATCGAAGAGCCAACTGGGGCAAGCAAGATTCAACACAATTTCCCACAGTTTGACTCGATCAACACTGTCAAACGCTGACCTAAAATCAACAAAGGTTACATAAACAGACGGCCCATTGCTTAATTTGGCATTTGAGGTTATGGCATCAAGGACACAAATATTATGGCTAGTACTGCTGCCACGTCGGAACCCAGTTTGAAAAGGGTGAAGTAGGTGGTTGGTATGAACCCAGGCATTCAAGTGTTCTAAAACAATAGCTGAAAAAACTTTCCCGGTGGAGTCTAAAATCTACAACAACCGGTAATTTTAAGTAATGATAGATTGCCCACTTTAAACACTGGAATAAGAATGGCGTCTTCCATGAGTCTGGGATACAGCGATCTCTACAGACACTAGTAAACAGCCTGAACAATACATTGCTCCAAATAACAGGGTCATCTTTCAATACTACAGTAGCGAGACCATTAGGTCCATGGGCACGGGATCTATTCATTTTTATAATAATGGTCTCAATCATTTTGATGGAAAAGGAGAGAGGCCATACTGTACTATAAGGTCTTGGGAAGTTCTTATCTAATTTCTCATACATGGTATTATCAATGTGGGAAGTCCACATTTTCTCTCCTATCGAGTTCAGAATACAAGCTTTGTTCACATTTCTTACATTGTTCAAGTTTTTCCAAACTGCACTGGATTCATTCCGTTGAAGAGTATTAAACATGATCTGCCATTTGGTGTTTAATTCCAGGTAAGAATTATTACTGCCCCCATTTCTCTGATCGCTGCCACCCTTATCCCTAAGAGCTGGTAACTTTGGAGAGCTCATCCCTTCGTATACCTCCGCAAGCTGGGACCCTTCCCCCTCCCCATTACCCTCCGCTCCCCCCTCGCCCATCCCCTGCCCATCTTCCCCACAAACCCTCCAGAACTGAACCAAATAACTGATTTTAGTGCACCCCCTACGGTCCACCCCTTCCACGAGGTGTCGACTGTGGTTGTGCTGTAGGCGCACTCCGCCCCACTAATGTGGGAACAAGGCCACTGTGCGCCCTCGGCGGTTGGGGGTTGTATAAAGTAAGAGCAGGGAATCTGCCTCGTCACCATTCCCCCGGCCCATCTGCATGTTATGGTGAAGCCCCTCTGCCACTGCGATTCAGCGGCATGCATGTGTTACTGTGTGGAATGAGCTCTTAGTTATGGGGTCGCCCCCCAAGGAATTCTCCACTGATGTCCAATTCGATCCCTCATCTTTCTTGCGCAGCTGAAGGGTTCCATCGTCCGCCACTGTAACCTGGTCCGACTCAACCTGGTCGTCGGGTGGTCGCCTCTCTCTGCCCTGCAGGGTTCTGTTGCGCCCCCACCTGTTGCCACATTGTCTATGCTGCCTCCTGGAGGTGCCCGCCGACAATTGCCTTCCGCTTCCCACCACTCTCAGGCCTCCTCTATTGTAAAACCACTGCTGTTCCACTTTTATGATTTTAAGCTTGGCGGGATACAGCAGCATGTAGCAGACCTTGTGTTCCCTGCAGGACTCTTTTTGTTTCCTCAAAGCTCAGCTGTTGCTGCGGTACCTTTCTTGTATAGTCTGGGAACACCATGACCGTGGAGTTAGAATGACGAATTGGGCTGCTTCTTCTAGCACATCTTCTAGCACATCCCTGTCACGATGGATGAAGATTCTAGCTACGATCTGTCTGGGGTGGCCTGCCAGTATCGGTCTCTGTGCTGGCACCCTTTGTGCCCGTTCCACTGCAAACCATTGTGACACACCCTTCTCGCCCAAGGTCTCCAGTAACCACTTCTCCAGAAAAAGTTCCATTGAGTCCCGTACCCCCCCCCCACACTCCCCCGCCACCCTGAGAGGCCCACTATTCGCACATTGTTCCGCCTTGAGCGTCCCTCTGCGTCCTCCACGCAGGCTTCTAGAGCCTTTGTGGTATGCATAAGCCTGGCCACCTGCTTTTTGAGGATCTGCACCTCTGCCTCCTTCGCCTAGACATGTCCATCCATTGCCTTCTGCCGCTCTGCTTACTTTTGCAGGTCTGCCCTTATGAGATTAAACTCCTCGCCCAATGTGTCAATTTGGAGCTCCAGCGCCATTCCGGAGCTTTGTACTGCCTGCAAGACCTCCATTATTTTTCTCTCCAGGTTTGATGCTTGACTGTCTGGCAGTGCTAGGGGGGTGGGGGCAACTGAAGCAGCACCGGCATTGTGAACCTGCCCGTATTGGATTGTTTGCCTTTACCACCGATCATCTGGCCTGACTGCTGCTTGCTTTGTCCTGTTACACTCTAGGCAGATTACAAATGACTGCCCTGCAGCTGACAGTGGTGACCCACCAAAGGTCTCGGGTCCACGTTGCCTGCTCCCTCCCCACCTGAATGCCCACAACTCTGGGTCTGAAAACCCTGCATCTTCTTTAGGGGCGACTACGTTGTGTCACTGTTCGGCCCCATCCACTCTCAACCCGGGGTCTGCAACCTTCCAGCCTCTTTAAGCCCTCTAATGCATGTGAGCACTGTTCTCACTCTGGTGCGCTCACCCGCTGTCGCTAGCCTCCCAGGGGGTTATACCAGCAACATAAAGGCACTTTCCCTTTAACTTGTGGGGTCTCTGCTGTTAACTCTCCCAGAGTCACTGTGGCCCTCACCATTGACGGGGCCTCTCAGGAGACTGTCCACTTTATGTGCTGCTTCCTCCTCACCTCTGCCAGGGCCAAACACATGTGGCCCCCTCCAGGCCGCCCCTGGCAGTCAGCCTCACCTCCAAGCTTCGGGGGGCCCCAGCAACTGCTTCTGGTCCACCTCACAATAGTTGATGACTCCTGATGCTTGTGGCTGCATGGTGTCCCTCTTTTCACTATTTTCAACGTCCTCCAGGACGCCCAGCATATGCTGCCGGCTCAATGTGCCCTGTGTCTCCTGGTGGTCCCAGGGGGGAGGGGCCCAACACCGGAGCACTGGTGTGCGGGTCTCTGTTGCCGCTCTCTGTTGCTGGTGGGGAGCTCAACTGCCCACCTCACACCGGTTTCTCCCACCACGGGGTCACCCCTCTCACCACCCCTTCCTCAGTGCTGTCTTCTGCAGCCCGCCTCTGGGTGAGCCACGGTCATGGAGACACTGCTGCCAGTGGTTAAAGGCGCTACTATTTGCCTCGCTCCACTGTTATTGACTTGGGGATGAATCCCAACCTACATCCCTTCCCTGCTTCCAGCACCTCTCCAGCATTGCAGCGGGCTTGTATACCCGCAAATTAGTGCATGGTGGCCATATTGGAAGCACGGTCAGCACCTCCACTCCTGTTAATCTCTCGGAAGTTACTGGGGAAATCCAGCCCGCTTATTGTGCACAGTGTGCTCCGTGGGTTCCCTGCACATTCCCATGCACGGATCACCACTTTGAACCGATCGGTATCACTGATTCCAGGATTCCTTTAGAATAATGTTGGGCGGGCAGGAGCTCCACAGAGCCTGCTTTACATTGGTTGCCTGCCGGCCACGCCCCCCCTATTGGTTTGGCTTCAGGATAATATCACATTCCAGAATTATGCTGATGATGCCCAGTTAATTTTCTGCATTGCACTTCACATCCCGGACTATGTGTACACTAAATTAAATAACATCTTCAATTGTATTGAACACTGGAAGGATTTACAATGGCTTAGTCTCAACTCAGGAAAAACTGAATGCCTTAATACCCATCTATCCACTGAAACGAAGCTACCTGAGGGGGAATTGCATCTTGATAAGGCCAATATCAACATCTGCCTAGTTATGAAAACTCTAGGCATCCACCTAGACCTTATTTCCATGGTCAGGGATGCAAATAAACTATTTAGAGCAACACATTACCATCTTATGACGTTAAGATGGGTCAGACAGTTTATATCAGAAGATCAAGACATCAGCATTGCCCGGGTGGTCATAAGCTTGCGATTGGGCTATGACAGCTCTTTATTAATTGGTGCAACCTTAATAGGATCCAAAATGCAGAAGCTTGTGCAGTGGTTGGCCTCCTGCTCCACATGCACATCTCTCCCAACTTGAAAAGTCTACATTGGCTCCCGTAGCAGCAAGAATTCTGTTCGGATCTTTAACCTTAGTCTTTAAGGCCCTGAAGAACATCCTCCCAAGCATCTTTCCGGTAAATTCTATTGGCATTCTCCATCTTGTAATTTATGATCCATGCACACATGTCTTTTGGCTGAACAATGCGTCAGGCGGTCTTGCACTTTGGGTAGATCCTTCCAACTTTTAGCAACTAAGCTTTGGAACACATTGCCCCCAGACCTCTGAGGTATCGGTGACGACCTGATTTTCAGAAGGAAAAGGATAACAAGTTTGCAAGAGTGTATTTTTAATGATTACTTAGATGAAATGGAAAACTTTCTTTTACTCAAAGGCTTGTGAGAACCATAGTTTTAATAACTCCTTTGCTTGTTTTTTCATAGGTCACAAGAGGTATGCAAATAGCGCAGTTTTTAATAAAATGTAATAAAATGTACTTGGGGTTTTTACTAACCGTCCCAACTTTTTAAAAAGTTAGAAAAATTATTTTTGGATTGTTAAAAAAAAAGTCCTTATCATATATTTCTGCTAGGAATTCCACTGACTAGGTTTGTATGTTCTATGTATAGGCTTGTATGTTCTATGACGTTGCTGCTGTGGCATACTTGTGTGTCACATGGATGCCCTTTTCTCTTCTGAAATGTTAGCTGCAGGAATTTGAAGTTTCAAATATTTAGAGGTATGTTAGATTTAGAGAATGTTGTGAAACATTGGGTTCACCTCTTTTTGTTAATAAATTTAGTTGGGAAGGGGAGCAACAGAGAAACATTGGTGGGTGTTGGGAGCTTTTCTATTTTCTTTGCATTTCCTCCCATAATGTTCTCTTTTCATTGATGTTGAGGAATTAACTTTAATAGCGATCTGAACATTTTCAGATTTGGACAAACAATGCCAGTCTATTTTATTAATAGGAAGTGTTTGATTTTAGCTTTTGATAGGGAGCGCTCTGTTCACTACTCCCTTAATACATTCTTAGTTTGTGCAGTAAAATAACTTAAACTTGCTTCAAAATTGTCTGCTGTTGGCACCTCACTCAGTGCCTACCACATACATGAACTAATTCAGTATAAAATGATTTTGGCTTGCATTAGTTCTGTGGTGTTAAGTTTAATTGTTTTTATTACATTCCTTTGAAATGTATAATTCTCTGAATTCATCAACTAAACGTTCTTTTGTAAACTGCTTTATTCAGTATGGTACTTTGAACACTTGTAACGACACATGTTTCACTCTGCAGGATTCCGAAAGGCAATATAATATAAATGCAAGAATGCTCAATTATTTTTGTTAAACACAGTTTTTGGCATAGGCTATGCCCCAATATGCATAGGGGTATAATCAGGTTATACAATAATAGCATAAAATTACAAGTTTAGTGTTGTGATTAAGCCAAATAAGAAGAAGAAACAATGCAGGGAGAGAAAATAGACAGTCAGTTAGCACATAATGTTTATATATACATTCCTACACTGCTCCCCTTTGAGTCACACTAGGTAATTCCTTTTACCCGTTGTATATACTGATTACACTGATTTATAGGTTGTCTGGTCTCAGCATACACATATAGTGTCGGCATTTATGCAGTGTTGATTTAGTGATCAATAACATCACACTCCTCTAAATTCCGTTATTGGTTTGTTCTGTTGGCTTAATTTGGACTTAATAAGGGGTTACCAAGGTTTTTTTAGCATTGCAATGGTAACTTTGCCAAAATGTTAAATGAAGGTTCCCTGGAAAGTGTAAAGAGCGATAAGAATATGATTAATGGGTTTATGTTTGCTGGGTATTAAAAATAAAATATGCCCTGTGGCACTTAACCCAAAATGTAATTGAATAAGGGTAAGCTTGTTAAGTTTAAAAAAAACTCTTTACAACTTTGTTATGAAGAGGAGACTAATGATTTTCCCAAAAATTATTTATGAAGGCTGTGATTCATCGTAAAACGACCCTCTGAACTGAATTTTTACTCACGGTTCGTGTGTAACATTTTATAATTTTTATACTTGAATGCAAAGATTTTATAAAAATGCTGCATGTCTTCTTGGAACCATTAGTAAACTTAGTGGTTCTTAGAAAGGTGGTATCACAAAAAAATAGAGCTGTGTGACCGTGAATGCAATTACATACATCTAGAAAATAAGCAATCATTGTCAGACTTTATACAGAGTTGTGCCGTCTATAAACAACTACAGGAATATTGCATAAAATGCCCTAGCTATGCGGTGGCAAAGCACTTTGAGATTTAAGCTGAATTTGGATCCCACAAGAGAAATAATGGGTGCACGAGAAAATGATTCCTGCAGTATTGTAGGGTTTGCAAGACTTTAGGTACTATTCAGACGTTAAATCACTTGTCCATAGAATGCAAGAAATTGGGACCATTAAAATTGCAGATCATCCATCACTTTATTAGTAAGAGGAGGATAACGTATTAGTATGCTTTTTTTGCAGCGACTATTTCATGGTAACCAAATATCTATTAGCATTGCAATGTTTAAATATTGGAAGATCCTGGAAGCTTGTTATTTCAATTAGGTGGAAGCCCTCTGGAGTGCGTCCTTGTTTTAGATGATGTGTACTTCGACAAAGTCTGCGTTTTTATATTGGTTTCAATGGTTGATTAAATGGTTTATAGGGGATTGGTGATTTGCGATTGTTTATTGTATTTTTTGTTGTGTATTTATTTGTAAGAAGCAGAAGATTTGATTTAAACCAAACTTGCTTAAAAAATAAAACTCCTGCAATAAAGACCAGTGTATTCCCTTAGGAACACTGATAGACACGATTAAGTAATTCATATAATTATTATAGAAAACATATAACTTGTTTTTCTTGTTTAGCTTCTTGGTCATGTTTCAAGTTTTCTGTCTCTGCCTCTCTGTCCAAAGACTTAATTCTTTCAGCGCCAAAGGAATCTGATGTTGCTCACCTTCCCATGAAGGTTTGTTTGTCCATAGTGTACTGGCACTGGAGAGGGGACATCTTTCATTTTAGTTGCCCTCAGAAGCAGCAACATTCTAGTTTGTATTTCGATTTTGGTACTTCAGTCGTAATGTTTAGCACATATGTAATTTCTGACATAGATTGCATAAGAGTTGTAAAGTTATTTCATGCAGCAATAATCCTGGAGGGTCTGATTAACTTAATGGAGTATGTCTTTTCATGGATTTTAAGCATGCATAGTAGTTTTATCTAGTGCATATTTACATGCTGGGCAAGAAGCACACTTATGGAATCCAGTCAGGTCCTTCTGTAGCCATCTAGTTTTGCTTGACTTAAGCAGTAATAGAAAGCTTGGAGACAGTTGGCTATTTATTGTTATTTTTTTTTTGTACACTACTGTTGGTTTCTCTTAAATATATATTCTATTTGACAGTACAAGTTGATACTATGCCAATGATTTAATCAGCAAAGCATTTACATACTAGCTGTAATGTGAACATTTTGTAATTGGTCTGACCAGATCAGTCACATTTGTCCTATCTTATTTCCTGCTGAAGTGGCGATCAGCCTTTTTAGACCTTTTCAGTAAGGTACTTGCTGTGCCCTTGTTCCAGAAACCGATTAGTAATAATTTGAACAACATTGATACGTATTATTTCTGTTGAATACAGTGTCTCTTATCTTTAATCAAAGCTGGATGCATGCTGATTTGATTTAACTTCATTTGGTTTTGTGGAAGTTTTATTTTGATTATTTTTTCACTTCATGTATAGTTCTAAATCTAAGAAGCACATTGTATTCTTACTGTAGTTTATTGTTCTAAATTCAACTTTAATATTCAGCCTCTCAGTGTACATTTTGAAATGTCTTGTGTTCCTCTTCCATATAACCACTATAATTGTGTTCATCTTCCATAAAACCACAATATCATCAATAAATCAGTGTATTTCTCTTGTCTTGAATATTTCCTGGGTATATGTTGTAGCGTATTTGAGTTCAAAATCACGAAACAGATGTTCGCTGCCGATGGAAAAATATCTGACCCCATCACAACCCCCGTTAGACTGGTTATAATATTATCCTGTAATGTAAGAAATGTGAAGTGGATTCCCTTAAACAGACATTTACACACTTCTAGAGTAAAACAGTGTTTAATAGAAGTATATAATGGCTTACCATCTTACGTAACAGGTATGGGTAGTCTTCAGTTCATTTTATTTCACTTAATTTGTTGAGAATGTGCATAGTCTCTTGTTTAGTGGACAATTTCTCCAGCATTGGATCTTTCATGGATTCACATGCTTAGAATATTCCCCGTCGTCAGGCTGGGAATCCCCGGTACATTATATAGACCCTTTCCCGTAGGAAAACTTTTTCGACGCTTATGCGTCCTATCCACCTCGTTTTGTATCATGCGTGCCCGCACCGTCAGGACGTCATGATATAAATACAGGCCCCGCCCCTGCGCTCCCTCAGATTTCAACCGAAAACAATCTGTGGTCGTCTTATGTAAATTTGCTTTTACAATCTTGTTCTCTCGGTCATGTCGGGCAACATTCCTTCCTGCGTTAGCTTTTCTTATAATTAATTTGGTGTCACAGTATAAAGTTATTCTGGCTTTGTAAATTCTTAAAAACCCAGTAGACCTGCATAGTGAGTTCCTTAGTTTACATCCTTAATATAAGAGAAATGCACTCTCCCCCTGGTCCCTGGTGACAAAATTTCTACCATTGCTTTTTGGAAAATGGTGCATGTAACAATCGGCACATTTCATATTTGGTGGAATGCTGCCACGCAAAGTCGCCAGCCATGCACAGTGAACCTTTCATTTGCCATTTACTGTAACATTCCTATAGTCGCCAGCAGGGTAGGGTGCCATGCAAATAGTACTCTCCCTTCATAAATTCTCCTAGCCAAAGTGAGTGGGCTAGTAGATTTTGCGAGCCCCAGTATTGTAGCACTTGACTAATTTCTGGTGATGTTGCTTGTAAAGTTCAATTTGCCACATTGTTGTAGGTCTTCTAACCTAATCAAGTCTTTTTATAACTGCCTCAAAAAACGCATCAATGCACTATTCTAATTTTAATCTGGGCATGAATTTAGATTTGGGTTTAATGTCTTTTGTAATAGAAACATCGAATTAAATATCAAAGTCGCTAATTAGGTCTTTTTGCGTGATTTCAGTACCTTCTAATGAAAGTAAAAACAGAGTGTGACTTAAATCGTCTGTAGGCCTGGATGATATTTGTGACGATGGCCATCTGGCAAAGGTGTGAAAGTCCTGGCTTTTAAAAATGTTATTAAATATCAACATGATATGGGTAACACCATTTCTGAAAGGGCAATCTGCAGCTCAGAATCTCCTTTCATAAGCTCCATGCGAAAACATAGTGCGTATCTGTGTCCTGCTTAATCAGTATCCTGATTTGCAGCGCCCGCTCTACCAGTGGCACAGAGCAGGTTCAGAGTTCACAGGTCTTTGGCAGCTGCAGTGACAGCCAAGTCTCTGCAGCAAAACAGCGGCATTTAAGATATGCACCCCTGTACCAAAACTATGATGATCATAAGTAGCCCAAGCTGGTGGCAGGGTACACTCCAAATATGAGCTATGCCTGGGTTAAGGCATGCTGGATGGCACTATTTTTTTTATTTTTTATAGCCGCTATTTTTTTATTCCACTATTTTTAATGACATTTTCGTTACATCATGTGAATAGAACAAAATCAACATTACCTATGACATAGACAAACCTAACATTTAACTCTTCGATACCGAACCCATCCCCCCACACTAACAAATATTGCCTTTTTTATCTAGTCCAAGCCAAGCGCATTGCCTCCAGTATACCCTATGTGTTGTTTCTAACCTTCATGTTTCTGCGTGAGCCTCTGTATTCAGGGCAATCCCGGTCTCTCCGGTACACTATCCAGAGGTGAAAACCGTGTCTGCGTTAGTATATTCCAGGATGTGAGATCCCCACTTGTCTCCCTGAGTCCTTGATGAATTGCTGTATGCCAAACTGCAGTCTCAGCTACTGCTCACCCTGCAAGTCTTTCCACCATGCTACAACCATAGGACCCTCTCTAGACTTCCAGGCCATTGCAATTCTGTCTTTGGCCAGCACACAGGCAAAATCTTTCATTCTATCAATATGCTTCGCACTACGCTTACGTTGAAACACCCCCAACAGACAATCCTCTGGAGACCCTAAGTCCAAATCTATCCCTCCCCTGGCCATTTTGTTTGCAACCTCTACCCAGTACTGTCGTACTATCCGACACAACCAGAACATATGCAGCATGACTACATTTTCTTCCATGCATCTAGGGCAATGTTGTCTAGTGACACCTCTGAACTGGGAAATCTTGTGGGACATCAAGTAGGCTCTATGGGTTATGTACAGTTGAGCAAGTTTCAATCTGGCATTCCCGGTGACCTGTTTTGAGTGTTGGGAAAGATTTTGTTTCTGTGGAATTTTTCCCTCCATTTATGGACCCCCAAACTTTTTGCTTTTGTGTGGCTATCCTAACCTGACTTTCCAGTGGAGCCTAGCCTTCAGCTGAGCTCCCCTTGGTTTTTGCTAACTTGTTATGGGGAAACTGACACTTCCATGAGGCTGGCAGTACTGGGAAACTGTTTCCCTTAGTTTTTTATTTTAATAAAACGTTTTATTATGTGTTTTATGACAAGCCCCGAACAGGGGGTAAAACAAAGCGTACAAAATAAATAGAAAACCAAAACATAAAGAAGCACTCCAGGACAGCACCTTCAATCGCAGGTTTGCATAGCGTCTTGATTAACAGAGGCTACCATAACCCGCTCCCTCCCTCCCTTCCCCCGGCCACGCACTCCCACTGTAAGCACTGCAGTCTCTGGTTATCAGGGTCCAGTCTCTTCCCATTTCCCCCATATCTCGGATGCCTTGGCCGGGCATCCCCGTGCACTATAAACCCGGTGCTCCATCATGGCACATGAGTCCATGTCAAGTACCCATTGTTCGAGTGTCAGGGGATCGGGCACTCCCCACTTTTGCGCAATATTGCGCTTCATCAGAGCCGCCGCAGTGTTCAGTAACAGTTCTTCCCATTTGGTAGATACAGATGTATCCGGTACGCCCAGAATTAAAACTCTCGGATCGAGCTCAATCTGGCAGGTAAGTGCCCTGGAATGTTCCGTGCAACAGGCATTCCAGTAGGTACGGATCCGGGGGCATGGCCACAGAATATGATAGAAGGTGCCTTCCTCTTCCCCACATTGAAGGCAGTTCGGACTTGTTGCCCTCTTCCAACCATGCAGAATGGTCCGAGGGTACTACACCCTGTGGAGGATTTTGTGTTGCAGCAGTCTGAGCCTAGAGGAGATGGCCACCTCACGCGGATACATTAGGACCTGGATCCAGTCCTCTGGGTCTATCCCACCCACATATCCTTCCCACCTGGCCTTTAATCTGTAACTCGGGGGTAGTGAAGGATGTGATAGCGGAATGTACGCTGGCATCATATTGCGCTCTATTGTTGTGTAATCGGGGATCGTGCCATCCATCGGTATGTGTCCTCAGGGCGTGGGTCAGTTGCATAAAGTGATATTGTTCAGTTATGGGCAATTGAAATTTGCATTGCATGTCCTCAAACGAGGTCATTTTACCATCTCTGAGGACATCCCCAACCTTGAGGATTCCCACCCTTACCCATCGCGGCCATGGATCAAGTTTCCCAATTTCCTGAAGGTTGCTATTTCGCCACAAGGGTTGTGCTGCGGTTAATCGATTACCCCACCCAACAAACGCATGTGCCTGTCTCCAGATGGTAGTGATGTGTGTCTCGGTTGTGGGAAGAGAAGGTCTCCGCGGGGGCTGGTATAATAGCTGTAACGGGTCTGTGCCCTGCATAGGTTCCACATCAGCCCGGATGTGAGGTAGAGCCCGGTCCCCGTGAAGCAGGTCATTGACCACCGCCAGTTGTGACGCCCAATAGTAGGTCTGGAGGCGGCGCACACCGATTCCCCCCCTCCCAAACCGACCTCTGCAGAGTGTGCAATGCTATGCGTGATTGACCTCCCCCCCCCCATATGAGTTCCCTAAGGAGGGTGTTGATGCGGGTGAATTCAGAGGTGGTGATCGTGAGTGGGGCATTCTCCAGGACATATAATAGTCTCGGGAGTGACATCATCTTGAAGAGTGCGGCGTGCCGCCGACGGTCAAAGGGAGAAGCTTCCAGTGATGCACGTCCCTAGTGAACCTGTCAACAATCGGTTGTAGGTTATGCAATGCATACTTGGTTAAGTCGGACGTTATCCAGATCCCCAGGTATTTAAACCCCTGTCTATCGATTCGGTACGGACAACTCGTGGGGTCGATTTGCACCTCCCCTTTCACAGGGAACAGTACCGACTTCCGCCAATTAATTCTTAATCCGCTAAATTCCCCATAGGTGATTAGCATCTGGGTCACTATGGGGCAATTGCAGACCGGTTCGGCCAGATCTAGTAGGAGGTCATCAGCGTAGAGAGATACACGATCCTCGTGTCCCTCGGGCCATCTGAATCCCATCCATGCCCCGCTCTGGCGAAGCCACAATGCTAGCGGTTCAATCGCAAGGGCGAAGAGGAGGGGGAAAGGGGCACCCCTGTCGCGTGCCTCTGCCCAGGGGAAAGGATCGGGAAGTCCACCCATTCACCATAACTTCTGCTTAGATGCTGGTATATAACAGTTTTACCCAACTAGAAAGCTCTCCCCAAACCACATGCGGGTCATGATTTCCCAGAGGCTGTCCCACCGGATCGAATCAAATGCCTTCTCAAAGTCTATTGCTAACAAGGCGAGCGGGGGATCGAGGATGGGGGCCGTTCAAGCGCCAGGTGAAGTCGGCGCAAATTCATTTGGGTCGATTTGTGGGGCATAAAGCCACACTAATCCGGGTGTATCAGCTTGTCCGCCACTTGTTGGAGCCGGTTAGCTAAGAGTTTAGCCAGGACTTTGGCTTCGCCGTTAATCAGCGAAATCGGCCTGTAGGAGGCGCATTGCTCCTGGGGTTTATCAGGCTTGGGGATCACCACTATAGTTGCTTTACATAGATCCTCTGGAAGGGAGCCCCTCTCCCAGGCAGTCAACAACATCCGATACAGGGGAGGTGCTGTGTTACCCCCTAGTTTCTGCCAGGTTTCAACCGGGAACCCATTCGGTCCCGGGGTTTTCCCCGGCTGCTGTTGTCCCAGAGCTTCTATTATTTCAGCATCCGAAAGCTCGGAGTCCAGCATCTCTCTTTGCTGAGCCGACAGAGTGGGGATGACCACACCGTCTAGGAGGGTCGGGTCAAGAGGTAGTGTTGGGACTTGGTATAGCGTTGCATAGAACTGGGCAAAGGCCTCTGCTATATCAGCGTCTGACCGGCATACCTCACCCTGCGGGGTGATGATCTCCCGAACACAACGCTGTCCCTCATCCCTCCTCTCCAGCCATGCCAGCATCTTCCCCGCTTTATCCCCCAATTCATATACCCTAGCTTTGGTTTCCCAGTGGGCCTGTTTGGCATTGTCCAACATAAGGTTTCAGAGGCATTCAGTGGCGCGTTTAAGGAACACGTGGGTCTGTGGGGTAGGGTTAAGTGTGTGTTCATTCTCCCGGTGAGTTACCTCTGTTTCGGCCTCAGTTATCGTCTGGAGCCTTTCCCTCCTCCTATTCACCATCCAGGAGATTATCTCTCCCCGCAACACGGTCTTGTAAGCCTCCCATACCACTATTTGGTCATTATTGCCAGTGTCGTTAAACTCAAAGTATTCAGTCGAGACCTCTGTGAGGCGGTCAGCTAGTTCCGGGAGGGTCAGATAGTAGGTGTTCAGCCGCCACGTTCTAGGGGGTTTAATTCCCTGAAGTCGTGACTCCACCAGCAGAGGTGAGTGGTCGGAAATTCCCCGGGGGAGCAGATCTGCTGAAAGTATTCTCAAGAGATCAGTGTGGGGTACGAATAGGTAATCAAGTCTGGAGAGGGAGGCCTGTGCCCCGGAGTGGAACAAGTAGCCCCTGGTCCCCAGGTGTAGTTCCCGCCATACATCAGAGGCCCACGGCAGACACAAAGGTAGATAGTTTTGTGGGAATGTTTGGATTGCGTTGCCTAAGGTGGGAGCGGTCCAGGGTGTTACACATGACGTCATTGAAATCGCCACCCAGGAACCACTTATCAGGCTGGTGTTTGCCCATAAGGGAGGTCAGATCATCGAAATTCCCGCCCAGTCCAGGTGGGGAGTAGATCGAGACTAACCCATACATTTTCCCCCAGAGTGTCCCAAGCGCCATCACATAGCGTCCCCGGGGGTCCTGTTCTAGTTCCTGCATGGCAAAAGGAAGGCGTTTGTGTATAAGGATGAGAGTGCCTCTGGACCCCATGGAGAACCCTGCATGGCACGCGGTCCTATAGTTAGTTCTAAGAAAGAATTTACACTGTGTCCCAGCAAGGTGCGTTTCAGAAAGCAGGGCCACATCGGGGGAGTGTCTGGCGAGTAGTTGCTTAACCAGGCGCCTTTTAATCATGGAGCCCAAACCGTTCCCATTCCATGTGAGGACCCTAAGGGATTTGGGGCGTGTGGTCATGGACGCTTGAGATTGGCAAGATGGCATTTAACGGGATAGCCGGAGGGGCGGGCAGCCAACGTGCATGGTGCACAAAGGCCTGGTGCGAGATGGACAAAGATTGACGGTTGGAGTGCCGCTATTGCGTGGAATACAGGTTGGTGACTGAAGTGCTGTCCAAGAGCACTGTGTACCCAACTAATCAGGAACCATAACCTTCCAAAAGACCTGGAAGAACAAGTTGGTCCTGGGGTAACAAAAAATTCTCCCCAACTAACCCCTCCCTCAACCTCCCCATACTCCACCCCAACTTGAAGAACCTGTCGTCCAGACATGGCTGACCTTAAAAAATTAGAAAGTCAGCTTGAACTGTCCCAAATGTGGTTCGACTAGAAAAGGGAACAAAAAAGGGGGGATGTTCAGAGGGGGTGGGTGACTCCCAAGTGCAAGGGTGGCATCCTCGCTTACCGCCGTGAGGGTGTGTGGGACGCCTTATGTAGGCCGCTGAGGGCCCGTTGTGGTGTCGTCCGTAAGGTAGCTGCAGTTTGGGAGTAAGCAAAGCCGTCATCAAGCATCAGGGCAGGGCCTCGTCTCTCTCCTCGCCCGGACGGTCCGGTGGTGGTTGATCCGGTATTTGTCGCTGCACCGGTAGTGGTCCAGGGTTTCTCTTCTCAGTGTTTCGGGCTGCAGACCAGTCCCCTTCAATGTGTTGCTCCGCCCAATGCCATGCTTCTCCAGGGTCGTCAAAGTGGACCGTGGTCCCCTTGTAGTAGATTTTCAGTTGCGCCGGGAAGAGCAGTCTGTATTTAACCCCAAGTGACTGCAGTTGTCTTTTCAGCTTCCCAAAGGACTGCCTCGCTCTCTGCACTTCCCGTGTGTAGTCGGGAAAGAAGGCCAACCTGGACCCGTTGAAGGTAACCGTCCCTTTGGACCGTGCCAGCTGCAGAAGGGCGTCCCCGTCGTGATAATTCAAAAATCTTGCAATCACTGTGCGCGGAGGAGCGCCAGGGAGCGTTCTCCCAGCAGACACACGATGCACTCTTTTAATAGAAAAGAATTTCGAGAAGGACTGCAATTCAAACAGGTCTGTTATTAGCTGCTCCAAGAAAAGTTCCATACATGGGCCTTCTTCTTTTTCGGGAATACCCAGTATGTGGACATTATTGCGCCTGGATCTCCCTTCGACCTCCTCCACTCTTGCCTCCAAAGTCTTAAGCTTGGTCGAGACCCCTTGGAGTTGCTGTTGCACATCGTGTAACCCATCCTCTGTGTTCGAGATGCGGTGTTCCACCTCCCCAGTGCGCGCGCACAGTTTCTGCAGATCATGTCTAAGAAGGGACACATCTAGACTGATTCGATCTATCTTCTGCTCCATAGAGGAGCGCGACTCTGCTATGGCAGCCATAACATCCTTGAGGGACAGTGTATGCAAGGATTCAGTGTCCCCTGAGGGCTGCAGCTGGGGGTCGGTGGTCTGTGACGTTGGAACGGTGTATTGCTCAATCCTGTTTTGTAAGATAGGTTTTTTCGTTTTGTCCTTACCCATGGCTGTCAATCTGTTCCGCGGGCGCAGTTGGGCAGCGCGTGCAATTAACACAATGTCAGATCGGTGGGACTCCCCCCAGGGGAGGGCAAGGAACAGGGAAGTTGTCGTTGGTCGATGCTGGTCCGTGGATGTCTGCTGGCCCAGGTCGGGTCTTGACCATCAACTATGCTAACCGGTGTTCCGCCAAGCTGGAGCACACCGGCTGCCTAGTGGTCTCTGCGGGTTGATCCAGGTACCCCGCGCGTAGGCTCCCCCCAGGATGCTGCGTGGCGGAATGCCTGAGCTCCGGGTTGGCACAGTAGGCTGGCTCCGTTGTTTTGGTCTTGTTAGAGCCGGATAGTCAGTAGGTGCATCATCCGGGGAGCTCAGTGCCCCGCACCCCACTCCGTTATCAGTGTCCCAGATAGAATGTGGGGTGGTTGGGGGGGGGGTGCGTCCGCCCTTTGTTCTCACAGGACCATGCTTTACCCTTTTCTGGATTTTCAGGTCCGCCGGTTTGTTTTACCCGCTTCTGTTCTGAGTGGGTGAGTTCGACCCACCTGGGCTGTCAATCTCTATCTCGCCAGGGCTTCAGGGGCAGGGTTATGCCGGCCCCAGACTGATGTTTCGGTAGACCATCACCTCCCCCCTCTCCCCTGGGCCCCGTTCAGCTCCTCCCAACGGGGCACCTGCCAGCCTCTCCCGAGTTGGTCGTTTCGCGTTCACATGGGGGGGCCGCCGACCGGTCGTGCTCGGCTCATCGTCCGCCCGTGGCGCTGCAGTCTCGCCCAGCAGCGTGCGAGACCACGGCCGCAGGAGCGGCCCACCTCCAGTGTCAGGGCGGTCCCCCGGCGAGGTCCAGATCCCGCAGATCTCAGTCTTCTTCCTGGTCTTTCACACACAGCGAGCGGGTGGGCTCCACTCCTACTTCGCCCCGGGGTGTTCTGCAGGGCAGAGCTCCCCAAGACCGCCAGAGATCGCGGGTCTTCTCCCGCCGCAGGTCCCTCTCTTCCCGCCGCTCGGGCAGCTCCGTCTTCCGTGTACCGCTGGGCCCTAAGCTGCGCGTGCCAGCCCAGGCAGCTCTAATAGGCACCAGGCACTCGGCGCCTGAGGCAGTCCTCGCCCAGTCCTCCCTGATTCGGGCGGCTATGTCCTCAGCACCCCTCCAGCACGGCCTCACTTTCCCGATTCCGACACAAAGATCCCCCGGCGGCCATCTTGCAAGGGTGGCGCTCACTTCCCAAACTTCGGAGTTCCGGAGTTCGGCGCGACCGTCACCCCGGGTGTTAGGATTACACCCGTTTGTGCTGCTGGTGATCAGCTCCCAGGAGGTCTGTTTTGAAGCGTCGGCGATCCCAATAGAAGGGTATTAATACAGGATGTGTAAGGCGGCAGCGGGAGCCGAGGAGACTCACGTCTTCATTGCCTCGCAGTTGGCCACCTTTCCCTTAGTTTTAGACTATGTTGTCATATCTTGGTAACTTTTTAACAGTGCACAATGTACCTTCCAGTACCGTGCACTGGGGTCACTTTCTGTATTATGGCCATAGACACCCTCAAAGGATTTTTAGGTGATTGTACAAGTGTGCCTGGGAAGAGCTGGTGGCAGCAGTTACTTTTCATGTTTACTTCTTTTTACTGAGTTAAACTGCGTTTGGCTAAAGACCTTGGCCAGGTCCGAAAATGGCTGAGCCACAAAGTCTTTTGGTCTGTTCCATGGCGATTTTGTCCTTTGCCTTCACCCAGGTAGAGTAACCCAGGTTTTCCTTGGTAGGGCATGCAGCCTCCCGCGAAAACCGATCTCTTTCGCAGGCTTCTGCCTGTCACGTATGTGTGCCCAGGAAGAGGGCTGTGACTGTCTAGTTCCAATCCACACTACTGGTGCCAGGATGTCTGTAGTGCCTGAATGACTGAGACCACTGTGTGCCGTGTTTGGTCCATGTACGGGATGTCTGCATGAGTTCAGATCTTCGATTGGAAGTCCTTGATTTTGGCGCGTAGCTAATCTTGGATAAGAGAAGGGGATTTGCAGCCATTCCAGGTCAATATTCGGCACCCTTTGCCCTCTGCTGTCCCATTGGACCCCTGCTTTCTTCTTCGATCAAGAAGGCCTGCCAAGGAGCTTCACCCCTTTCGAGTAGTTGTAACAACTACTCTCGGCGCCCCTGCTTACCCACCGAACAAGCCCCTTCGGAAGTGTTCCTCGGCCGCCCAGCGAATGCTGCAGCTCTACCTCAGGGTAATCCGCAGCACCACCGTTGTCTTGAGTGCAGAACCGAGACTTCGAAGGGATTGTGTCCTCCGACGTATTCCTTATCTTAGATAGAAATCCTCCAGCTTTGCTGGCCTCGGAAATTTTTTTCGCCAGAGGGCGCTGCGCGTCGATGATCGCCGAGTCGATGACCCTCGACGGCCTCCGTGCCGACGTCGACGTCATCCTGCCTATAAAGGCCGCGCGCAGCGTCCGTTGCTCAGTTCCGTTTTTCCGCTTCGTTGTGCCTCGGAACACCGTTGCTCAGTTCTCGTCAGATAACGTATATAATCTACTATTTACCTCGATATCGATGGCATCCTCCTCCGACCCGACGACCCCTCGGTCCGGTTTCAAAAAGTGCCGAGACTGCGGGAAGAAAATGTCGTTGACGGACCCTCACAGGGTCTGTTTGTGGTGTCTGGGAATCACGCACCAGAGTTCGGAGTGTGAGGAATGCCTTTCCATGACGGCGAAAGCCTTGAAGGAGCGTAGGGGGAAGCTCGAGAGAGGTAGGTCAACTTTAACTTCCTCGAAAGCTTCTTCGGTAGAGTCGAGACGTTCGTCTCCTCACCATAAAAAACACTCTCGATCTAGATCACGAAGTGGCTCCCACCACTCGTCGACATCGAGACACTCGAAGAAGAGACGTAGGAGATCCCCTTCGTCATCTTCGTCGAGTTCTCCTGAGAGAGTTCATTGCCCCACAAAACGCAGCTCGCAAGCTGAGTGGGAGGAATTCAGGAAAAAGATGCTAAGCGTCTTCGAGAAAGCGGCCTCGTCCCCCTCGAAGACAGCTGAGGGTGATACCCCGGGTAAAAAACCCAAAAAATCTAAACGCCGCGAGTCGCAGTACCCGGCGGAAAAGTCAACCCGAAAGCGCCTCGAGCCATCGGGAGATAAAGCATCATCGACGCCATCGTCGAAAACTCCTTCGAAACAGAGGTCGGCGCCATCGACGCCGTTGTCGAAGGATTCATCGGCGCATCAGTCGATCGAGTCGACGCCGACGCCGATATCGACGCCGGTGAAGGAAAGAACCACGGCTACTCCACAGCCAACGGTTAGACAAAAGACCTCCGACTCGACGCCGAGAACGTCGACGTCGTTCTCGAGCGGGATTCCGATCCTTTCGAGTTCTTCGAGGCCTAGTACACATTTCTCGACGCTTTTCACGGCGCCTTCGAGTACTTTCACGTCGGTGTCGACGACATCGACGCTTTCAAGGCCTGTGATGATGGCTCCTTCTGCATTGGAAATGGGGTTTATACCATTCCAAAAACCAAAGTATCCCCCTTTAACCTCGATTTTTGAGGAAAGGGAGGATTCATACCAAGATATTGATTTACAGAGGACCACATCACCAGAGCCAGAGACTTTCGCCTCTGAGGAAAGAAGATTAAAAAATCTTCAGGATGCACTTCAGGAAGCTAGTGGCTTGGACACTTCTCCTGAAGCAGAATTTATCAAACCAGACCCAGGAGAACATGCGGAGACTCCATATAGAGCTCTGATGTCTAGAATCATAGAATTTATGGGTTGGTCTGCACCTTCTCCTACCTTTCAGCAGGATGACCTCACTGACATACTGGACAAGGGCCCACAGGAGGATCCTGTGGTTCCATTTCACTCTGCTCTACAGAGAAGGATTTTGACAAACTGGGAAACGCCGGAAATTATCCCGGCAGTAAATAAAAAACTGTCAACAAAATACAGGGTGGCTAGTTCTGACCCTGAATATTTGTCAAAACACCCTACTCCTGAGAGCTTGGTTGTACAGGCTGCAACCTCATCAGGCAGCACATCTGCATACCCCACTGCTCCGCAGGATAGGGATGACAAAAAGTATGATGCCATGGCTAAGAAGGTTTTTTCTGCCTGTAGCATGGCGTTAAAGTCTATTAACGCGACCTGTACGCTCGCTAGGTTCAGCCACACCCTTTGGGAGTGCGCTTCATCAGCGGCTGACTGCCTCCAAGAAGGAGAGGAAAGGGACGCATTTTTAAACATCATCAGGGATGGTAAAGATGCGATGTGCGAGACCCTACAAACTGGCCTAGATTCTGCTGACAGTATCAGCAGGGCCATGGCGGCAAGTACCACAATCCGCAGGCATGCGTGGTTGAGGAAGTCTGGTTTTGCCTCTGACGTGCAGACCAGGCTTTTGAATATGCCCTTTGACGGTTCTACCCTCTTTGGAAAGAAGGCGGATGACAGTTTGGAGAAACTGCAAACGTCCAAGGCAGCAGCCAAGTCATTGGGAGCTGCTATCCGTCAGAATACCTTTCGTCCTTCGGGATCATCGTGGAGAGGACGGTCCTTTCGTTACTATTCCTCATATGGAAAGGGCAGAGGACGACCGGCTCAAAGAGGCCAAGGAAGATTTACCCGTGGTGGACGGGGTAGGGGAAAGAAAGCCGCACCCGCAGGAGCAGGAGCCACTTTACCTTCGGCAACTGCATCAGCCGCTTCAAAACCACTCTGAGGTCTCCCCTCACAGAACACCAGTAGGGGGCAGGTTAACTCACCATCTGACGGAATGGCAGGCTATTACGTCAGATGCTTGGGCTCTGGAGACAGTGGCCCAAGGTTACTGCCTGCCCTTCCTACATATCCCTCAGAGTCATCCACCGGGGAACAACCCTTTGAAGCTTCCAGATCCGCTCCTCTTGCAGGAGGTTTTAGACCTGCTAGAGAAAGGTGCCATAGAACTGGTACCTGTAGCGGAAAGGAACAAGGGTTGGTACTCCCCCTACTTCATAATACCGAAGAAGGACGGAGGACTGAGACCCATCTTAGACTTACGGGAATTGAACAAATTCCTCCGAAAGGACAAGTTCAAGATGGTGACTCTCTCTCAGATCCTTCAGGCCCTCCAGCTTCAGGACTGGTTGGTATCTCTAGACCTCCAGGACGCTTATTTCCATGTGCCGATCCATCCCAGGCACAGGAGATACCTGAGGTTCGCAATTGGCAGCTCTCATTATCAATTTCGAGTTCTGCCATTTGGGCTAACCTCCGCCCCGAGGGTCTTTACCAAGCTAATGTCGGTTGTGGCTGCAAGTCTAAGGAAGGAAGGGATTCATGTCTACCCTTACCTAGACGATTGGTTGATCAGAGCTGTATCTTCGGAACAGGCTCAGAGACAACTAGATTATGTTTGCCACTTCCTTCACAAGCTGGGCTTCTCCCTCAATTTAAAGAAGTCACAGATGATACCATCACAGAGACTCCAATTCATTGGAGCAGTCCTGGACACTTCCCTGGGAAGAGCCTTGCCACCAGAGGTGAGGGCTCGAGATATTCTGCAGATGGTCATCAGATTTCAGAATGCCCAATATCTCCCAGCCTACGACTTTCTGAGGTTGCTAGGCCTCATGGCATCCTGCATATTCCTCGTGCCGGAGGCTCGCCTGAGAATGAGATCCCTCCAGTGGGCACTGAGAACTCAGTGGTCACAGTTCTCAGGAAGGATGACAGATCTCCTTCGGATCCCGGTCAAGGTAGCCCGAGACCTTCAGTGGTGGGCCTGTCGGGAGAACATCCTGAAAGGAGAAATGTTTTGGCAACCATGGCCGGAGATAACAGTAGTCACGGATGCCTCACTCACGGGGTGGGGAGCTCACGCCAACGACTTGACCATCAGCGGTCGTTGGTCTCCATCGGAGTCCAGACTACATATCAACCTGTTGGAGCTGAGAGCCATCAGACTAGCGCTGAAGGCTTTTCTGCCGTCTGTACGGGGAAGAAACGTCCTAATAATGACGGACAATACAGTGGCCATGCACTACCTCAACAAAAGAGGAGGCGTAGGCTCACTACCACTGTGCAGAGAGGCGATGCAGCTCTGGTTTTGGGCAATTCAGGAAGGAATCTCTCTATCGGCAATTCACCTAGCCGGAGAGAAGAACTTGACAGCGGACGCTCTGAGCAGGCAGAGCACAGTCTCTCACGAGTGGGAGATAGCTCAGGAAGTCCTTCAAGAGATCTTCGCCCTTTGGGGAACCCCTCAAGTGGATCTGTTCGCCACCAGTATCAACAGGAAGTGCGACAGATTTTGCTCAAGGGAATTTCCCCCGAGAGGAGCTCTAGGAGATGCGTTCGTAGTGGACTGGGAGTTCCCACTTCTGTACGCGTTCCCTCCGGTCCCTGTCATTCCTCAAATGATCAGGAGGTTGAGAAGGTTTCGGAAGACCATGATCCTAATTGCCCCGGATTGGGCCAGGAGAACGTGGTACCCGGACCTTCTAGACATGTCCATCTGCCCTCCAATTCGACTGCCATACAGAGAGGATCTTCTCTCGCAGAAGGAAGGTCAGGTTCTCCATCCAGCCATCAAGACCCTCAACCTTCACGCTTGGTGTCTGAAAGGTTGAGGTACAAGGATTGGGACCTTCCGGATGATGTTATGGAGGTGTTGCTTTCGGCCAGAAGGCCGGCAACTAAAACTCTATACCGCTGCCGTTGGAACAAATTTTGCAGCTGGTGCAGAGAAAAGAATATTGAACCCTTTTCTTGTGGTACACCTATGGTGTTGTCATTCTTACTTTACCTGGCTAATTCAGGCCTACAGGTTGGCACAATTAAGGGCTATCTCGCAGCGCTATCAATCTTTAAGCGCACTGCAGAGGAGCCTTCATACTTCAAAATTCCATTGGTAATACAATACCTGAAAGGATTAACTAATGTTTATCCCCCGAAACCTTTTCAAGTTCCCTTATGGGATTTAAACCTAATTTTAAACTTCCTAAAGGGTGCCCCTTTTGAACCACTACACTCTTGTTCATTGAAGCTTCTCACCCTCAAAACTGTTTTGCTAATAGCATTGACATCTGCTAGAAGGGTTAGCGAGTTGCAAGCCTTATCGTGTAAACCTCCACATACAATCTTTTACAAGGACAAAGTTGTTCTTCAGGTGAAGCCTAACTTCCTCCCGAAGGTAGTCTCGGAGTTTCACATCACTCAGAAGATTACATTACCTTCTTTCTACCCTCCTCCTCATCCGGGGAAGGAGGAAGAGAGACTGCACAGGCTGGACCCTAAGCGAGCCTTGAGCTTTTATATCAGCAGATTGGCTAAGATCAGACAAGCAGACCAACTCTTTGTAGGTTATGCAGGACATAAGTTGGGCCTTCCAATAACAAAACAAACCATCTCCAGATGGATTATTTTAGCCATTCTGGAGTGCTACAAATTGGCAGGAAAGGAGCCTCCTCAAAATCTAAGGGCTCATTCTACCAGGGGTATCGCAACATCCTCAGCCCTTCAAAGAGGGGTGCCAATTCGAGATATATGTGCGGCTGCCACATGGTCGTCCGCACATACATTTACCAAATTCTATAGCCTGGATTCCTCCTCTAGTCAAGAAACTAGATTCGGCAAGGCTGTGTTACACTCTGTCCATTCTTGAAGGGTAACATAACTTTTATTACTCCCGCCTCCAGTCACAATACCACTGCTATGGGAGTCTATCTAAGATAAGGAATACGTCGGAGGACACAATCCCTTCGAAGAACTAGTTACTCTTACCTTGTAACGTTCTTTCGATGGGATGTTCCTCCGACGTATTCCTTATCGACCCTCCCATCCATCCCCGCAGTATGACTTCCTGTGGGTTTGCAGCCTATGCTCCTTCAAGGTGATTAGTCTAATCCAAAAACATTACTGGGGACTACAAAACGGAACTGAGCAACGGACGCTGCGCGCGGCCTTTATAGGCAGGATGACGTCGACGTCGGCACGGAGGCCGTCGAGGGTCATCGACTCGGCGATCATCGACGCGCAGCGCCCTCTGGCGAAAAAAATTTCCGAGGCCAGCAAAGCTGGAGGATTTCTATCTAAGATAAGGAATACGTCGGAGGAACATCCCATCGAAAGAACGTTACAAGGTAAGAGTAACTAGTTCTTTCGGACATTGCTTGCTTGTGGTCCTGTGCATTCTCCCACCTAATTTCACAGGCCTAGCTCCTCTGGGTCCCGAATAAGGAGAGTGCGTAATGCTGCTTGCAACCACGATTCCCGCGTCACCACCTGGTGGTGATGGTCACTATAGTACCCCTGCTGTTCTGCTCTTCTGTGCCACTGGAATTTTCTTCATACCTCCTTTGGAAGCTGAGAAAAGGCAACTGTGCCGTCACGACGATCATTCTCCACCGCAGCTGCTGAGAGCCGCAGCACCCTGAAACTGGAGGACTCGAACCTACTAGCGACCTCGACTGAAATGGCCAAGTTTGGTCTGGACTGTGCCGAGCGTTGGTGAGTACTTGCATCACTTACCAGTGGCCCCCTGGCACAGCCGATCCTTTTTAAGCATGAGTATCCCTTAAGGGTACTCCAACTTGGCTGGGTTAGCCTGCGCTCCCTAGCTATTGACTCCCCCCCCGCCTTCCTTTTAACACTGCTTTGCCACCAAGGGCAGGGCCTACTCGAATAGTGGGAATCAATTCTTCATCGCCTCAAGCCCCTTTCTGACTTGCTACAACCCTACAAGAAGACACACTCTTTGTTCATCGGCGCGATAGTGCACTTTTACGCACAACTGTACTGTTGAGCACAAGGCTCCCCACTTCTTAGGGTTGGACTCGAAAGTTAGGGAACAAACTCTGAAGAATTACCTCATGCCATTTCTGTGGTAACTTAACCCTCTCTTCACAGGTTGTGGTTCTGTAATTAAACTGCATTAGGAAATGTGTATATATATTGTATACTGTAAGGATTTGTGTGTTAACTGTTTTCTCATGTACTAAAGTTACTTGTGCCCATTTGGTCCTGCCGACAATGTATAGATATTTTTCTGAAACACTTGTCTAAGAGTTGTGGTTTGTTGCTATGTGTGCTCATTGTGGGCTTCCGATCACTCTCACCCCTCCCGAGACTTAGTCTTGACCGCCTGCCAAGCTACCTTGATTGGTCTGGCTTGTCGGGATTCCAAATTGTTTAAATGAGTCATATATGTGTAAATATACCCTGACCTAGTCCGGAAGTTATTGGGAAGGTGATTAACATATTATACATGGGTATTGATTGGCCCACTATTCAACGTAATTTTCTTCTTGCAAGCATTATTGTTGCAATAGTATATATACATTACATATGTGGCAGTTGCCTTAAGAACATTATGCTATGATCTATGTATGGACAGAGTTCCCTGAAACATGTACATGTGGATGTAATATCCAGATTCTTTCACCCTTGTGAACATACATACACTTGCATGATCTCTTTAAGTGTCTAAGAATGCCCAAAACCTTACATCAAGTTATATTGAAGCCCAATACTTGAGAAGGAATTGTCAGCTATACAGCATGTTTTAAAAATCAATACTTTATATTCTAAAGCGTGGTCCCAAAGGACTGGACATGGCGTGGAGTTACATGAGTGCCACTCCAAAATGGCGCCTGTGTTTGAAACGCCACTAACATAGTAGAAGGTAGGCATTGTTGTATCAGGTTCTCAGTTGCCACGCTTCAGAACCTGTAATGAAAGAGTGGAGCCGCAGAGCTGTGTGTTGACAGAGCTCCACTTCGGCGACGTAGAGAAGGTAAATCGTTGCTATGCCTAAATACATCACGTAAATTAGAGCATGCACACATAGAGACAGTGAATTATATATCAATCATTGTTGTACACAGGGAATTATCCGAAACTACGGAATTCAACTAGCCTGGTTACAGAGCTACGGCAGCCGGCAGAACGCTGCGGTTCGATATAGCGAACACGCATACAGGTAGGAAGGAACTCTGTGACAGAATGTCTTGTATAGATGAAACATAGCCTATCAACAGTCACCTAATGGTTAAATACACATTTCATATTCCTAGGATAGTATCCACTCACAAATTAGAAGGAAAACTGGAATCCACTTGTAACCCGAGATCGACCATGCCAGTGAATCCACCACTACTGGGCGTGTGTAAGCATCCTTTTTTTAGCTGAACGGCATGTTTGTTAGTCTTAATTTTGCGTGGCGACACGGGGACCCAGCGCTATTTTAAGCGCTTAGTCCCCCTGCGCCACGGACTTAACACCTTAAGTTACACTGTAGAAACTGATATACATTTTTTTTTTTTTTTTAACATGTTTATTTTAAACAGGCAGGTTATGACAATACAAAGCTTAATCACTTGTGACATGAAGCATAAAGCAATACCACTTGACGCTCTTCCCACCCCACCCTCCAGTCTTAAGTTCCATCTTCCCACCCATGCTGGGGATCTCCATCTTGAACAGTTCTCCTGGCCAGTTGAGGCTTGAATGTCAGGGCCGGGAACCTTTGGTCAAAGACCAAAACCGGACCCCAGATGTTGTGAAAGCGATGTAGAATGCATGCCCCGGCAGCCGTCACCTTCTCAGCGATCAAGATGTCCCAGACTTTCATCCACCTGAAAGGCATGAGCGGGCCTTCCGTCGTTTTCCAGGTGCGGGCTATCACGTTCCTGCCCGCCAGTAAGCATTGGGATAATAGTTTGGCCTTAGGACCAGACCTTGGGTAGATCCCGGGGATCGGCGCTCCAAGGAGAATAGGTTTGGGGTCCAAGGGCAGTCGCACCTGAGTGATGTCTATCGTCGCTAAGCATTGTTTCCAAAAGGCTTGAGCCTTGGGGCAGGACCACCACATGTGGAAGAAGGAGCCTATTTGGCCGCATTGTCTCCAGCATTGTGGGTCGAGTGTGGGGTTCATGTGATGAAGTCTTAGGGGGGGGTAGTACCAACAGAGGAGGATCTTGTAGGCGCATTCTCTGTTTGTGATGCAGGATGAGGTGTGAGCCCGGGACCAGATGACAACCCACTGTTGGTCTTCAATTGGACGGCCCAGGTCCGCTTCCCATAGGGCCATATACCGAGACTTGGAGGTTAAGAAATCCGTTTGGAGGCTTTTGTATAGAGTGGAGATTCTCCCTCAGGCGGGAGCTCATTAAGGGTCAATTTGATGGCTGTGGGGGGAGGGGTGGATAGCTGCCTGGCAAGTCTGTGGATGGGTGCACCAGTGGCGCAGCTGGGTATATGTGAATCTATCCTGTTCCTGGATCCTAAAGAGTTCTTTACATTACTCAAAGGTGCAGGTTTGGCTCCCCTTCAAAGAGTTGTCCCAGGGTCTCCAGGCCTCCTGCAATCCAGGACTTAAAATTCCAGACAGACAGACCAGGTGAAAAGGTCAGGTTCATAAACACCGGGGAGAGGGGGCTGAGCCCCGTCGGGATCCTCTTTTGTTTCAATGCCTTGTCCCATACCGAAATGGTGTGTATGGTGGTCGCCAGAAGATTCCGTCGCCGTTCTGGAGGAGGGATATGTGGGAGAAAGCGTAGTGGGAGGGGTAGTTGCGCCTGTTCGAGGTCCACCCATCTAGGGCGGTTAGTAAGGATTTGCCACGATTGAATACAGGACAGCTGAGCCGCCATTTGGTATTTCTGTAGGTCTGGGACCCCGAGCCCCCCGAGTTTCGTGCTGCCCAGCATCGTGGATTTAGGGATTCTGGCTTTTTTCCCCCTCGAAATAAACTGCAGCATTTTCTTCTGTAGGTGTTTAAGGGCTGGCGCCGGAACTGGCACCGGGAGTGAGGAGCAAGCGTACAGAAATCTCGGTAGTAAGTTCATTTTACAGGCTGTAATACGGCCCATCAGCGATATCTCTTGTGCCACCCAACGCTTTAAATCTGCCTCCAAGTCTGTAAATAGTGGGGGGAAATTAGCCCGATAGACCTCGCTTGGGTTGGCTGGGATCTGGACTCCTAAGTAGCTGATTCCCTTGGTCGTCCATTGTATTGGGCACAGAGGGATTAGGGCTTCTCGGTCTTCCCGGGTCAGACCCACTCCCATGGCAGCTGATTTCCGGAAGTTGATGGCAAAGCCCGTGACCCTTCCATAGTTCGCTATCTCAGCCAGGGCTTGAGGGAGGGAGGAACGAGGCTTTTTGATAGTTAGGAGGAGGACATTGTCTGCATAGAGGGCCAGTTTGTGGTGTGCCGTGCCTGATTGGAAGCCTTCGTTTGCAGGGTTCAACCTGATCCGTTGGGCAAACGGTTCCATGATTAGTGCGAAGAGGAGCGGCGACAGCGGGCATCCCTGTCTGGTTCCGCAGGTTAGGCTGATGGGGGAGGAAAGGGTGCCATTAACCCTGAGAAGGGTTTTGGGAGCTTTGTAGTTTGCCAGCGTCATAGTGCAGAATTCCGGGCAAAATCCAAAGGCCTCAAGGGTGAGCCTCATAAAAGTCCAATCCACTTTGTCGAATGCCTTGGTTGCGTCCAGGGCCAGAAGCACCAGCTCCAGGGAGTTTCGGGAGGCAAGTTCCACCAGGTCTAAGGTCCTCCGGATGTTGTCGGCTGTGGAGCGGTGTCTGAGAAAGCCACTCTGATCTGCACTGATTATCTCCGGCAAGAACTGAGATAGTCGTGTTGCTAAGATTTTAGAGTATATATTAGCATCTATGTTGAGCAGCGCGATGGGGTCTATATGACGCAGGGTTCTTCGGATCGCTTCCAGGTTTAGGTAGTAAGACCGTAATTGACTCCTGCATGGATGGGGTTATAGTGCCCATGGTCCTGAATGAGTTAAACAACTGTACCAGAGTCGCTAATAATTGGGGTTTGAAAATCTTGTAAAACCTGGTTGTATATCCATCTGGGCCAGGGGCCCGGGATTTAAGGGCTTTTATTGCCTCGTCCACTTCCTCGTCGGTAATCGGTGCCTCCAGAGAGTCACGGGCTGTTCTTTTTAGCCGGGGAAGCGCTGCACTCCGTAGGTATTCCCTGTTCCTTCATGTCCCGTACCGGAGCGGTCATCAGCTCGGTCAGGTGGGCCGTTGCGAGCTGTAGTTTGTCCTGGTCAGCGGAATGGACTTTGCCTTGTTGGTCCCGCAGGCCCACAATCGTGTTATTCCTCTTCCCCTTGGCAAGTTTGGCCACCAGTAACTTGTTCGCTTTGTTGTTCTTAGCATAATAAAACTGTTTAGCTTTTGCCATTTGGTGGGCAGTGTGTTCGGCGTAGTGGGCCTCGATCTTTTTTTGCGCTATCCAGATGGCCCGCTGAGTTTTAGGGGTCCAGCCCTTCTCCTTATGGGTCCTTTCTACTTTTTTAAGTTCCTCAAGACCCTGGCGAGTTTGTCATTTATGCCTGTGATAGGCCGCTCCTTGCGCAATTAGTTCTCCCCGCACCACTGCCTTCATTGCGTCCCAATTGTTGGCGGAGGTGTCTTTGCTGGGGTTTTCCTTAAAAAAGTTGGTGATCGTGGTTGCGATTACGTCTCCGAGTGGCATCTCGTTAAGAATCGGATCATATAGTGTCCATCTTCGCTGTTGGGGGTTAGATGGTTCCTGCACTCGGATTTCTAGGGTCACTGGGGCGTGATCAGACAAGATTCTGGAGCCGATTGTCACATTGTTGGTGAATGTGAAGATTTGCGGGGATACTAGGAGAAGATCTATCCTGGAGAAGGTTCTGTGGACATAAGAATAAAAGAAAAAGTCTCTTTCGGATGGGTGGAGTACCCTCCATGAGTCCACCACGCCCAAAGTTCTGAATAGTTGCAGGGGAGCCAGGGCTATAGTGAGGTCTCCGGCACTGGGCGGGTGCGACTTTTCTTTCGTGGGATCCGGGACCCCATTGAAGTCCCCACCAATCACTATCTGGACTTCCAGAAAAGGAGAGAGAGTTGTACTCAGGGACTCATAGAACAGCGCCTGGCCTGAGTTGGGTGCGTATACAGAGATTATAGAGTAGAGTTGTCCCAGCAGCAGGCATTTTACCGCCATGTGCCGCCCCTCCGGGCAGCTTATGGAGTCTTGAATTTGAGGGTTCAGTCCCCTCCCAAATAGGATTTCTGTGCCACCCCTCTTGGAGTTCCCAGATACGAAGAGTTGCTTCGGGAAGTTTCGGGAGTGTAGGCGGCTGTGGTCCGCCGGCAGCAGATGGGTTTCCTGTAGCATAGCTACTGCTGCATCGCCATTCTGAAGCTTCTGTAGGATGGACTTGCGTTAGGCGGGTGAATTCAGTCCCTTGACATTCAGGGAGACAAACCTCAAAGTCCGATGTTCCGGGGCTAGTTCTGGGGCCACTGACGAGTCCTGGGGGAGGCGTAGAGGGATCAGCCATCATGTCGCGGAGTGTATGGCCATTCATTAACCTGCCTATGGGGTTTTTGCTCGGGCCGCCAACGGGAGGGCCGAGTTTTAACTGGGGGTGGCAGACCTTTTGTAGGTCTAGAGCCTCCCCTGGCCAACGGGGCCATAGAACAGTATGTAGCCAACATGGCTAACCTTACAGGTAGTCTCAGTGGATCGTTCCAAGGACTCATAGGTGGACTGTGCCTTGGAACCGGGCATGGGCCGTGGAATAATGCCCGCTGCTTGGGGATGGAGCTCATCTGTGTTCCTGTGAGTGCTGATCGGCTTTATGGTGCCGGACTGATGAGCCGGGACGGAAAGTGGTGGCTCCATCATGGGACCACATCCGGCTACTTCCTCCTCCGGAATCTGGGGACCCTCGACCAGGAATTTTGTGTGGGGTTAGGGGAGGCCACAAGGTCTGAGTCAGCCGTTGCCTCGGAGGGCGGGGGAGGCGAAGGCCTGGAAGCATCTGGGCACAGGATGTTTCCAGCATCTTCCAGGTGGCTACTTTTCTTTAGTGAGCCCTTGTAGGAAAATTGCAAGGCTGTGGGAAAGAGCCATCTGTAGCAGATTTTTTGGGCTTGAAGAAGAGTGGTTAGTGGGCGGAGGGCTCGCCTCTTTTGGAGAGTAAGAGGGGAAAGATCCTGAAAGATCTGGAGGGAGGTCCCTTGGAATGTGATTTCATCTTTGGAGCGGCTTATCGCCGAGATGGCCTCCTTCGTGGTAAAGAAGTGCACCCTAGTGATGACGTCAGGGGGGCCATCTGACTCCACTCCACAACGGGGGTTCAGCCTGTGGGTGTGATCTAGGAGAAGCTGCGAGTCTCCAAGGTCAGGGAGGAGAGACTGAAAGAAGAGGCCCACGTATTCAGCCAACCCCTTGTCTGGGATCGAGAAACTGATATACATCTTTCAGTGACCAGTATGAACTTCATTAATTGAGGCATCCTGGCTGAACTCCAAGACCAAAATAAAGGTTAGTGTCTCCCGGCACCTTTTTATATTCAGCACACAATTGAATGATATAATATTCAAGAGTATTGATTTAGTATTTCATTATTTATTGCAGGAGAATACTAAGGAACATTACCCAATATTTAAACCTGAAGAAGGGCAGGACGCGCCCAAAACGCGTAGTTAGAGAGAGGATAATAGTTGTAACAATGTTCATTAACACCTAATGACTGATTCCTACTCAAATATTGGGATCGTTTGTGAATGGAAATATAAAGTTGTTACTATTGAATGTGGTGATAACATATATGTTTTCCTTTGTGAAGAAATTACTCTTGTCGGAGAATTTGAGTTCATGTTTACTGAAAAGATTTGTGAATGACGATGGAAAAATACACTGACATTAATTCAAAAGAATGTCTTTTTAACTTCATTTTCGTGTGGTTGAATTATTGAAATTGCCTTTATAGTTTAAATGAATAAGTGCAATTCATTTGCTTTCTGCTGTGCCCCAGTTTATTTACCGTGACATGTGCGGTGAATCTCCCAGATTTCCTATTTTGTTCAGTAAACGTAGCACTTTACAAACTGGGCACACCTTAAAATAATACTTAACAGGTGCTTTAAGTTTCAAAAAGACATTGTCTGAACCTATTAAATGTGAGTGGTGTGCCTCTCTACCTCCAATTCACTTTGTCTAGAAGGTTCCCCGGTTTCAACAAACTGGGGGTGCCCTCCTAAACTTCTGCCCACCAGGTCAGAGTTTGGAAATCCATCTTAACAAATTTGTGTACAGAGGTGGGATAAGATTGGAGATACCCATTGTTGCACACTGGTAAGGTACCCAGGTTACACTTACATGAGAGACCGTGTTTTTAGGTTAAAGTTAACTGTAAGCCACCTGCCTTTACTTATAGTATGGAAGCAATTACAGACATTGCTTTGAGTGCCTCCAAGTCTGACACTAAGAAAGATTTGTACCAAATGGGGCCTTTCAGCCACTGGTACCAAATCCGAAATGATCCAAAGGATCACAGATTGGCAGGAAATGCGGATTCTAGCTTTGCCTTCTTATGATAGTACAGCAGGTACTGGGGCTATCCGAAGTACCAGTAATGTGTTAGCTAGTGCTACCCTAGAGAGAGGCCAAATGATGATGATGGAGATGTATTCTCTGTTTCACTGACGGGCTCTGGGGCTGAAGCAATGCTGGAATTCAAGAAGTAAGAGCTGCTGTTTAAACATAAAGAGCTTGAATTTTGCATGGCCAAGCTGGATTTGGAAAAGTCAGAGAAGCAGGAGGACAGGGACCCCCAGTTGGAGCTTGCAGGGCACTAATGGTTCCAATAGAGGGCCTGGTTATGGGGCTGGCCCCTCCTCCCATCCAAGATATCCAAAGGATCTGTTTAGTGTGTATGATGACAAGAATGACTTCATGGACTGGCTGACTGCATTTGAGTATGCATGTGAGGGGAAAGAAGTAGTGGATGCTGATAAGATTGCATGGTTGCTCAGTCGACTACCCTATTCTGGCTGCAGTGCTATTATGGATACAGGCTTACAGAAAAGACTTTTCAAAATTTAAGCAAACTCTGGTTTTAAAGTTTGTGAAGACTCGGGCACAATACTTGAAATGTTTCAGAGAATACAAGGAGGAGGTAATATAATACTTGGGTTTCTTATGTTGCTGATTCTTTTAAAAACATGACTGGTTGGGAAGAAGGATACAAGGTCACCACCTTTGAGGGTATGATGTATTTAGTCATGCTTTAACATATTTTTTCTTCTTGTTCCCCTGAGCTTAAGCAGCACTTGGCTGACTCTAAGGAGATAGATCCTAAAACGTTAGCAATTGCAGTAGATTTATGGGTGTCACACAGTCTCCCGTAAGGACAAGCATGCGTCTAGTAAGAAGGAGGAGTGGGAAATGCACAAGGATAAGTAGTGTGGGGGATCTGGAAAATCTTCTCAGAAGGGCCAGGAAAAGTTTAAAAAGGGTAAGTCACCTGAGAACAGTCGGAGTAGTGGGAGTAACCCTCCCAAGTATAGCTCAGGTTACAGTAAGCCTCCCTATGTGCAATGACCTAGTGGATCTTGTGTGGTTTGTGGAGCAAATGACCATGTGAAAGGGGACCCCAGATGTAAGGTCAAAACCTTGGGGGTCCACTCTGTAATTCTGGCCTTCCCCCTCCTGTAGTGCGTGTGCAAAAATTAGCTAATTAACATGGCGCCGGTGTGCGTCCATTTTGGACATTGAATCCCAAACTGCAATGAAAGCCTACGTTTCTGCAAGCTTAGTTGGGAGGCAGACATCATTTCTGCAGTGGTTGCAATATTTTAGTGTGAAGTATATGAGTTCACTGTGTAGAATAGGTTGCGTATTTGTTCAAGGACGAGCTGAGAGGGGAGTCAAGATGTGCAGGTGCATTACTAAGGGGTGCTGGGAACGAGAGCGCAGAAGACTAGCTGGGTTTTTCCACTCTTGCCTCCCTTGCTTGCTGTCTGTCCTTTGGCCGGGGGCAGTCTGCAACCTATGAGGGGCAGGGATTTGTCCCCCTTAAGAAGAGAAGGTCCCTATGAGGTGACAGAGAATTGGAACTCCGGGTGTTGGAAGTCTCGCTGAGAGGGAGGAGGCTTCGCTCCAGACCTGTTAGTTGATGTGTGATCTCTCTGCCTACCTGCCTTGGGACTGGGTAGTGTTGTCGTGGCTGAGATGAAGCTTTGTCCTACAACTGCCTTTACGGTGATGTATACTTGTTATATTCATTCTTTTTCATGTACATGTGTAATCAATTGCATTTATTCCCTAGTCATATGTGTGTGTATGAAATGTGAATAAAGGGTCTGTCAAGAGACAATTATTTTCTAACTAATTGTCTACGCTATTGCCTTTTCGAGACCAAGAACATTTAGTCTGGGTAATAGTGTGAGTAATTCTGAGGTCATTACACGTGTCTGAAAAGCAAAACATAGTGGCGCTGTGAGAAGGGTATTTGTGATGAAATTGGTTCCAAATACCAAACAAATCTGAGGTTTGGACACAGAAAGGCATTCTTTCTTTAAGTTTTTTTGTTTCATGTATTTTGATAGGGATTTGAAACATCCATTAAAAGAATGAGTTCCTAATTTAGGAAAAAGGGAAGTTCTGTTGACGGAGATTGGCTCGAAGTGATGATTGAAGGGTGGACAAAGAGTCCATATGACAAACTTGCACAGACCTGGGCATGTGCTCCAGGTTTGCGTGAGACCTGGGATACGAGTATAGGAGAGGCGAGACCGGCCGAGGTGGCGGCTTGCTTGCAAGAAGTACTCGTAGAGAAGGGAAAGGAGTGCTCAGCTTTGGGCAGAAGAGGTTGGATTTTGTTGCATGCGTTCAGAAAGATGCATCAGCAGAGTGTAGAATTGCAGGCGAATATCTTGAGAAACAGTTTGCGCTAATGCAGCAACTTCAGATGAAATTGTATCATGACAAGGCAGACAAATATCAGGCAGTGGCCAAGAGAGCTGCTGTAAGGGTTGCCCAATATAAATATCGAAAGAGAAGAGTGAAAGTTGAATACCTGCAAGGTGGTAACAGTGATTGCCTCCACAGGGGTTGATTGGGATCCCGACCAGTGGGACGGGGATGTATCTGACAGCACTAGTTCAGAGAGTGGTTCAGACAGGGAAATACCGTCTAAACCGGTGCTTGACAGGAAGGAGGTGACCGTTAAACCGGTTACGCATTGACAAGCTAGGCCACATCTGAATAATCCTGGAGGTGGGCTGGTGGATCTGACAACGTTGGAGGATTATTCTCAACAAGAGGTTGGAGAAATCATTAATAGACTGAGACAGAGGGCGGGTGATTCTCCGTTATCGTGGATGGTCAGATTATTTGATGAATGTGCGGCAGGCCTCCTTGTAGATCCGATCGATTCTCCAAGGTTTCTGGCATTGTCCCATGAGACTAATATTCAGGAAGTATTGCGTGAAGGGCTGCCTCTTGATGCCCAGGGGAGAGATTTGCAAGTGTCTTTGTTACAGTTGGCTGCACAAGGGTGTAATCGCAAGTATCCGATTACGTCAGACTGGCCTAGCGACGAGAAGAAGTGTTACACACTGAGAGAGGCAATCCAAAGACTTAGGGAGCATGCTATGAAAGAAGCCATCCATATTGATGATCCAGAACATATGGGGTGGTCGCATTATTGGTTTCAACTCGAAATACAATTATTCAAACTGCTGCTTATAAAAATGTAATCATGACTTTGCTGATGGGGATGACGGGTAAATTAACGAATTAAGTGGTTGATGCTATTAGTCTCGGTAGGATAGCTCAGAGGCAACGTGCATGCCTTAGAAGCAAGACGACACGGAGCACCACAGGTGTGATCCCTGGGTCCGTGCTTAGAAACCTCTGGGTATTAAGCTTGTTATAAACAACCTATCACATATCATAGCTATTAGACACCAGACCTAGGGGAATGGGACAATGTTGAAGAGGAGGCCCCTTATGAGAGAGAGAGAGAGAGAGGTGTAGTGACAAACGGACTCCTGGAAAGAGATTCGAAAGCAGGAATTCTCGTATATGAAGGCACTACTGAAAGATGGGGTGCCACTGGAAGATATTGGGCCTCATTACGAGTTTCCCGGTCCGGAATCCGTTGTTTCTGTGACGACAATGACACGGTTTCCGTGACCGCAAGCATGCGGAATCAGCGGCCGATTGCGGCCTGGCGGTCACGCGCACCAGACCATTGCGGAAACTGTATCACCGCCGGCACGGAAGCACCCATGGACATGGATGCACCGTGAAATACAGCAGTGCAATATCCATATCCGCCTCTGCCCTCACGGAAGCGGAAATACCGATTCCGGAAACACCGTGATCGCGAAAACCAGAAAGAGAGCGGCGGCTATTACTTAAACCACAATCCACTGCCATCCTCTGACACCACAGGGCACATCACCTCCTGGAACTGCCAAAACCCACCACCACAATGGCATCTCGCATCCCAGCCACCAGACAGCGCAAGCCACGCTTCAGCAAGCCAGAGCTGACGATGCTCATTGAGCACATAGTGGAAAATGCACCCATGCTCTTCACCGCTGACCAGAGGCGCAGCACAAGCAGCGGAGTAAGGAGATCTGGGCGGAAGCAGCACAGAAGTGCACTGCTGTCGGGGGTCACCATGCGCACGGTGAAAGATTGTCACAAAAGGTGGGACGATCTACGGCTGTGAGTGCGCAACCGGATTGCAGCACACCGCCAGCACAGCACTGGCACAGGTGGAGGCCCAGCATCGCCCCTGAAGCTACAGTCATGGGAGGAGAGGTGTAGCATTGTCTTGCACCTCGAAGGAATACAAGGTGTAGGAGATGCAGAGGCCGGAGTCAGACCAACTGGTGATGCTGGTAAGTACAGAGTTTAAACCCATTAGTGTCAATGCCCCCCAGCCAGAGCAGGAGTATCCTGACACATCAAACAATAAAACCCCCCACCCACCAGCTAGGGCAGGAGTGACCCGACACATCAAAAAATGACCCCCCCCCAGCCACAGCAGGAGTGACCCGACACATCAAACAGTGACCTGCCCCCAGCCAGGGCAGGAGTGACCCGACACATCAAACAATGAAGCCCCCCACCCCCCAGCCAGGGCAAGAATGACCAGACACATGAAACAATGACCCAGACCACAACCAACACGCACATAAGACATGCCCCCTGGACATGCAGACAGCACGTGACTAAGTACAAGCTGAGACACACACACACACACACACACACACCTGAGTGCATCACTCGTCAAATGTGTGTAAATGCAAGTGGACAGAATGTGTAGTGCGTTGCATGTGATGGACCCTTTCACATCCCACCACACAACTAACAGCATGCCATCCATTACCCCACAGGCACCTCAACTGGCAGTGACACAGCGCAGCAGGCTACGCCATGTCCTCCCTCACGTGGCCGACGCAACAGTCCTGCGCAGGATGCCTCTGCCAGCACCTTTGATACACAAACACCGGCACCACCAACATTGGGCACAGATGCCCCAATCCCCGCTGAGATCCCAGTGCTGCCTGTTGCCACACAAGCAACACCCGTTACCACGTTGGCCGCAGAAATCAGTGGCCATACTGTTGCCACTGGGGAGGAGGTGGAATCAAGTGGCAAGAGTGCACCAGTTGTACTTTCAGATGATGGACAACAGGCGCAGGATGACATGGCTGATATCACTCCCCTACCTCACCTGGAGTTCAGCCCCTCAGGACTCCACAGCCCCATGAGGTCGCCCACACCCTTGATGGCCAAAATGTGCGCACGCCTCCAGCGCATAGAGGAACAACAAACCGGCCTCATACAGCTGGTTGAAAAACAACTGGAGGAGGCTAGGCAGCAGTGGGAGGAGGCAAGGCTGCAGGGCGAGAGTACTGACACCTCTGTAATGGGGTTAGTGGGTTTGGGCCTGGTTGGGGGTGGGTACGTTGGGGAGGTGTGGGAGGTCTGTAATGTGGTTAGTGGGTTGGGGCCTGGTTGGGGTCGGTATGTTGGGGAGGTGTGGGAGGTCTGTAATGGGGTTAGTGGGTTGGGGTTGGTACGTTGGGGAGGTGTGGGACGTCCGTAATGGGGTTAGTGGGTTGGGGCCTGGTTGGGGGTGGGTACGTTGGGGAGGTGTGGGATGTATGTCCGTAATGGGGTTAGTGGGTTGGGATCGTTGGGGTGGTGTGAGAGGTCTGTAATGGGGGTTAGTGGGTTGGGGCCTGGTTGGGGTCGGTACGTTGGGGAGGTGTGGGAGGTCTGTAAGGGGGGTTAGTGGGTTGGGGCCTGGTTGGGGGTGGGTATGTTGGGAGGTGGGTGGGCACAGGTGTACAGCTTTCCCTTCCAATTCACCTTCATCCCTGCATAGTTTAGAATAAAGCACTTTTTAAAAAGAAGTGATGAGTGGACATTCCTGATTTAATTTGCATTCAATCCATTTGATGGTGTGCAACATATATTTCTGTCATGCCGTGCATATAGAGACTCTAAATAAAAAAACTGTGAATGAGTGCTTCCCGTGCATCATGTCCATCCTGTGCGCCCCTGCCATGGAGTGCACCCATCCCATCCCCCTCATCATCATCATCATCCTCCTCCTCCTCTGTGTCTGGGGGCAGAGGAAAATTCCTGTGCATGCACAGATTGTGCAACCTGGCACATACAAGCACTATTTTACCCGTCTTCACTGGCCTGTACAGCAGTGATCCACCAGATCGGCTCAAGCAGCGGAACCTGGCCTTGAGTAATACAAATGTCCTCTCTATCATGCCACGTGTGCGAACATGCGCCCTGTTGTAGGCCTCCTCATGCTTGTTCCTTGTCCTTCGTATGGGTGTCATCAGCCATGGTGTCAGTGCATATCCTGCATCACTTACATGGAATTGGGAGGAAGGGTACATGTCAGTGTTCGTGGTTTCCATGTCTGAATCAGATGCAGTACAATCATGGTCCGTTTGTGATTTGGTCGTATGGGGGCATCCTATGATCTGACTTGTAGGTCTCTACCATTCCAGGACCATTGCTGGTCACATTGGTGCTTTGTCATTGAGCTAAGACTTGATGCGCACAGGTAGATGGCCATGAGCCCATGTGTGGTTGGTAAGTATGGCATTGTGCAGTGATGTGCAGACATGGAGCAATGAGACAATTGTCACTGAATTTCTGGTCAATGCACAATGCTCGGTAAGCACACATGTCCATTGTGGGGGCACAGGAGCATTGGGCGGGTGAGGGACTCGCTGCCTGATGTCGGCCTTGCTTGTCGTGCAACGACATGTCTAGGGTGTGCATCTCCATTGGTAGAGTGGGTACATCCACACTGTGGCAATTTAGATTGTGAAGCAATGCAATGTGAGGGGTGTGGTGACTGTCCATGCCATTGGCCAGGGGTCATGCATTGGCAGTTGTACCAACTCAAACATACAGGACATTGCCTTAGCCATCCCCCCCTCCCCTTGCACAGGGGTCATGCATTGGCAGTAGTACTCACCCAATAGCCATGTGCTTTGTCCAGCATAGCGTTCTATGTACCGTGGTATTATTGAATTACGCAGGACCATTGAGTCCTGTGTTGACCTCCGGGAAACGTGCACAGCAATGGGTTACCACTTATCCAGCATCATATACCATCTGGACATTCAGTGAGTGGCATTGCTTCCTATTGCGGTACACCAACTCCATTGCGCGTGGTACTGTCGGCTCTATGTGGGTGCAGTCTAATGCACCGATGCAATTTGGCATGCCAGCGATGGCATGGAAGGCCAACTTGGTGGCAATGACCTGGGCTGGGGTACGGGGAGGGCGATCTATTCCGACACATGGCACAGCAGGGCAACCAGTACCTGGGCAACCAGTACCTGGTCAAGCAAAGTTGAGATGACGGCAGGTTAGAGCGTATCTTTTAAAGGATTAGGCAGGAGCTCACAGAGGCTGCTTCCTTACCGCATGGCTGCTATTTCAGCCACATCCAATTTGCTATCACACTTGTCAGCTCCTGTGAGACACACTTGGCTGTGGAAGGTGATGTGTAATCTGGCCAGATCAACTGAGCCTGCCAAATGACGGGACAGTACCCTGCCTGGCCCGCCTCTTCTTTGTTCTCTTTTTAAGGGCAGGTAAAAACCTCTGCCAGAGACAGCTGTCCAATAGGCACCTGCTCTGGACCCAGGCATCAAAGGAGCGCGCCTGTTCAAAGCGAGTACCCTCACATCGGGGTGCTGCATTCTTGGAGGCCTTTGTTCCTATGGAGAAGGAAAGGGTTGGGTTAGAGTAGACAGGAGGGCTCTGTTCAGTGGAGGAAGACTTCCACCAATGTGTTACTCTGCCTCTCTCTCTCTCCTGACTGTCCCCTCCACTTGGTCTGGAGAAAAGCACTTTGGGAGTGATGTCATAAGGGAAAAGTCCACTTATTTCAAGAACAGGGATTGGGCCACTAAGGCAGGCTAGCTTTAGCCCAATCCCCTGCAGACTTTTACATTTAAAAAGAAGGGGTCTCCCACCACTTCTTTGAATCATCTTTGGATCATCACTGGAGAACGTTTTGTTGGGCCCTGCTGAGAGAACAGTCCTTTCCACAGTTCTCCACATGTGTAGTGAAGGCAGGTGTTCCAAGGCTGAGTAGAGCTCTGTCCCCTAACCATCCCCAGGGACCATTGGGGGGTGACTTGCTGCTGGAGCAGGACTTGCCTCAGCAGTACCCAGTTCCTCACCATGTAGGAGGACAGCTGTGGTTCTCTGCCAATGCCAACCTCTCCCAGGTTTGGAAGCACAGGAACAAGGCCCCATCTTGTCCCAGAGTCCCAAGCAGGACCAATCCGAAGCTGCCTTTGATATTCTTTGTCGTACAAACTGCAAATTCACACATTCAAACCAGTTTGCTGTCACACTGCACCAGTGAAAGCACGTTGTTGCCTCGGCTCAAACTAAAAAGCACTGCAGGCCGCACATTTTCTCGAACCGCCACTTGTTGATCACCGCCATCACTGTTTGTCGATCAACCACAGTGTCCCTTGAACTGCGACCGTCAAACTTCAGCATCAAACCTACTCACCTACATATCCTGGTACTAGCCCACCACTGTCGAACCTCGACCGTTGAACCTAGTGACCGCTTGATCCGCATTGCTGTAGTAACATTTCAAACAGCAGCTGCCTTCCTGTTCGACCCCGGATCGACACCTGTTCACTGCTGTATCAACATGCCTGCCACATCCTCGAACTGAAACTTTGAACTGCACCCAGAAGGCGGCTCAACATCGTTGAACTGCTCAGCAGCATGCAAAGGTATTATTGACTGATATATGTCCCAATGGTCCACCTTTGGGGCCTAGACACTGGATAGGTCACTTCATCCCTCTTGTAAACACAAGACATATCCTTTTGAACATTGTGTTCTTTTAATTGCCCTTTTTTCCTGTCTCATTACTTTGCATATTCTATGTTCCTTCTATAGGATTGGGTTTTTACAGTGTTTTATAGTTCGTTATTATTGTACATATTGTGTTTGATTAAAGTATATATTTTTATAGAAGGTTGATTTGACATTCCTTTATTTTCGACTATTTCACTTTGCTGTTTGGGTTGGTACTGAACCACATTCACACCCTTCTTACTAGCATAATCTTCCCTCAGCCCACGTACCACAAAAGGCAAAGGAGGTATATCTCCACTGTGGCTGTTTTACTTTTTGATTGTGTTAGCTCTTGGTTGGTAGACCTGTGAGGGCTGAGTGGGTGCTTTAGCCCCTGCTCATCCTTGTACTCCTGCAGGGCAGACGTCAATTAATCACAATATTACTCCGTCCGCTTCTAAATGGTTATCAGATGAAGTTGTGTTGGTGCTTTTTAATTTTTATTGCCTGATGAACTTATAGGCATTCATTTAAGTATCAGTGATGGAAATTGGTTTATTTGGTGCAAAGGGTAGCCCCATTTGTAATTAATGTATTTCTTCCTAGTAACATATTAGTTACTATGATTTTGCCCAGTATCTGCTTCTGTTTGTGACCTGTAGCAGGACCTTGTAATGACCCCAAAACCTGTCTTTTTATGGTCTGCTTGGACATTTGCCTCTCTTAGCTGATATTAGTTCTTCCTTAAAGGTTACTCTTTTCATTGGTTGTGTCCTTTTGCTCTTTCTTGATCTCCCAATTTGAGGCTAAAAAACACTATTCTGGTGCTATGCCTGAACATCGTTTTTTCGGGGGGAGGTTAATACTATCACATCCTTACTAGTGGCACTTTCAGAGTATGGATTGGCAGCAGAATACATGAGTGTCCTCTCCTTTGATGCTTCTTTGTGTGACTGTACTTTGCTAGGGTTGAAAAGCATGTACTGTGTCTAAAATAACATTAAGACTTGTGAATGCAACAGGTGAAAGTGTTTTGAGGAAAGCTGCAGTGAACCCGAGAGAGGGAAGCTAACATTCGAGAAGGGTCTGAACCCGGAAGAGCGGGATCTAGGGGTGAAAAGACATCACCCAACTCATATGGAAAAGGAACGTTTTGTATATTATTCTGAACACATCAGGTCCTCGGAGGCAAGAGACTATTTGTAGAAAAGAGACTTAACCACTGGAGGTTCTGATACCTGAGAACGGAACTGTGATCTCCTGCAGGGAAAGCTTGAGTGTGTGCTGTGCCCTGGAGTCCCGCCTTGTCACATGCTCAAAACGAGGGGAAGAGAGACACACGGCTACCACATCCTGACATATTGTCTGTGAACACTTCTTTCTTTCTTGTGAACCCTATCCCACACTCTTTGTATTTAGTTGTAAGGATTGGCAATAGTTTTTTTTTATTTTATTTTTTTAGTATAGGCCCTTTTATTTGACATAATGCCACTAGGACTGCCTTATTATTATTTGATGGGCGTAGGTTGCTCCCATTTTAGATTCAGGTTTAGATTAGGTGTTTTCCAACCTGCATATACAGTTTAGTAAACACCCTTGAACTGTGATCACTTGTCTGTCTTTACGGTTGCTGCCATGAGTTGCTTACATGTCACCCAGATAGTCCCTCCCATCTCTAAAAAAAACTATTTGGCTTTTTAATTTTAATTTCATTTTGGTAAACTATAAATTCTAGCTAACACACAATATAAATATTCTTTATAAACGTTGGTCTCTGTATTTCATCAATGTATTTTTTTAGGTCCATGGTGTCCCACACTACTTTTACATGTACCTTCCTAGCATGTTCTATGAGCGTTAAGATCATGTTCTTAGAGGCCACCGGTAGGTTAGACTTCCTCCAAGTTGCTAAGTCTTTATCATTGCCTTCATCAAACTTGAGGAAAATACATTGCCTCCGTTTCCTCAGCAACCAATCAGTCTCCAGGTTTTTCTGCAGCGTGGCTTTCTCGCATAGTTTACTGATATCGTTCTTGGATGTTGTCTTTAGTTGAATGTATTCTTCATTAAGTGTTTCAGTTACAGTTATTGATTAACAAACAGCATTTGATGTGCATCCTTTGGGTGCAAACAAGGCTGCTATATCTGCGTTATCTTCATCCCTGGTTATGTACTGGGAGCGGGCTGCTTGGTGCTGCCTCAGTTGAAACAATTTAGCTTACAATGGTGAGACCCCTACCCACGCTACTCTCTTGATAAATTCAAGTTAAATCTGCTCCAGTGGATTGTCCACTTTTGGCAATTCACTAAGCGGCTACAACGAATATGATCTAATTCTGTACACATGGATTTTCCCTAGTTTGTACCTTAATAGTAACCACCTCACATGACATCATAAGAAATGGAGGACCCAGTCATGGAAAAAGTAATACAGGTTACAAATAATCACCCACATTATGGGGTGTGTATGTGTTCCTTTCAATCCACACACCCATTTGAAACATAGGTCTTTTCATCCAGAGTTGTTGTTCTTCAGTCCGCTTCAGCAAAAGGAGTTTTCAATTGTTAAGAATCCAAGAGAGACACCGTTTGTATTTCCTCTCGGTTAGGTCATAGGTGACTCACTCTTTCACATTCTCCAACATTCTTGGATACCGGGACGTGTGCTTAGAATATCTCTCCCCTGACATTTGAAATTGTGCATTCTACAACACAAATTTAAGAAATATTGTGTGCAAACAGTACCGTTTTCTGTAGGTTTTAACATAAAAAACAAAATGCCTGGGCACCAACAGTTAGGAGCATTTTACAACCCATTTTCATAACTTCAACGTTTATTTGCTCCCACGTTAATTGCCATCATTGCTACTAGAAATCGTATGTCCAAGATGCCTTTTGCTCACAATAAATACTGGCATTGGCATTATAAAGCACATTATCATAATGCTGATACCCACAAACTGGGTCTGTAAAGCAAAACTGCATGATACCTGTGCTTGGGGGCCACCGGGAAGCTGACTCGGGGGGATGAGGGGGCACAGGGGAGGGATGATGGTGTGGGTGGAGGGGCTGGTGTCACCCCAAGCCAGTTTGTTGGGCCTGGGGCGGTATTGTGGGGATCAGCCTGCAGTGGCCCCCAGTACATGGCAGAGGATGATTACATTGCTTCTCCACAGGCCATGTACTCCGCTGGCCCATCAGGACGGACACGCCTAAAACGCATACACCCTGTCCCAAAATATTGTGAAACTCTGCAAGCTAAGGAAAACTGAACAGATTGTACATTGTGTGGCTTTCAGCCCACCCTAATGGAGGCTGAAACCCACCTTAGCTAGACTCAAATCTCCAGTACTGAAAAACAAGGCTTACTCTTTAGAGGAAAAATGTGGCTTGTCCAAAAAGGTAGCACACATGGTGGGATTGGCACCTCGGCCTTTCGGCGCGTGGCCGGGCCGTAATTGTCCATGGGGGTTGGGGGCCGTTTTCTGGCCATGCCTGGGCCGGTTTGGAAAAAGAAAATTGAAAAAAAAAACATTTCTCCATTTTATTTTTCTTTCTCAAAAAGCCTTTCATCCTTATGTCAATAAATGAGTACCAACACAGGTTGGGTGATATTGTATGCATATGTGTTCTATAAAAAAGAGCTTAGGCGCAAGTGCTATACAATAACATATTATCATCATGCCATGTTCTTTCTGGAGATGAGCGCCTGCTACCTTTTTTGAAATATTTGGCTTTGGACGTCTGCTTGGATTCACAGTAATTTGACAATATGGATCTATACGCACACAGATATTAATGATACATATGGTGATCCATTCTTGTATGAAATGTATATCACATTAGTGAAATCATAACCATATTCTTCCTAGTGTACTTAGAAACCATGCTATTTGATGCCACTTCCTGTTTTGTCAAGGGGTGAAAGGTCGTGTTTCATCGCTTCCCGGGATGTCACTTTGGGCTGGGGTCAATGACATCACTTCCAGTGATGTCATCAGAGGTCCAGGGTCATGAGGCAAGAGGTGGGCCACTTTTGTTTGGGTGACTGGGACTATTTCTTGTCCTAGTCCGACCCATGCATTATTACTGTTACTAGTTTCCACTGCACGTCAGAGGAATTGGGTTTACAAATCTGTGGAAAGCACAGCAACCTCTGCAAACCTAATGTTTCACACCTGTGGCTTCCTGAATATCGGGGAAACTGACGGCAAGCTATTTTCCAACTTCAGCGTTCCCTAGTCAATGAATCTCGCACGTGGGAAACAATTTATCACTTTCCATGCTTGCGCCATACTACAGTTCAGAAAATGTGCAAAGCTGATCCTGAAGATGTACAATCGGTAATCGACTCGCTGAACACCTACAGCTCTTAACTCCTTGCAGGCAGTCTCAGATATGGCAATTCGAAGGCTTTTCAAACCCCAGATTGCACATGACAAATACACGCTTTTTAAAAAATACTTTTTGTGTGCCTTTTGATTCCCAGCTGTAAACAGAAAGGAATCGTTCACAAGTGCATACACCATTCATAAAATACAAAAGTCATAAAATAATAAAACAAAAAACTCTGGATATCCTTTGCAAGAAAAAAGAATGTTACACACCTTTTCTTGCATTTATCTACTCTCTTATACGTAATTCATCAAATACACCAACCAGGAATAAAAAAATACGTCCATTCAAGAAGCTAGCCAGCTACCTCTAAGGCTATCTTTCTGTTTCTTATTTTCCTCCCCTAGTCTACCTAATTTCTCCAGAATTTTGTAGAGCAGGTCACATAAGGCTAAAATACGTACGGCTCTGTGCTTGTGCCCCCCCCCACCGCTAATCAGGCTGGGCCAACAGGCTTCATTACCATGTGTCCCATCTAGACATCTCTTCTGATCTTCCCCAAACGCTGTACAGCCTAAGACCAAATGTTTGGTTGTTTCCTTTACTGCAGCCATACCACATAACCTACTGCTTAAATCTATTGTACCACCATTCCACTTCCCCACTCTCTCGAGTGTTGGGAGTTGGTTCATTCGAAAGCAGAGGTATAAGGAGCTTCTTTTGGAGCATGGAAAGAGAAGTACATACGCCGGAATTTGTTCACTCTTATATACCAATCTTGGACACTCCTTATATGGGCAAAATGTGGTCATGTCTTCAGATGTTTTGCCTCAATCATAGTTAAACAAGGCTTTGTCTAACCCCTTTTTTCAGTACTGGAGATTTGATTCCTTAGTCCAACCCCTTCTCCCCAAAGCAGCACCAAGTGTGCTTGCAGAACGTGGCCAATCCCATCCATCTTTGAATTATCAATCACCGGTGCAGACTCTCCGTGATGGGCAAACGCAAGAGGAGGGAGAACCACAGTAACATGCAGCTGGCCCCAGTTGCTCTGTATAGGTTGGTGGAGTTAGGTTGTAGCTGTCCATTGGAGGAGCTTGGAGCATGATACAAAGACTGTGGTGGAGTGGAGGCACGAGGGGGAGAATGAGCCAGGAGGAAGTGGCGAGTCTGGAAGAGGTGGTCATACTAGGAGAGTCAGAAGCTTGTGGTATAATCAAGAGGTGGAGTGGATCTGGAGGTGGTGGTCATTATCGGACGTGGTATCAGCAGGGGGAGGACTTCTTGAACCCAAGGAAGAGGTTACAAAAGCTGTAGGAATTGGTGAAGACAGTGAGAACAGGTGGGAATGATGGGGGGGTGTCGGCCATGGCATTACGAGTTTGGGGAGTGACGACTACCTGGCAAGAAGGGCAGAGCAGGAGTAGGGAGGAAGCAAGAAGAAAGGAGGTGTAGGAACACAACACTTAAGATGGGGAGAGTGGCATGTGGACTAGACTCGAAGTGGGAACTCCTGGCTCAAGCACCAGCCACTGGAGAACTAGAGTTGTGCATACAGCTGCAGGAGGAGAAACAGCTGTGCCTCAATGGGGGGCTTCAGAAAATTGTTTCTGCACTGGACATGTGGTGTTAGATAGCCAGGGGTATAGCACACAGGAAAGCCTGCATTAAGCCCACCAGGATTGGCCGTGTCCTAGGGACAAGACGACTTGGCACCCAGGTGACAGATTTTGATTGACACTTATACTTTTCCATTTGCTATTAAGACTTTTGTATTGCCTCTCTTCGCTTATAAAGTAAAACTGTACACTGCACCCGTTTCCAGTCTTTTGTGTCCCTCTCTGGCTGTGTGATGCACATAAAATATACTAATGCCCACGTTTATAATATATGCCACAACTGCTACTGAAAAACGCATTTTGGTGACAGCTGTGCCCTCAATATATGCTCGCAGCATTTTCCTGTGCCCTATTTCAGTGTTAGATTTGCCCACGATATGCCAGCATTGTACTATAATAAATCTTTGCATGCTGAAAGGGCCACAACAATAAGCTGCCCTTGACTTCAAACTTGCACACACCCTGCTCTCTCTCACACACGTTTTTTCTATTTGCCTGTCTAGCTTGCTCAGTCATGTCCCTTTTTTCCACAGTCTGCCCCCATCGTTGAATCCTATGTGCACAGCAGGAAAACAGTGTTGTAATCCTAAAGCCTCAGAGCCTCAGGCATGCAAGCATTGAGTATTTAAAGACCTCTAGAAACTAAAACCTGACCGAGCCTTCCTTGGCACTGCCCTACGTAGGCAACACATGTCCCCCCCCTCGGTCCGTGGACCAAGTTGGAAAACCCAAAAGGCCATACTTGGCTGGGGGAGTTGTACTCCGCAGCTTCTCGTGGACCATTGGGCTTTGTGGAGCAGCTTGCTTCCTTCAGGGACAAGGTCACTCCTCATCACCTGCTTATTTTACTTTCTTTTTTTGGGTGCCTCCTTCATAATCTTCTGATGGGTGATAGGGTACCACTCCTCCACACATTGTGGACGAGCCAACCCCTGCACTGAATGAATTGAAAAATACAAAATCCACTTTAAATTTAGAAAATAAAGCAGGTCACAGTTAACAGCATCATTTATCAAATGTATTGTTTGGTGTTGATCTGCACCCATGTGTCCTAATGTGTCCTGCTCACAATTGTGAAATGCTATGTAACCCCCTTACTTTGACCCTTTGCCGTCTCATTTTCCGGTCTTCAGTAGCACCTAGAGGTCTTACTTGGGTTTCAACCTTATCCGCGCATCTTAATCCTGACTGCTATTTTTGCGCTGTAAGCTGTGTGAAATGCTTTTCCTGTGTTGGGCCCCACCCTTCAAAGTGAAGCACACAATACATGTTCACAGTTCCCATGTAATGTTTCCTTCTCTCTGCCCCACTGTTTTCCTCTGCCCTGCTGCCAAGGAGTGTTTGGGCACATGTGATCAAAGTTTGTGTTGTCATCCATACTGCAGCTCTCCCAAAAGCAGCTAGTCACCTTCCAAGGTAGCCATACTGGATCATAATTAACTCCTCAGCCAGGAAGCCACTATTCAAGTCCTGGAGTGAGAATAGTCGGCTAGCAGCTGTAGAGGACGAGTAGGATGCATTTTCCCTAACTCCCGACCTCATACCACCATCATACTGGAACAGCAGGAGAAGGGCCCTATATGGGACTCCATGTATTATGCCTATACCGCATAGAGTGTACGAGAGACGATATGCACTCAGACAACCATATCAAATGTACCCTCGCACTGAAAGTGTGGAAGGATGTCATGTCGAAGTATGTCAGCACGCACCATTGGACATCATGAAGCGCTGAGTGAAATCTGACAGAGTGATGTCATAAAGAAGTTACATGAGGACATACTGAAACAATATGAAAATACTGAAGAGAGACAATGTAACTGAAGTGATAAGAGAAACGTGTACGAAATGATAAAGTAATCATGAATGCAACAGAAGGCAAAGTAACTTGCTGACCAATGAGTTTAAATACGCAGCAACTCAAGGTAGATGAGATGCATAGAAGCTTGCTGCAGAAGAATATATAACGTGGCCAGGTCAGCCATAGTTGGAAAATGGACGCCAGCTTGCTTTAAGATTCAATTCTATTACCTCAGAAACAGATCATGGTTGCAGAGTCAGGAGAAGTTTGAAGAACAACTTTGTGTGCAAAACAAAGAGGAGTCTCTGTTGGCTTGGGATCAAGGATACTATTTTTAAGGAACGGCTGCAAAGCACGAAGGGAGGCAGACAGATAAGCCATGGATGTGAGATATATTTCTCTTAGATTAAAGAAGAAGAAAACATCTGTTAGAGCCAAGTATTGGATAATTAAAAGTGTGTAAAGTATATAAAAAGTAGAGCGAGCAAGTCTCTAGAGGCCAAGAAGAACAATGACACTCAGTATAATTAAATCGAATAGCAATAAATAAGAGGCTGAAATTGACACATTTGTGGTTTATTCACATGTGACTTTTAAAGTCGAAAACAAGGGCTACTTATTAAGCCTCGGATGAAGATAATGGTGTGGTTTTACTCCCTTGAATGTACCAGAACAGAGAACCGGCTACAAGGTCAACTGCAGACTGGAAACCTTGGCTCATGGCCAGACTGATGAAAGATGATAGAGTAATTGGGATGTGGGGAGTAATCTGATGTGATTCAAGCACCTGGGTTTCGTTTCACTTGTGTGCAGCTAGCTGAGCCGAAAGTCCAAGGTTGGGTTGGAATGGCAACCAATCAGTGGGTCTATGGTCCAACCTGCTATACAATGTTGCATAGACCAATCTGCTGCCATTTTGTTAGCTATAATCAGTATTATATGTATTTAGAGGTAGTTCAAGGCGTGCCTCACAGACAAGACAGTCAATGGTGTACTAACCTGCATACATTCTATAAGTAAACATGTTTCCCTAACCAATCCCTCCCACTAATACGTTTTATGGTTTGCCTCGCAGGATGTCATAGATGACATATATTGTGGTATAAGTCCTCTGTGTAATCCAGTTTGTGTGTGTGTGCAAGAATCCGTCTGTCTGCCAGTTGACCCTGCTTTATTAAATTGAGAATGTACTTTGCCATATTCTTTGAGTCTGTCCGGTTATTTGTTTTGCGATCTTTATTGGTAATTCCATCTAGCACAAGAGACCCTCCAAGGTGCTAGAGCACATGTTGGTAGCGGTGCAGATGGTTCAGGTCTAATCGACCTAAGCCCAGAGCCAGATGTTCTGACTTTTGGCTGCTCCTGCCATTAGCCAGAAGACAGCGAAGTGTCTTGTGAAGAACGGCATGCAACAAAACACATGTAAAAAGGCATGTTCCCCTTTGACGTAATTCCTGTCCGGTCCCTGTAGGTGCTCCGCAGGTGCCCCGTGGACAGAAGGTGAACTGATTGGTTGAGGGAGAGTCGATGCCGAGTGACTTGAGCTGAGCCACGGATGTAAGTAGAACAGTGGCAAAAATAGGGGGAGGGACTGTGTTGTAAAAATATTACAGGGCCTGTAGCTATGGTTAAGCTGTTCAACCGATAGGAAGAGCACTTTTTGGGCGGCTTATAACTTGGTCCCCCATCCCCCGAATGAATCCTCACAAAACTTTGAAAAAAGAAGTATATGCCCAAGTCAGATCGATCCTGCAAAGTTTGGTGTGGTTTTGTCAAGGGTGGGAAAGTTTTATAGAGGGGTTTCCAACATTTGTGGTTTTTCCCATAGACGCAATGGAAAAATGTTTTTTCTCATGCCTACAGCCCAAACCGCTGGACGGATTTACTCCAACGTTGCAGCAGGAGCGACGGCTTGATCGGAAAGCGTGCGTTTGTACATTTGGTGTAAATCCGTCCAGTATTTTTTTTTTTAAACCTGTTTTATTAAACGGGTAGGAGCAAAGTACACCAACATAATAGTATTGTGGTCAGGAAACATAGGTAAGACCATCAATGAGACCCCTGTCCCTCACCCCCTCTCACCCGGCTCCTTCCTGTCAGTACCTTCCCCCTTAGGTGCCTCTCACCCCTTCCCACCTTGACCCACACACAGTAGTGTTAGGCAGGGTTTAAAAGTCAAGACAGGGTATTTGTAACCATACTTGAGGATCGGTGACCAGATTGTGTGAAATTGGTTGTCCCCCCGCCCCCTCTTGCTACAGTCACCTTCTCTGACACCTTCACAACCCAATCTTTTCCCCACCAGGGAATCCTGTCTGAGCCCTCCGGGGCTTTCCAGCGTCGAGCAATGGTGATGCGCCCCTCCAATAGCAGCTGTCTCAGTAGTTTAGAGTGCCCCCCAGATTTTGGATACACCCCCCCCCCGACTGGGAACCCCAGCAGCATAGTTTTGGGGTAGATCGGGAGTTTGCTCCCCATTATGTCTTCTATTGCCTCCGCAATAGATTTCCAGAATGACTGAGCACATATGGAAATATGTCCCTTGTGCCCCACAGTTCCGCCAGCAAGTAGGGGAGATGGCTGCCTGAAAATGGTGAATCTGGGTCGGGGGATAGTACCATCGAAATATCAATTTTAAGGTGCATTTGTTGTTTGATACACATCTGAAGGATGAATGGGATCTGGCCCAGATGTCCAACCATTCTGTGTTATCCAGCTGTAGACCCAGATCTGCCTCCCATCGGGACATAAAGTCCGGTCTGCGGGGCATTAACAGGTCCGGTCTCAGGAGTTTATATAGTCTCGAGATGCCTCCCTTGCCTGTGCCCCCCCCCAGATTGTTAGTTGAAGTGGACTTAAAGTGCGCATGGCTATGTGTTTGGTCTCGGGGAGTGTAATCCAGTGCCGCAGCTGGAGGTAGGGGGAACCTGTCCATCTCTAATAGGTGGAATTCTTTCTTGCATTCCTCAAACATGCGAGGCGGACCCCCCACATACAGCTGGGCAAGCATTTGTAATCCCCCCCCCCCCCCATTTCCAATTACTAAATGCCCCTGTGGGCATGCCCAGTGTGAAGGAAAGGTTGCCAAAAATTGTGGAGAGTGGACCTGTGCCTTTTGGTATTTTTTTCCCCTTTAGTGGTTTGTCCCAGACCTTCAGAGTGACCTTAGTTGAGGTAAGGAGCCGAGGCCATTGTTTCCGTAGCATATGTGGGATGAACGGTAAAGAGCGGAGATGGAATGAGCATTGTGATTGCTCAATTTCCATCCATTTCGGTGATGGTGTGTGAGATGTCCATGTCATGAGGTGTGTACGTTGAGCTGCCTCACTATATCTTCGTAGATTCGGGACCCCCAAACCTCCCAAGCGAGCGCCCCATCATAACTTTCATTGGGATTCTAGATTTTTTTGCCCCACCAAATGAAACCCAGAACTTTCTGTTGAAGGTGGTCTATTGCCCATTTAGGGATCACCACTGGGAGGGAGACGCAGCAGTACAAGAGGCGAGGGAGCAGATTCAGTGATTCGGCCCATTAAGGATATCTCCTGTTTAGCCCACCTGTCAAAGTCTTTCTGGAGCTCCTGGAGGAGACTGGGAAGGGGGCAGCATAGAGGTCAGCTGGCGAGGCCGTAAGTCGGACCCCTAAGTACTCAATCGAGTTGGATCCCATTGAATCGGGCAGAAGAGTCAGAGGGCAGAGATATCCTGCGGGGTCAAACCCACCGACAGGGCTACTGACTTCCCATAGTTTATCTCAAAGCCTGCAATGCTCCCGAAGGCCAAATTCCCGTTGGGCTGCTTTGAGGGATGGCTGGACTTCAGACATGGTGAGGAACACGTCATCAGCATAGAGGGAAACCTTATGTGAGGAGTCTTGGATCTGTACCCCTCTGATCAATACATTGCGTCGAATATTTTGGGCTAGTGGTTCCATGACCAGGGCGAACAAAGAAGAGGAGAGGGGGCAAGCCTGTCGCATACCACATGTCAGAGGGATTGGGGCTGAGCGCATCTGGTTAACCTGTAATAGAATGCTTGGAGAGAAGTAGTTAGCCAAGATCATGTTTTTAAATTGAGGACCAAAGTTAAACGCTTCTAGTGTCGGGTGTAGGAAGGACCAGTCTATCTTGTCAAAGGCCTTGCTGGCGTCTGAAGCCAATAGGGCCATTTTCCCTTTTCACTGTGTGGTAGATTCAATAACCCGGGAGGATAGCTCAGCGGCAACATGCTCGCCTTGGAAGCAAGACAACACGAAGCAACACAGGTTTGATCCTGGGTCCATGCTTGGAAACCTCTGGGCATTAAAGCGCATTATAAATACGCAACTAAGACAAAAAAAACAATTATGCAACTAAAACAAATAAAAAGCAATTGCTGTAACAACCCTCGATGCCCGCGGGCTGTGTGAGCGCTTTAAAAATGCAAAAAATCAGTCAAATCAAAGGTTGGAAGACCTTCTTATATTGTCCCCGGTCTTTCTCCCCATGATAAACCCTGTCTGGTCGGAGTCAATTAACGAGGGAAAAGGGGAGGGGGGGCTAGGCGGTTCGCCAGTGCCTTTGAATAGATGTTTGTGCCAATATTTAAAAGCGATATCGGCCTGTCGGAGGGGAAGTTTTGAGTTTTTACCTGGCTTGAATATCCAGATCATGGCTGAGGTCTGCATCAATGGGGTCACCATGCCCATTGCACCAAACGTGTTGAAGAGAGCTGTTGGGGGGAGCCAACTGGGCACTAAAAAGTTTTTTGAATTTCAGGGAAAATCTGTCTGGGCCCAGGGCTCTAGGTTTCAAGACTTTAATAACATTCTCCACTTCCTCCTGTCAAATTGGGGCTTCCACAGCCTCTACGTCATCTTTGTTTAGGTGCGGTAGGGCTGCAGCAACAATGTATTCCTTCTGCTTTGTGGTCGACCTTCCCGGATTCCGCACGTATTGTTTGTAAGAAATGTTCTTGTGCCAGGTGCAGTTTGTCTTGTTCCCCATAGTGGGTGACTCTGTGCTGATCTTTGAGGCTTACAATGAAATTCTGCTTTTTCGCCTTTGTCAGCTTTCTGGTTAGGAGGGGGTTGGCCTTATTGCCTTTTGCATAATAGCCCTGTTTCACTGCTGTTAGGGAGCGTTCCGTCTCTTCAGCATAGAGGGCCTCCAGTTTATTCCGGGCGATGCGAAAGGCTGCGTGGACTTTGGGAGACCAACCCTGTTTGTATTTACATTAAATCTCCAAGATTTCCTGTTCCAGGAGTTCCCTCATCTATTTCTTTCATCTATGGTATGGCGCCGTGTGTGAGATCAGTGTGCCCCTGATAACCGCTTTCATGGCATCCCAGGAGATTGCTGGGGAGGTGAGCTCTGTGGGGTTCTCTTGAAAGTAGAGTTTAATAGCTTTGGCGACTTCATCCCGTAGGGCCAAGTTGTTCAAGGTTAGCTCATATAGATGCCGCTGTGGTCTGGGCTGCGGGGCTGGATTCCAGGCCCTAGTCCGTAGGGATACCAGAGCATGGTCCGAGCGAACCTTTAGGGCGATGATCACTTCATCCGTACAGGACAGCAATTGCGGGGAGGCCAAGATCAAGTCAATTCGGGACGAGGAGCGATGGACCTGAGGAAAAAACGTGAAATCCTTATCGGCTGGATGCAGAACCCACCAGGTATCAACCACGTCCAGCGTCCTAAAGAAGTGCAGAATACCCAATGCCAACTTAAAATCTTTAGGAGACGAAGCAGAGGTTCTGTCCTTGTCAGGGTCCCCGTTGAAATCCCCTCCATTAATGTTTAGGCCTTCTTGAAAGGGGAGAAGAGAGGCCACAAGACCCTCGAAGTGCTCCTGGACCACATTTGGCACATATACAGATATCAAGGAATATAGCTGACCATAGAGAAGTCCCTTTATTTCTGATGAAATGGCCCTCTGGGTCTCTAATCGTGTCCAGCTCTTCAAAGGGGACAGCTCTTGCCATTAGGATAGCTGAGTGCCCTTTCTTAGTGCCTCTGTTACACTCACCTGGTCTCTGTGGAGGTATTGGGGCACGGTTGCAGCCCCCCCGGGAGTGAGGTCGCTCTGGTCTGACTTCACCCTCTGCGCTTACGTGGTGACTGGTGGTAATAGGTGATGCTGCTCAGGACTGCTCCTGCGTGGAGAATAGGGGGCGTGAGTATGCCAGCTTGTGCGCCTGATCCCCTTCCAGACCTCTTCTCCCAAACCGTGGTACCCGTGGGATGCGCTATCCCTGGAAAGCTCACCTGTTGATTAGTTTTGGCGAGCACTCCGTCCTGCTGCTTCTGGCAGGGGTGCTCGTATGATCTGGACCGAGTTCCTTTACTGGTCCCTTGCACGTGGTAGTCCAGTACTGCTGCGACTAAGCCACTATACTTCAGTTAAGTGTTCCTGTGTGCCTTTGTCTTTCCTTGTCTGTTTTTGTTGTATTGTAAAGTTCATTGTCTTGTATTGCTATCCGTTCCACTTTTGATGTTTGCTCTTTTTGCTTTCTTCCCTTGCAGGTGATGTTGCCTGCCCGGCAGAAGCTGCAGAGCTCGAGGCGGCAGCCGGAGGGAATACGGAACGAAGCTGCAGCGGTACAGTAGCTGGTAAGTTGTTAACTAAGGGGCATGAGGGGTTCAAATGTGGCGCGGCCCTAGGATGGATGTTCCAACCTTGTCTTTCTTTTTCTTCACAGGGTCTAAGTTCTTGGATGTGGAGTGTGGTGCTGCAGCGTTGAGATCAAGATCAGTGGATGTCAGGAGATGAGTCTGCAGATGTAGCGATGAAGCACCGGTTTCCTGGAGGTGAGTATGCAAGAGAACTCCTGGTTTCAAAGGTAAGTAAACTGGTCCAAGTGGCGGTGAGCGTCACGTTGCACGCAAGTGCACAATAACACAAAGCACTGGCCTTAAGGATAGAGCAGCTTATATAGCTGAGCTTCTGAAGCCACGCCCACCAGGTTCAGCCTGTCTGCCACACCCGATGAGTCAGCACATGAAGACCAGGCCTGGGGAGCCACACCCCGATGAGTCAGCACATGTGGATGTTCTCTGGAATAAAGGCTTTCAGCTCCTGGAAAGTTCTTGTAAAATAAAAGCACTCCTACACTGAAATAAAGTGTTCCTGCTCACATCTCTATATGAGCTTGGCGCCAAAGGCGGCAGGACTGTGTCCAGCCAGGGCCCCTGTGTTTATGGGTCCCAAAGAGACATAAGTGAGTCAAGTGACCCATTGCCCCATCACTAGATGGTGTGGTGTTTGTGTTCTGGGGCCTGTGGCCATGGCAGCCTCCCGAGGTGAACAACTGTTTTGGAAAATCCATGCAGCAAAGATGGGCAAAATGAAGGATGAAGATCCAGTATTCCCTGTTCATTCCTTGGACAAGCCTCTGATTGGTCCAGAGGCCGACGTGAGGTCCACGGACACTGGGCATGCTCGCTGATTGGATGCTGATGAGGGTGAGGTGTCAGATTTTTGGAAAGGCCCGCCATGCTGGATCGGCGGATGACTGCAGCTGACCGCAGACAGCGCACTGGTGAAAAAGACTGGAAAACACATTTTAGGTCTCTTGGTGGTGGAAGGAGGAGCTGGGAATGGTGGGGGAGTGAAAAAAGATATGGGACTGTTTTTGTAGGTTGAAAAAGGCTTGGCAGGTGTAGTAGCTGTCCGCAGACACCACAGTAGTTCGCGGACAGTGCCGTGAACAGACAGCTTGGAAAAGACATTTTGGGTTATTTGATTGGTGGAAGAGAGGTATGAAATGGTAGGGAAGTGAAATGAAGGTAATGTGGAGCTGTTTTTATAGGTGTCCGCGGACATCATTTTGATTGCAACGGGGTCAGGGTGAGTCGTATTACTTGATGGTGTGGTACGTACTTCTTATATAGTTAATTGTATTGTGGTGGTTGACGCTAGTGGCCAGATCCTGGGAGGCATTTCTGCAGGCATTATTTTTATTACAGGGTGGTCAGGGTGAGTTGTATTACTTGAAGGTGTATGCTACATACTTCTTATGTAGTTATTTGTATTGTGGTGGTTGAGTTGAGTGGCCAGATTATGGGGGGCATGGCCGCAAGAATATTTGCACTGGCCTCAACCACCACAGCAGTAAGATAATAGGAATATGGCCAGAATTACATTAGTAGCAATATGGGTATAGTAATTGTGGGTAATGTAGTGGGAGTACAAAGTGTTTGTAATATGGAAGAAGGATGTAATTGAACTGTATATGGTACTTATGATTACAGTACAATTGAGGATAATTGATGTGGATTCTTAGTGTTGTAGTGTTATGAAGCTGCAATCTCTAGTTTATTTTCTGTGGAGAAAAACTGTACAATTGTTTGAGGATAGTTCAAAAGCTGTAGTTGTATATACATTTAAATATACATTATATTTTTCATACCCTCATAAACAGTACATTGTAAGTACTAGGTTTGGTACAGCATTAGTGTATGGCACACTGCTGTTGTATTGACATTAAATAATCATTCGGTCATTGGGAAAATAAATCTGTACTGGATTAAAAAAACGATTACAGTTACGTGAGTGTAAGGGTGATAGTATGTTTGTTTGAAGGATGTTGTGCTTAAGGGAATGCTTTAAATAGTTGGATGCATGTTGGCGTATTCTGTTTACATTAGAGGTTAGAAGATGTTTTGTTGTATAAGAATTGAGAAGTGCTTTGCAATGAAGTGTGTTTTCCAAGTTGTTAGATACCTGTTGGTGTATTCTAACTGTTAATTGTGCTACAGTTTAGTGACAAAATTTGGGTTGTAGGAATATTAAGTAGGCATTTGTTAAATTTGCTGGCAACCTATGTTTTGGAGTAACAGGTATTGTTACATTCAAACCAACCACTTCTATTTTTGACATATGCAGTGTAGTGCACTGAAGTGGCTGTAGCACCAGTGTGGTATACTATACCTACTGTTGTGAAGGTTTTCTTTCCAAGAGATACTTGGCCGTGTGTGAAGCATGTAAGCTTACAATTCTTTTTGGTACCATCTACGTTGTACCTTAGAAGCATTAGTATGACATATTGGCTAGTAAATGTATATGGTGGAATGATTGTCTGAATTGCAAAAAGGGTATAGTATGCCATGATTTGCATTCTGCAGAAGCTGGTGGAATGGATTCAGAATTTGGTATGGATACATATACACATAGTTCATTAGAGATGTGGTCTTGTGAAGATTACATTTATAGGGATGTTTTTGGTTTCTGGTACTTGCAGTAAGTACATTAGGAAGTCTTGTGGATCTTCCTGCGTGTTTATGGTAAATGTTACCATTCCTGCACAGTAGTCCAATTATTGCCTTATACCTGAGATACTGTGTGTTGTCAGGATTATTTGTGGCATTTCTGTGAAGGACGAGCATTTGCAAACACAGCTGATCCCAGCCATTTAAGTAAATGTTGTGAAGAATTTGTGGCAATTGAAAGAGAAGATTCATTGTCACATTAGCATAACAATTTACTCTAGTTGTGTTTCTGAATTTAAATGGACCAGAGTTCTGTTTGTGGATCGTTTGATGGGCCTGCAGATGTTCCTGGAGAAGAGAGATGTGTGTGTTTCTTTTGTGATGGATGTGCAGTTGATTTTGTAGTAGACAGTTTGGTGGTTGTATTGTTGGTTGTATTGTTTGATGCAGGAGTTGGTTGTTGTTTTTTTAGTGGTACTGTTGGGAAATCTGCTATAGTTTCTGTTGCTTTTTCTATTATTTGTCTTTTAACACCAGGAGCAGATGTGTTTCATCCATATAGCTCATGTCTTAGTCTACTATTTAAGATGGATTTTGCATTTTTAGTAAGCAGCCCAGTTATAATGCTTTTTAAAATGTTAGCACATGTGAGGTCTGCAGACTGGTGCATGTTTTGAGTTAGTTCTCTGCAGAGAAAATGTTGCCAGAGATTTACTTTCCAATGCTGCTGATGGTATTGCAACATTCTTTGTGTCCTAATGTTTTGAAATAGGTTTCCATTTCACTGGTGTTAACTGTAGGACGTCCTTGAAAACAATTACATGTTTTCCTCCAAACAGTTCTCCGTAGTTGGCTTTTATGACTTCTTGTATTCTGAGAAGAATTAAAGCCAAGATGAGGTTGGAAACCATGCTTACTTCATCTATCAGGAGTGCTTTAATTTGTTTTAGAATTCTGCGTACTTCAGTAGCAGCTTCTGTGGACAATTTGTAGTATTTTAATTTGTTTTGATGTTCTGCGGGGAGGGGTACTAGTCGGTCTAAAGTTACACTGCCAATGTTGTAGGCAGCTAAAAGTGTGGGGGTTGTTTCTACAGCTGAAAGGTTGTTGTTTATTAAGTTTTGTAGAAATGTGCTGATTATCTTAATTAAGAATGTTTTGCCAGAGCCAGCTTCACCACCTACATACAGGAGCAGAGGTTTATAATTTCTACAGCTACAGGTTTTAGTTTAGATTGATACATGGTATCTTCTACCTAAGTCATGGCTATTACTGCTTCATTTACAATGAGTGGTTCTCCTGGTGGGTCTTGGCTTCCTCTAAGGGAAGGTTGACATCTCTCAGGAGTGTCTTTGTCTAGTTGAGCTTCAATGTCTTCCTCATTGGCGTTCATTGTCCAACATTTCTTTGTATTGTTTGAAATTGGCATTTGTCATACTGCTTTCATTTGCTTTGAATGCAGCTTCAAATGAGTCATAGTCACTTAATAATTATATTTCTTTTCTCCAGGGTTTAGAAAATTGGACTCGGGCCTTGTCATACAGTTCTCTATGTTGTGGGGATTTAAATGATGACTTTATATGATTAATTAGACTGGGTTTGGTGACTTTCACTAGGCTTCCTTCACAAGTTGGGACTGTATATTTGCCAATTGTCTCATTTGTTGTGACATTGTTTTTGTGGGTGTCGTTTTGGGAAATGTCTTACAGAGACGTTTTCCAAAGCAGTACTTCTGTTTGGGTAGTATGTGTCAATTACATTGTTTTTTTAAAATGTCCTGGCTGTTGGGATAATTTGTGGCTATGTTTTCTATCTCTTGGTAGGATTTTAGTACTCTTTACTGGGATGAAACTGGTCCTGGATTCAGACAATTTGCTCAGATTTGCCATGCAAGGCTGTACCTGTTTAATGGTCTGCAACTTCGTAGCACCTTTATGCTCTATGGGAGAGACTTTTTATACCGAAGCCATACCATTTCTGTGATAGTGTTTCGTCAGATAATGTCATCCCAGAGGTCCTTTAGCTCTGTTTTCTTAGCTTTGGTGAAATAGGCTCTGACATATCTTGCAACTGCAGTGGAATTGTCTCCAATGTATTATGTCTGTTTGCATTCCACAGGAGGGCAATGATTGGATTGTAATCATTGATGTACTTGGATGCTTCATCCCTTTTTAATGTTGTATGTATTTTGAGGGGATTTGCCTTTTGCTGTGTGTCTAAAAGAAGACATCAAGCTATGTACTTGTCCTTTTTTGCAAACTTGTCTAGGGAAGCCAAAGCGACATTTGGTATAGTATTTCCCTTTGTTTTTATATCTACGTCGGCAGTAATTGCCACATTTATGTTTTTGGAAGCGAAACACTTGTGTATGTAGGCCACTATTTGTGGTTTCTGAAGGGATGTTGCAGGTAATGTATTTTTAAATAAACTGTACAACAGTGGTGTCACTATCATGGCCAAATCTTGGAGCATCTTTTATCCACAAAAGCATGTGGATGTGTGGTGCTCCTCTGGATTGATATTCTTTTCTCAAAAAGAAATGTTGCACTTCTCCGAATGGAGGGGTAGTTTTATTGCAGATAAAGTGCAGCATGGCAATGAAGCAATGGTAAAAGTACCTTGATGCATTCAGAGGGTCAAGAGATCAGCGTTCTTCTGTTTTTTTATGTCTATTCCGTCTTTATTTTGGTTTGCAGTGTGTAGGAAGTTGTGCAAGTCATCCCATGTGTACTCTGCACAATGTAAAGTAAACCATGTGGGTGGCCTAGGTTTCTTATAATACAATGTACATCAGCATGATGTCAGAACCTGTATTCTTTTGTTCCACGCATGTTTGCCAAGAGATTTGTGATACTTGACTGCAAAACGACACCTTTGTCTTTTAGCGGATATGTTGAAGAAGTTAGAGCCTGTTTTTAATGTGTGTTCACTTTTGAAGAGAAGTTGGAACATGTATTTGACATTTTGTCTGAATCTGGGGTCTTCAGAATACATTCGTAAATAGCGATGTTCTGATGCACTAATTTGCATCGACCTTTCATCATATCTTCCTCCTTTTCCTGTAGGAAAGAGTATAGGAAAAGAACATTCTTTTACACGTTTTCCCCATATCCTCATTGGGGATCCTTTGGCTTGATGCATTTGATATGTTTCTAATGCATCGCCAATTGTGTCTTTGGAGCATAGTGGGTGATTTGTAAACTGGTCTAAAATGTTGGCTGCTGTAACAGGATCTACACATTCAAATTGGCCAGTTTCTGGTGACTCTTCAATAATGTGGTTGGTTTCTCTTAAGTTTTCCTCTATGTTTATATCTTTGTAGTATTCATTGTTTTCTTTTAGATATTGTAGGGCTTGTCTAACTTTGTTTAAGTCGACTAGTTGTTGCCAAATATGTTTGTTTTTTGTTGTCACACAATTAACTAGTACAATCAAAGATTGATCTATTGGCCGTTGTAGTACTAGAGTTTGTACATTTTCATTTAGATCCAATGGTAAATATACTACTTTGGCACAGATACCCTTTAGTAATTCGGATGGAGGTAATTTGGCTGATTTTGATTGAAGGCATATTGTAGCTTGAAATGGGTGCACTGTTTGTATTATAATGCTCTCGTACAAGTTAAGCTGTTGGAGAGCTTTTAGAAGTGGGAATATTTATAAGTTATAAGTGATAGCATGTGATGGCATTTGGTTATTGTCAAGCTTTGTTTTGCAGTACGTGCACGCTCTTGAGGGGTTACTTATTTTGTATTTAGCTTCTGCTTTAGATATAAAGCTAATTGGAACCATTGGGATTCTTCATTGTCTTCTATTTTGTAGCCAAGATCTACTATTTCTGTGCTCTTTTTTCTAAAACATTCTGCCGCAACAGACCCATATTTGGTCTGGTATTTCAGCCGATGTGTTTTGAAACTTAGCTATTTCTTTTTTGTATGTCTCTATTAGGACGTTGGTGTTTGAGGTTTTCAGTATTGTTTTCTAAAGGTACAGAAATATGGGGGTTTTCATTTCTTTTCACTCTCTTATACTGTACATTGGGCTAGAACCTTATTTATTCAGGTCCTCTGCCCCGTTGGTCCATTCATTTTTGCTTGTGACCCCCCTTTTAGGCGATCTTTTTATTAGGTTATCTGACTTTGTAATTACGCCCATTGATGGAGCGTTCCACAAATATAGACTGGACTCATGGAATTTATTTGGTATGGGATCAGTTATCTGTTTTTCTTGTTTAGGTGCCAGGTCAAGACTTGTACAGCGTTCTGCGACAATCCAGTACCATTTAACTCCGAAGACTTCAGGCCTTTGTTTTCCCTGATGAATTTCCACATAATTGATCCAGTAATGAAGATGGAAAGAAACATGTCGGTTTTTTTGATTGGTCTTATGACTGTTGTTTTGATCTAATTGTCAATTAATCTGACAAATTAAGTTTTCCAATCTTGAGAAACTTTACTTCTAGCAGTACAGTGCTTGCTACTGACTAGACTTTGTGAATGGTGCTACAACATTTTGTGTAAATAATTTTTGTACTTATGTCTATGTACATTTTGTGTATTTTTGTGATCACAATTGTATTTTATGTATGCTTTTTAGGTTTGTATGAGTGTAGTATGGATGGAGTCATTGGTGATGTGAGTGGGCCTGGTTTTGTTGCACACCATATGTGGTGAATGGTATGTGACCATTATTATTTTTTCCTGATTTTGTTTTTTTTTAGTAATTCCAGTTTTTGATATATTATGAGATTTTATAACCCTTATGGTATATTTTAATAAATCAATACATTTAATGTTCTAATATGTTTTGGATGTGAATTGAATCTTCTCACCTCCCATTGGGCGATGTACTTATTTTGTTTAGTTAACTATTGGTTGTGCTTAATCTTTTCAGTCTTGCCTTTCACCTAAACACGTTTTCATATCCCGGTCTCTTAGTTCTATATATACGTGTTTTCTCCAAGTACGGCCGTGGATATATTTTGCTTGGAGTCCCCCTTCTATTGTTTTTTGTGTTACAGGATTTTCGAAGTCACCTTCAGTTCCAAAGTATTTACCTTGGATGTGATCTATTTCTTGAAGGAGTTATTTGGTGTTAAATGTAGGAGAATGTTATTTACATTTTGCAGTTCTAGAGCAGGACTTTTTGCATAGTCTAGTCGATGCACAAGATTCCGTATAGTAGAATGATGTGTCGCTAACATGTTGATGTGGTGGAAAGTCCTTTTGCAAGCAGTTCCTAAAGTGCAGACTAATGAATGTCCTCATAAACCAGTGTGGCTGTGCACTGGACAGGAGTCTATGGTTGTAAAGTTTTAATTTTACTTCTGTCTTTTACTTTCACATAGTGATTGAGGAATTGTCATAAAGATTTAAAGGATTGTTGGCATACATTACACATTGAGCTGCATGTCCATTTGTGCACTGGATGGTTTGTTTTGGTGAAAGGAGCATTTGGTTCAAAATTTGTTGGACTTTTTTTCTGTAAGGATTTGTTTTGCCAAAATGGTTTGTTCCGCCATTTCATACCCTCGACCATTATTGTGTATGGCAATTGTTTTTGTTGTCTTTGTTTATAAGCTTCTTCATTGAAGTATGGTTCTGTGCTGCTTTTGTGAATCCATTCACCATCACAGAGGTTTGAAACATTCTCTATATTGACACTGCCCATGTTTAGAAGTACTTGTAATTTATTTAGTTAGTTTCATTCTGTTTAAAATCAATATAAACAATGTTTTCTTCAGTAGAAAAGCAGTCAGTTAGAGCCTGCAGGATTATGATTGTGAAGAACTGTACGGTGGAACATTTTTTGTAACATCATTTTTTTGGATTTTGGATTGCTTTACTGTGACTACGTTAACACTGGTAGATAGAGGATTGGGGTTCATTAGTAGGTCTGCTTTTCTTTGTACATACATTTTTACTTTTTGTTTTTGTAAGAGGGGCCTTACTTTCTTTAGGTGTGTCTAGTTTTATTTTGTTTAGTGAGGTTACTAGCTCTTTTGTTTTAATGTTCTCTATAAATTGTTTGAGGTGGATCACTAGATGGTGTAGTTTTAGCCTTATCTGCTCTACATTTTCTTTCTTTTCTACAGAGTTTGTTTAGTAGGCATTTTGTTGTGTCTGCTGGGAAAAGAGAAAAGTCGCATTGGAAAGTTGTGCAATGTATATGCATTTATGGTGCATGGGTGTGATTGTAGAGATAAATAGTGCTGTTTGATTGTGCGGTGGTAAATTAGGTGTGGTTGGGAAGGTTGTGAGAATGTGAGTGTACAGAGGTGTGATGGTGTTAGGGTTAGTGAGTAAGGCAGTGGTGGTGTGATGGAATCTGTATGGTCATTGTGCTGTTTTAAGGAACAGAGTGGGTGATGCAATGGTGGTGTGTAGATGGGAATAGTAAGAGTGTTAATGGTGGAATATAATGGGCTAGAGTGAAAGAAATGTTGGTTTGAAAAGGGTAGTCTTGGATAATATATACAGTGGAACTGTGCTGCTAGGATTACATATATATACCTGGTATATTACTGTAGTTATTTAGTCCGATGCGAAGGGTATTCATTTTTTGGTTGTTGATTTCATTTTTTGGTTGTTGATTTCAGTGATGTGCTTCTTTCCTGTAATTGTAAAAGAAAGTTAGTGGGGATATGTTGTAATAGCGAAGTACTTTTAGGAAGCAAGGTTCATATTTAGAATGGAAGGAGTGGTGGGGAAAAAGTTAATCAAATTGCTGGACGGTTAAAAATGGTTGCTTTTAGGAACATTTTCATTAAAGTTAAGAAATGTGTATGTGCATTTGTAGAAGCTGTGTAACAATTTGTAAAAGAGAAGAAAAGTTGATGGAAAAGATTTGAAGAACACTTTTAAATAGAAGTTGGTCTGTGGAAGGTTAGTATGTTAAAAGTATATGCATACTTGCCATCATGATGCATTCTAATCTGTGGGTGTTTATGTAGTCCTAGAATTTTTGTTTCCATTATGGGACTTGTAGTTCCACTTTAACCATTGTGATAGTTGGAATACAAGTCACAGAATGTAGAGTAAAAAGTGGGACTGCATAAGCAGCTGAAGATTGGAATGGGTTATGTTAGGAACTATACATGCACTGTGAATATATTAACCTGGCACACACTGTGTGCCAATTACAAGTGGTGTACAAATCTATTTTTATCTACTTTTACTTTGTTTTATGAAACTGACACCGTGCTGCTGTAAATGCAGATATGCATTTCTTTCTTTAAAAATAAATGCTTCCCCAAAAATATTTAGAAAAATCAGAGCATGTTCATTTGATGTACATGTGGCAGTTTTGAATCTTGAAGTTAGTTGGGTTTTTTTCTTTGCATTCTGGGACTTGTAGTTTGTGTTTTATTACAGCAGAATTGGAAGTGACAGAATGCAAAGGGAAAAAGAAAGACTTAGGAAGCACCAATACGATGTATGCATGTGCTGCCATCCTATTAAACTGGCAGACACCAAGTGCCATTTAAAAATGTTCTACAGATGTATTTCATGTGCATTTCCCTTATTTTATGAAACAGTAACACAGTGCTACTATATATGCACATATGCATTCTTTAACCTTCATCAAAAGGATTGTAAATAGAAACAGTTTTAAGCGCAGAGCCTTTCAATTGTTCGCTGCTTCATGTGAGCAGGTGACAAATGCTGGAATGCATGGCATTTGCTATAGTGGTTATATAAGAGAATACGCTTATTGAGAGGCATATTGCAGGGTAAGTAGCAGGAACACGCACACACACACACGTGTACACACGTGTACACACGTGTACACGTGTGTACACACACACACACACACGTACACACACACACACACGTACACACGTGAAAAAGTTGAAGAAAACATTTCTTTAAATATAAGCATACCTGTACTATGTTCTGTTAGATGCAGATCTTGATGAATCTGGAAATAGAAATCTTGGACAGCTGTAGAGTACTTTTTTAAATGCAGATATATTTCATTAATAGGAGATGTGGACTCAGAGTTCAAGTATACATCTGAAGATTTGAAGGGAGATGACAGGGTTAGGTGTAGGGGTTTTGGATGTGCGACTCCTTGAAAGCAACCAATGAGTGAGTGTTAATAACATGATAGTGGAAAGGGTAGAAGGGCTGCCCCTGTGCTATGGGACCTGTGGACACTGTGTAGTCTGTGGATGGCACGTGCCACATCAAGGTCTTTTGGGGATGCCTGGCATGGAAAGGGGACTGTGGGGATTAGCCAATAGGGTTTGCTGGTGGCGTGGTGTACAGGAAGAGAGCATAGTAGGAGTTCTGTTTGCAGGAGTTGAGAGCAGTGACCATGGTTATGTGTTTGAGAAGGTAGACTGTGGATGCTGGGGGACTCTTCAACGCAGTCCAGTCATTGAAGGTATATGCTGATAATCATGGCATCCTTGGAAATATTGAATTGGCAGAAGTGGAAGTTTTCTGGCATGCAGTTTGTGGTTTAAACTGGACAAGCTTGCTTTCATTCTGTGAGAGTATGGCTCACTTTAAATGCCTAGACATTGTGAGCGTGCATTGTGGAGGGGACAGTTTGGCGTTTGTGACTCCAGTGTCTTTGCAAGTTGCGCTGAAGGATTTCTTGAAAAGCCTAATGCAACTGTTTCCTGCTGCTCAGATTATTTTTTCAAAAATAAATCTGAAGTGCATGTGGAGATGTCCAACAAACTTTTTCAGTCCTCAAATTGAAGAATCAAGGCAGATTTTGTCCAGATGGAGTTCACTTCACAGATGTTGGAAATGCAATTTTCCTTTTCAATCTTAGGAATGCATTGAAGAAGTTCCTGTAAGGAAATTGTAAAGGAAGATGTAGAGTGTAAAGTACTATAGAACATAAAAGGGAAAAAGGTGTTTGTTAACAAACCCCCAAAAAAGAGAAACGTTCTTTTCAGAGTCACCACTAAAGATTAAATAACTTAAATTGTGTTTAATTCTGCCCCTCTTCCTTTTGATGGCTGCGACATCCGCATACACTGCAGTAGTCCATGGACGGCATGTGCCACATCCGGGTCTTTTAAAGTTGTCTGACATGGAAAGGGGATGGTGGGGATTAGCCAATTAGGTGTTTTGGTTGTGGTTTACAGGAAGAGGGTAGTAGGTGTTTTGTTGTGTGTAGAGAAGATGGATGTGGCTAGTGCTCAAGAAAAGCTTGCTGTGTGGATGATGGGTGATTGTTGGGTGAATAATTTGAAAAGGTACACTGAGTTGTGTGCATCTCTGGCACTATTGGTTTGGAAGGAGTGGAGGTTTGCTGGTATACAGTGTCTGGGCTACACTGGATGAATCTACTATCATTTTGTAAGACTACGGCTCACTTTCAATCCATACTTATTATTGTTCTTCATTGTGTAGGTAAAAGTTTGGGGTATGTTACTTCACTATATTTGCAGGTTGCATTAAAAGATATGTTCTGAGGCTTAATGGAACTATTTCCATATGCAAAGGTTATTCTTTCAGCAATACATCCAAGGGAAGTGTGGGGATGCCCAAATGTGTTTTGTGCACAACTAGAACAAGGTTTTACGCTCACCTGGAGGCGTCGATCTGAACTGGACAGCTGCGGTCTCCACCAATGTGACGCGTAGGGCCGAGATGACAGACTGGACTGGCCCACCTAGCTTCGTTTGCTTGGCCCGTAGGAATATTCTTCTGTAAATGGAGAAAGGGAATTAACCACCCGTGGGGTTGAGCGTAAATCTCCCCCACCCCCGCTGTTCTCCCCACAGATCACCTTTGATGTCCCTGCTTATCGTCTCAGCTGATGGTTTGAAAAGATGAGCTCTCCATCCTGCATTGAGCACAGGGGCGCGTTGATAGCCAGTTGCTTCACTGGCTCGAAGGAATTGGTGAGTTCCAGAATAATATTGACTCTGAAAAGTATGTAGTTCGTAAGAGTTCACATGTTTGACTTTCACTCTTGTCTGATTCCTTGCAGTTTGGAGCTTGACCCCAGCGAAGAGTTCCTCGTGGTAGCTGACTAAGGATTTGGCTTATCCTACACAATTCAATAAAATAAGGCCAGAATGTAACCTGTGGCTTGCTCCCTTATTCAGGTGTGGAGAGAAAATATGAAGTTTGGGGGAATAATGCCTTCGGCGGTAAAATTAGGTAAGTCTATTGTGGTGAGAAGAGTTCCCCTTGTTTTTCCCTTCTTCTCACCTTGTCCTTTTGTTCCCCTTAGGGGCCAGGGTACGGTGAGGATGCAATGGAGACAGCGCCGACCCGTGAAGAGGAATAGTACCCCCGACGGTAATCAGGTAAGTCTATGGGGGTAGTTACTATTGCCTCTGTTTATTCCCTTGGCTCACCTTTGCTGTTCTTGTGTTCCCCTTAGGTGCCAGAGTGTGGTGGGAACGTGCAGAAGGATGCGTTGGATCGTGAGGATGCTGCGAAGGCCGGTGAGTTCAGCGCGGCGCTGCAGCAGGCGAGGTGGCGCGTGTAAAATGCTTCTTTCTTCCAGCTCAAAGGCGCGGTGGATCCGGAATTCAGGTAAGGATCGAAGTTTTTGCTCTTATTCTAACCTCTTCTCCTTCTGTTCCTCCCTGTTTTCTAGGAGCTGCAGACTCGAGGCAGGCGTGGCAGAAGACTGGATGCAGGCTTGCAGACACGGTGAGCGTTACGCTGCTGGATGCAGAATAACGCGAAGCGTGTGCTGCTCTTCGGGAGTGGTTTAAATATCCTCCAAAGTTGTCCCAGGTAAGTACTCCTCCCCAGCCCCACCAGAGTAAAAAATAGTCCCTAGGTAAAATAGTCCCTTCCAAGCCTCATTTGGCTTGGAGCTCTGCAGCATGGTCTGCAGCAGGTAAGTTCTACTCTGAGCCTGGCGCCTATGGCGCCAGGACTGACTCTCCATATGAGCCTGGCGCCACAGGCGCCAGGACCGCACCCAAACAGCCCTTAGCAGGGGTTTTTGGGCTTGCTTAAAATAACTTGATGCCTGCTTCTGGGGTTGCTGGACCTGGTCTGGTTCCCCGGGAGTAGGAATCATGACACAAGGTGGGCAACTTGTAAATAAAGGTGTATGTGCTTTTTTTAAACTGTGTGGGCATGGCATCCTTTGAAAATATTAAAGTGGACGCTGCAAACTATTTTGTGATGGAGTACATTTTACTGATTATGGGAATCAGATTTTCCTTGTACATATTAAAATGCACTGGGAAGGTTTATGTGAAAAAGATGTACAGTGCATATGAAAACATTTGTAAGTCGTTGTAGGAAATAAAAATCAGAAAAGCAAAGAAAAAAATTAAAACTGAAAACCCCCCAAAAAGGTTATTTTAAAAGCCACCAGTGTATTATAAATTGTTTCAATTAAGTGTGAACCTCCCCACCCCCCTTCAATTGGATGATCTGTCCATGGAGTATGCGGTAGTCCGCAGACAGCACATGCCACATCCAGGTCTTTTGAGATTGCCTGGCACGGAAAGGGGACTGTGGATGCTCCGGACAGTCGAGGTGTCCACGGACATCGATGGAACATACAGTCTGGTTACCTGGTGTGTGGTGTCCAGGAAGAAAGGGTAGCAGGAGCGTTGTTAGTAGGAGTTGTGAGAGAATGGAAAATAGCCATGGCAATGTCTTTCAGCAAGCAGTGTGTTTGTGTTTTGGGGGGACTCTTGGGTCCACTGGGTGAAGGTATATGATGAACCTTGTGGAATAGCCAAAAATCCCTAAATTGGAAGTGTTCTGATATGGAGTGTGAGGCATGAAGTGGGTTCACTTGCTCACATTTTGTGCAAATATGGTTCAGTTGAAACACCCAGACATTATCATTCATTGTAGTGGGAACAGTTTGGGTAACGTGACCGGAATTTCATTGCAGTTTGCAATGAAGTACACATTGGGAAAGTTGAAGGAAATTGTTCCCTAATTCAAAAATTATTTGTATATGCATTGCGCAGAGAAAGATGTGGATGCGTTCCAGTTAAGTTGTTTCCGCAAATGGAAAAAGCGAGGCTCAATGTCAATAAAGCTGTGTGTGCTTTTGTTCGCGATGTTGGCATGACATGGTTTCATAATGAGAACATTACATTTTATAGGGTCAACATTTTTCACCGAGATGGAGTTAATCTAACTGATGTGTGTAATCAGATTTTTGTGGAAAAACATTCAAAATGCTTTTAAGCAGTTTTTGTGAAGTGAGAAGAAATAATTAAATTCATCGTCCCCGGACATCCTTCATGCGGGAATCGTAAGGCGTATGTGCCCGGTGTCTATAGTACATGTGTGGTGTCCACGGACTGATTAAAAGTGTGTCACACGAAAAAGGACATGTCTGGACATTCCGCCTGTCCGGGGACACCTCCATTTTAAGTGTCGACACCTCGGATGCGCCCCCTGATTGGATGGTAAAAAGCGTGATTTGGATGGTGAAAAGCATGAGGTGTGTCATTTTTTTGGGGAAAGCCTGCCATGTTGGCTTCGAGGACACTGACCAGTGTCCGCAAACAACGCGGTAGAAACATTAAAAAAGACAAGATTGCACTAGTCAAACTAATGAAACTATGTCTGGGGGGTGAGGGGTGATGAGGATGGGATAGGGTTAAAGTGACCAAGTCCATTGCGGACCGGCTATGTGGTAAAGTTTTTTGAAACTGGGATAGGTTTGAAAGGGAAGAAAATTGCTTGTGGGTATAGGTTTTTTTTAAGTATAAATAGTAAGTACATAACACAGTGAAATATCTTTGGTGTCTAGGCAATGGGCCTGACTGTCCTGTCAGCCAGGAGAAATCTGTACTGTAATTTGCTTATTGAGACATAAAGCATGACTGAAGCTGTAGGTTTGAATGTGAAAACATATTCTGTTACAGCCTGAAGTGGTGGACTAGATTACAACAAACTTGTGTAACGAGCATTAGCAAGGACCTGAAAGGATGTTTTTGGAAACATGTCTTGTGTTTTATTTTTCCAAAGTATAAGAATGTAATAAGAAAAATTAGTAATATACATTTGGTGTCTGTGTAGTGAGCGTGGCCCCCTGCAAATGCAAATATGTACTGATTTGCTTATTGGGGAATGCTCCATGGCTGAAGCCTATGCCCCGTGGATTTGGAGACTGACCATTGGTTACATTATTATGGTATAGTAGACACTGACCTAGGATGCAGTGTAGGTGCAGTGAATAATAGGAGTGGTTTAGTTCGGCTGGGGTCATGATGGAGCCTTTATGCTGTAGGCAATTGAACGATGATTTCCATCCCCATCATACACTGCTGATAACAACAGACAAGCGTTGCAAAAAATGTTTCTTAAATTAGCTGTATAGTTCTTTCATATATGTGGAAAGAGGAATTATTAATAACATATATACAGTGATGAAACACCATGAAACATTTTTTGAATTGGAAGAAAAAAACTTTGTTAAAGGGATGCTATAGTTAAGATGCATCCCAACCTTGGAACTCCTCTGCTCCAGTAGTTCCCCAGTGGCGTCCCACCTTGGCATTTGCCTCCTGGATTCTCATGAGCACGTGCCCATCCATGCTGCCCCTTCTATTTATGCACTTCTCCCACTGCACAATCCATATGAGCATTGTGTACAATTCTTTGGAATAAGTAAGGGAACTGTAGATGGAAAAGATTGTTAAGTGGCAGTTGGTGTGTGGAAGCTTAATATGGTCATAGGTTCTCTCTTCGGCTTCTACAGGCTGCTGTGGAAAGGGAAAAGGGACTCTGTATGGAGCCCCGCCTTCCCTTTCCATGGTGGCCATCGTGGAAAAGGATTTTCCTTCCTACAGTGGGATGCTATGCGTATCCCGTTCTAGGAAGGAACATTTTTTTTTTATTTTTATTATAAACACCCCGGTTTACTGCTTGGGAAACCCGGGGTGCTAATAGCATGATAGCATGGGGGATAATGGTACAGAGCCCTCGTTATCCACCCTCGCTTCACTTGGGTCAATAACTTGGGCTGCCGGACCGTTATCCCCTGTTCCAGTGGCTGGAACGGGGGATGAACGCCACATTATTTCCATTAGCATAACACAAAATGCTAATGGAAATATTGAAAAATCTTATTGAGTCTTTGTACTTTACTGAGAAATGTAAAGTAGATGGAGTCTATAAGATTATTTTTTTAGTTCTATTATCTAACTGTGAAAGGTGGTTCTTAAAGGAACCTTTTTATTTTTTTTAATTCTTTTTTTGCAGGAGTGGGTAAAATGTAAAGTGGGCAGGAAAATGAGGGAAGTGGCACCAGACACTAATATAGAGGGTCAGGTGGGCAGGGGAAGATGTTGTGCATGTGTTACATCTTATGTAGGGGGCAGTGTTTCTCATGCTCCTTGATTACAGTTTCAAAAGCACTTCGGAATTGCTCCTCCTGCAGAGTGGTGTGTTGCAGTACATACAGAGGACTGTTGTCTTCGAAAGATATGGATCAACAGCCTCTTTTATTGCTTGCAAGGTAGCTTGTGGAATTTTGTCTCCCGCGGAAGTAGGCTGTGTGGTTATAGTATTGGGAGGAACATGAGGTGGAGGAAGACAGGCTGCTACTTGCTAACAAAGGAACAACCTTTCTGAGAGCATTGCAGTGGTTTGATTGGGTGTGGTGTGGCGTGGCGTGGCATGGAGGTGGTCCCGTAGGAGTACTGTCCAGGTAGTCCGCGACTGAGTACAACGTTGCACACTGTGTGTTTCAATTTGGCAGCTTAGCCTTTGGTACATTCCCAATAGTGGTAAAGAACTGCAACACCCATGATTCTCTCTGGATGCTAGAGGTAGGCACTTGCATCTTCTTGGTCCTCTTCATTGTCTTTGGAAGTACTGGGCTTTTTTGTTGTGTAGGTCCTCCAGCTGGTGGTGGTGGCTCTTGGTGAGGAGGTATGGCAATGGCTAATGCCATTTTTAAGATAAATAGCATTTTGTTAATATTCTTCCAAGTATGTGCTCTGTACTAGACTGTTAATTGATAATGAGTAAGAATTTATCAAAGCGCTGTGCAACGGTACATTTTGAGTTTGAAAGTTCCTAGATCAGCAGAAAATGCAGTTCTGAACTGTCTGCGAAGTGCGGATGCCTTCGCGAACACGTCATCATGCCACGTGCATGCAAGGTCAAGGGAGACTGTCCAGAAAGTCTGCAGTGACGTCCGACATTTCCGGACGTCGACGAATGGAAAGAACAGTGGAAAAAGTTGCGAAAAGTGTATAGAAGTGTTAAAAATTATGCTAGAATGTGGAAAATGGAAGAGTTTTGAGAAGAAACTTTGTAAATTGGACAAACATGTTTCTATATTAGGGTAAGTATGATATTAATAAGTTGTAGGAAATTAGCATGCACTGGCAAAAACCCATGAAATTCACTGAAAAATCTTTGTTTAAGGGATGTTATGGTTACAAGTAAAACCTCAGAAATTCGCCAGTTATGGTAAGCTAAGCAACCATAACTCGTGCCACCACAGTGCACTGCTAAGACTAACACCCAGGACATCAACAATGATATCACAAATTGAATTGATGAAGGGCATGCACTAAAGAGACTCCAAATAGGGGTGTTTAGGATTCCTGAGGCAATGACAACAAGAAGATTGTGCATCAAACTCCAAGATGGAGCAAAAATGAGATGAGATACATTTACTTAAAATAGTAAAGGAAGGTGCACAGAGAGGATTTCAAGAAGTGCACATGTACAGGGTTATAATGTGTTAGTATAAAGCGTTTTTGTTGTTGTTTTTAAACTAGTAGATACAAAATGATACTAAACAAATCAAGGTGATTATTAAAATGTTTTAATCAAGACATTGATGTCAATCAGGATGCTAAAAATCAAAGGAAAATAATAAACAAAGCAGATATTCTTAAAATTTCAACGATAAAACGATATATAAAAATGTATTTAAAGTGTAAACGAAGGAACACAAAGAACATTGTTGTGTAGAGTTTTAAAAAGCAGATAAAATATTTTGATTTTCAGGTAATTAAGCAGCAATTGATGGTGCCTGCTCAAATTGGTCAGTGTGGTTTATTTGATAACATAAAGAGAAGAATAAAATATTGGCTAAGTATAGACAGTTGAAATTGACTTGTCACCATGGGTGACACTCCTCTTCTACACTTATGCAGGACATTACCAAGATATACAGCTAAGATAAGGAAATATCATTTGGAATGGGTCTGAGGCATGACTAAGAAGACACTGCGGCCCCAGGAGGGTTTGTTGTCAAAAACAGTATTGCGACTTATGACAATGTATTTGCATACTACATATAAGGGAAAGAAGTTACAGAAAAGGTTGGCTGTTCTAGAGGTATGGAAGATGTAACAGTGTGAGAAAGAAGATCCAGCTGAGACGGAGTGGATGCTTAATCAGCATAAAGGGGAGGATAAAATGCTTTCGGCTCCCCTTTCCCTTCCTGAAAACAAGAGTGTGGAAACAGAGGAGAAGGGATTTTATCCTTTAAAGAAATTAAAAGAAGTGGCGGGATACGTTAATCTGACATGCGAGCCCCCACTTACAGCAGTGAGGACATGTAAGAGAGTAAAAGCAGAGAACGCAAATATATATCGACACATGAAAGTAAACAGCGTGATCAGAGGAAGGATAGGTACGATATACAGATGGAGATAGAGCAAAAAGCAAGGAAGAATAGCTAAATAAAGGACAAAGCTAAGGGAATAACAATAGAACAGAAGAAATAGATGGGAGGACAGATATTACTCAATCTGGATGATAAGGGCATTGATGGGGTTCGAGAGAGAGAAGAGCGGGAAAAGGAAGAGAGTATATAAAGAAGAGCATGAAAGAGAACGTAAGCGAAGGGAAGAACAAACAAGGTACAAGGCAAAGAAAGGAAAGTGACTAGAAGTGAAGCGACAAAAGGTGGTAGAAGTGCAAATAATGTAGCTTGCAAGGAAGGCGAGAGGAAGATGAATTAGGAGAGATGGGGAGAAGGGAACAAGAAATGAACAGAAGTAGAGGAGGGACTAAAAGATGACAAGATAGATTATCTATGTCATAGAAGCAGAGTACCGATCAAAGCAGAAAAACAATTTGAGGAGGAGAGAGGGTCACAACAGCCCCACAGGGAGCTGCAAGGAATACAAAGAATACCAACATGGGCTGATGTATAAGATACAGAAGGTGTAGAGAAACAATTTGGGGATTTATATGGGCAAATGAGGGATAAAGAAGGGCATAAAATCCAAGAGAATGTAGAAGGACCTTTTTGAGGGAAACTGGAAGAAGGCTAGATGATGTCATAATAGAGCATAGATCACTGTCTTTAAGTAGACTAGATCTTGATGATGCAGATAAAGATAAGTCATACAAGCTCGGCATAATAATGCCAGACGAATAAAGGGATGAAACCGAGAATGTGCGAAGAGAAGGCGCATGCAGATTTTCAAAATAATTGAGTGTAGAAAAAGAGGTACAATGGTCAGATGTAGAGGGCCCCAAAGAGAGAACACCAGAATTGACACTATACACTGAGCGACCACAAGCACGATTGTGCAGTGCAGGTGATGTATTCCTGTCTTATGTAAGCAGATTAAGGGCACTACCAGGACGGAGATAAAACAGTGAGACTAGCCCTGCCTGGAAAACGGAGTGAACACAGGTGTGATTATGGACCAGGATTTTCACAATTCCCATTATTAGAGAAAGGGGGAGGACGGCCACAATATATACCATGGCCACAAATGGATAAAGCCAATTTAAGATGTCAATTACTGAGTTTAACCTCCAGTTAGCTGTAGGTGACATAAAAGGCTTGCTAGCAGCAATTATAGGGGAGAGAGCTGATGACATTTGGTAGGGAGCACCATTTAATAATTGCAGAGCAGGTGTATAGCGGGTGCTCAGAGTACAATACCCCGATAAATAAGATATGGGTGCGATTATGACTAGGAGTGAAGACATCCTCCCCATTCTCCTAGTCATAATCGCACCCATATCTGTTGCTTATATTCAGGATATTCAAGAACACTGGCACCTTGAGATTTGTGAACCGTGGGATAAAACTGTTGCATTACTTTACTTTACCACATTTTGTGTCAGGGACTGCCCGAACCAGTGCAACAGCAAATGAAGAAATGGGTGGGAATGGAAGTGAAGCCATGGCGAGAAATATAGTTGACGTTTGTGCATCACTGCTGATTGAAGCAGGAGAAGAATAAGAAGAAAGACGAAAGTAGGAAGCGGGAGGAAGTGAAGTTAGTCCAGAAGAAGTTGTCAAAAATAGCCATAGAGGGAGTGGTATTGACAAGTAATGAAGGTGGGGTGATGCAGGAGATGCAATCAGTGTAGCAAAACAATATAGTGTATCCCACAGATCTTAGTGGGTAAGATTTCCGGCAAGAGGAAGAGGGAATGGGCCAAGAGGACAACGAGGTGGATTTCAAAACCCTCAGGGGGAGAGGAGGATTTAATGGTGGATAGTCACAACAATGCTGGAATTGCAGAAGACTAGGACACATAGCCAGAACATCTAGAAGCAGAGGAGACCTGCAGCAAAATTGGCAAGCTCCAAAAGGGAGCATAGGCTATGCTCTGCAATATAATACAGAACCACAGGAATAGTATGCCCAAGATCACACACAGGTTCAGACATATGCGCTGGCACCATTATAAATGCAATCACCATAAGGACAATCTCAGCAAGTACCCATGCAGGCACAACAAGTACAAACACAGCTAGTACAGACACAGCAGGCAGGCTATGGTGCCACAATGGAATAGGACTACAAGAGTCCAGCAAGCACCTGCACCCAAATTAGGGAGTGTGACTGTGGTGGGAGGAATTCCTTTCACGGGTACAGCGGTGAATGTATATCCACAATAGGACAGCCCACAGAGCGACCTGATGTGTTCAGTACTATCAGTGACACCAGACCCTCAAGAGGAACCACGGCTCAAGGTGATGATAGGAGGCAAGACATTTTCATTCCTTGTGGACACTGGAGCAACTCGTTCCTGTGTCCATGAGGGGAAATATCCAATGTTGGCTATTGCAATGAATGCGCAGGGGTTCTGTGGAGCGATACGTTTAGTTCCTTTTACAGACAAATTGCCAATATCTATCGGAGAACACAACATGTCCATGCCATTATTATATTCTAGACAAACGCTAGTTAACATATTGGGGCGTGACTTCATGACAAAACTTAACATGACGATATTTTTAACTGATGAAGGAATAGTGTGTTCCACTCCAGGGATATATTATATGAATGTGTGAGGGAGTTTATATTAGCTTTTACAGGACAGAAAGCATTGCAAGGGTTCCCTTTGGACCCAGAAGTATTTTTGTATGGAGAGACTGTTTGTTTTATTATCGTGGTTACCCAGATTGATAGGTAAACTATTACGAATACCTGATGAGTTTTTGTTCAGACCAGAAATCCCTATGGATGATGAAGAAGGGCAGATTATCCCCTTGGAGTTAGAAGCAGCAGTGGTCAGAGAGGAAAGGGTGGTTCTTTATGGGACAGATGATGAGGGAAGAAGATGGAGAACAGTGATGGCCCTCAGTGAAGCATTTAGGCTGACAGATTTGACAGATGAGTTGTTTAAGGATGAGTACTCAGATGATGAATTGGTATTTTTCATAAGTCTTACTTATTGGATAAAAGTAGAGAATAGAGAAGTACCACAGAGAATGGTGTTGGTAAAATAAGAAACCATTAATTTTCCAGACAGATTTAGAGAAAGTGCCAAAGATTCTATGGACCAAAGGTCCATATGACGTGGATGTAATAAAAGGAGTAGTAGCAGTTACAATCAAGCTTAAACCAGGAGCACTTTTGCCATGTGCAAAGCAATGCCCCATGTACAGAGAGGCAGATGAAGGTATATTTGAGACAATTTCCGCTTTGATGAAGCAAGGAATATTGCACCATCCGATTCTCCATGTAACACGACCAGCTGACAAGGGCGGGGCAATAGTTATACAAGATACAGAACAATATCATCAGGAATGTTTACGGCAACTGGCAGATCAAGATACATACAAACAACTCACACAAGACCCCACAAGGAACATTAAGAAGGATCTGGAACAGATATTGGAGACATCATTAGAAAATGAATGGATTACCAACAAAACGAAAGCCTACTTACAGACCGCATATCCCAAAATGCCACACCTATATCCTTTACCCAAAATACACAAACAACCCACTGGGAAGGCCAATTGTGGCCGTCACAGAAAGCATTTTGCAGCCATTAGGCACCTACATCGATTATTTCCTTCAACCAATAATTCAGCAAACATCAACCTATGTGAAGGATACAACACACTTTCTCCAGATTTTGGAACAAATTGAACTAACAGGTGACATACTGTTTACCATAGATGTAGCTAGTTTATACACTTGCATTCCTCATAGTCTTGGCCAAGATGCGGTAGAAAAGCTTTTATTGTAAGCTGGGTCGATCGGAGCCAATAAGGAGTTTCTCATAATATTATTGAGATTTATCTCAACTAACTCATGTTTTAAATATAACGGCGTTTACTACAATGAAGTAACTGGGACAGCGCTGTGTGCAATAATGGCGCAAGCATACGCAAACTCCTTTATGTATGACTTTGAAACTACCCACATAATTGAAAATGCACGATGGAAGAGTCACTTGAAGAAATGGGTACGATATATAGATGACGTTTTTGACATCTGGTCAGGAAACAAAGAAGTATTGGAAGAGTTCTTGGTATATCTAAACAACATAGACAGGCGTATATAATTCACCATGCAGATAGGAAACCCAAACGTACATTATTTGGGCGATCAGTCATTGAAGGTCACAAGATTGCAACAACTCTCTACACTAAACAAACTGACCAAAATAATCTTTTACATCGAAGGAGTTTTCAGCCTCCGAGCATTTTGCGTAATCTACCCTATGGTCAGATGTTAAGAATCAAGAGAATTGTGAGCGATCCTATTGAGTGCGAAATACAACTTAACAAACTACACACAAAATTACAGGACAGAGGCTACCCAGAGGAAGATTTATCCGCAGCAAAACTCAAAACTAATGTACAAGATTGTGCACAACTACTACAAAAAAGACCTGAACGAACTAGTCCAGGTGTAGTGTTTGTAACAAAATACTCGATACAGAGTGGTCAAATGAAAGACAGTATCCTCAAGATATGGAGCATTCTCAAGAATGACAACAGAATCAAAGACCTTTTTGAGAATCCACCTCTTTTTGCTTACCAAAAAAGCAATAATTTACAGAACTTACTGGTAAATACACATAGTCAAAGTAAATGAAAACTACAGGATAAGCATCCAGGAACGTATCCATGCATGAGTTGTGGAAATTGCAATAATGTCATGAAAGGATCCACAATATCACACCCCAGAACTGGTGAAAAAATAAAACTCAAACAGCATGCTACTTGTCTATCAGAAAATGTTATTTACACCATTAAATGCAGTGTGCAAAGTACTACGTAGGAGAAACCGCCCGCAAAGTACAAGTCCGTATGAATGAACATAAATCATGTATTTGACTAAACAATCAGACATCGGCAGTGGCTAGACATTTTCAAGAGAATGGTCACAAAGTCACCCAACTAAGGTTTGCAGTATTGGAAGTTATACCAACGAGAGGGCAGAACACAGACATGAAGAGATTAAGAGCGCAAAAAGAAGCGCTCTGAATTGAAAGACTTTACATGCTAGCACCAGAAGAAATGAACGAAGAGTTTGATCTAAGTTGCTTTTTATGAATCTAGTTGATGTACACAACTATTATTTAATCTTTTTCTTCACAGGTATTGTCTAAAGTAGTGACAATATACAAATGGAATTTAGATGTATGAGGCATGTTACCTGTGGGAAGGTGTTATACTAATTCTCATTTGTATTAACTACACATACCTGTTTGAAATAATAAGTACCCACATTGAACAAAGCCAGTTGTTAACTTAATTTGTTGCAGGGAGCAGTTAACTTTCCCTTTGCAGTTGGATATTTATGAGGAACGTTCGTCTTTTGAGATGTACGTTGATTGGTAAGCTGAAATTTACGGATTTCAGTTGTGACGGACTCCAGTAATTACTTTATTTATTTTATTTATAGTTTCCATGATTTTTTACATACACTGTATATCCTTGAACCACTTCGAGTTGTTTGTATTATAATAACAACGCAGCAGAGTGCTCTAACTACGATAGATTATCTATATATACCTATCCAAAATGGCCACCATTGTTTGTAACAGGTTAACTAGACAACGGTATACACATAAGAAAGAAACGGCCGTGCACGCGCTTTATGGCGTTCTAAGTAGTGGAGCCTAACGTTGTTAATCAGGTAAGAGCAGATACGACAAGCTTTGAGAATTTACATCGTAATAAGTATATATAGTTGCTTATATGCAGTTCATTTTTTCAGACGGTCACGTTGGGAAACACATGCTTGGGAAAACTGTGATTAATATGCGGAAGCTTCATTGATGTCCTGTAGAGGTAAGAATCATCTGACCATATCATTCATTACAGTTACGCACAGTTGCGCATAGCAACACAGCATCATGTAGGAGGACTTGGTACTTAAGACCTTGAGAAAGCGCTGTTACTCCATCTCTGGTCTGCATCTGAGGCAGGCCAATGCAGACGCAATCCTGGTTGTGGCTAGCCAGAAGCTGTGGTGGGAGCTCAGGGAATTTCTGCCCGACCTCCCCTCGGACAAACAAGCCTCCTTCAAGGCCAGTCTGGTCGACACCCAGGCCATTGCACAGGACCTCATGGAGTCTTTGCTCTCCCACATCGACACAGCCAGCAGAGGGCTGTGTTTTGCGGTTGAGATGAGAAGGACGGCTTGGATGCATGCCACAAAATGTTCATCTGATGTGCAGGAGCAGATCCTAGATCTGCCCTTCGAGGGCCCTGACCTTTTCCATTTGTCCACCGATGACGAATTGACGAAGAAGAAAACTTCCACCCCGACCGTCAAGTCCTTGGTCCTCCTGCCAAAGCCGGGTCAGAAATCCTTCCCTCTATCCCAGGGTAGGACCAAGTTCAAACCCTGAACTTTCTTCAGGTTCAAGGGGTTTAGGGTTCGCGGTGTCCAGAGGCCTGACAGGTCTCCCAGCGACAACAGAAGGAAGTAGCAGACGACGTTGCACGCGTTTTTCCACCTACCTCTGCTGCCGCCACCTCTGATGCCAAAAAGCAGTGATGTCGGGGTCGGGGAATACAGCTCGCCTTTGGGGGGCCATTTGGCTCTGTTCCAGGACACCTGGAAGTGTCTTTTCAGCAACCTATGGCTCCTATCTGTGGTCTCCATGGGCTTCAGCCTTCCCCTGCCTCTACCCTCCTCTCCTCCTCTTCGTCAGATAGGGTCCCCGGCCCTTTTATAGGAGGTCTTGTCCCTTTTGGAGATGCAGGCGATGGAACCGGTTCCTCTTGCAGACACGGGTTTCGGTTAATATTCCAGGATTTTTGAGAAACCCAAGAACAATCCGGCTGGCCTGAGGGTAGTCCTGGACCTGTCATTTCCAAACCTGTCTTTACCCTGGAATGCTTCAAGATGATTACCCCTGCGCACATGGCTAAGTCTCTGTGTGTGGGGGCATGACGTGTACCCTGGATCTCAAGGATGCGTACCTGCATGTGCCCATCTATCAACCGCATCATAAGTTTCTGGGGTTCACGATCATGTTGTACCAATTTCTGTACAGTGGCTGCCCTTTGGCCTGAATTCGGCCACTTGTGTCTTCAGGAAGTTGATGAACGCTGTGGCGGGCCTCCTCAGCTTGGAGGACCATCATCTATACCCTTATTTGGATTACTGGCTGGTGAGGGCTGGGTCACCCAAAGGGGTGGTGCACTCCTGCCAGAGATTGGCAGACATCCTTCACCAGCTGGGGTTCTCCCTCAACCAGAGGAAATCACAGTTATGGCCATCTCAGTAACTGCTTTTCCTAGAGCTGCGTTGGAACACTTCCGTTCAGCGGGTGTAGCCCACGCCCGAGAGGCATATGTCCCACCGCAAATCAGTGGGAATCTTTCTGGCCAATTCAACCACCTCGGCATGGTTGCTCCAATACATGCTGGCCCTGATGGCCTCTTGCGTGCTAACTGTACAGCATGCTTGCCTCAAGATGAGATGCCTCCTGCTCCACCTGGTGGCCAATTGGGATCAGGAGATGGGGTCTCAGTTGGGCAGGAGCACAATACCACCACTCCTGCTGCCCGATCTTCACTGGTGGCTGATGAATGGCATTGTTTCTGTAGAGCCCCCTTCACCTGGCCGGAGCCTACCCTGATGGGGACGACGGACTCCTCTCTTTTAGGCTGGAGGGCTACATGATTCATGGCGCATTGTTCAGGACGGGAGCCCTCCTGCATATCAATCTACTCTTGCCCAGGGCAGTGGGCCTAGACCTCAAGGCATTTTTGCCCCTCATCAGGGACATGTCTGTTCTGGTCAGGACGGACAATTCTACAACAATGTTTTACCTGAACAAGCAGGGTGGAACACGTTCCCCCATCTTCTGCATGGAGGCAATATCGATTTTGGAATTGGCCCCGATGGAGGAAATTTGGATTTGGGCAGTCCGCATCCCGAGGGACAGCAATGCAGAAGCAGACCAGTTGAGTCGCTTGGGGTTCAATACCCACGAGTGGGAATTGCACAACAACTCCTTGTTCCAGCTTTGGGTGTTCATGGACCTGGATCTGTTCGAATTCCCTCGGAATGCCAAGTGCCTCATCCGGTCTGGGACATCAATGTGGTTCTTGCAGCTTGGCAACGCAAGCCTTTCGAACCAATGGCTTCTGTGGACATCCGTTTGGTGATGCTAAAGACAGTTCTATTGGTGGCCCTCACCTCTGCGTGCAAGGTTGGTGACCTGCAGCCGTTGTCTTCGTGCAAGCTGTTCACCACATTTCATGACGACAAGGTCATCTAGCGCACTCACCCAAATTTCTTGGCCAAGGTGGTCTCTCCATTTCATCTGAATCAGATCATCTTCCTGCCGGTGTTCTTCCCGAACCCACAGTTGGAGGCAGAGAAAGCTCTGCATTCCTTGGACCTCAAGAGGGTCCTCAAGCTTTATCTCTCTCTGACTAATTCCTTCAGGAAGTTTGAGGCATTGTTTGTGACTTTTGAAGGCTCCTCTCTGGCTTCTAAGGCTCCAAACGCCCGTTGGATGGTTCAGGCCATTTCGGAGGCCAATATGGCCATGGGCAAACCTGTTCTTAGGGGATTCATGCTCATGCGGTCAGAGCCAAGGCCACGGCCATCAGGTTTCAGAGACATGCTTCTTGGGATGCCATCAGCAAGGCAGCCTTCTGTAAGCACTACTCACTGGACACCAGCTCCAAGCACGATGCAGAGTTTGGACAGGCGGTTCTGAAGAACCTTTTTGATTCATCCTAGATATGAGGCAGATTATCACAGCTCCACCCTACGTTTCTTGTTCGGTGAAATAAACCACAAGGATGGAGGGAAGGAGATGGGATGTATGAGTAATTAAAGTTACTCACTGTAGTGACTAGAGTACTCATAGTCCTTAGTCCCCTTTCCTCCACACATCCCACCCACCTTCCCACACTAGTATGCCAAGGGCTAATATATATAATTGTAGCCACATATCTAAGCATCTGAAGTCTTCAAAGGGGACTGAGGTGAGACGCGGGAGGGCGGGGCCTCGGCAGGGTGTTCCCACGCCCAAGACCACGCCTCTGCACTCTATGCTACATTTAAAGCGGAAGCTCAATTTTTCGCTGCCTATGGTTCCGGTATTGTCCCCATGTACCGACCCACAAGGATGGAGGAAAGGGGACTAAGAACTATGAGTACTCTAGTCACTACAGTGAGTAACTTTAATTTCTCCAAGAACATTGATGATTAAGATGAACTTTTCCAAACAAATGCCATACCACAAAGCTTTGCTAATAGTGGGCCCTCCATCCTGATTTGTTTTTTGCTTTCTCTTAGTTTTATCCAGTCATCTAATTAGCTCACAGTTCCTACCCTTTTCCCTTACCCTTTCATCCTTTCTCTGCTCACACCACAGTGGCACTTCTCCTCGTATCTTGGGCCACTGCTTGTGTTTTCATGTCTATTTCTCTTGCACACCCCAGTATCAACCTCCTCATATTAACCAGGTGGTCAAGTATTTTCTTTTGTCCCATCTCATGATGTGTATCTGGCTGCTCTCCCCCTGTCATTTCTCTCTCTACCCACATTTCAGTGCTCTTGTATTCCTGAGCTTATATGATGGCACCATCAGCAACAGGAAATCAACCTCTATACTGCTTTTTCTCTCCGCCTCTTCCCCCTGCTCTAGATCTTGCATTTCATTTTACTACAAACTTGCACTGGGGTAAGACACTCTCTACATTCTGTGCTTCATACTTTTCTTTTGTTTCATCTTTATGGGTGAGTGTAGTGCATCAACTTATGTGAATTGCTGGACTGTGGAAAACCCACATCGTGACATGCACAAAACCAATGAGAGAAGACAACACAAATGAAGTAAAAAATAAAAATGTATTATATACAAAAATGAATGAATGAAACGAAATGACACAAGAATAAAATGATAAATAAAAGGATGTCCGAAAATGAAGGAAAAAATATTAATGGTGAAATGAATAAAATGCAAAGAAAAATGCCTCCAAAGTGTCAGTCCATAACACAAATCCAAAGTCAAAATAAAAACAAATCCATTCCTCCATGGTAAAATAAAATAAGTAAAATCTGGTCCATAACTATATACAATGTAAAAATCAAGGATCCATGTGCCCAAAAATCCAAAGGAAACCTAAGAAAAAACCTACCTAATAAATAACTATTAACAAAAAGGCGGGGTGTAGTCCATGCGCTCCAAAGGAAAAAATATATAAAGGAAACCTACAACTACATAACTATTTACAAAGGCGGCGGGCTAGTACCACGGCTCACTGTTTGATGTTCCGGCCCAGGGCATCATTGAACTCCATGTCGATGTTCTGGAGGCGGGCCTGTTCCCTGGACTCGAGGTCTCGCAGGGATGCAGTCATGGAATCCCTCAACTCCCTGCGAGTTTCCTCGAGGCCCTCCGCCCGCCTCAAAGCCCGGTGCATGGAGTTCTCCACCCTGACCATCCTGAGCCGTGCCCTCTCCGCCTGCTGCCTCTCTTTGCTGGCCCAACTGCTGCCACATGGAAGAAACTCCCAGTCCGGGGTCCTCCTGCCCTTCGGCCAATGCCTGCCCCCGGGGTGTTGATGGCCCCGAGCCATGATGCCTCCCACGCTGAGCCTGCTACTGCCTCCGAGACAACTGCCTCTGCCAAAACAACGGCATCCGGGCTGATGGAATCCCCTGGCGCCGTTGTGCACGTGCCCTGCCCGATGATGCCGGCACATCCTCCATCTGCTCGGGTCCAGTTGGTGGGGTGGCCACACCTGCTGGACCTCTGACTCCTGACTGCGACAGGGATGGGATCTCCACCTGGCTGGCCCTGGTGGCATCTGGGTCGGAAGACGGCACGGAGAATGACTGGCATATAGTGTGCACAGAGGAGGAGAAGGCCGCACGACTGGCCGACACATGGATGAAACCCCCGACCATGGACCCTCCCAACTGGGCCATGTTGGCACACAGCTCTTCGTGATGACCTGCGTGGTCCCCCCGGAAGTACGCATGTCATCACAAATGTCACATGTGCGCAACGCGACACCAATCAGGACCGACTCCATCCGGTCAGGGGTCCCCTTGTGCGCAGGTAGAGGAGTGCCAGATGACGTGGACCTCCCCCCTACCTGCGGACGGGCCTGGGACGGGGCATCCCTGCTGGTGCATGGTGATGCAGTCACAGTGTCTGGGACAGAGATATGCACAGGCACCTCCACGGCGACTTGTGCTGCCTCCTGGACTGGACTGCACCAGTGGTACCACCCCCACCAGGCCCCATGTGCGGCTCTGTAGCGGCCTCCATCTCCTCTATAGGCACCACCAACCTGGATGGCTCTGCACCGTCTTCCGCCGTTGCAAGCCCGTGTGGGGGCTCATCCGCCCCTTCTACTGCAGCCATAGTGGCAGACGCGGCACCAGTCCCCTCGCTCCTGGATGATGGAATTTCCTGGGAGGGTGACTGGGCCTTGCGTCGCCGGCCGGTGGAGGCATCCCTGCCACTTTCCCCCATAGCGCCGTCTCCGCCCTCTTCTTCACTCACTGCTGTTTAAAGGGTGACATTGAACACAAGCATCAGGGTACTGTACAATAGTCCCCTAGACAGAAAGCAATAGCACATGAGTGGCACTGGCAGACGTCACTTCCATCATGTCTCCCAACAACACATGGGTCAGTGCAGGCAACACACATGCAGGAACCGGCATGGCACATGCAACAAACATTTGCATCTATGTCCAGCGCACCATAGAAACATCCAATGGTGGGCTGAAACTCACATGCATCATGGGACATGCTGATCACATGCACACGCATCAACGGAGGGTCATGCATCTGGCCCCGTATGCCCACAGACACAGTAGATACAAGGATGAGTAGGCTGTATCAGTGAATCAACACATCGTCATGGTCATGTGTCATGCATCCATGGCGCACACACTACTCAGACACACGGACATGTACATCATGCATGTCCATGACAGCAGCACATGTCTCTCACACCCCAAACATGTCAAAGTACAGACACAGGAATGCATACATCTGTGCATTCCGCAAGCTGCTCCGCGTGATGCATTGTAACACATACACCATCCATGTGGGTCACGCTGTTACGCTCACCTGGCTCACACAGGGGCGTCGGTCGGACCCGGACAGCTGCGGTCTCCACCCACGTGATGCGAAGTGCAGCAATGACTGACTGGATCTGCCCTCCTAATCTTGTCTGCTTAACCCGTAGAAATATTCTCCTGCAAGTGGAGAGATGGATTTAGCCACTTGTGGATTGAAGTGATGGCACCCCCACAGTTCTCCCCAACTAATCATCTCCGAAATGCCCTCACAACAATCTCACCTTATATTCTTGAAAGATGAGCTCTCCATCCTGCGTGGATTTGCAGGGGTGCGTCGATTTCAGTTACTTCACTGGTTTGAAGGCTCGGGAGAGTTCCGGAGAGTATTGACTCTGAGGTTCCTGGTGAGGACCAGTAAGTATTAAGTTCATAGAGTTCAATATGTCCGATGTGCACTCTTGTTCCCCCTTCCTTTCTTGTCTTGCAGCTGGCTCGTGAAAAGATGCTCTTGTGGCAGCTGGTGGCACTCAGGTAAGAGTCTGTATTACCCGGCTCTGTCCGTTAATGTTGCACGAGGAAAACGTGTTGTTTTGTCTCTCTTTACAGATGCGGCACGTGAAAATATCGAGAGTCACAAAAGGATGCCTCCGGTAGTAAATCAGGTAAGTCTATGGTGGTAAGAATTATATTTGTTGGTTCCCTCGGCTCACCTTGTGGTTTTCTTTTGTCTCCTAGGTGCCGAAGTTTGGCGAAGAAATGATGGAGGCAGCGCCGACCCGAAGGATGCTGTGAAGACTGGTGAGTAAGGCGCGGCGCTGCAGCTGGAGGTGCGGCGCGTGCAGAAATGATGTTCTTTACAGGTCCGGAGACAAGATGGATCCAGAATCAGGTGTGGAATAGAAATAAGTTTGTTTTCTAACCTTGTCCCTTTCTTTCCTCTTTGTTTTAGGAGCTCCCGATTCGAGGCGGTCGTGTCAGAAGACTGAATGCAAGCTGGAGGCACGGTGAGTGTTATGCTGCTGGATGCAGGATATCGCAAAGCGTGTGTTGCTGGTCGGGTGTGGTTTAAATAGCCTCAAAAGTAGACCCAGGTAAGAAGGCCCTAGAACCACACCCGAGTAAAAAATAGACCCTGTAGAAAAATAGTCCCTTTCAGGCTTCATGTTGGATTGGAGTCATTTGCAGCATGGTCTGCCTGAGGTAAGTAATGACTATGAGCCTGGCGCCCTAGGCGCCAGGACTGATTTCCACTATGAGCCTGGCGCCTTACCCAGATAGCCCCTAGCCGGGGCTGCTGAGGTTTCACTAAATGTCTAGATGCCTGCTCCCGGGGCTGATGGGCTTGGTCTGGATGCCTGGGGGTAGGCATCATGACACACGCCTGACTGGACTTACATGCAGCACCATCATGTCCCTGCACACACACATCCATACATGACCCATGTCACACATGCAGCCAAATAGCCAACTACCAGCACACTGCAACATGCACTGTTTTAAACGTGAATGCATGGCCACTTACCGCTCGACTCCAGACGGGCCTGCATCCTGAGGATCTGGTGGTGAAGCACTGGGCAAATACGCTCCAGGACCCTTATCTGCTGGGTGGGAAGCGGGGCCCGGCGCCCCACTGCATCCGATGCCTCCAAGAGGTCCCAGGCCTTCTTGCGGGACCTGGACTTGTAGTCCTCCCAGCGCTTCTGGACAAGTTTCATGTCACGGGGTGCCACCCCCTCTGTGTTGATGCAACCACTATGTCCTTCCAGATCCTCTTCCGTCCTTCATGGTCGGCACGTGATGGTGTGAAGAGGGCATCATAATTCCCCAGAACTTGCTCCACCAGGATACCAACTTCCTTTTCACTGAAGCTGGTAGCCCTCTGCCTCTGTGCTGGGGGGGTTGCCACTGGTGCCGGAAGGTGTTGTGTTGGACATGGCGACCCCCGAGGCAAGTGTGGGTGGGCAACTGGGTCCTGGGGCTGGGCTGTGGAGTGATGGAACACTAGTCGGAAGTCTTCTGTTCCAGCAGGGGTGGTCACAGCAAGTGGACCCCTGCAGATGGCAGATCTGCAGGCACCAAATGGCAGGGCACGGTGGCAGCAGCAGTTGTATTGTATTGTTTATTTATTTATAGAGCGCGTCTGGCTGTTGAGCAACTGGGCGCTTGCAGAAAATAAATCTTGGGTTACAGGTACATGAGTACGTTACATTTCTTAAATTACAGGATCATATATTACAAGCTCATATATCAATCATTTCTTACAGGAGAGATATGTTACATATATCAACATCTTTTTGTGTTGCAATATTGGATGACTTACAAAAGATAAGTAACAGTTACAAGTGTTTACAATAAATATACAGAGTATTTGGTACAGTTGGGGCCTTTAGCGGTCGTTGGTTTTAAGCCAGAGTTTAGCGTTAGTTTTGAACACATGGAAGGCAGGGGTAGCTCTAAGTGCATCTGGGATGGAGTTCCAGAGCTGCGCTGCTAGGACCGGGAAGCTGGACCCACCAGTTCTTTTCAGTTTAAAGTTGGGGACTTTGGTGCTATTTGAGAGGGCCTTTCTGATGGGACATTCAGAGGTGTGCTTTGTGAATTTTTCTGTCAGGTATGCAGGAGCTTTGTTGTTCAGACAATTGTGTGTAATGTTCAGAGTTTTGAATTTGATACGGTCATTGATAGCCAACCAGTTGACGGCTCTTCTATGGGTAGAAATGTGTTGTCCTTTGGGGATACCTAGGGCTGTTCTGAGGGCATTATTCTGCAGGGTTTGGAGTTTGTTAATGTTGTGTTTACTGGTGCCTAGGTACAGTGCATTGCAGTAGTCTAATTTAGAGAGGATGAGGGCTCGCGATATGGTGGTGCAGCTCTCTGTGGAAAGGTATGGTTTGCAGGCGTGGATGAGTTTGCAGGTGTAACTGGTTGCTGAGGCTGTAGCATTTACTTGCTTATCGAGGGTGAGAGCTGAGTCTAAGTAAAAACCTAAGGTTTTAACTTCCTTAGCTACCTTGATTTTGATGCCATCGATCGTGATGGAATTGTAAAGTTGGGGTTGTTTGTTCAGTTTATTGGTAGACCCAATGATTAAGAGCTCAGTCTTATCGTCGTTAAGACATAGGCCATGTGTGGCCATCCAGGTTTGGATGATTTGGTAAATTTTGTTTGAGTCTGGTGTATTTTTCATAATCGCCTTGGATTGGGATAAGGATCTGGGTATCATCGGTGTAGTTGGTATATGAAACCCCTAGTTTGTCCAATATATCAAAGAGAGGCTTTGTAAAAATATTGTATAACGTGGGGGAAACACATGGCCCTTGAGGGACTCCGCAGGTGATGGGGACTGGATCCGCTGCTGATGAGGGTGAGAAGACTCTTATGGTTCTCTGGTCCAGGAATGAGTTTATCCATGCCGTGGCTTTTGTAGAGAAGTTGGCTGCCGATTTGAGGTGATTGCACAGTACCTTGTGATCTACCAGGTCGAAGGCAGCTGATAGGTCTAGGAGTAGGAGAATAGAGACATCTCCTCTGTCTTTGCGCTCGTCTAGTTGGTTTTTAAGATCAAGGAGAGCTGTTTCGGTCCCATGTCTTGGCCTAAATCCTGATTGTCTTGTCCCTATTAGGTTGTTGCTCTCCAAATAATCTTGGATCTGAAGATATGCAGCTTTATCTAACATTTTAAGGAGGAACGGGACAGTTGTTATGGGCCTATAGTTCGTTGGGACGTTGGGGTCCAGGTTAACTTTCTTTAGGAGAGGTAGTATACATGCGTCTTTAAGGTTTGTTGGCACAGAGCATCATTTAAATGAGGAGTTAATAAATGATGTGACGAAGGGGGCTAGTTCATGTGCAGCCTCTTTAATAATTGGGGCTGGACAGGTGTCCCCAAGGCATCGGGATGGTTTAAAGGACAAGATGATGTTCTTAGTTTCTGCAGTAGAGATGGCTCTAAAGCTAAATTGGTTAGGGGGTTTAGTTTGGTTGGTGGCAAGTTCCTGGAGTATGGTTGGCTCGTGGGAGGCTGCTCGGGGATTTGGGGGGCAGTAATTCAGCTTTCTGGGCAGGAGCGTGGTCTTCCATGTGTTGTCGCGTGGCCAGATTGATACAGAGTGATTTGGCATGTGAAAAACAGCACGTTTGCGTGAATTCTGAGGAACGGCCCTTTGCCTAGGTAAGCACATAGGTGACGTAACGTGCGCGTGGGCGTTTCCCTGCCACGGGTTGAAGGTCCCACGTGGGTTTCCATCGCTCTGTACATGCTTTTCGTGGAAAGCGGTGCGTGTGTTTTACAGGCGTTGGGGTTCACAAGCGATTACTTAGAGGCTACAGTGCGTACTTCTTCTTTTGGCGTGGGTGTTGGCTACGCATTCTTCTTCTACACGCAAGGCAGACGGTGAGTTGCACATGCTATTTTTCATAATGCGGGTGTCCCTGTTAGTCGCGTACCCCTTTTTTTCCGGGCATAGTAGCCTGCGTGTTCATAACGTACATATTTATTGTGTTCCTGGCTGCCACAGTGTACTGCGTGTTTTTTTTTTTTTTTACACGCATGTGGGCTACAGGGGTCGCTTATCTCTTTTTCTTGCTTTTTTGGGATACCTGAGCATTGTGTGACACGTCATTTCTCCTAGGGGGCCACAGAATGTGACATTCATCGTAGCTGTATATACGTGTTTGTTGTTTGCGCACACTTTTGTAATGCGCAGGGACGCTACCACCTGCCTTCATGTGGCAGACGTGTTTAGGCCTGTGCGTGTCTTTGGCCGTGCGTGTGTTTCCCCTATTTGATTCCATGAATACGTGTGGTGCGTGTGGGTGTTCCGTGTACTTCCCAACAGTACATCCCCAGTTACACCCTTATTTTCACGCGTTGTTCCCCATTCCGCACGTTCCGCCCCGTGTTCCGCCCCCTTTTTGGTTTGTGCGCTAACATTGTGCGCTTTCGCTGTGCGTATCGCGCATGGTGTTCTGGATGTTGCAATGATGTGTGCGCCCGTGTAGCCCACGCACGGATTTGGCGCACATCCCGGGGAAAACACGCGTAGGCCCTTCCATGAATCGCACGCATGCGCTTGCTTTTTCACGCTTGCACCAGCTCGATTTTCGGCACACATTTGTTCCATGAATCGGCCCCAAAATCTTTAGCTATCCAAGCAAAACTAGTGGATAGAAAATATGGTCGTTTCTCGTTGATTCCACTAGTTGATTTCTATAAAGCGAAGGTAGTGCCAGCCCTCACAAATGGAGTGGAAGCCATACCCAACATTCCAAGCAAATTAAGGCCCAAGTTAAAAGGTGTATTTTGGCGCAAGGCATTAAACCTGCCGAATTCTACGGCTATACCGATAATTTGTAGAGAATTAAGCCTTCTTTCACTAAACGCTACTGTGGAGTGGAACAGTATGACTCTACTTTCTAAAATCACAGTGCCATCTGCCCCAAAAGTTTACCAAATCATAAATCAGGAACTGGAGACTGGAAAAAGCAAATCCCTGACTGAGTGGCAAGCTAAAATTAGATCTAAATTAGAATACTTATGCTGCTCGGAATTGGACCTAACGACAAACCCAAACAAAGTAAAGAAAAAACTGATGGATAATGACTAGATCACAACTCTAGACTTGGCAGAATCCTGTAAACTTACTAGCAGCTTACCAGTAAACACCAAAAAACTGAATGAAGTGTGAGGATATCTGTCAAAATTCCCAGGCAGATCATACAGAGAGACCTTCTTAAGAATGAGACTCACTTTGTTCCCCACAAATGAGATAAATGCTATACGGGGAAAAACAGAAGGACATTTGTGTAGATTCTGTGGGACAGTGGAAGAAAGTGAATCCATTAAGCACTTGATGCTTCATTGCCAAACCCTAAGGAAAGAAAGAGAAAAATGGCTGGAGCCGTTGATGGAAAAATTCCAGATCTACAATGAAGAAGCATGTTGGGAGGACCTGATGAATGGCAAAAGAACAGCGTGGACACTAGCAGCGGTTTCATTCATTCGATCAATGCTTCTAGCTGAAGCTGGACTCCGACTTGATACATATTTGTAGAAGGAGAAACAAGGACAGTAAAAGCGAAAGTGAAACACGGAAAACGATGTTGTAAATGAAGATTTTTGAAAAATTATATTTAATTTAATCAAGTAAATAAAATAAAAAAGAAAATAAAGAATAGCTTCCTCAATGGGTATTTTGCTTCAAATGCTGCTTGTGTTATTGGCATCATTATAGGTGCCGTCCTTGTCGCTATGTCTGGCTCCCAGCATACAGGCAGGTTAGGGGTGGGTCTGGTAGAGACTTTTGGCTCCTCCTCTACACAACGCTTTGCATGTGTGTAAGTCTATTGCCAAGAATATAAAGTCTGCAGGGAAAAAGTTGTCACAAACTATTAAGTTGCTCACAGTTAATAAGTCATCTCTGTTGGAGGCCTTGCAATTGTGATTAATCAGAAAATCTACTGGTTGAAAAGTGACAATCACTTCTGCACTATACTGCCAACAAAAGTATATGGGAAGCAAACCGACTCTATGATGCCTGTGCACATCTGCCACTGTGTGAGGGATAGGAGGAAGAAATGTGTGGAGCCTGTGTCGCCGCTTCATACAGCCCATGGGAAGAATTTATGTGACAAGGGGCTGACCAAAGATGTGTAGGTGTTAAAAGAATCTTGCCACACAAGTAATTTAGAGGTTTTCCATAACTTGCATTTCAAATACTGCCCCAAATTATTGCATTTTGGCATTGATGGCATGGAGGTGAGCACGCACTCATCACTGTTGGCACACAATGAGATTGTGGTTAAGCACAAGGCAAAAACTGGTGGTAGGGCAATCAGAAAGGAAGGTATGTAGTGGAGAATTATGCTAGGAATTGTCCTTCACCAAACGAGCGAGAATGGGTAGCCAAACCAATTTTTCAATTTGAGTTTGAGTACAATCTAGCATTAATTACATGGTAATGGAGAGCTATGGCCTTAAAACCGGATTTAGACCACATGCTGAAGTTTTGCCAAAAAACAACACAGAGAGCTTAGTCCAAAGTCTGCCATTGTCACAAAACTTGGTAGTTGATCCAAGTTAACGTCCCATGCTAGTCATTATATTTAGAATGTTGTTTCCATTAAAGGCTTATTTCATTAACCAAAGAGCCAATGCTTTCTGTGTATACTGTATAAAGTAAAGTTTGTTCATTCGCTAAAAGGAACTGTGGTTTTCTTGAATATACTCCGATATCCTGCTTGCAGATCTGAAAGATTTTTCAGCAGAGGGTGCTGTGCCTTGTTGTCGAACCCTGTGTCCTTCGAGGGCCTCTGCCCTCCTCAAGTATGATGTTGACGCTGTAATAAAAGGCACGCACCTCGCGGGTTGCCTCATTGCTGTTTTTTCGCACAGCTGCTCGAAACGGTTCATTGCTCGCAGACTATAACTGCATAGTCTGCGAGTTTTGTCTAGAAAATGTCAACTCGTACCTCGAAGATGGGCTTCAAAAGATGTGCTGAGTGTTCGCCTAAAATGTCTATAAACGATCCTCATCGGGTATGTCTCTGGTGCCTGGGGTCGGGCCACATCGTCGACGACTCTGGTTCGTGCCAGTCTATGACTGGAAAAGCTTTAAAAGAGAGGAATTGGAAACTTGCTTTGTGTGAACCTTCCCCAAAATCATCTTCGGTGACCCCCACGAAGAAATCGTCCAAAGATGAGAGTCCAAGAGAGAGGTCTCCACACCGGACCAAGAGACACGGTAAGCGCACCAAGCTTTTGAAATATCGTCATTCCTCTTCTTCGTCATCGAGGAGATCTAAGAAAATGCGTCATTGCTCCAGATTGTCCTCTACAGATTCCTCATCCAAAGGGAAACGGGTAAGCTTTGCTAAGAAGGCTAGTAAGGCAGAACTGGAAAAATTCTGTCTGCAAATGTTGGAAGTGTTTGAGAAGGTGGCGCCATCAATGCCCCCAAAGAAGTCGTTGGAGACTCACAACCCCATTGTGCCGAAGACCGATGGGGAGCTGATGAAGACCATTGACTATGCGCCCAACAGCCCGGACAGCAGGTCATCGAAGGATTCAAAGGCATCTTGTGCGTCTCTCATGGCCTCAATGTCTGAAAGAGATACTCCTCCTCCTACCCGCTCGACATTGTCGAAGGTATCGAAGTCGAATTCTTTGATGCCAAATTCGACTGAGTTGAGGCCCTCGACGTCCTTCTCAGAACCGTCAAAGGTTTATAAGCCACAAGACAAGAGCGACTTCTTTAAGTCTATGGCCTCTATTTATGTGGAGGAGGAGGAGGAGGAGGAAAGTTATGGTTTTGCACTGCAGTACAGCACTCCTGGTATTCTAGAGGAGCTAATATTCCAGGAATCAAAAATTAAGGATTTGGTGGACACCCTAGAGGATGCCAGTGGTCTGGATACTTCTCCAGAAGTTGAATTCGGCACCCCTGGAGGCTCAGGACATACTGAGGCTTCCTATAGGCCAGTTATGGCAAAGGTAATCGAATACCTGGTTTGGGGTAGATCAACGGTTGAGTATGAACAGGATGATTTAGCAGATATTTTGGATAAGGGGCCACCTAAGGACACAATCCTTCCTTTTCATACCGCAGTTAAGAATAGGGTCTTGGAGAACTGGAAAAGACCACACGCCACACCTACATTCCACAAGGACTTCACAAAGAAATATAGACCTTCATCATTGGATCCGGAGTTTCTATCAAAATACCCAAGTCCACAAAGTCTTGTTGTTCAAGCAGCCACATCTGCTTCTAAGGGAGCAGCCTATCCCACTGTACCTCCGGATAGGGAAGATAAAAGGCTTGAGGCTATTGGATAGAATGTTTTTCTCCTGTGAGTATGGCACTGAAGGCAGTCAATGTAACCTGTGCACTGGCAAAGTTTACCTACACTTTGTGAGAGGTCATACCCATGGCATTTGAGCCCATCCCAGAGCGTGAAGAAAGAGATGGTTTTATGAGCACCATTCAAGATGGAAAGGGTGCTATGTGTCAGTCCTTGCAGTCAGGTTTGGACACTGAGGACTGCATTAACCGATCTGGGCTACAGGTACAGTGCTTAGACAATTCGCTTGGCTTTGAAAATCAGGCTTTGTTTCTGATGTGCAATCTAGGCTGTTGGATATGCCATTTGAAGGGGTCTTATGTCTTATTTATTTGAAACAAAGTCAGATGAAAGCCTTTAGAAATTGCAGTCGTCTAAAGCAGCTGTAAAATCTCAAAGTCTGGCAGTTAGGTAGCCCCAACAGGGTCGGGCAGTTCTGTCTTCTAACCAGGGATGTAGAAACCATTCTTTTTGATACTATTCCTCTGTTGGGAGAACAAGAGGTCAGTTTACGCAACGGGGTAGAGAAGGCTACCACGGGGTGGTCAAGGTTGTATGGGTAAAGGAGCTGCTACAGCATTTGCTTTCTTTACTTCCACACTGACCAGTGCCCCAAAACCGATTTGAAGACATTGGTGAAGCATTACAGCAGATGCTTGGGCTCTTCAAACCGCCGCCCATGGCTACTGCCTCCCCTTTCTGATGAAACCACCAAACTGTCCCCCACGAGGCCAGTCTTTGAAAGTACCAGATCCGCTCCTTCTACAGGAAGTTCAGACACTGTTGGAGAAGGGTGCAATCAGAGAGGTACCTGTAGTGGAAAGAAAGCAAGCTGGTCCTCTCCTCATTTTCTGATCCCAAAAAGGTACAGAGGGTTGCAACCCATCTTGAACTTGATATGCTAGAACAAGTTCCTCAGGAAGGACAAGTTCAAGATGGACATTCTTTCGTAGATCCTCCAGGCCCTTCAGCTGCAGGATTGGATGGTGCCATTGGATCGTCAGGATGCTTATTTTCATGTGCCAATTCATTTTAAGCACAGGAAATACCTGAGATTTGCTGTTGGTGGTTCTCATCAGTTTTGGGTACTGCCATTCGGCCGGCCCTCTGCCTGAGGGTCTTCACAAAGCTTATGGGGTTGGTGGCAGTGAATGTACATAGGAGGGGATTCACATCTACCCCAACCTGGACAATTGGCTGTTCAGAGCCTGTTCACCCGAGCAGGCTCTGGATCATCTGGACAGCACCTCTCACTCTCTCCACAGCACCTTTCACTCTCTCCACAGGCTGGGCTTCTCCCTCAACTTCAAGGATTCCCACATGACAGCTTCCCAAAATCTGCAATTCATTGGAACGGTCCTGGACTCTTCCTCAGGAAGAGCCTCGCCACCGAAGGTAAGGGCTAACAACATTTTGCAGATGGTGAACAAGTTTCAGAGTGCCCCAAGTCTTCTGGCGTTCGATTTTCTGAAGTTGATCGTTCTCATAGCATCCTGCATATTTCTGGTGCCAGAGGCCCGACTGAGAATGTGGACACTTCAGTGGGCCCCCAGTGGCCACAGTTCTCCAGCAGGATGACGCATCTGGTATGGATCCCGTGCAGGGTCACGCAGGATCTCCTGTGGTGGGCCGTCAAGGAGAATGTGTTAAAGGGGGAATCTTTTTGGCAACCATGGCCGGAGATTACGATGGTTACGGACGCCTCCCTCTTAGGTTGGGTGGGGGTCACACCAACGATTTGATGATCAGCAGACGCTGGTCTCCATCAGAGTCCAAGCTGCATAACAACTGTTTGGAGCTGAGGGCAATCAGACTCCACAGGGAAAGAGTGTCCTGATAATGACGGACAACATAGTGGCTATGGAATACCTCAGCAAGAGAGGGGGTGTAGGGTCGCTGTCACTATGCAGAGAGGCAATGCAGCTTTGGTTTTGAGCACTACAAGAGGGAATCTCTCTGTTGGCGGTTCATCTGGCCGGAGAAGAAAACACGGCTGCGGACGCTCTGAGAAGGCAGAGCACTGTCTGTAACGAGTGGGAGATAGCTCAGGAAGTCCTTCAGGAGTTCTTTGCTGTTTGGGGAACCCCTCAAGTGGATCTGTGTCAAAAGGAAGTGTGACCTGTTCTGCTTCAGGGTATTTCCTCAGAGAGGAGCACTAGGGGACATGTTCGTAGTGGACTGGGAATTCACTCTTCTGTATGTGTTTCCACTGATCCCCTTCATTCCTCATGTTCTCATTAGGTTGAGGAAGTTTTGAAAATCCATGTTCCTGATTTCGCCGGATTTCGCTAGGAGGACGTGCTACCCAGAACTTCTGGAAATGTCCATCTGCACTCCAATTCGTCTTCCACAAAGGGACGATCTCCTCTCGCAAGAGGGAGGTCGCTTTCTTCATCCAGAGATCAGGACCCGCAACCTTCACGCATGGTTTCTGAGTGGTTGAGTTACAAAAATTGGGACCTTTCGGAAAGCGTCATGGAGGTGTTGCTTTCGGCCAGAAGGTCAGCAACTAAATCTCTATACCGCTGCCACTGGAACACATTTTGCAGCTGGTGTAGAGATAAAGGAATTCACCAATTTTCTTGTTACCCACCCTCCGTTTTGTCTTTTCTCCTACATTTAACCCATCAGGGACTACAGGTTGCTACGGCCAAAGCCTATCTGATAGCGCTGTCCATTTTTAAGCGCTCTCCAGAACAAGGTTCCTACTTCAAGGTTCCAATTCTGATCCAATTTTTGAAAGGGTTGACCAACATCTTCCCGCCGGTTCCATTCATTGTTCCGATCTGGGATCTCAACCTGGTTTTAAGCTTCCTGATGGGTTCTCCTTTTGAGCCATTATATTCCTGTCCACTTAGGATGTTGTCGTTGAAAACAGTATTCTTGATGGCCATTACCTCTGCTCGCAGAGTGAGTGAGCATGAGGCCTTGTCTTCTAAATCACCATGCATGGTCTTCCATAAAGACAAAGTAGTTTTGAGGGTTCGCCCATCTTTTCTGCCAAAATTAGTGCCAGAATTTCATTTAGCGCACCATATTGTGTTGCCGGCCTTCTACCCTCCTCCACATCCATTTAAGGAGCAGGAGAGGTTAAACCGGCTATACTCTAGAAGAGCCTTGAGTTTTTATATTAAATGGGTTTCTAAAATAAGACTGGATGAGCAGCTTTTTGTCGGTTACACTGGCCACAAGATGGACAAGCGGTTACTAAACAAACGCTGTGGGGGTGGATCATACTGTGTATATCGGAATTTTACAACTTGGCTGAGAATGATGTTCCCGAAGGTCTCAGGGTTCACTCAACTAGAGCTGTAGCCATTTCCTCAGCCCGCCACAGAGGGGTACCACTGCAAGACACCTGCAATGCTGCCACTTGGGGTTCCATGCATAGATTTGCAAAGCACTACTGTCTAGATTCCCTTTTCGGGCTGAGAATCCAGATTTGGAAAGGCTGTCTTACACAGAGTAAATCAAAAGTGAACTCTTATTTCCTACCTCCTACAAAGCACTGGTATGGGAAAATATCAAAAATGAGGAATACGCGGGAGGACACAATCCATTCAAAGAACAAATTACTTACCCCGGTAACGTTCTTTTGATTGGATGTTCCTCCCACGTATTCCTCTTCGCCCCTCCCAACCATCCCCTCTGTCAAGAAGGAGTTTCTGGCATTTACACCTTCCTCTCTGTTAACGCTCAAGTATTTCTCATCTTCGTGACGGCTTTGCTGGTGAGAGGAAAAACGCGAACTGAGGCAACGGGCACTCTGCGTGCCTTTTATACCAACATAGACGTCATACTTGAGACGGACGGAGGCCCTCGAAGGGCACAAGGTCGACAAGGCACTGCACCCTCTGCTGAAAAACGTTTCTGTGCTGCAAGCGGGATAAAGGAGTATATCAAAGATGAGGAATATGTGGGAGGAACATCCAATTGAAAGAGCATCACCAGTGGTAAGTAATTTGTTCTTCTCTCCAACATGGCACTGTGACGCTGTGCTAGCCGAAAGGTGGTTTTCGAGTGTCACTGGAAACAGCAACTCCAGTTAGGTTGTGATGTGGGTATAGAGCGGTGCTCTGGTACATTGTAGTGGGATAAGCCATTTGAATATCATATTTATCTCCCCAGGGATCTCCCGTTTCAATAATGTTTTTTTCATCTTTGCAATGGCAATTCTTATCAGCAATACAAGGCCAGAACGCAAGGGGTGGAACCAATCAGATGGCTGATGCAGGTAACTTTAATGTTGCACTTGTCGGTTCGCTCTCCCATTAGCATCTCCTACCCACATCGTTATGTGGGCGGACCGCCGTTGCGGTCCTTTTCCTGAGAAAAGGAAGTGATGTTGAGCTAGGGAGGGGGCGAGGGGTTTCCGGCAGTCTTGCCGTGTAGAAGAATAACACAAGTTGAAAGGCGTCATGGCTCCTGCATATTATCTCCTCCGGTTGGTTTGAGGGGCCGTGTAAAACCTCACACTTGGCGACAAGGGATGTTCGACAACCACCCGTGCTGACAAGAGGACCGCGGTTGAGCGGCTTTGGCGCATCGGCGCACCTCGACCCCCAGGGATACAACGGGCGTACCCGAGGTCTGCAGTGGAGCGGCTAGGCGCATCGGCGCACCTCCACCGTAAAAAACTAAGGTGAGAGGCTCCAGCCCGGCCCCACAGCACCCAAGACACATGCAACTGGCCAACAGGCGGCAGCCCTGACCTTACACGCGGCCCGCAAGCCAACAGGCTCCGAAGAAGCTCTTGAAGGCCAGTACACGCGCGCATGTGTCACACCAGCCGTTGAGGAGGCCACTGCCCCTCCTGGCACTGCAAGACCAGGGAAACAGGAAGGCACAGAACACGAAGGCCCGCAGGCCACGTGCCCACCAGGTGGAGACACCCAGCAGGCAGCAGACACAAGCTGCAAAAGTGTCACAGACACAAAACCCAAAGAAGGGTAATAGCAACAGCACTTTCTGGTTAAAACAACCCAGGAGAAACTCAGGACCACACCAAGGATTCCAGAGGCCCGCAATATAGGCCCACCACCACAGTGCCATGTCCAACACATCCAGCCCTGTGGCGTCCCCGTCCAGTGGCGCAAGAACCGCAGCAGAAGACACACAACAAGCACAAGGAGCAGGCAGCTCTTCACAAAACATGCCTATGCCAGGCCTTTTTGACCTCAGAGACACGTCAAATCTAGGACCCAGATGGGTCACATGGCTACGTGACTTCAAGTTTTATGCTGGAGCGATAGGCCTCACCGATGACGCAAGACTTAAAAACACGCTCTTCATCGCCGTCTGCCCGGCAGTTAGAGACATCGCAGGTGAACTGTTAAACGTGGACACGGTGACATATGGGGAACTACATGGCAAACTATCGGACTACTTTGCCCCCCACACCGACATCGACTACGACCGTCATATATTCCACACTACTAGACAAGAAAAAGGGAAGTCCATGGACAACTTTGTGATGCCAAAACACAAGAGTAACAAGGGATACCAGGGATATCTATGTACTGTGACCTTGCCTGGAATGAACACATAAAAGATGAACATAGAAGGTCAGAGTACTGTTGCGTTTAGATGACAGGTGCTAGTGTACTATCCATGTCTACGAGGTTAAGCTGATTTATGGGTGCATAAACCTACTGTCAGGCACCAGGGTCCACCAATGAACAAAAACCTGAGATGAAACAATTGAATTCAACGTAGTGGACGCTTAGATATAATTAAATATTTTTTATTGACATTATCAAACAAATCACTAAAAAGACTGATTTTTCAACAATAAAAACATACAGCAATATTAGTATCAAAAGTTATATTCGTATTGATCAACCCTATCAATTCATCACTGGGCTGACCTGATACATCATTCCCATCTAAAAACCACAACCAACCAAACTACAACCACACCACTTTCATACACAATCCATTCAAAAATTCATTCAATAATGACAAACATATCATCAATAAAAAATCAAACATTCTAAAACACCTATCATACAATTTTTTGATCCATTATTAATATGAACCATAAAGTTTAGCACCACTGAGCCTATTTCTCATTAATGTAATCTCTTCTGGCTCAGGCGGATATGGCTTTAAAGAAATTAATTAATGAAAATACAGGACTCTGCGCCAACAACTCAAGTTGAGTTAAATCTTAGATTATGCTTTATTGATCATCCATGACCATTGAGCCCATAATTGATAACATGTTTCGGCTCCACTGAGCCTTTTTCAAATCCGGGCTACCCATAATTGTAATATAGGACATACAATATATCATAGTCAAAAAACAATTTGTATGAACGACATCATAAAGTATAACATAATACCAGTTTTCAAATATCGTGACCACAAAATATGCATAATAACATGAAAGAAATTAGACAGAAAAACAAGGATGGGCAAAAGGGAAGGGTTCATGGGTGTAGAAAAATAGGCAAACATATCATAATACATTGTTATGTTTGAGTAGACAGAAAAAGAGCACAAAAAACAGAAACAAAAACACAAACAAAAAGAAAAAAGAACCCATTAGTAATCATTATTCTTCAATTCATTGAATAATATAACCAAATTCTGCAATGGTCCCTTGAGACAAACTGACAACTTGGTGGATGTCCTTACCCGAAATTTGATGTAACCAGTTCTTATGACTATTTGTCCATGTAGTAGTAACGGGGCACAATCCCCAATATCCATCTAAACAAAAAATGTAAGTAGCGAAGGTAAATAAAACTGATTGTCCAATTTAGAATATACATTAATTGTGTATATCAAGGTTGCCTGTGGCAACTAGGCATTTTCATGAGAATAAATCCCGCCCTTCACCAAACGGGCAAAACAACTCTTCTTAATGGTCACAGGCCATTTCTGCCTTATTCAAAACAATTCATTATAAGTTCCGTAGTGAAGACAATTGTAATTAACCATCATTACGTGAAATGATGACGCATTTCCAATTATAGAACACGTATATCAAGTACGGAAAGCACAACATATAGCTTATTTTGTTGCTACTCGTCAAGTACCATTAAAGCTAAATCTCATTGAAAAGTAAACCATGAGATAAGCGGTCCTCTCTTACCAGTTCCTGGAACACAAACAGTCACACGCGTCGGCAGGTAAGCCGAACGCTTACCAGGTATGCCTTCTTATACTAGGCGTCATCACTGTGCGCGGTTACCACGGCGACGCAAGGACAAGCGTCGTCATTGAAAACCGCATTCTATCCCCCAGCATTCTACAAATTACATATGCTATATAATTCAAAATATTTGAATAAAGCCTGAGAAACTAACAAAGCATGTATACGCTTCTCCTGACCCAATTTATATTTGTTGAATACTTAAATGGTTACTATCACAGTAATGTATAATCACGGGCACTAATGCACCTAACTACAAAAGGTTGGTGAGCATTACACGCAACATTCAAATAACATACTGAGCTACCAATTATGATGGGGTATCCCTTTAACAACACCCTGAAATACATGTAACCTCCTAATAAACAATGAGCCGTGTTCTAAATCAAGTATAACAATGAAAATTATTCGAGCTTGAGAAGCCAGATTGCAATGTACTACATCTCACAAGAATGAAACCATTTCATTATCTGTATTAAGTCCTGTATTTGTCGAATTGAAGTAACAAATTGCTCTTGCTTCCGCTTGTCGTAACGCCTTCACTCTGTCACCACCTCTTTTGTTCAAGGATACTTGTTTAAGACCAATGAATCTAATTTCCGATTTGAGATGTAGCTGATGTGTTTTTTGCCAATGTTCAGCTAACGGAAGTGATGGGTCTTGACTGCCAATTTTGGCTAAATGTTCACGGATACGGATTCTCAACTGTCTCTTGGTGCTACCAATATATAGTTTGTGGCAGACACAGATGATGCCATATACTACAAAAGTTGTTTTGCAATTAATTCCTTGTTTAATGATCCAACATTTTCCATTTTTATCTTCGAATTCCGTTGTTCTTTGGTATGCATATTTACATTGTGGACAGACTCCACATTTCCTGAAACCAGAATCTTTCTTGTGTAACCATGTACCTTGAGTAGTGCTCTCAATGTCCGGTAATAACGATGGACTAAGGATAGATTTAAGTGTATTTGCTCTTCTGAAGGTAATGCGTGGATGATCACTCACAAACTCACCAATATGACTGTCCAATTTAAGTAGGTACCAATGTTTGTTCAAAATATATGGCTTTAAACTGTTCACAAATAACAATACACTCCCCAACCCGACATGTTTCTTTCTGTATAATATCCAGTAAACAGACATTCTTCAGGGGCACTGTGGTCCAGCGAAGTGGGGTAGAAAGTAGATGGAAAAAATGAGAGACATGTAGAATACACCAGCGAAGCTCACCTGCATAAGAACACAACATCAATCAGGCCAAATGCTTAATTTACAAGATTGATCATTACTACCACCATGTTATCAATAAACGGGGCGTAGAAAAGGTGATTAATACCTTCCTTCTTCCTTAAACCAAAGAAACTGTCAGGGGACCGGGATCCACAAACCAAATAGAAGACACCATATGAATTGGTAACTCTACAATGTATCCACCACCACAAACACCTCGTGAATCTCCTAGATATCCAGAATCAACAAGGAAAAACCTTATCAAAGGGAAAGAATTCCTATGACCAAAACAGTTATATGAAACCACCAGAGAGTCAAGGGAAGTGAGAATGAAAGTAATTACTAACGGAACACTCAAGTTCAGTCTCCTGTGACTCTCATTGGTGAAAAAACACTCTTCAGTGAAAAAACACCCAGATGAGGGTCATCACTGGGAACAGGCACCTGCTAAAACAACAAAGCAGTGTGCAGTCCCTAATTTAGAAGGGGAAACCGCCTCACGGATTCAGTATGGAAAAAATAGCAACTTGTCGTCTATCTGTAAACACAAAGGCGAAAACATGATTGATAGCCAGACCAAATGTAGTTCTGAACAATCACATATCTGAGGTACTGGAGTGACCACATAAGGTGAGGGCAAATATAAGTCACATTTGTCCCCATGTGATAACATCCCATAACGTACATTCCCGTTGCACGCTCGAGCACTTGTTAACCCGAAACTTACCTATTTTGGAAACATCGAATGTTTTATGGCCTCTGTTTAAGTCTCAGCCATGTCTCAATAGGACTCGTCCCGTGAGGTAACACCAACCACGATAGTTAATTCAATCGTGACCGTAGAAATACCCAATCCTAAAAAAGGAAAGTAAAACCATGATCGGAAGCAATCGGCACGCAAAAGCAAGACTGCACATTGCTGAAGTTGTTAGCCTAAAAGTAAACCCCGTATGTTCAACAGATTTCCTAAATATTTGGGCTGCCATGAATCTATGAATAGATAATGACTCGCCCAGTCCCGTATTCTCACCGAGTGCTGGACAATGTTCATGAATAATCTCACAATATAAACAGAAAAAATATAAAGCAGGAAAAACAAAGGTCTCCCGTGCTTCTTTTATGTCCACAGATTTCTTAAAACAGGGGGGAAGCATAGTTGGTACATATAGCAACCCCGTCTGAACCTAAAATACATACACGCCGAAAAAGAAATACGGACAGAAGCCAAGACAGCGTACCTCCTTACCTACGTAATTCTCCAAGCGGCAGGGTGAATGGCTGCGGGAAACAAGACTGCCGGCATATCCAAAAGTCAGTCTCCGGAGGACTCGTAGATAAAAATATTCACGTAATCACGTGACTAGCACGTGATTAACACGTAACGTCAATGGGCTTGATGAAACACGCCCCTCAGACTACGAGCCAGCACAGACGGCCCGTCAGTCAGCTGAACCTTTCCTATGACTGGAAAAGCTTTAAAAGAGAGGAATTGGAAACTTGCTTTGTGTGAACCTTCCCCAAAATCATCTTCGGTGACCCCCACGAAGAAATCGTCCAAAGATGAGAGTCCAAGAGAGAGGTCTCCACAACGGACCAAGAGACACGGTAAGCGCACCAAGCTTTTGAAATATCGTCATTCCTCTTCTTTATCATCGAGGAGATCTAAGAAAATGCGTCATTGCTCCAGATTGTCCTCTACAGATTCCTCATCCAAAGGGAAACGGGTAAGCTTTGCTACGAAGGCTAGTAAGGCAGAACTGGAAAAATTCTGTCTGCAAATGTTGGAAGTGTTTGAGAAGGTGGCGCCATCAATGCCCCCAAAGAAGTCGTTGGAGACTCACAACCCCATTGTGCCGAAGACCGATGGGGAGCTGATGAAGACCATTGACTGTGCGCCCAACAGCCCGGACAGCAGGTCATCGAAGGATTCAAAGGCATCTTGTGCGTCTCTCATGGCCTCAATGTCTGAAAGAGATACTCCTCCTCCTACCCGCTCGACATTGTCGAAGGTATCGAAGTCGAATTCTTTGATGCCAAATTCGACTGAGTTGAGGCCCTCAACGTCCTTCTCAGAACCGTCAAAGGTTTATAAGCCACAAGACAAGAGCGACTTCTTTAAGTCTATGGCCTCTATTTATGTGGAGGAGGAAAGTTATGGTTTTGCACTGCAGTACAGCACTCCTGGTATTCTAGAGGAGCTAATATTCCAGGAATCAAAAATTAAGGATTTGGTGGACACCCTAGAGGATGCCAGACTGCCGGCATATCCAAAAGTCAGTCTCCGGAGGACTCGTAGATAAAAATATTCACGTAATCACGTGACTAGCACGTGATTAACACGTAACGTCAATGGGCTTGATGAAACACGCCCCTCAGACTACGAGCCAGCACAGACGGCCCGTCAGTCAGCTGAACCTTTACAATGTCAGCTGTAAAAACGAAACGAACCAAGATAATTAACGGCGGGCATAGTTGGAATAGAACACACAAATATTTGGGCACAATAAGAATCATTGTGCACCAAATACTAACACGTGTAAACTCATGGGACAGTAAAAGCGGGTACACCATTACCTACTCATACAAGCGCTGGAAAGTTGGAATGAACACTAGATCCCACGATCCGTTCACATAAGAGTGGAAGACACAGATCTCAACCCACAATGAGGAGATTCGAAAAAACTGAGGCAATGATCACAGTGAAACTCAGTCATAAAAAGAATGAAAGGTTAGAAATTCCAATCAATCGCCTCATTTCGTGATGCGCCTCCGCATCAAATTGAAACACTGCGAATTTCACACATACTCCAATTAAGAAGCGCTAAGATCTCAAGTCATCGCATGCTACATATCACAACCTTTTAGGAAACAGTTGCTCCAAAAACAACGGTCACTAGAGGAAATACTGGCATTAGCCAGGATGGAAGCAGCAGTAGAATTGCAACTAGACAGCCTAGAAAAAGCAGCCATACAACAGCCGGTATCAACCACAGATATGATCAAGAAACTGTACGCTGCCCCAACGCAAAGCGGAATATGTGAGGATGCCACATGTTACTGCTGCGGATATGAGTATCCACACACGGGAGAATGCCCCGCGGTTGGACAAAAATGCGCCGCTTGCAGCGGCATGGACCACTACACAGCTGTGTGCAAGAACGCACCTGGGCCCGCACACAGCAGACAGAGACACCAGGAGAAACGGAGAAGCTCACGCCTCAGCCCGCAGGCCAGCATAGGAGAAAGAGAACAAGTGACACCAAGACAGAGCCCGAATGAGCTCATGCGCGCACGAAGACAAGAGGTCATCAGACAGATCCAGGAGATCCCAGAGGAGGAGATTTGTCCATTACATCGAGATGCGGTCCCCATCCAGTAGTGAAACCCAATTGTCAGAAGATGACCAGAGGAAGAAGGGATATGTGTGGGCTCTCAACAACGCCACGGCCACCCAGCATAGCCCCACGCTCACACTACAAATCAACAATACCCCCCTAGAATTCCTCATTGACACGGTGGCAACAGTCAACATTATAAGCGAACTAGTGTACAACTCACTCACCAGCCCACCAAAAATCTGCAAGGCAACGATTGACCTCTACCCGTACGGAGCGACGACCCCACTACCCTGCAAAGGCACAATCTCAGCCTGGTGTGTACACAGAAATCACGGCGCAAAGATTCCCCTACACATATTGAAGACGGAGGCCAACAGCGGATGTATATTAAGTTTCAAGACGGCAGTCGAAATGGGCTTAGTCCACATATTATATCAACAAATACTTCGCCAAGCCTGACTCCATAGAACAGGCCTTCCCAAACCTTTTCAAAGGCCTAGGGAAACTAAAACACAGGACGGTACAGCTCCACATCAACCCTGAGGTCCCACCAGTCGCTCAACCCTATCGCGGCATACCCGTGAACATCCAATAGCAGGTGGAGGAAGAATTGGACAAGCTTATCAAACTCAACGTCATCGAACCTGTCTCCGGACCAACGCCATGGGTGTCACCCATAGTCCCAGTCCCCAAGACATCCCCGGATGGATAAATACGCCTGTGCGTAGACATGAGAAGGGCCAATGTAGCAATCGAAAGGGAAAGACATCAAGCACCCAGGATCACAGATATGATCCACCTTCTCCATGGAGCACAAGTTTTTTTCAAAACTGGACCTAACAAAGGATATCATCAGATTGGGGAAGCCCCTGAGTGAAAATACATAACCACATTCGTAACTCACTTAGGGCTGTTCCAGTACAAAAGACTTAGCTTTGGCATTTCATCCGCCACTGACGTTTTCCAAGAAGAAATCCACCGAGTCATCAGGCACGTACCAAGCTGCCTAAATTATTCAGACGACGTCCTAGTCTTTGAAAAAACCCAGGAAGAACATGATACGGCACTACACAGGATGTGCGCGGCATTGGACGCAGCAGGACTTACTCTCAACAAAGCCAAGTGTGAATTCTGTAAAGGCTCACTATGGTTTTTCAGACACATATTCTCTAGCAGAGGCATGCGGTTGGACCCAGACAAGGTAGCAGCCTTAAACACGGCCTTGCCCCCCAAAACTGTCACAGAACTATGGTTGTTTCTCGGCATAGCCAGTTATTGCTCGAGATATTTAAAGGATTATGCCACAATCAGCAACCCTCTGTGCTTGCTAACGCGCAAAGACCAACCGTACACGTGGTCCGAAGAATGCCAGAAAGCGTTTGAAGCAATAAGCAACGCCATCGCGAAGGCAGAGATATGGCGTACTTTGACACAAAACGAGACACAGAGGTAATGGTCGACGCCAGCCCGGTCGGACTGGGTGCCATCCTCACCCAAAGGGACCCGGAGACACTAACAAATGTACACATAGTGGGGTACGCCAGCAGAAGCAAGCATACTCCCAAGCGGAAAAAGAAAGTTTGGCAGTAGTATGGACGTGTGAGTACTTTCATCTGTTTCTGTACAGGAAGAAGTTCACAATCACGACGGACATCAAGCTCTACTCAACATATATGGAGATCCCAAGGCGAGGATGCCCCCGAGTATAGCCAGGTGGGGACTACGCCTGCCAGACTACAAATTTACCATCAAACACCAACCGGGGAAAGAGGACAACCCGGCAGACTACTTGTCCCGGCACCCAACAGGACCGGCAAGCCCTCAGCCGTCCATAGCAGATGCGTACCTCAACTACGTGGTTCATCGCCTGCAGCCCCTGCCAGTGGGATGGCAAGAAGTCATCACACAATCAGAATAAGACCCGGCCCTCCGGATCGTCCGGCACTGCATACAGACAGAAATGAGAGCGCACATGAGACAACAGGCAAAACAGGAACCGACGGCAGACCAAAAATACATCAAATGGATAGGCCACGTTCAAAAGGAACTCTCCATAATAGACAACCACGTTGTATTAAAAGGGTGCAAGGTACTCATCCCAGAGACCCTGCGAGCAAAAATAATACACATGGCGCATGAAAGTCACTGAGGGGTGGTCGCCACTAAGCGCCTCCTAAGACAAAAAGTATGGTTCCCGAGGCTTGACGCCATGGTAGATGACATAGTGGGAAAATGCCCGACATGTGAACAAATAGCAGCACCACCGCATCCGAACCCACTCCAGATGTCACCCCTACCAGGACAAGTGTGGGAGGAAGTAGCGGTGGACTTCTTCGGACCGCTGCGAGACGGCACCTACATGGTAGTACTGATAGATGAACACTCCCGATGCCCAGAAGCGCAAATTGTAGAAAGCACAGAAGCCTCAAGCGTCGTCCCAGCCCTCGACTGCATGCTGTCCACGTATGGAATCCCAAAATTAATAAAATCAGACAATGGGCCGCCATTTGTGAGTCAGGACTTTGAGAACTTTTCCAAATAAATGGGGTTCCAACCTTGAAGAATAACGCCCCGGTGGCCACAAGCAAACAGCATTGTGGAGAGATTCATGGCCAACATCAAAAGGTCACTACAAATAGCCTCCATCCTCAACAAACTGTCTGAACAAGCCCTCTACCAATTCTTGAGGGACTACAGGCACACCCCCCACAGCATGACAGGGATATGCCCAGCCGACCTGATGTTCAGAAGACCAGTTAAAATTCGGCTATCCGAAGACCCCAGCCCTGTGGAAACTACACCGCTAGAACAGGAGGCCAAAGCAAGAGACAGCTCTGCGAAGGCCAAAATGAAAGACTCTGCCGACCACAAAAGGCGAGCCCAAGAATCAACCATTGAACTCGGGTACCAGGTGTGGAGTGGTCAACCCAAACAACGCAAGGCGGATGCTAAGTTTGCAAAGGAACCGTTAACCGTGACACGAAAGAAATGGACAATGATCACGGCGCAGAGGGAAGGTCACTCCTCGATAACCAGAAACATATCTCACTTCAAGCGCAGGACGACCAACCCGGAAAGCCCATGGGGCACTAACACATATAGTGCTGAGGAAAGACCACGAGACGAACCCTACCTGGGGGACAGGGAAGCCTCCGATGGCGAGGATAGCACGCAGCACTACCCCGAGACCTTGGTGACTCCTGGCAAATCAGTGACACCACAGAGGAGTCACATAAAACCTCACACACTCATTGAAGAGATGGAGTGAGAAGAAGCTAGGATCTTGTAGGTTAAAAAGGGGGGAGATGTCGGGTTTCTCTACCGTTAGTATCTCCTACCCACATCGTTATGTGGGAACGATGGGGGTAGACCGCCGTTCCGGTCCTCTTTCTGAGAAAAGGAAGTGATGTTGGGCGAGGGAGGGGGCGAGGGGTTTCCGGCTGTCTTGCCATGTAAAAGAATAAAGCAAGTTGAAAGGCGTCATGGCTCCCGCATATTATGTCCTCTGGATGGTTTGAGGGGCCGTGTAAAACCTCACAGAACTTTCACTTTGTCTGACATATAGCACAAGGTATCAGGGCCACTAGTGCAATTAGGACTGATTTTTATACAATCACATAATTGAAATAATATTTTATTCATGGCCAATGGGCCTGTTTACTTCGTAGTATTCAGAGCTTGTATGAGGAGGGGCACTCCGATTTGCCTACGCAGATGATAGCATATCTTTAAAGTCATTGCATCAGCGCGGGGTGTCTGAAACAAGGGCGCTGATGTTGTTTGCATTTCTTTGGCACATTTTTAAGGAAATTGCAGTGTTTCTGGAACGCCTCTCTTGATCTTGTGCACCAGGACACACTTGCATAATGGGAACTAGGTGAATATTGACATTGACACACTTCCAATATTTTTTTAGCTGTTCTATGTACGAATAATATGCTATATAGCCAATGCGATATAAGTCACTTATCATTAGGACGAGCAGGCAGAAATACAGTTAACACTGTAGCACACAATGCATTGGGTGATATTCAATTGGTAAAAGGTTTTGCCTTCCCCCGCTTCGCCTGACTTCCCTCTCCAGTGCAAATGCATGTATCATTCAAAGTATGATGCGATTACAACTCTGCAATTTATTAACCAATTGCTTTATATCTATTTTTTTTCACCTTGTTATTCCCCATGTGTTTGTAGTTCCAATTGTGGACTTATGCTGTATGAAATATATGCAATGTTGCTTTTTAAATGGGTCTTGGTTAATTGATATGTATCTGCAATGCATTTGGTTCATTTCACACATTTGGTATTTCTATCTAGTCTTTTGACCTGAGGTCCACAATTAGCGCGCTTTTATGTTGTTCACGAAGTATGGATGTTCTATATAGTATCCAGAGTGGATTATGTTTGTTGGTCTAGTTAAAGACCCAGAGGGTCGAAACACGCATGTAGGCTGGTTACTATGTGTAATATTTGTTTATACTTGGTTGGGTGTCCTAGGACACCATTTGTCTAACTCATGGGATTTATCCAATTCATAATTTAATTAAATAATAAACCATATGTGACTCATGGCTCGTCTGGAGAGACTTTACTCTCAAATAGTTCACATTTAGACTACTACCCAGCGCAGTGTGTCGCGGTATATCCTTCCGTTGCTCTAGGAGGCCGACTGAGCACAGCATCTCCACTTTGACACCCGCAGCAGGGGCTCTGTGCATATCACTAGAGTTTGCTCATAAAATGACCTTGAATGCCAGCGCATGCGGTTCATACTTCCTTTGCCAAATTGCATAGTCATGTACAATACAAACATCAATCTAAGATCCACAGTTACAAAATTCATAAGAACAAATACAAAATAAACCTGAATCCCAAATTACAGGATTTTTGTTAAGCAAAATTGCTCATTGGAATACATATTTATGCAATAGAACTGAGCCTTGAAGCCTAAGGTGTACTTTTCAGCAATCAAAATGATTTACAGAAGCTCACAGCTTGTGCAAGGCTGCACACATTAGAAATATTTAAAACCGGCTTCAAAATCTGTCTCTTAAGTCTTTGTAACCCGCACACAAAAACTTGAAGTGAGTAATCGGCTCCTCTCCAGAGCCACACACCTGACAAAGGCAGGTCCCGTTAATTTGCCAGCTTGAATTTTAAATAAAGTGCACGTACATAGTGGGGATTGACTATATCCAAGTATATTTCATTGCCAAAGTCTAGCCTAGATTTGAGATAATGTGGCCCTGCTAATACCCGAGGGTATGCTTCGCTCATCCCAGTGCGTGCTAAGACAATGGCTGCTTCCTTCACAATTCATTTAGCCCCAAAACAAATGCTGTAGGGATTATCCCAATAGTGCCTTAGCCCCAGGTTGATCAAACATCCTTTGATATGTACAAAACATGCAGGCGACCTCCCTCGCTCCCTCCATTTTCAAAACATGTATCAGTGCCTCCATGCACTCTAACAAGTCTAGAGACCCCCATATCTGACCCCAATATAGAACGGGTCTAAGCATAAGATCTTCCACAATGGGTTTGATGTCCATCTCCAGGTGAAGCAGTGCTTAGGGGGAGCAATAAAAGCTTTTTTTAGATTGATGCTCTTAACATTAGCAAAAGTCTGGACATTGGAGTGCCCTCACATTTGAGCCACATAAGTTGCTGCAGGCACAGCCTGGGCTTTATAAACCTGTAGGGCTAGTAGCACTGCAGAGCCATCTTTCCTCTGTGCAAATCGTCTAACAGCCCCACTATTCATGGTGAGGATGGAGCTAACTTTTCCAGCAACAGTTCTTCGCAAATCTCATGTCCAAGTAGTCGTAAGATGGGACTGTCCCTAGTCTGCAGCTGTCCACCCTCGCATTTATCTCTAAACCTAAAGCTTTACATTTAGCATGGAAGGTTCCCAAAGGTTTTCCTAATCCCTATTGGTGATGAGGAAAATAACACTGTGTCATATGCAAAAAAGGGGCAGGTATCCTGTCCGCGCCTAGCCTATGCTGATTCAGTAAGTGGCCCTGAAGATCCCTTATAACTTTGTTGATATATACACAAAATAACAGGGGGGCCAAGACGCAGCACTGTCAGATGCCCGTCTCCAGTTGTAAGGGGCTTGGTCTGGGTGCCCCCCGAGTTCCCAACAAACAGCTACATAGTTAATGGTATATAAAAGTTGGATCAATGTAAGGAGATGATCTGGGATATGCCTGTCTCTAAGCACATGCCACAAACAGGCACACATGCACACAGAACATCAAACGCAGTCTTCATATCAACAAAGACTGCATAGATGTTAACTTTCTTCAAGGAGGCATACTTCTGCAAGATCGTTAAAAGCCAGAATGCCCGATCGACTGTGCTCTTCTCATCCTGAAAGCCAGCCTGTAATTGGCTGATTATACCTGGAGAATGATCCCATCCCTGAAGGTACCAATTTCAATTTCAAGAAATCTAAAATATCCCATAGAGAAATTATATTTCTGGGTTTTTCATTATCTGATGAGGGAAGGGGACTTGCACAACAATTCCTAGGGAAATCTGCACACTTGCAAAACCCAGGCACACTTAAGCAGTTACAGGCCTTACTTGGCCTTTTACATTTTGTGCATTCATACGTTGCAGATTATGCAGCATTAGTGAAACCACTATATGACTTGTTAAAGCCCAGCTTCTGTTCAGCAGACTGGAAGGGAGAGCACACACACCTTTTACACCACGTATACCAACAGATGACTCAAAGTAGTCCTCTCCAGGACAGAAACACGAATGAGGACTTAGAGGTGACTTTGTTTCTTGGTCCAAATGTTTTTACATAAGTGGTGTGTAACTATGGAGAGAAGAAACCAATGGCGTTCAACTCGCATGTCTATACAACTCTGGAGCAGAAGTCTACTCTAGGAGAGAAAAGTTTGGCTGCAGCTCAGATAATGGTGCAGAAAGAACACACATTAGCTGCAAACAAGACTATGCACATAAATACACTGTTAGATGCAGCAACACGCTCTAACATTGTGAATGCAAAAATACTACACTCCAGATGGGTACAATGGGCCTCAACGCAGGCAACACAAGATGTAAGATATCATCATAAACCAGAACTACTACAAATGTATGATATGGAATGCACTTTAAAACCAGAGGCAGATACAGCAGTACCAGACATTCCACTTTGGATGTTTGCAAATAATATACTGTGATGGCAGTGATGTTCCAGCAGTTGGAACACTCTAAGTATTCTGCTGCCTATCCTGCTGTAAAAGGGCGATTCAATCATAAAAATGGGTTTGAACACCAGGATGCCCAAACAAAACATTTAAGGGATGCATCAGCTCAGGTTGCTTAGTTACAAGGCCTCTTCCTTGCACTGCGACAAATTGACACCCATAGGCACACTTTAATTGTCTGATTCAGACTATGTAGTAGAAGGTTATAATTTTGACCTTCAATGGTGGCAAGCCAAATCATTCAGAGATTCTAAACGCAAGGCAATATTGTCAAAGCAACCTTGGCAAAAAGTATGGAACATCAGAAAGTCTAGACGGCTCATCTAGGTTATACATAGAAAAGCACAAGGAAAAGATTCTGTGTGCAATGCAGGCAACGCTCTTGCTGAACAGTCGGCAAGGCAGCAGACTGTACAAAAGATGGTAGCAACATTAACATTCTCCGTCACTTACATAGATGAGGACATAAAAGCATGTCTAGACACAAACAGTCCAACAGTCCTAATCTGTCATGGTTCTCCGCCACATATGCCTACACTATAAAAGAGAATACAGTAATAGTCACTATAACTAGTTCAAGGGGAGGCCCTATTGACAGGGTGCTACCAAACAAGCAGGGTAGATTAAAACTAATCTCTGCAGCAAATACATGTGTATCCACAACACACTTTGGGCTGTCGACTACTACACAACTCTTGCAAGACAGAAACCGGTTGCCAGGGCTTGGTAAAAACATAGGTCAGTACATTGCAAATTGCCCCATATGTTTGAAAACAACATTGGGCAATTCCTGAAAACCACTAGTGAGCACACTAACAAGGGTGTAAGTGCCTTTTGAATGCATGTATATGGACCATATTGGTCCCCTTGAACCTGTCAACAAGTACAAATATTTGTGGGCATTTGTGGTACTGTGCACAAGATTTACCTGGCTAATTCTCCTGAAGAAAGCCAATTCTAAAGATGGCATAAAGGGTTTTCTTTCCTTTATTTATTATGTATTTATTTTATTTATTACATTTGTTACACACCCAGACCCTAAGGTATCTCACAGCGAGGTTACAGACAGCTTATTAAACATTCATCAAATGGACAATTACAGTTACAGAGGTAATAGCAACATAGGAAAATAGTAAAACTGAGGAGTTTGCAACAAAGCAGAGATAAGAAGCATGCAAAACAGACCAAAGATATTTACAACATAGCAGAACATAGCAGAGGTGCAAGACAGGTACAAGGTTATTTACAAGTACTAGGGAAGCAGCTTTATTGGTGTTGGTTAAATAACCAGGTTTTCAGTCATTTTTTAAAACCTGTGAAGATTTCCTCTGTTTTGATACTCAGTGGGAGGGCGTTCCAATGTTTAGGTGCTAGGTATTGGAAGCTACTGCCAACTACTCTAGTATTTTTGTAGTGGGGTGTTTCCAGGAGTAAGAGATTGTTAGATCTTAGGGACCTTGCAGATTCTTTTTTGACTATAGCGTTGTTCAAGTAGTTAGGGGCAGTTTTATTGAGGCATTTGAAGATGATGTATGGAGTTTTGAAAATGACCCTAGCTTTGATGAGCAACCAGTGGTGATCTCTTCTGGTCTTGGAGATGTGATCTGATTTTCTTATGCCTAGAGCGGCCCGAAGGGCTCTATTTTGTAATAGTTGTACTTTATTGAGGTTGGCAATGGATGTACCGAGTAGCAACAAATTGCAGTTGTCAAGTTTCGATAAGATCAGGGCCCTGGCCAGAGTAACGCAGTTAGTGGGGGGGTCAATAACTGGTGGCTAAGGTCAATTAGTTTGGCTATTTAGGATGTGGATGATGAAAAATAACTGATGTGCTTAACCATTGTGAGGTTCGCATCCAGATAGACTCCTAGTGTTTTTACTTGTTTTGACACTGGTATCATGGTACCATCAATGTTGATGGATGAGTACTCTGGATGAAGATCATTTAATTTAGATTGGGAACCTACAATGAGAATCTCTTTCTTCTCATCGTTGAGGCATAGGGTGTTTAGTGGCATCCAATTTTGGATTATGGCATAGATTTTGTTAATAGTCTGTGTATCTTGGGTGTAATTCCCTGAGAGAGGGATAAGGATCTGGGTGCCATCTGCAAAGTTGGTGTAGATGACTATAGAGACTCTGGACGTCCGTTCTGCTAAAAAAGATTTGATCCACGTGGTGGCATCGGTGGAGAAGTTGAAGTCTTTGGCTAGGGTGGAGCAGAGTTTATTGTGATCCACGAGGTCAAATGCTGCGGATAGATCTAATAAGAGGAGAATGCAGAGTTTTCCTGTGTCTCTGATAGTGTCCATCTGGATTTTCAGGTCCAAGCGGCCCGTTTCCGTGCTATGATTAGGTCTGAAACCAGATTGTCTGGTGCCAAGGAGCTGGTTGAGTTCCAGATGAGCTTGGACTTGATTATAGGCTATCTTATCGAGGATTTTAAGTAAAAACGGTACTGTTGTTATTGGCCTGTAATTAGTCGGAACAGCGGGGTGTAGTTTGGTTTTCTTTAGCAGGGGTGTAACCCAAGCTTCTTTAATGCTGGCTGGAACCTTATTGACGTTAAAGGAAGCATTGACATAGTTGGTTATGATGGGTGTGAGTGTAAGGGCACATGATTTAACTATCTGCGCTGGGACGGAGTCTCCTTTGCAGTTAGAGGCTTTAATTTTGGAAATGGTGTCAAGCACTAGTTCTTGGGAGACTGGGGTAAAGTGGAAGAGGAGGTTTGTATTTTCACTTGAGTTCGTGAGGTGATTGCCTGTAGTGGATTTGTCGACTAGTATAAGCCTTTTAGTTGTAATTTTGTTTATTAGTAGATCAATCTTAGCTGCTGGCGCATCTTGAATGGTGGTACCACACACTTTGCTGGCTTTGGTAGAATTTGTAGCAGGGGTGGAGTTTTCCAGTTCTTTTAGAATTGAGAAAAGTTCTTTAGAATCAGACGCAGCGTTACTGATCCTCACATTATAAGCGTTACCCTTGTAGGTGATGATGTCTGTTTTATGTGCTTTATTTGCATTCTGCAAGGCTTTTTCAGAGACTCAGTAGGGTGTTTCTGAGGGCATGTTCTGTGTAATATCTAGATTGGTTGTCTGCACTGGGTGCACACTGTGCAGATAGTGGAATGTCATTAGGTCATCTAGAATCTTATGTGTCATCAAGGTTCTGAATCCTACAGAGCTTACTGACTGGATGTGTCTTGCCTAGCTCCTTTCTCATATATATATAAGCTTACCCTGTAACTAATAATAAAGCTCATCTACTTTTATACTAATCAGTCTCCAGCATCTTACCTGATCTCCAGTAATGCGGATACTACAAATAGCAATGAGGATGGGATCAGGAGGCATTTTGTTGGTCCCTGATAAACTAAGATGAAGCCTGCTGATCCCAAGATATAAAGGACCCAATGGAGAAATACTGCTGGTTCCATAAATATGTTTATATGAATGCTGGAGAAAAGCCGGCTGAAGCGAAATTCTTGTCATGATGCCTACCCCCAGGCATCCGGACCAAGCCCATCAGCCCCGGGAGCAGGCAACTAGACATTTAGTAAAACCTCAGCAGCCCCAGCTAGGGGCTATCTGGGTTCAGTCCTGGCACCTTAGGCGCCAGGCTCATAGTAGAAATCAGTCCTGGCGCCTAAGGCGCCAGGCTCATAGTCATTACTTACCTCAGGCAGACCATGCTGCAAATGACTCCAATCCAACATGAAGCCTGAAAGGGACTATTTTTCTACAGTGACTATTTTTTACTCGGGTGTGGTTCTAGGGACTTCTTACCTGGGACTACTTTTGAGGCTATTTAAACCACGCCCGACCAGCAACACATGCTTCGCGTTATTCTGCATCCAGCAGCGTAACGCTCACCGTGCCTGCAGCCTGCATCCAGTCTTCTGCCAAGCCCGCCTCGAATCCGGAGCTCCTAAAACAAAGAGGAAAGAAAGGAACAAGGTTAGAAAACAAACTTATTTCTTTTCCACACCTGATTCTGGATCCATCTCGTCTCCGGACCTGTAAAGAACATCATTTCTGTACGCGCCGCACCTCCAGCTGCAGCGCCGCGCCATACTCGCCAGTCTTCACAGCATCTTTCGGTTTGGCGCTGCCTCCATCATTTCTTCGCCGAACTTTGGCACCTAGGAGACAAAAGAAAACCACAAGGTGAGCCGAGGGAACCAACAAATATAATTCTTACCACCATAGACTTACCTGATTTACCACTGGAGGCATCCTTTTGTGACTCTCCATATTTTCACGTGCCGCATCTGTAAAGAGAGACAAAACAACACGTTTTCCACGTGCAACATTTACCGGACAGCGCCGGGTAATACAGACTCTTACCTGAGCGCCACCAGCTGCCACAAGAGCATCTTTTCACGAGCCAGATGCAAAACAAGAAAGGAAGGGGGGAACAAGAGTTACATCGGACATATTGAACTCTATGAACTTAATACTTACTGGTCCTCACCAGGAACCTCAGAGTCAATACTCTCCGGAACTCTCCCGAGCCTTCAAACCAGTGAAGTAACTGGAATCGGCGCGCCCCTGCAAATCCATGCAGGATGGAGAGCTCATCTTTCAAGAATATAAGGTGAGATTGCTGTGAGGGCATTTCGGAGATGATTAGTTGGGGAGGACTGTGGGGGTGCCATCACTTGAATCCACAAGTGGCTAAATCCATCTCTCCACTTGCAGGAGAATATTTCTACGGGTTAAGCAGACAAGATTAGGAGGGCAGATCCAGTCAGTCATCGCTGCACTACGCATCACGTGGGTGGAGACCGCAGCTGTCCGGGTCCGACCGACGCCCCTGTGGGAGCCAGGTGAGCGTAACAGAACGCGAAGCCTATCTACAAATCCCCACCCGGGCGTTACGGAAACCTCAGAAACCGACCAACTAGCCCTATTGTTAGGGGAACTTAGGGCAGAAGTGCACTCCGCGCGCCAAGAGACTAATGCCCTCAGGAGAGAACTGATTGTGTCAAAGGAGCGCACTGATGATCTTGCTAGACAATTACTGCAAAACCAAGCTGGGCAAACACCATTACCTGGACTCGGGGGGGGGGGGGGATACAACTCCTGTTTCATCGAGCAATCCTGTGCAAGTGGTTCTACCAGGGAGCATTCCTTTAGCTCCACCCAAACGTTTTGCTGAGGACCCAAAAAAGTTTGCCGTGTTTATGAACCAATGCCGCTTGCACTTTTTATGCAGACCTGGAGCTTTTCCGAACGACCAAACCAAAGTAGCCTTTGTACTATCATATCTTAGTGGCAGCGCAGCGGATTGGTCAATTGCATTAGTTAACCAGGATGACCCTCTTCTTCTGGATTTTCAAGGTTTTCAATTGAGCATGGAAAGACTTTTTGCCAGACATTCACAGGGACAGGCCCTGGATAACGAACTTTTATCATTACGACAAGGTAACCAGGATCTACTAACCTATATCGCCACTTTCAATAGGTTTTTGGTGGAAACCGGATGGCCAGAGGTAAAACGAATTACATTATTTCATCGTGGACTTCGGGGTGAACTCAAAGACGTTTTGGCCCAATTTGTGAACCCACCTCAGGATTGTGCAGAATATATACACTTAGTGGTCCAGTTAGACCACCAACTTCAGAATAGAAAGGCTGATCGAGCTAAGTTCGAGAATCGGGTATTGGTTAAACCCAATGTTACCCTTAAAGGAACAGATGTATCAGAACCGATGCAGATCGGGGGGGGTCAAGGGACCCTTAACTCAAAAGTAAAGATAAAGAAGACGGCAGATGCAATTGTGTCTGTACTGTGGGGCCTCCGGACATTTTCTACGGGATTGCCCTATAAGAACATCTATAAAAGTAGTCGGAGTTGCTGATAAAAATCAAACAGAGCCTGATTCGGGAAACGACCACGCCCGACAAGCGTAGAGGTCCGCTTGCCGAGCTTGAAGGAGGATACTCGGACCTCGCACTTCATCATACAAATGGTCCTTATAGATCCAAGGCAGCCATCACATATGCACGCAGTGAGGGCATACATTGATAGCGGGGCCATAGGAAACTATGTGGACCACGAGTTGGCTTCTAGGATGAAACTATCTCTCTGCAAAAAGACCACTTCGGATGTCATCACCACAGTCGATGGAACTGAAATTGCCTCTGAGCCTGTAACTAATTCCACCACAGAGATGACACTATTGGGTCAGGATGGGCATCGAGAGACTATTGTGTTTGATTTAATCAAAGCCCAGCAGTTCCAAATAATACTGGGGATACCTTGGTTGGAAACACATAATCCTTGTATTGATTGGCGAGAGAAGAGAATAACCTTCCCGGATTGTGCACATACTTGTTACCCAAAAAAACCCTTGAACCAAGGCCTGGCCACAGTCGCTACCCCAGTCGTGCAGTTACCTCAGGAATATCAAGAATTCCAGGATGTTTTCCAAAAGGAACAGGCAAACACCCTACCACCTCACAGATCATACGATTGTCAAATCGATCTCATACCCGGTGCACAACCTCCATGTAGTAGGATCTACGCCCTTACGGAACCCGAAAACCTTCACCTACGACAATACTTGGACCAATACCTTGCTAATGGTTTCATTTGTCCGTCCAAATCCCCTGCATCTTCAGCTTTGTTCTTCGTGCCTAAAAAGGAAGGTGACCTCAGAACGTGCATAGATTACCGCGCATCAAATCAGATCACGGTTAAGAACCGATACCCATTGCCTCTGATCCCCCAATTACTAGACCAAGTAAAGGACGCTTGCATCTACACTAAATTAAATCTCCGAAGGGCATATCATCTGGTACGTGTAAAGAAAGGCGACGAATGGAAGACTGCTTTTCGCACTAAGTACGGGTTATTCGAATACCAGGTGATGCCCTTTGGGTTGTGCAATGCACCAGCAGCCTTCCAGTATTTTATGAACAATGTCCTTCGTGAACTCATTGACGTCTGTTTTGTTGTATACATAGACGATATTCTAGTGTACTCCTCTTCAGAATCAGACCATGTGAACCACGTTCGTGCAGTCCTTGAGAAACTACGCCAGCACAAGTTATATGCAAAATTGGAAAAATGCGTTTTTCATGCTATGGAAGTTGAATTCCTTGGATTTATCCTGACTCCAAAAGGAGTCCGAATGGACTCTCGAAAGGTGGACGCAATCCTCAAGTGGCCATCACCCAGTTCAGTTAAAGGGGTACAAAGCATGCTCGGATTTGCTCATTTCTACCGCAGATTCATTCTAGATTTCTCACATGTTGTACACCCTATCACAGCACTTTTGCGAAAAAACAAACGCTTCTTGTGGTCCGAAGAAGCTGAAAAGGCCTTCCAAGAGCTGAAAGCGAAATTCACGTCTGCACCTGTCTTAAAGCATCCACGCCCCGAACTTCCATACATAGTTGAAACTGATGCATCCAGTTTAGCCATGGGAGCTGTCCTGTCCCAGAAGGATCCTGAAACCGGTCAACTTGACCCAGTAGTATTTTGGTCCAGAAAGTTCTCGGCACCCGAGTTAAACTATGCGGTTACCGATAAAGAATTATTAGCCATCAAATCCGCCTTCAAGGCTTGGCGGCATTATCTTCTCGGTGCCAGGCATCCCATTACGGTAATCACAGATCACCGGAACTTGCAGTATTTAATAAACAGCCAAGGTCCAATTGTCGCGTCAACTTCGATGGGCATTGTTCTTTGCCGAGTTCAATTTCGTGATCACTTATCGACCAGGTTGTAAAAATGGCAAGGCAGATGCCTTATCCCGAATAGGGATGGGAGAAGCATATGCGACCCCGGAACCGGTGCCTATAATTTCAGAACAAAGAATTCTTGGCATAACCACTCTACGGACACTAGAGGATATTCAAGTAAAGATCCAACAACTCTTCGATCCAACAGCCCTGCAGGACTGGGTGAAGAAAGGCCCGGACTACTCAGTCATCAATGACCTACTTTATTATCAAGGACGACTATTTCTACCACACAAGGAACTACAAGAACTAGTCATCTCCAATTATCATGACACCCTGATGGAAGGACACCCAGGTATCGCAAAAACTGAAGCTAAAATTAAGAGACAGTTCTGGTGGCTCACCTGACGAAAAGACGTAAAGTCATTTGTAATGTCTTGTGGCATTTGCGCCCAAAACAAAAGTCAGAAGAAAAAACCAGATGGCTTCTTACAACCTTTGGATATTCCACCTACACCATGGCACACCTTATTGTTAGACTTTATTACAGATCTACCACCATGTAATGGATTTAACACCATTCTAGTTATTGTGGATCTTTTTTCCAAGATGGCCCACTTTATTCCTCTAAAGGGATTACATTCTGCTTCAATTCTGGGCAAGGAGTTCCTCAAAAACATTGTTCGAATACACGGATTTCCTTCTGTATTGGTCTCTGACCGAGGTAGTCAATTCATTTCACATTTTTGGAAGAAATGTTGTCAACTGGTGCAAATCGACGTAAGGTTATCAACCAGTCACCATCCCCACACCGATGGTCAGACGGAGAGGACCAACCAGACCCTTGAACAGTACCTATGTTGCATGCTACACCAGACCGAAAGTAATTGGAAAGATATTTTATGGATTTCCGAGTATGCATACAATAACTCTGTACATTCAGGAACCGGACAAAACCCCTTTTATACCATATATGGACATCACCCTCAAACCTCAGAACTAGATTCGCCTCAGCATTTAGAAATGCCTGCAGTTAGTCATTTGCATTCTACAATTACACAAGCCTTTAAAGAGGCAACAGAACATTTGAAACAAGCAAAAGAGCAATGTAAGAAAAATGCTGATCAACATAGAAGTGAAACTCCACAATACCAGATTGGGGATCAAGTTTGGCTGGCTACAAAACACATACCTCTGAAGGTAACTCAGACTTTTAACCCTAGATATTTGGGACCTTACACTATTAAGGCCATTATCAACCTGGTAGCCGTCAAATTGGAATTACCCTCTAATATGCGCATTCATCCTGTCTTTCATGTTTCACTTTTAAAACCAGTTCAACCAGGAACAAGATTAACCAAACCACCGACACCATCTTGATAGATGGAGAACCTGAATTCGAGGTAAAAAATATCCTGGACTCCAAGATGGGTAAATCAAAACTTTTTTATTTAATCGATTGGAAGGGCTACGGACCACAAGAAAGGTCATGGGAACCTAGTGACCACGTCCATGCACCTCGGTTGGTGAAAAGATTCCATCAGAACTTGCCAGACAAACCAGGGCCCAGGGGAAGAACAACTTTAGGAGGGGCCTTGGGGGGGGGGAGTGCTGTCATGCTGCCAACCCCCAGGCATCCGGACCAAGCCCATCAGCCCCGGGAGCAGGCATCTAGACATTTAGTAAAACCTCAGCAGCCCCGGCTAGGGGCTATCTGGGTTCAGTCCTGGCGCCTTAGGCGACAGGCTCATAGTAGAAATCAGTCCTGGCGCCTAAGGCGCCAGGCTCATAGTCATTACTTACCTCAGGCAGACCATGCTGCAAATGACTCCAATCCAACATGAAGCCTGAAAGGGACTATTTTTCTACAGGGACTATTTTTTACTCGGGTGTGGTTCTAGGGACTTCTTACCTGGGACTACTTTTGAGGCTATTTAAACCACGCCCGACCAGCAACACACGCTTCGTGTTATTCTGCATCCAGCAGCGTAATGCTCACCGTGCCTGCAGCCTGCACCCAGTCTTCTGCCATGCCCGCCTCGAATCCGGAGCTCCTAAAACAAAGAGGAAAGAAAGGGACAAGGTTAGAAAACAAACTTATTTCTATTCCACACCTGATTCTGGATCCATCTCGTCTCTGGACCTGTAAAGAACATCATTTCTGCACTCGCCGCACCTCCAGCTTCAGCGCCGCGCCATACTCACCAGTCTTCACAGCATCCTTCGGTTCGGCGCTGCCTCCATCATTTCTTTGCCGAACTTCGTCACCTAGGAGACAAAAGAAAACCACAAGGTGAGTCGAGGGAACCAACAAATATAATTCTTACCACCATAGACTTACCTGATTTACCACCGGTGGCATCCTTTTGTGACTCTCCATATTTTAACGTGCCACATCTGTAAAAAGAGACAAAACAACACGTTTTCCACGTGCAACATTTACCGGACAGCGCCGGGTAATACAGACTCTTACCTGAGCGCCACCAGCTGCCACAAGAGCATCTTTTCACGAGCCAGCTGCAAGACAAGAAAGGAAGGGGGGAACAAGAGTGAACATCGGACATATTGAACTCTATGAATTCAGTACTTACTGGTCCTCACCAGGAACCTCAGAGTCAATACTCTCCGGAACTCTCCCGAGCCTTCAAACCAGTGAAGTAACTGGAATCGACGCGCCCCTGCAAATCCACGCAGGATGGAGAACTCATCTTTCAAGAATATAAGGTGAGATTGCTGTGAGGGTATTTCGGAGGTGATTAGTTGGGGAGGACTGTGGGGGTGCCATCACTTGAATCCACAAGTGGCTAAATCCATCTCTCCACTTGCAGGAGAATATTTCTACGGGTTAAGCAGATAAGATTAGGAGGGCAGATCCAGTCAGTCATCGCTGCACTACGCATCACGTGGGTGGAGACCGCAGCTGTCCGGGTCCGACTGACGCCCCTGTGGGAGCCAGGTGAGCGTAACAATTCTGCTGACTCCTGACATGATGAAAATGCTGATGGCAGTGGTCCATGATGAGCCCATCAGTGATTAAGCCCTGCATCAAGAGCCAGCCAGCTGCCATGGAGTGGTTTCCATGATAAATCTGCGCAAGGTATAAAATCGGTTAATGTGTTGGCAGGCAGGCAACACGCAGCATCTGGTGAAGAATATGACAGGTTGCCCAGTAATAAGGTACTAATATGCTATGCGAGAAGCGTTGCAGCGGGAGGTAATTCTCAGAGCACTCAGTGCAGCAGTCACTATGGGAAAAATATATTCTGTTCTACGCGCTGCCCATAAAGAAAACTGTACAATGATAGCAGCGTCACAGCATAGGGTTAAGATGGCACTGCGCTATTGAGCACTCATATCAGCGTGAGTTATTGGCCAGCTCGTTCGTTGTTCTGCGCGCCTCCCAATTTTGGGCCATGTATTGACTAGTATGGTGTGCAGCAGCTGCTGCATCATTATCTCAATTGTGGCTCCGGGGGTCTGCACTGTGCGGACATTCAGTATCAATTGATGACTTATTTGGCCTGCCCTGGGATATGGTGAAGCAACGGATTGTGGCATTCCCGAGTGTTCCTATTCTGTTACGGAACACAGCACATGTCGTGCTCTCTGTGTACGGTGCCGAAGATCATCAGAGAAAAGCGCGTGGGGACGTCATGCAGCGTGATGACGTACATGGAAGGGAGGATTTCCCCTTTGCATCGTGTATGTGGTCATCAAGTAATATGGAACAACAGTTTTGTTTCTGCCAATGTGATATTTCCCTCTGCTATACGCGTACGGCATTCATGTTTTGTAATGCAGCGTGTGCAGCGATGGAACAACATCATCTATGGGAGCAACGTGTGAGTAAACATGACCACCGTTTGTGATATGAACAATTCAGCAGTAATTGCTTAGTGCATAGCTCTCAACCATTTGTGTCACAAAGGCGGGTGAAAACACCCGATTTTATTTTTGGCGGGTGAGAGGCCCATTGAAATGAATGGGCGTTGTTGTGATCGGAGGGCCCACTGTGGTGGAGTGCGGGCCCCTCCTAGATCTGGGCCCTGCGCGCAGATGGATCGCGCAAGAACGGACACTGGAGACGTCCGCCTGTTCCGGCGCTCCGGCGCGAACTGCCGCCGGGCGCCGCCTTTATTAACTGGCGCGCATGCGCCGGCTCGCGGGCCGCGCATGCGCGTTACGTGTACCACGTACACAACATCCCTCCTTTTTCCCCTCAAACAACAAAACATTAAACATGGGGAGCCAACATGGCTCAAAACATTTTATACTTAACAGACTTGACTGCTCAGGCTGCTGAGTCCATAATGAAGTCTTGGAACCTTTGTGGGGGGCGGCGCCCTTCCCTGCGGGGGTACCTGGGCGGGCTCCTTTCGAGGTTCTCTGGCCTCCCAGGATCTCCGGGCGGTTCAACATGTTCCGGCGGCGCTTCTGCCGCCAGCCTTTGGCCGGGATCCGGTTCTTCTTCTGAGGCTATTGGTCCTATGCGTTTGAAGAAGGACACATTTCTGGTCACCGTCCCACGTGCGTTCGCCGCCGTGATCATGGATCCTTTGACGTGAGTTACTCCCATCGGTTGTGTTTCATAAGTCATTGAGAGTTTCCCTTCCGGTTTCCTGTTTCGGACAAGGACGGTGTCTCCTACTGCTATCTCTTTCTCCGGCAGCCTCCGCCTTGTTGTCTCACTCTCGTTTCTCGCGGCTCTGTCTGCTGCCACCTGTGCGTCATCGATCACCCCTGGGCGTCGTTCTCCCGTTTCCGGTATCAACCCTCTGGGTATTCGCTTGAACAGTGCCTCGGCGGGCGCGATTCCGGTGGACTGATGTGGGGTGGACCGGTACTCACGGAGAAAGTCGATTAGGTTGTGGCGCAGGTCTTCCCCACCATTGACAGAGATGCGAAAAATTTTGTTAAGCGTCCGCATGAAACGCTCAACCTCTCCATTGGCCCTCGGCCACAGCGGGGTCACCTTTCGGTGCTTGATGCCTCGTTCTGCGCAGTACCTGGCAAAACGCTGCCCTTGGAACGGGGCTCCATTGTCTGAGCAGATCTCAAGTGGGAAGCCGTGGGTGGCGAAAATTTTGTCCATGGCCAGGATGGTGTGATCGCTGGCGGTGGATTCCACGAGTTCCACCTCCGGGTACCTCGACCACTGGTCTGTTACTACTAAGAAGTATAGGCCTCTACCGGTCGAGCCGAAGTCTGCGTGAACAGTACCCCATGGCACGTCGCTCCGTTCCATGGCTCGAATGGGCGGGCTCTTTTCCGCCGGACTCGCGGCTTGGCAGGGGATGCAGGTCCTTACGAACTCGGTCACCCTGTGTTCCAGGTCGGGGAACCAGACCTTTAGCCTTAGGTGCGCCTTCATCTTAGCCATGCCTTGATGCCCTGTGTGGGCTAGCTGGAGGACTCTCGTGACCAGGGACCTGGGCATCACGATCTGGTCTCCACGCAGTAGCAGGCCGTCCGTGGACACCGAGAGCTCGTGTCGAGCCTTCCACAGTAGTTGTAGGTCTCTCTGCACCTCTGGGTTTCTTCTGGCGTTGTTCAGGAGGACGTCCTGCCATTCCCCTGTGGCTACCGCTCTTTTCACTCGCAGGAATGCCTCGTCAGAGTTCGAGTCATCCGCAATGTCCTCTCTCGACAGGGCCACTGGCAGGGCTGATTCAACGACGAGATGCACTGCGTCCCCAGCGTCAGACAACTCCACAGGATTCTGGGTGTTTCTCGAGCCTGGGTGGCGGGACAGGTAGTCCGCGGGGTTATGAGTGCCTGGGCGGTACACCAACCTGACGCCGTATTCGATGAGTTACAGCATCCATCTTTCGATACGGGGAGGCGGCTTGGACGATGTGCCGGACAGGATGGGAATCAGGGGTTTATGGTCTGTGACCACGACAACAGGTTTGCCGAGGAATATCCTGAAGTGTTTGCACCCCCATAGGATTGCAAGGGCCTCTCTCTCAATTTGTGAATAACGCCTTTCCGTGTCGGTGAGGGCCTTGCTGGCGTACGCTATGGGTCTCATAGCCCCTAGTTCGTCGGCCTGCATGAGGACTGCCCCTAGTCCTACACGGCTGGCGTCAACTACGATCTCTGATTCCCGGCTGGGGTGGAAGTAGGCCATTGTCTCCTGCTCTGACAGGGCCTCTTTGATGGCATTGAAGGATCTTTGTTCGGTCGCAGTCCATTGCCACGGCACGTCATTTCTGGTAAGTGCCCTCAGTGGTTCTGATAGGGAGGCCAGGTCTTTGATGAATCGGCCGCAGTAATTGACCATCCCTAAGAAGCTCCGAACTTCTGCTGGAGATGTGGGTGGAGGCGCATCTCTTATGTCCTTTACTTTTCCAGGGTCTGGGGATATGCCGCCCGCGTGAAAAGTGAACCCGAAGAATTCCAGCCGGTCTTTAAGGAACTCGCACTTTTCTTGGTGCAGGGTTAGGCCCACCGCCTGGAGCCTCTCAAACGTGCGCTCTAGCCTTTTAAGGTGTTCGCTCTCCGACTTGGCGAAGACTAAAATGTCGTCGGACATGTTAATGACACCCTTCAGACCGGACAACGCTCCTCTTATGGCGTTCTGGAAGACCTCAGCCGCGGATGAGATCCCAAAGTTAAGTCTCTTGTACTGGTACAACCCCTCGTGCGTCGTGAACGTCGTAATGTACCTCGACTCGGGGTGCAGTTCCAGTTGATGATAACCGGATCTGAGGTCCAGTTTGGAGAAGACTTTGGCGCCTTCGAGTTCACCGACGATATCATCCAGGGTGGGTGTGAGGTGGCGCTCCCTTTTGATGGCGGCATTTGGGAGCCTCATGTCCACGCAGATGCGCACAGCCCCCGGTTGTTTCGGCTTTGGGGCTACTACGATGGGCGAAACCCAAGGGGTGGGGCCTTCCACCCGTTCGATGATGTCTCGGTCAATCAGCTGTTGCAGCTCCTCCTCCACTTGGGCCCTCAGGTGAAAGGGAATTCGGCGGTGTTTGAGGGCTGTCGGCCTTACAGACTTGTCGATGTGCAGGCGAATAGGGTCTGCGTTCAGTTTGCCGATGCCCTTGAAGAGACTCTCGAACTTGTGTAGCATGCTTTTCAGATCGGCGTGGTATACCCCGAATGTGAAATGGACAATGTCGAGCGCTTCCGACGCTGCACAGCTCAGCAAGGAATGTGGGCTGACGTCGGTGACGAAGAATCTTGCCTTGATGGAGTTTTGCCCATGAGAGACTGGGGCGACAAACGCACCCTGGATGGGTAAGGGAGTTTCTCCACCGAATGCATATATTCTTGCTGTGGATGTTGACAGTTCTGGTGGGCCTGGTAGGGCTACGTAATGTTCGGTGGCTAGCACGCAGACTGAAGCTCCGGTGTCAATAAGGACGGGGGTGGGAATGTTATTGATGTTGACGGTGCACGTGGGTTGGCGCCTCGTGCTGGGACCTTTCGCGATGCTGGAGATGAATAAAACCTCTTCCTCCTCCTCTTCTTCTTCCGCGAGGTCCAGGTCTTGCAGGCCCTGATCAATCGAGGAGATGCCTCTCACTCTGCGAGCACCACCTCGCCCCACTCTCTCTGGTCCTCTCGCTGCTGCAACAGGGGAAGCCGCACGGCACATTCTGGCAAAGTGACCCGGTGTTCCGCACCGGGCGCATGTCCTCGACTTCGCCGGGCAGTCACCGCTGTGGGGGAGGTCATACCCACAGTACGAGCACGATGGGGCGTTGCTTGGTGTGGACGTGGCATCAGGCCTTTTCGGTGCCCATCTCGACCTACCCGCAGAGGACCGTCCTACTGCGAAAGCGTCTTCGTTGTGTCCTGTTCGCGAGGCAGCGTCCATTTTCACGCCTCTGGCCTCTGCTAGCTCTGCTGCCCAGGTCTAGAATCTGCTGGAGGGTCAGGCCAGGCTCCCTCAATACTTGCCTCCGAAGTTTTCCGGAGCTGCACCCCTGCAGTAGTTGGTTGCGGACCATTTCCTCCTCGTTGGCCCATCTGCAGGAGGTCGCCAGGTGTCTCAGGCGGGCGCAGAATTTGTCTAGGGGCTCATCGTCCAATTGTCTCTCAGCGCCCATGACAAACCTGTCAGTCTACATTGGCCATGGGTAGAAAGTGGTCTTTGAGTGCCTGCTTGACTGCGTTGTATGTGACCAATCTTTTCGTCATCATCGTCCACCCCAGATGCCCTAAAGAACATATCCAGTCTTTTGACCCACAATAGCCACTTCGGGCCTAGCTTGGAAGGGGGGCCAGTGGCGTCGAATTCCGGCATGGGGGCTAGGGAGCTGCGAGCTCTGCGGGGGATTGGGGCTGCGGCACCCTCATCGTCAGCACCTTCACCCATTTTAGTGCCACGTACTCACAGTTGGCTGTCTCGGGTGAGAATGGCTTATCTCGGCCTCGTGGTATGGTTGGGTGCGAAATCCCCTTCTTTCTTCTCGGTTGCCACAGCCTTGCGCCTGCAGGACTGTGGGCGTTCCAAAATTATTCTTCGGTGTCCTCCGACGCCGTTGGCGAGTGGCGCACAAGCACCCTGTTGGGCCGCAACCACTGTCGCCACGTGTGACGGGGAGCGGGTGAAAGAGAAAATGGCCGCCGGTGCTCCGTGGGTCCGTAATACGGCAGACTTCCGTCACTCCGGGGTCGTCGGGCACGGAAGTGGACCGTACCTCCTCGTCGCCAGTGTTGTGATCGGAGGGCCCACTGTGGTGGAGTGCGGGCCCCTCCTAGATCTGGGCCCTGCGCGCAGATGGATCGCGCAAGAATGGACACTGGAGACGTCCGCCTGTTCCGGCGCTCCGGCACGAACTGCCGCCGGGCGCCGCCTTTATTAACTGGCGCGCATGCGCGGCCCGCGAGCCGCGCATGCGCGTTACGTGTACCACGTACACAACAGGCGTGCAGGAGGCTTGGCGGGTGAGTCAGCTGTTTGGAAGGCGTGTGACACCCGCCAAAAGCGTGTGAGTTGAGAGCTATGTTAGTGGAACGTGGGAGACACCATCAATGTTTCTCGTTCTGATCTGAAATAAATGGATAAGGTACTGTTTCCCGTTCATTCTAGTAACCTGAATATTTCTGCGTGCAATTCATGGACTGTTTTCTTAAGAAATTTTGGTGTTCATGTGCAGGTTACTTTTATATTAGTTGATGCTTTTGAATATATACGGTCCCGTTTTTATTACAGAACTATGGTTTGGAAAGACTATTGTTAATGCATGCACTATTTTTGCAATGCGTATTATGGTTCATATTTATTTGAGATATTACATACAAGGATCTTCATTGTTCTTGCGTTAGCAGTATGGTTTCTGCACTGATATTAACATATTGTTTGCTGCATTTTGATGTGAGTGGATGTTGTACATGATTGGTGTGTCTGGCTGGGAAGGTGCACGGTGCATATGATGTTTGTAAATATTACACTGAAACAACACAAATAAACAACAACACAAAGCTAAAATTCAATTAATTATATAATTCATTTGTAGTGTTTAACTATTTTGCAGGATTTTTATGGCGGTCATGCCGACTGCAATTATAGACCGCATATATGGACATTTCAGCTCTGTTGTGATGATTATTTTAAAGAGCAATGATACTAGGGCATGTTCACACGTTTAATATTATATGACACTGCATTGTCAGTAGTCAAGTGATGTGATGTATATTTAGTCTGTGTTATGCAGATATGTTTTTGTATGAGTAGTGACACCACATGAACGTGTGCTAGTGCCTGAAGTTTTGATGGATATCAGGCAATTACTGTAGCCCTGGTTATTGTAATGCCACTATTTGATGTGTGTGAGAGGGCATGGGCGTATTTATATGATCTGCTTTGGAAGCGGTAGTGATTTTTAAAAAAAGTTTTTTATTGGCATTTGTTAACAATTTTCCAGTATCTGATGCACAATGTTACAGCGTAATTATGATGCGGTGTACGTTACTCTTTAACTAACACTATATAAACAATAAACAACTTATAACGGTAACAGTCCTCTGGCTGCATTGCATTTATATCACTCTGTTTTCTTTCTGTCGTCGATTACCCTCCGGGTGGCCAGATGTTGTGAAGTTTGGCATTGCTAGATAAGGGGGGCCTTCTTGGAAGGTGTGGTCCATCTTTTGCTTTTGTAGTGTCGAGCGGTGCGTGTTAGTTCAGGGGGCTTGTGGTTTGCCGAAAAGTTAATGTCTCTTATTAGAGCTTTCCATGATTCAAGTGTGTCATTTATGCCCCATCCTCTCTAGTGGTTCCTGCATTCCAGGTGCTGGTTTCTGCTTCCGTCCATCTCTCCATCTCCTTGACCCATGTTTCATATCTCGGACCCCCTGGCGATTTCCATGCCATTGCTATCGTTCTCTTTGCGAGGATGCACGCCATGTCCATTAGCTTTATTATGTGTTTGTACTTTCCTGGTCTGGGGAATGTGCCTAGTAGGCATTCTTTAGGGGTCCATTCGTATCTGGTCACTCCTGCTTTCCTGCATGTTTGTTCAATTTTGGTCCAAAAGCTTAGCACCCTGTGGCAGGTCCAGTACATGTGGATCATGTATGCACCCTTGTTCCTGCACCAGGGGCACTGTGACCGAGCTTGTTTGTTGAAACCAGCTACCCTGTGTGGGGTCATGTAAGTCCTGTATAGAATGTTCAGTTGTATGAGTCGAAATCTGGTGTTCCTTGAAACCTGTGTGGGGTAGAGGAGTGCTCTCTCCCATTCAATCTCGGTCATGGTTGCCCAAGTCTTTCTCCCATTTTTCTTTTAGGGGTTTGCTGCGGGGGTTGTTTCTATTCGATATTTGGTTATATAATCTGGATATGGGTTTCCAGCCATCGCTTAGGCCGTACATTTCTTGTAGTAGAGGGTTCGATGGTGGTTTCTCAGGCTCCATTTCTTTTTTGCGGTGTGTTTAACTCGTTGGTACCACAGGAACTGGCCTTTTGCCAGTCCTTCTTGCGTGGAGAGTGATTCGAAGTCTCTGAAGGTTCCCTCACTGAACATGTCTCCCCAGGTGTATATTCCCACCTTTTCCCAGCTCCTCATCGCCGGTACGTTGTTGAGTGTTGTGCAGTCAATGTATAATATCCTGTATATAATATATCCGGTATCAATGTATAATATCCTGTATATAATTAATGTATCATCGCTTTGACTTGCCTATATTCGTAATATTATGTAACTTGTAACTTTGTAATTTAAGCTTTGCATATACTGTACTGCTGCACCCTCTTACCCTCGGGTCTGGTGCGCATTATAAATGAATAAAACAAACAAACAAGCATACATCTGCCATTATGGAGATTTCAGGTGAGTATGGTTGGTGTAGTTGGAGCACTGATCTGGTCCTGCTCCACACTTGCTTGCCTAGCCTCACTATCATGGGGATGCTTTGCGGGTCAATCAGTGGGGTCCATAGTATTTTTTTGGGAAACGTTGGGACGTTCAGTTGTTGTAGTAGTCCTTTCAGCTGTTGGTTTGTCCGATATCCACTTTGTCACATGGCTGAGCTGGGCTGCCAGATAGTATTTCTGAAGGTCGGGTAGTTGTATCCTTCCTTCTTTATGCAATAGTGTCAGTATATGAAGGGTGGTTTGTGACGAGCCGCTCCCCATAAGAATTCCTTTAGCAAGACTTCTAGTTTCTTGAAGAAAGGTGGCCTTATGTAGTAGCATATGTTTATGAAGTAGTACAAGAATCTCGGGGGTATTATCATCTTCGCAATGGCGGCTCTGCCCATCATGGAGAGTGGTAGCTTGGACCAGAATTTTATGGAGTTGCGTAGCCCTCTCATCACGGCCTCCGTGTTGCATTCGTGTGTGAGCTCTGGCATATGTTTTATGTTGACCCCCAGGTATCTGAACGTTTCTGGTTGCCACTTGATACCCACCCTGGGTAGATCTGCCTCTGGTACCCCTCTGAGCTTGTCTAGTGGGAATGCACAGGATTTCCGTTTACTGAATTGTATTCCTGAGTATCGTGCAAAGTTGTCCAATATGTCGAGTGCTACCGGGGCATTTAGTTGTGGGTCTCTTAGGTATAGCAGAACATCGTCGGCGTACAGTGAGATTATGTTGTAGGTCGTGCCCTCCTTTATCCCTGCATCGAAGAGTTGCTATTGGCTCCAGCCCCAGGATGTATAGCATCGGCGATAGTGGACATCCTTGTCCCGTGCCTCTCTGTATTGCCCATGCTTTCGACACAACTTTTCCGGTCTTCACTCTTGCCGTGGGAGCATTGTATATTACTTTGACCCATCTCACTAAGGTTTCACCGAACCCAAATCCCCTCAGGGTCTCAATTAGCCATTCCCAAAATATAGAGTCAAACGCCTTAATGGCGTCCAGGGATAGCACCACCATGTCTTCTTCGCATTCCAGCGTTTGTGCTGTGACATGTGGTGTTTCAGCCCGGCACAAACCCGTTCTGGTCTTCATGGACTAAGGATCCCACTACCCTGGCAAGTCTCTTGGCTAGTATGGTGGTCAAAAGCTGTCATAATTTAGCATTGCCAGTGGGCGGTAGGGGTCAGTCATTTGTGGGTTTGTTTGGTTTGAGCATTAGGATTTTGAGCGTTTCTCTCATGCTTCCTGGTAGGGTTCCTATCTCGTACGCTTCCAGAAATACTTTGTGTAGTATTGGGGTTAAGGTTGTTTCGTAAGCTTTGTAGAACTCTGGTGGTAGGCCATCGGTCCCTGGGTTTTACATGTGGCAAGGGATCTAATTGTTTCTGTTAGGTCTTCTGTGGTGATCTCCTCATCCAGCGCCTCCCATTGTTCACTTGTCAGTTTGGGGAGCTCTATTTCTTCTAGGGTGGACTTGATGTCTTCTCTCGGTACTTGTGTGTCATGAACATAGAGATCAGAATAGAACTCAGCGAAGACTTCATTGATCGCTGACTGAGTCCTGTGTGTTACTCCTTTTTTGTCTTTAATCTCAGTTGGTAGATGTTTTGGGTGTTCCCATTTACAGAGCCAGGCCAGTAATATGCCTGGTTTGTCGGCTTCTTTGTGTGCTCTGGCGGTGCGTGCGGTAAAGTCAAATTTGGAAAGTCTCTCCCAGGCTTTTCTGCAGTCGTTTCGATCTCCCTCAGTTTTTCCTCGTTCGTGTTCTTGCTCAGGGTGTTGTTCTCTAATTGTTTTATCTCATCCTCCATGTTCTCTAGTTCTCTTCTCAGTTGTTACCGGGCTCCTCCAGCTCCCTCTATGGTTTCTCCTCGGGTTACTACTTTCATGGCTTCCCATAGGGTGCTCCATCTGTCCACCGTGCCTTTGTTTAAGCTTACGTATTCTTCGATTTTGTCTCCAAGGTCTCCGCTGAATGCCTAGTCAGTAAGTGCCTCGGTGGGCATTCGCCACATCGGGATTGGAGGCCTGGGGCCTCTGATCTTCCATTGCATAAGGGGGAGTGGTCCGAGATCGTTCTGCCTAGGTAGTCGGTAGTTTCTGCGTACAGCAGTTGTTCTCTGTTAATAAACAGATAATCTATCCTGGTGTGTAGATTTTGGGGAGCTGAGTAGTAAGAATAGCATCTCTCTGAGGGATGTAGTTCTCTCCAAATATCGACTAGGTTTAGGTGTTCCATCGTGGTTTTTAACGCTTGTGATGCTGTGTTTTTTGTTTGCTGTGGTGTTTCTGATCTGTCAATGGCTCCGTCCATGACACAGTCCCCCCACCCCCATATGAAGGTTCAGTCTCTGTGGTGGGATATTTTGGCGCATAGTTGCTTTAGGTGCATGGGTATGCCGTGATGGGGGAAGTAGGAGTTCACTAGGCATATCTTGACATGTTCGATTGTGTCCCACATTATTAAGAATCTACCCTCTTTATCTGCTTCTGTTCCTAATAGATGAAATGGTATTTCTGGGTTCACCCATGTAAATACTCCTCTGGCGTATTTGGAGTAGTGCGCGCCACGTCCTTGGCCTCCCCAGTACCCAGTTAGTTTGGTCGTGGCTTCTGCCGTTAGAAGAGTCTCTTGGAGAAATGCAATCGATACCCTTTTTCTTCGTAAGAAGGATTGGATCCTGTTTTTCCTCAGGTATGTCCCCATTCCTCTCACATTCCATGTAATTACCCTGAGTTGTGTTGCCTTTGTCGGTTTTTAGGGGTTCTCGTACTGCGGCCCCGGTTGGGTCTGTTAGGTGGCCTCCGCTCCCAATTTTCGGCTCCGTTATCTGGTCCATCGTCTTCCTTGGGTCCAAGTCTAGTGATGTTCGTGCTTTTTATTCCGTTGATTGTTTGCAGGTCGAGGACAGTGTAACAAACAGAACAACAAACATAACTGTAACGGATGCGCCCAGCGACTACGGTTCCGTTGCGGTGCTCAGGCGCCCTTGCGCTGTCTGGTCCCATCCTGGGTTTCAAAAGCAAGTGGGGTCATGCTGGCAACAGGCCTGCACTTTCGTGTTCGTGGGTCAGTGCAGTGTGCTCGGCTGGGGAGGCCGGGCGAGTTCCGTAACCATTCCGCTGTCACTTGGCTTTGTGGGGTTGCCATTGCATCTGTGTGCTTTCCTTATCCTGGGGTTAGTGGTCAGGGAATAGGTGTGGTTCCATCGCATTGCGCGCTTTCAGCTCCGAGGTCCTTGGGAGAATGCCTCTCCTCCTTCTGCTAGGTTGTTGTGCTCCATCCACATGGTAGCTGCCTCTGGAGTTTCCAGGAATATTGCACGGTCCTTATATAGCACCTTCAGCCTGGATGGGTATAATAACATGTATTTTAGGTTTAATTGCCTTAACCTGAATTTAATTGGGACAAACGAGTTTCTCGCTTTTTGCACCGTGGGTGTATAGTCGGGGTAGATAGCGATCTTAGAGTTATCTCGCTCTATCGATCCCCCTTCTCTGGAGTATTTCAGTATGGTTTCTCTGTCCGGAAAATTGAGGATCTTCGCAATTATTGGGAGGGGGTATGATCCCGGTGGTGGTTTCTTTTGGAGGGACTTGTGTGCCCTTTCCACAGCAAAGCCTTGCTTTAGTTGTCCTGCTCCCACCTCTTGTTGGATCAAGGTTTCTATGTAGGCTGTTGGATTTGATCCTTCTGCACCTCCGGGTACCCCGAGTATCCTTATGTTGCTGCGCCTTGCATGCCCTTCAGTCTCTTTGGACCTGGCTTCCAGCACGGTCACTTTTTTTTCCAGTTCGACCATTCGGGCCTTGAGCTCTGTGGTGTCTTCTGCCGTCTCCTGGAGGGCTGTTTCTGTATTTGTGACTCTCTCAGTGAGGTTTCGGGCGTCTTGGCGCATGAGTTGCATGTCTGACTTTACTTCATCAATCTTAGTGTCTATAAATGTTCTTAGTGCTGCTATGGCCTCCAATACTTGGTTATCTTTGCCGTCTCCTTCTGTGGTTTTCAGATTTCCGGCATCTGGGGTTGGCGTGTGTGTTGGGGCGTGTGATTTGGCTGTGACAAAAGTATCCATTGTGGGGATCTTCCCTTTGTTTCTGGAGGACATTGCGGTGCTGCTCCTTATTTATAATGTGTCATAGTTGGTGTCCTTGAGTTCTGTCGCGTTTTTTGAGGGGTGCTGCGTTCTGTGGCTAGTTGCTGCGTTCTTTTTTTTTAAAAAATCTTTTTTTTTGTTCAGAGAAAGGTACAACAAGACAAAACTGGCCAGTGGTCAGCGAATCGCAACATCAGATAACAACATAGGTGAACATTTACAGTATGCACTACACTTATGCATTTTGTTTGACAGTACTAGAGCGGTGACAATGGATTGTCCTCTTCATCAGATAGCATATTGCATAGATAGAGCCTGAACAGCGACCATATATCTTTGGGGTGGCATCTTGATGGCAATGTAATAATAAATTGTTCTTCAAGTTCATTAACCATCGACAGGTCTTTCAAGAAGTCCTGTCGCCTAGGAGGATCTATGGACTTCCAACATTTCAATATATTTCGCTTCGCAATCACATATGCTAAATTGAACAATCGTCTAGTGGTGGTTGCAGCTTTACCAATATCCCCAAATAGGTATTTCCGCGGGGAGGGTGTAGCAGGTATTGCTGTGATGTCTTCCAAAATCTCTGCCACCTCCCCCCCAGAATTTAGATATCGGTGGGCAGGCCCAATACATATGATAGGAGTCTGTGTCGGGGGCGTCACATTTAGGGCATTTCCCTGTGTGGCCCTGCACAAACTTAGCTAACTTGGCTGGGGTATAGTGTAACTGGTTCAGAACTTTAAACTGAATAAGACGTAGCCCTGAGTTCATGGATACACATTTAGTCAACTGGCAGTATCTCGACCATGTGGCTTCACACAGCTCCACCCCCAGATCTCGTTCCCAGGTCTCCTTGACATTATTGCATGGCTTGGAGTGGATCTGAACAAGGCTGTATAGTGCCGACAGACTGTTCCTGTGTCCCCCTGTTTCCGTCATGGCTGCAATACATTCGTGTGTGGGTGGCTCTTCTGCGAAGGAAGGCCATTTGGCAGCGAGGGCAGATTTCATCCTGTGAAACTGAAATCGCTTTAGGTGATCACCCCCCACTGCCCTGACAAAGTCATCTAGTGCACAATACCTCCCTTCCGGGAACACGTCCCGCATTCTAAATTGCTTCTGCGGGTCCCAGGCACCCTGGACTGCCTTATCAAATGTGGGGCTTATGCCCGGGAAGTTCCACAATGGTACCTCCGGATCATACAGGGTTCTAATGGCCAATCTCTTATATATCCTGGCCCATGCACGTGCGGTGGCGCCCACAGGATCATATCTGCACGTGTCCTTACGATTAGGGTCAAACATGACCGCTCGCAAGTCTGAGGGAGATGCCGCAAATCTTTCCAGGGTGATGTGTGGTGCAGTGTCCTCTGGATCAAACCAGTGTCTCGCGAAGTGTGCCTGTGATGTTAGATAGTAAAGTTCAAAGTCTGGTGCAGCAATCCCACCTTTTGCAAAGGGTTCTGTCATTTTGGACCACTTCAACCTGGGCGTTTTCCCACCCCATACCAATGTAGTGGCGAGCATATTGAGTTTCGTGAAGAATGTTCTGCCCGGCCAAATCGGTATGTTGCAAAAAAGGTATAGGAGTTTGGGTAGCACTACCATCTTAAGTAACGCTATTTGCCCATATAGGGTTAGAGGGAGCCTGTTCCAGACTTGTAGTTTAATAGTCAGGGATTGTAGGAGTTTGCCATGATTTTCTGAGAGTAGTATACTCCCGTCCCTGGATACCATGATCCCCAAGTAACGGATGTGTGTTGGTGACCATTTGAATCCCTGTGTGTCTGACATATCTCTAGTTTTAGGTGTAAGCGGAAACAGTTCTGATTTAGAAACATTAACCCTGTACCCCGAGTATCCAGATGACTTCTTGACCTCAGCCATAATTGGCGCTAGATTTACCTCTGGGTTCCTAATATATAGGAGGGTGTCATCTGCATATAAGGAAATGATTTGTGGTCTCGCTGTCATGCGAAGACCTCTACATGCATGGTTTTGACGGACGTATTCAGCCATGGGTTCTATTGTAAGTGCGAAAAGGATTGGGGAGAAGGGGCAGCCCTGCCTGGTGCCCCTACCCAGGTGAAACAGGAATGACATGGTTTGGTTTGTTAGTACCTTTGCTCCCGGGCGAGTATACAATAACCTGACACAGCTAACGAAATATCTTCCCAACCCAAATCTCTCCAGGACCCGAAACAGATATACCCAGGAGACAGAGTCAAAAGCTTTCTCAGCATCAAGGGACACAGCCACCACATCAGCCGTTGTGTCTATCTGAGTCATTACTCGAAAGGATCTGCGCAGATTAAGAGCAGTGGACCTTGTTGGTATAAAGCCAGCCTGGTCGGGATGTACCAATATAGGCATATAGGGCAGGAGCCTGGTAGCTAGGACCTTAGTGAAAATCTTCGCATCGGTATTAATGAGTGAGAGGGGTCTATACGACCCCATGTCCTGTGGGGGTCTACAGGGCTTAAGAAGGACCGTCATCACTGCCTCTCGCATAGTGTCTGGAGGTATGCCGCGCTCCATTGCCTCTTCCCATACTTTCAGTAACACCAGGGCTAGGATATCATGATATTCTTTATATAATTCGGCACATAGACTGTCAGGGCCCAGGGCTTTACCTGATGTTAATGCTTTCATTGCCTCTGTAATTTCCTCAAGTGATATGGGGGTGTCTAGTATCATTCGTGTTTCCGGGGTCAGGGTTGGGAGACCAATCACGTCTAGATATTCCACTATTTCTTCATTAGTTTTGGTGTCTTTATTAGCATATAGTGATTTATAGAATGCGGCAAACATATCGTTAATTTCTTGGTCCCCACTGACTATGTCACCTCTAGGTGTCTAGATTGCCGCTATAGGGGGATGGCCATGTTCGGCCTTAAGCATCCGGGCTAGGAATCTCCCTGCATTGTTACTCTCCCCGTATCTACGACCCCGGGCCGGGGCAGCCATGTATTGTACCTCCCTCGCAGCAAGTTTATTCAATTCTGCCAGTGTAGTGTGAATATCTAGTAGGGCCTCTTTACTGTGTGTACAGGTGTATTCGAACTCTAGGAGCTCAAGTTTGGCCTCCATTGTATCCAACTCCTGCCTAACTGCCTTCAATAGACCCATAGTTTTGGCCATAATTGTGCCCCGCACCCTGTCAAGATACACAATAATAGGAGGAGAGTTCGACACTCTCCCCCGAACCACAGAAGCCGAATGAAGTCGACCCTCCCACCGTGGTTGGCACAGGTACCTGATATATATATATATATATAGACAGGACACCACGTGGCAGCCAATGGGGGGAAGAGGGTTAGGGAGAGGTTGTGGACAGGGAGAGGGTTTTAGGTACACCGGATAGAGGGTAGAGGAAAAACCTAGTTTGGATAGGACTGGGGGAAGTACAGGGAAAAATCCTACACCTAGTAATACTTGTAACACCAAAACCTGCAATACTAGATTACTTGATATCATATGTGGTAGTATTGCCTATTACCTGATAACCTATACCTTAAGAACACCTTAATACATGAGCCTCACACACTGTGTGTCATTGACATGAAACAAAACAAGCATGGTTAGCAGATGAAACATACAATGGGAAAACTCCCAAGATGAAGACATGACACATGGCCCCCTGGGCTGTTATATGCAACACTTATAGCTACTAAGAAGCACATAAACGTATAGAACATAAAGATTTGTCAAGTGCTTCCTTGCAGCGTAACAGAAAGATATGCACAGTCTCTCAGTATGTAGTTGTATCCATAAATACCCCGTAGTAACCCCTGCTGGGTTGGAACAATGTGGGACAGTGAAATTCTAAAGGCACATCTGCACACAAGGTTTGCGTTTTGCAAAGCATACATCTAACAAACACTGGGTACTTCTGTTAGCATGCTCATAATCATGTGTGCATTTCGTCAAAAGAAAAGATTAGCCCTTTACGCACTTATCTTGTGCCCGGGAAGCTCCTGAGCCTTCCCGGACGTTGAATGCTGTTGCCCGTAGCAGCCGTCGGAATCACTCCTCTCCCCGCTGCACAGTGTTCACGCTCGCCGCCTCCGCTTTCCTACCAATTCCATAGCGGGCGGTTCCTGACTTCTCCGATGCAGCTTCGACCGACGCAGCTTCGACCTCCAAACAAAATAAGCCACACTTGCTGTGCGCCGTGAGCCGCTCATAAACCGTTAGTAATCAAGAACAGCTGGCCCCACGCGCGCACGGCAGTAAACTACCCAGCCTCTCAAGTACTGCTGGGAATTGTAGTTTTGCTGGATTTTTTCAGTGTTTTAGCCCTCTGAGCCCAGTATACACACGCTTGCCCTTATTCCTGACATTACCTCCTCTCCGAGGGCCCTTCCCAGGACCTGGCTTACCCGGATGTTGTTGATGAAATTGTCTAACCAACCCTGGAGCATGTACTGATTCCGCCGGCTCCCAAGAACAGTCCTCCGGCCCATAACCTTTCCAGTTAATCAGGTACCATAACCGTTGATTCCTTCTTTTGGCATCCAGAATACTTTTCACTTCATACTCCATCTGACCTTCTTTCATGATGGCTGGTGGTCTCTTAACAGTCATCCCCGGAGCTGCGGGTTTAAGTAAAGAGATATGGAATACCGGATGGATAGGTACATTTTTTGGCAAACGCAATTTCATAGCAGTGGCTGACACACATTTAATTATCACGTAGGGCCCAATAAAACGAGGCAGAAATTTCCGCGAGCCTATCAGGGCTAGATTTCGTGTGGATAACCACACTTCATCTCCCACTGCATATTTAGGACCTGCTTGTCTACGTCTGTCAGCTTGACTTTTATATTGTCTTTTTGCTTGTTCTAGATTTGTCCGTGCCTTTTGCCTGATCTCCAGAAGCAACTGCTTTCGCTCTTGTAACGCGGGGATTTGTCCCACTTCTGGCAAATGTTCGGGTATCATATTCTGCACTTGTCCATATAAACATTCATTTGGTGCCATCCCCAGGGAAGTGTGATAGGTATTATTGTATGTGAATTCTGCCAACCATAAAGCTTGTACCCAAGAATCTCTGCCATCTTCCAAGTACCCTCTTAAATATCTAGGGTCTGATTCACGCGTTCTGTCTGCCCATCAGTTTGAGGATGATAGCTAGTAGAGAGCGCACAGTTGATTCCCAGCATCTGACAAAAGGCATGCCAAAACCTGGAGGTGAATTGTGAACCTCTGTCCGAAATTATACACTTTGGTAGCCCATGCAATCTGACCACATGTTGCAAGAATAACTCTGCCAACCTCCCAGCTCCTGGTATTCCTACACATGGAACAAAATGAGCCTGCTTAGACATGAAGTCCACAACTACCCAAATGGTATCATAACCATTATCAGAAGGTAAATCAGTAATGAAATCCATCGAAATGGAAGTCCATAGCTGACCTGGGGTTGGTAAGGGTTGTAACAACCCTCTCTTCTTCCCATGCTCTGCCTTGTTACGTGCACAATTCTCACATAACCTTAAGTACTTCTCAGAGTCTTGTTTTACCGTGGGCCACCAGAAATATTTCCCTAGCATCTCTTGCATCTTTCTCAAACCTGCATGCCCTGCCAATGGAGAATTATGGCACCAGTATAATGCTTGCTTCTGTAATTCCTTGGTGGGCAAATACAGTTTACCCTGATGATAGGGCAAACCTTCCCGTATGGTACGTGCGGGATGAGTTTTACTCCATTTCTGCAGTTGTCTAACTGGTAATGCCTTCTTGACCTGTTCAATGACTTTCTGTGTAATAGCCCCGACAATTCTATCAGGTGAAATAACAGTTTTAATTTCCCCTACTGAATTATCCACATTTTGTTGTCTCGATAAAGCATCCGCTTTTCCATTCTTACTACCTGGTCTGAACGTAACCACAAAGTCAAATTCATTAAAATATTGAGACCAACGTAGCTGCCTAGGGCTTAGTGATTGTGCCGTTGTGAAGTATTGCAAATTTTTATGGTCTGTTACTACCACCACCTGATGTCTTGCACCCATCAAATAATGTCTCCATTCCACAAATGATAATCGAATGGCCAGTAATTCTTTATCCGTAATAGAATAGTTTTGTTCACACCCCGACAATTTCTTAGAGAAAAAGGCCACAGGATGCAAAATTCCCTCTTCATCCTTCTGTGATAAAATAGCTCCTACTGCCACTTTACTAGCATCTGTCTCCACCTGAAAGGCGCTCTCTAATTTAGGATGTCTTAACACAGGAGCGGTAGTGAATGCTGTTTTTAGTTGTTGAAATGCTCACTCTGCCTCCACACTCCATGTAAATCTCACTGCCTTTTTTAGTAGTTGGGTAATTGGACTAACGATCTTGGAGAAATTGCCAATGAAACGTCTGTAGAAGTTAGCAAACCCCAAGAAAGATTGTATGTCTTTTATACATTGTGGCGAAGGCCAATTCAACACTGCTTGCACCTTCCTTGGGTCCATCACAATCCCGGTGTTTGTCAATATAAACCCCAGAAATTCCACCTGACTTACATGAAATTCGCATTTCTCTGATTTCACACATAATTGATATTCTTGTAACCTTTTCAACACTGCTGTTACATGTTGTACATGTTGTACTGGGGAATCTGAGTAAATCAAAATATCATCAATGCACACAATTACAAAAAGATCAATAAACTCATGCAATACTTCTTGCATAAAAAACTGAAAAGCGGCAGGAGCATTACATAAACCAAACGGCATGACAAGATACTCAAATAATCCAAACTTTGTTCTGAATGCCGGCTTCCACTCATCACCCTCTTTTACCCGTATCAAATGATAGGCTCCCCTTAAATCCAATTTGGTATAAATCTTTGCATTCTTTACTTGGTCCAATAGAACCGAAATCAAAGGTAAAGGGAATCGATTCTTGATGGTCACCTTGTTTAATGCACGATAGTCTATGCAAGTGCGTAACGTCCCTTCTTTTTTAGGGACAAAAAATAATGGAGAAGAAACTGGAGAAGTAGAGTGCCTAATAAATCCTTTAGACAACATTTCATCAAGATACTCTCGTAAGTGTTCATTTTCCTTCTCCGTAAGGGCATATATTCTACTACAAGGTAATTTCGCCACTTCTTCTAGTTCAATAACACAATCATAGGTCCTATGAGGAGGCAACTGCTCCGCCACTCTTTTGTCAAACACTTTTGCAAATTCCATGTACTGTGAGGGGATTCTCTTTTCCACTGCTCCCACCACTTGGGACCCTACTGCCTTCTCAATTAACAATGCTGTGGGGCCTGTTTTGCGTAGAATGTGTTCTTGACACCGTTGTTCATCAAACCTTACTGTCCGGAGTACCCAATCAATGTGGGGGTTATGTAATTTTAACCATGGCATCCCCAGAATCAACCCAATTTGCGGGGCTGCTATAAGGTCAAAGGTAATTATCTCTTGATGACCTCCTTCACAAATCATTTCCAATTTCTCAGTCTGTTGTCGTATGGGACCCGAGGTTAATGTTGAACCATCTACCGACTGGACTCCTTCTACCTGCTGCTTGTCAACTACAGGTAACCCTAACTGAGTAGCCAGTGAGATGTCTACAAAGTTACCTGTGGCCCCTGAGTCCATCATAGCCCTAACCTCCTGTTTCGTCAAAGCAAAACATAATGTAACAAGAATGTAGAAATGGGAAGTTGTACCACCCGCCGTGTTTGCAATCCACCTGGGGAATCTTACTTCTAATGGGCCTGACACCTGTGTTCCCCTCAAGGCCGGCCCAATTCTTTTCCCGCCTCCTTCGGACTCTTTTCACCACTCTTCTGCGGGGTATTGGGACATGTCCGTATAAAATGCCCTGCTTGCCCACAATACAAACACAACTTATTGGACCTACGTTGTTCCTTTTCTGCCGCCGATAATGGCCCTCTGACAGTTCCAATCTGCATTGGTTCTACTTCACTTGCCCTTCCTCCCCTACTTCTGTCTAGTCGTACAAAAGGTGTTACTTCAGGTCTCTTTTTATCACCTTTCCTTTCGTTCATGCGATGATCCAACCTCAGCGCTAAATCTATCATATCAGTACATGTGCGCGGTTGAGGCTCCACTTGTGCAATGGCATCTTTTAGTTCCTCCCGTAATCCTTGATAGAATAATACTGTTTGTTTGGCTACTGGCCACTCCGTCTCTATGACTAGTCTGTTAAACTGAGTGACATACGTTACTAGATCCCGCACTCCTTGTTTTAATCCCAACAATTCCTTATCCTGAGCTAGAGAAACCTCTCTGCGATCAAATAGTCGGCCAAATTCCGTCAAAAACTCATCCCAGTTATATAATAGAGGATCATCTTTTTGTACCAAGGGCATCGCCCATGCTGCAGCATCCCCGGTCAAATAAGAAATAACAAAAGCCGTTCTAGCCTGGATAGTCTCGAAGACTGTAGGTTTACACAGGAAATGTAGTCTACATTGTGTAAGGAACATCATGTATTATCGGGGATCCCCCAAAAAACGTTCGGGGGCTGCCAAAGGGACACTACTGGGAGGGTGGACAATTACCGTGGAATTCTGACTGGAAGAGGCAACTCCCATTGCACTTGCTCCCTCCAATGGAGTTCTCTGAGAAACTAAACTTTGAACTTGAGTCTTCAAATTATCAGCTTCTTGTCTTGTCTGAGCTAATTCCACCTGCATATCTTGGAGGGCCTTTAGCACATCCGCCAAAGGCGGAGGAGTCGCTTCCATTTGGCTTGGGTGGTTTGAGTATCCCAATATGGGGGTGGCTTATTATGTCAAGATACACAATAATAGGAGGAGAGTTCGACACTCTCCCCCGAACCACAGAAGCCGAATGAAGTCGACCCTCCCACCGTGGTTGGCACAGGTACCTGATATATATATATAGACAGGACACCACGTGGCAGCCAATGGGGGGAAGAGGGTTAGGGAGACGTTGTGGACAGGGAGAGGGTTTTAGGTACACCGGATAGAGGGTAGAGGAAAAACCTAGTTTGGATAGGACTGGGGGAAGTACAGGGAAAAATCCTACACGTAGTAATACTTGTAACACCAAAACTTGCAATACTAGATTACTTGATATCATATGTGGTAGTATTGCCTATTACCTGATAACCTATACCTTAAGAACACCTTAATACATGAGCCTCACACACTGTGTGTCATTGACATGAAACAAAACAAGCATGGTTAGCAGATGAAACATACAATGGGAAAACTCCCAAGATGAAGACATGACACATGGCCCCCTGGGCTGTTATATGCAACACTTATAGCTACTAACAAGCACATAAACGTATAGAACATAAAGATTTGTCAAGTGCTTCCTTGCAGCGTAACAGAAAGATATGCACAGTCTCTCAGTATGTAGTTGTATCCATAAATACCCCGTAGTAACCCCTGCTGGGTTGGAACAATGTGGGACAGTGAAATTCTAAAGGCACATCTGCACACAAGGTTTGCGTTTTGCAAAGCATACATCTAACAAACACTGGGTACTTCTGTTAGCATGCTCGTAATCACGTGTGCATTTCGTCAAAAGAAAAGATTAGCCCTTTCCGCACTTATCTTGTGCCCGGGAAGCTCCTGAGCCTTCCCGGACGTTGAATGCTGTTGCCCGTAGCAGCCGTCGGAATCACTCCTCTCCCCGCTGCACAGTGTTCACGCTCGCCGCCTCCGCTTTCCTACCAATTCCATAGCGGGCGGTTCCTGACTTCTCCGATGTAGCTTCGACCGACGCAGCTTCGACCTCCAAACAAAATAAGCCACACCTGCTGTGCGCCGTGAGCCGCTCATAAACCGTTAGTAATCAAGAACAGCTGGCCCCACGCGCGCACGGCAGTAAACTACCCAGCCTCTCAAGTACTGCTGGGAATTGTAGTTTTGCTGGATTTTTTCAGTGTTTTAGCCCTCTGAGCCCAGTATACACAAGCTTGGCCTTATTCCTGACACACCCATACCTTAAATGGTTCCCACAGTGTAGCGCACCGGTTTACCGGCCCTTCGTTTAGTTGGAAATATTCCTCGATTTCAGTGCGCAGTGCTTCACAAACGTTAGGGTCTCTAAGTAGCGCAGGGGGCATTTTCCAGCGTTTAGTCCTCGGGGCAGCCTCGCCGACACACAAAGTAATTGTCACAGGGGAGTGATCTGAGAGGGTACGGGGGTACATATCACAGTGCTGGACCATATTCGTGAGCGTGGAGCTGATAAGCCAATAATTATTTCGAGATTCAGAATCATGCACCGATGAATAAAAGGTAAAGCGTTGTTCTTGGGGATGTAGTTCTCGCCAGATATCTACCATGGCCATCTGTTGCATTATTTGTCGTATCGCTAATGCAGTCTTGGTCAAGGTTCTATGGGAAGTTGTAGACCTGTCGAGGGTCGTGTCGAGTATTGTGTTAAAATCACCTCCCCAGGTCACTGTCGCATCATCAGCTTCAACCACTAAATTATATATAGCATTATAGAATTCAGGGTCTTCAATGTTGGGGCCATACGTATTAACTATGACCATCTTCCGTCCTGCCAACTCGCCCCATATTACCACATATCTCCCTTGAGTGTCAGTTTTTGCTTGCTGTACACGGAAGCCCAGATTCAGATGTATCAGGGTCATAACCCCTCTGGATTGGGAGGAGTACTCGATATAGTATCGCAATGCACCCCATCTAGGGAGAAAATTGGAACAGACCTGCCCCAGTGCGTGAGTTTCTTGCAGTAACACTACCTGGGGGTTATGTCTAGTTATGTATGCTGCAGTTTTCCGGGGCTTAATTGGGTTAAGTCCCCGGATATTCCATGAAAGAAGTTTAACAGTTACCCCCCTGTCACCAGGTACCATGGTATTTCAATGACTATCAATGTGTGACGTGAATCGCTCACGCCACCAGCCTTAACATTTGTACCCAATGCAACCAGTCTCTGCGTTTTGAAACTCCTACCAACCGTGGCATAACTTTGTACCCTACCCCCACCCCAGCCCGCACCATCAACCCCAACCCGATGATGTAACCCAATCCCCATAACCTGTGGAACTTTCCTGAAGGTCGCTAGTTGCATTCGCAGGGCCTCCATCAGCAGAGGCTCACGACCCCACCTCAACAAACAATATCAATTTGAGCCGTTGCTCTCAGGAGAGACGTCTTCACAGCTAAGTATGTTTCCGTAGGTCCATGTCAATCGGCTGAATCCGGGACTTCGTCTCCCGGTCGTGGTGGCCCGTTCCGATCTCGCGGATGTTCTCTGGGAGGGATGGGGATGGACGCCTCAATGTACATTATGGACTCCGCCGGGGTCTCAAAGAAATGCGAACTTCTCGCTCCATCGGACCCTTACAGAAGGATTTCGGAATGCCGACAATGCGGATATTGTTTCTTCTAAATCGAGATTCCAGGTCATCGTATTTTGCTTGAGTCTTACGCAGTTCCCCTTTCAGCTGTGCTATGTCTTGACCGTGTTGTGTCAGGATATCTTCATTTGTGCTGATTCTGTTCTCAGCTTCCATAATGCGAGTGCTCTCCTTGTCCACTCTAGCCTTAAGGGAGCTGATAGTTGAAACAATATCGTCCAGCTTTACGTTCACTGCAAGGAAGCCATTCTGCACCATGGTCATTAGACGGTCTTCTCTGTCGCCCTGTTCAATCGCAGCAGGATTGTCGTCCCCCATGTTAATGGCGGCCGGTGTCACCTGGGGTTGGGAGCTGGCATAGGAGTCCATTGGGCCAGTCTTTTTCACGCCTGTGCCTTTTTTCTCGTTACGGCCCATGGGTCACCCGCACAGAGCAAGGGTCGATGACTCGGGTCAGGCCAGCCGTCCACACAGGATAAGCACTGTCTCTGGGTGGCAGCCAGTGCAGAAAGGATTTTATAGAACTTTACTCCGTGACACAGCCGTTGTCTCTGGGTCTGCACGGCTCTACCTCCCTCACCTGCACTCGCAACGTCGGGCGAGGGTTCGCTCGGCGAAAGGCCCGGTGCATGAGTCGGCCGTGGCCTTGCATGAAAAGATGGTGTGCCGACCCAGTCGTTATCCGGGAGGCGGGCTGGAGCCACAGACCACCGCGTGTCCACACCAGGTCCTTATGTCTGCCCATACGGTTTGATCCCAGGCCCGTGTCGCGGGGCTGCGCTGCGGTGTTCAGCGCTCCTCCCCCTTGCGGCCTTGTGCTGATGATGGCACCTCGGTCTGGCTTAGGATTCTTCCGGAGCCCTGGGCGGGCTGCGGTCCATTGGAGAAGCCGTTAGTTCGAAGCGGTTTGCGAACTCCCCCACGCCTCCGCGGTTTCGAGCAGGATCTGCACACAATGTGCAGTAGGAGTACGGGAAACGGACAGTGTAGTAGTTTCTTCTCTCCGCGGCTCCAATAAGGATTTATTTGTATAAAGGATGTTCGTGGGATCGGAGCGCTCCGATCAGGCGGCCATCTTAGATGCGCGCAACAGCGCCCCCCCAGTTGCTGCGTTCTTAAGTGAGCGCTTGTGGGTGCAGTGCGGTTCTTGTCACTCTCTTTTCTGCTGTGGTGGCTGTACCCGTGTGAAGAGACCGTTAATTGTACCCCTGGTTCAGGAGTAGACTTGGGGGCAATCTTTGTTAATGAGGGCAGTTGCGGGCTGTAGATTGTATGTGCCAATCCATGCGCTAGCCTCTCTGTGGTCTTGGAGAGTTATATGGTGTGAACGGCTCCGTGTCTGGTAGCGACTTTGAGGCTTATGGAGGTGCAAGGGCGTGGGACCTATGTTCGCAGTGTCTCAGTGAGTTCTGTTATAGTGCCCAGCGTCCAAGTTTCAATATGCAGGTCGAAGTGCTCAGGATTTGAGGCGTGTTGTCACCTCTTTGCCCCAGGTGCCCCCCGTTGCTATCTGCTCACGTTGTTCCTAGTCTTTAAATATGGGGCCCCCACTTTGTGTTTCTTTGACCCTCTGCAGCTCAGTGAGGGTGGAGAAAGGGGAAGGTGGACCTCTGGTCTCTTACCTCGCTCCCCCTGCACCTGTCAGTGCCCTGCGTTGTCCTTTGGGGGCTGTTTCACTCCACTCCTCGGTGTAGTGTCTCCGGTTCCCCCGGGCTCGGGAGTCCGGCACACAGTGCTCGCTTTTGGCTCCACTTGGGCCACAGCCGCCTGTTCACTGGCTGTTGGATGTCCGGGGCCTGGGTCGCGGGAACCGCTCCCGCTTCCTTGGATGCTGCTTCTCTTTGTTGTTGCCGCCCCGTTGTTTCCTGCCTAGGTGTGCTGCCGGAGGCGTCTTCTTGCGCTGCGGTATTTCGGCAATGGGTTGCTTTCCTTCTCTGTGTCGCAGGCTTACAGCCGTGTCCTCCATTTTGTGCGACAAGCCAGGGGCGAGGGGGGCGAGGTGCAGGTCAGTTTTCTCCACGTTCCCAGTTCCGTTTTTTCTGCTGACTGCTCAGTGCTGGTCGGCAATCCTACTTCCCCCAATTCGCTTCTTGCAGGATCGTAGTGCTTTTCTGGCACCACTGCAGGATCAGGTTAAGGCGTCTCGGCCAGAGCTCGTCGTCCCTGCTTCCTCACGCCATGAGCACCAGGTCACGCCCCCTTGGAAGTGGTAGTGATATATCCATAATTAACCGGTATGTATTTGGCCATGTCTCTTTTCAAGTTTGAATGCTTTCATAAGTTTGACTGCTTTTTTAAGATTGTGTGCACTTGAACTGAAGGTCTGATCAGCTTTCTGTTGCAGTGTTTTCTTTACGCACTGTTCTCCTTTCCAGTTGCGTCGTTTATATGTGATCTTTGTTTTGTTTGTACCTTTTCTATATTTTCCCACTTTTTTATGTTTTTCTTCGGGACAGTGGGTGTGTATGCTGATGGTACAAATGGAGGGTGCAATTGACGGGTGTTTCTGTGGTGAGAATGGTGGTGTGATTGGTCTTGGTTGTGATGATGATGTGAGTGATCGTTATGTGGATGTTGGTTTGTATTTCTTGACAGATGTGCGTGTGTACGCGAACATGCTGCTGGTGTGGCAGGCCTGAGTCCTCTTGTGGCAGGTGAGGAGGCAGGTGATACGATGTGTTGGGTAGAATATGGTAATGATTGTTTATTGCTTGCAGGGGCCGCTGCGAAGCCCGGTGGTGGCAGAGTCGGGCAGATGGTTAGTTATGTGTTTTGGTTGGCATGGATGTTAGATACGTGAATGTGCCTTACGCTGTAACAGTTGTGGATGTGGTGGTCGGTTGATGGTAAATTTGTGATTTTGTGGTGGTTCCAGAGTGCCTGATTTTAGGTTTGCCTGAATTTAGGTTGTTGGTCTGTTCCTTTCCGAAGAAGGGGAGATGTGTAATATCTAGATTGGTTCTCTGCCCTGGGTGCACACTGTGCAAATATTGGAATGTCATTAAGTCATCTAGAATCTTATGTCATCAAGGTTCTGAATCCTACAGTTTGGATCTTCAGGATGGGAGAGCTTACTGACTGGATGTGTCTTGCCTAGCTCCTGTCTCATATATATAAGCTTACCCTGTAACTAATAATAAAGCTCATCTACTTTTATACTAATCAGTCTCCAGCATCTTACCTGATCTCCAGTAATGTGGATACTACAGTTTTCTGAGGGCATGTTCGAGAGAACGTTTGGTTCTTCTGAGTGTGACTAGGTCATCATTGAATCAAAAGAAAACAAGGTCAAAAGTACCACGGGTAAATATTAAACACTATTTAAATATTACTTGATTCAAATAAGTGTAAAGAAGGAAGAGGCTCAGTCAGATAACCAATTTTAGCGTCATATTTTAATCAAAAAACATAACATTAAAATATTTATTACATACACACAACATCATTAAAATACATGTAAATGTATATCAATAAGAAAATGTCAAAAAGTCTAAAAGCAACCTATCAAGTACTGGTGGAAGTAATGCATCTCCATCTCTATTTCATCAGCATTAGGTGTAAATCATTGTAAAGGTGTTGTCACAAAAAGTGCTAAGTGCCAAAGTCACTAAAAAAGTGCAATCGCAAAAAAGGGCTAAGTGCCATCATTGCACCAAAAGCACAATCGTTTGTCATTGTGTTTTGTTTTGGTGGTAAGGGGAGCTACAGTGTTAATGGTAGTGGTGAGACAGTTATGGTAAGTGTCTGCTAAGAAGCAAGGCTTTTCACTAGAAATTGATGTTGCATCTAGGGTTTGGTGCGCACCGAAATTACTCCAAGCTGACAATGGGGCAGCCTTTTCAGGCAAAGCCTTAAGAGGGGCCCTGCCAAGCTGGGATTGTGCTGTGCACTTCTCTAAATCGTTTTGCTCACATGCAAATGGAGTTGTAGAGAGAGCCAATGGGATAGTAAAATAACCCTTGACTAAATGCATCCTCTCATCTGGAGGGAATTGGGTTAATTATGTACCTATAGTACAGCACAGTAAAAATACCTTACCTCGCCTTTCCCAATGTTAGGGTAAAATGCCTTATGAGTTGCTGTTTATTGTTCCCATGTATATACCAGGCTTATACAATACTTGTAGTTTTTCTATTACCAGACTAGACCGGTTGCTTCTCATAAATCTCCTAAGCGATACCATCCTTGACGATTAAGCACCATAGCATCAAGACAAGTCGCAGAGCACCTTAAATTCTGGGGACCTTGTCCTGGAGAAGATCCATGTCAAAGAAACACATGGACCTTGCTACAGATCTCCGATGAAGGTACTGGAACTAATTTGGTCAAGAACAGGAGTTCTCCCAGCCCTGCCTCCTAAGAAAGGTACGCGTCAAGGGTCTGTTGATTACATTAAGTCCGCTCCAGATGGTTACGCTCCTGTAGGGAGAAGACTCTCTATCTTGAACAACTTGACGAGCAGGCAAGAATAGAAGACCAAGTGACGTTACCAATAACTCCAGAAACCTATGAACATGCGTATATTTTACTGGGAACAGGGGAACCAGAAACAAGGCTAGAAGTAGAGCGAAGCATGAAGTCCATCCAAAGGATTTTTGACCATCCAAAGTGCACCAAGAACTGTACAATATTTGTTGGAGCAGTAATCATGCTCTATACTTTTCTGTATATAAGTCTATTCACCTTTTTTGTCATATTGACGATGAGGCATTTTTTTTATCCCGATGGAGATCTGAATGAACAGCAGTTAATCATAACACATTTAGCTGTAGAACATACACTGCTTCAGGGCTAGGTGCAAGCCTCTGCTGAATGTGGGGTCTCAACACACACATAAGCATATATCAGCTAGAGCAATTCTGGACACGCCAGTATAAAACCTCCAGTGGGCCTAGTATGCAACTTCAGGTACATACACAATCAGTAATAGATACATCTGGGATTGTCTCTCCTAAGATGCATGTCACAGACACCTTAAGGAACCTTTTGAGAGCCAAACTAGAAGGTTTTTCTCAAAGAGCACTGTTAGATCCTGACGATGATCTGGAGGAGTTAGACAACATGTCAGTGGCCATACAAAGCCAGCTAGGAGCACTGACCTGTTCCATTAGCAGACTCGCCACCAGGGTTTTAGGCACAATTCCCATACTTAACAAAATGTTTATGGTATGGAGAGTTGGTAGGGTGGGACATCTATATATTCCCCCCACCTCACCAATTGCAAATGGCCATTGCATGCAGTCTACACAGTCTGTGGTGTAGGATAATGCATTCTATGCCACCATGACAGAGGAAACATGGCAAGAATCAGTCCCTCTTAACATGTCATGGGGGTAAATCTTGGCAAGCACATGGAGCAGACACTATAGATTTAGCATGTAGAAATCCTCATTTAATGTACTTCCTCAATTGCGCTCATTATGTGGCAGTCTCTAGTTAATACTTTCAATCATACTGTCCAGATTGGATAGCTAAAGTTGGGGCATTTTGATTGACAACCAAGCAGCTTACTAAAGCAATGCAGGAAACCAGATATGAACATGTTGCAAATGCCTCTGACGTTCCAGTAGGCTGGAGTCTTTGACCAATGAGTGTTATAAAAGACAAAGCGGTATAGGCATAGGTCCCTATGTAGCTCAAGTTTCATTTAAGCATGTCAATTAATGGCAAAACAAGCAGCTTTAAATTAAGTTGTTAGTGAGATAGACACATGGGGAAGGTCAGGTAATAGGTCAGCAATCCTAGACAGGATAGAGCAACTAGGAAAGGCTAGGACCAAACCGAGGTGAAAAAAACTGAAACGTCTTACTTGGATAGAAGCTACCGTGGAAATTCCGAAAATGGCAGGATGGTCTATAGAGAAGAACCTTCTTGCCGTAGACGACTACATTGCAGCAGGGAATCTACAAGCTGAAAGATGTCCTATTGAATATGGTGCATATCATCCAAAAAGACGTGGACACTTTACAAGATAAACAACAAGCAAGACTTCCTGGACACACTGTCTACAGGTGTTCCAGAATGGACTACCATCACATGGTAGTCCACCTACACGCTGCTGAGTGTTATCAAGAAAACATTCTATGAAAAATCAGTTTAGGGGCACAGACCTTGTCATGGACACTGCATGGGATCCTGAACATCCCCACGCCAGCATGTTTAGCTCTGTTGTGCAAAGAACTGCAGTCCTGAGAAACCATGCACCAGATAGACAAGCAATGGATAGAACCCTCCTATGAGATGCCCTATACCCATGCCTGTGCGATGCATGGGTACTATACAGTCCGACTGTATTCCCTGAAAGACTGTGTGGGAACACCCCACACAAGATGCCAGGACATTTCCAAGATCAGCCGATATGAGCAGAATTTGAACTCCACCAAATGTACGCTCAGTGCAAATTAAATGAACATTTTCAGTAGCAACGCTGTAATACTACCTAATGAATCCTATATCATGCTGTGGTGTGACTGTGGGGATTGCCTGCTTGATCACTGTCTCAAAGGTGGTATAATGTTCCGTCGTCATCCTTCACCCCCTCCTCCCCCCAGTGCGGACTGAACCAGCCCTGAAGTCAAACTACGACCTCTGAAGTTCCCACAATCATCACTGAAACTGGCATATCACCTGAATATGAATATACACCTCATTAGCAACACAGAAATCTTAGGTGAATCATCAAACAGAGTTCTGCAAGCAGCCAGAAACCTTCTTGAGAGAACACCAGATTGGCCAAAAGAGATTCAAGCCCTACTGGAATGCTCCACCCCAACGATGAATACAGTGTTTTCCTTCAATCCATTGAAAAGCAGATTGAACTTTTTTGGAAACATAGGCTTGGGGATTACACCTGTGTTCTACATCCTCGGAGCTGGGTATATCCTGATCATCTTTTTATTTCGTTGTGACAAGTAACAGAGAACTTGCACCAAAGATGAAACCTGACTGACAAATGAAAACAGTTGGGAACTTTTCTCTGCGATGAACATCTACCCATCTCGGATTTATATACAGACATACATCATTGATTGGAAGTTATCTACTGACCAGTACCTCCTCTTCTCAAGAAGAGATATATTTATGTTTTATTATTTAGTAACCGGTGAAGACCTTGAACTGACACTTATTAGCGAATAAGTATAATCTTATATCTGCTGTGCTCTCTTGTCTTTTCACTCTTATTTCCATTATTCCTAACATGTCTCTACAGCTTGTTCTATGGCTCATGGGGGGTGACATGTATTTTCAGGTTTAGCCATGTTTAGAGTTTGATGTCTGAGCGTAATTCCGAGCCATATAGTCATATTTCTTAAACGCAAGCATTGTTTGAAATGCATTTGAGCTATATTCAGGCAGGCAATGTGAAAGAATTCACAATTGCTAACAGTTGTTCTTAACTGAATGTTATGCTCCATTTGGTTTTCTGGGCCGTGAGCCAATGATATGTTTTGTATGGAACATTGTGAACAAAGTGTAAACAATGTTTCTGGGATGCACTCCAGACAGTCTGGGAAGTGTGCCAGTGGCCTCGATTAATTATGGTAAACAAAAATTACATGTTCTAGTTCATAATAATTTTTTAAAGAACTGCAATATTTCTGGGCATAGCCAATATTGAAGTGAACGGATGTTAAGTAGGCTAGAAGTCATTTAGCAAATAACTGACACAATAAGGAAGCAACTCATCTCATACATTGGGGAAAGATTCAAGCAATTTACTATTGGCCTTGCTCTAGACATAAGCAATGTGCTCCTGTAAACACTGATGGTGTGGGGGTGGCCTCAACGGCGTCTTGCTCATGTCGCTGATAGGTAGAAAGTGACCTCAGCAGCCTCCTGCTCCTTACACCGATGGGCATAAAGTGAGGTAAGCCGTGGACTGTGACTATAAAATAGGCTGGCTCCGGAAGTGAAAAAGGCTGTTATGACTGGGGCTGGAAGAAGACAAGAGGCAGATGAACCAGGGCTCGGAGGACCACCCATGAGAAGCACTGGAGCAACTCTTTCCTATGAAGAGGAGCAGGGGAAGTGCATCCTTTTCCTGGTCTTATTTTTTTAAGCCACTGAATTGGATTTTATGGCATATCAGTCAACAAATGACTTTGGCTACTGTCTTTTAAGAGTAACTACTATTTTGTAATGAGTCTGTATGCTGCTTGAGGCACAAAGCTCTACCACCTTATTACAATTAACTATTTATGACACCATGGTCGATTCAAATTGGCACTGAAACCCTTTTAAAGCATTTGTTTCTGATTTTTCTTTGCTATCCACAGGGATTCTGGTAGGTGGGATTTAGATACAATATTTTCCTATTTTTCTGGATTGTGCAGACTACATGCTTCTGGGTCTCCCACCCCCTCTTCTCATCTCACTACCTTCTGATGATAGTTCTGATATGAGCATCTGTTTTACCCATCTTTAATAGCACATTGGGAAAGAGGAGATGTATTGAGAGGGCAGCTCATTCTATGAGGTTGCCATGTGAGTTCTGAGGAGATAGACAATTACTTTTGAAGTAGCTATTATGCTTCTGAAATGATTGATCTTGAGGCAGTAATAATGATAGCTGCTTACTCATTAATTACTTTTTTAATATAAAGTGTGTTATGTTTAGTGACGATAATAGTAGCAATGTTCCCATATTATTTAGTTCTCATAATTAAATGATTTACTCTATACAGGGGAGTATAAAAGCATTAATTGAGTATTCATTACTGAGAATCTAGGCCCAAGCATTTTTGAGTATGAGCATGCTGTGTGGGGCATCTATCTAAATGTATTGTACATTGATATGTTTTTTATGGTACATGTCTTTTTGATGTTAAGTTATTTTTATTAAGTTTTGTAATGCATAAATACAGAATATAATAATCAGCAGTTGACCACAATTATAAGATTTACCAATTAAATCCAATTTAAATATTTAAGTTGACTTAACAGGTAAAAGACATCAGCGTAGTGTATTAAGGTTACATTAAATGCAGAAATTCACTCAAATTCCATTTGCAAACCTGTAACGCTCACCTGGTTCCCACGGAGGCGCAGGTCTAGTCTGGATTGCTGTGGCCTCTTCAAGCGTGATGCGCAGAGCTCGGAACACCGATTGAACTGGTTCCCCAAATCTTGCTTGACTGGCCCGTAGGAATATCCTTCTGCAGATGAGAAAGGGAATTAACCGTCTGCAGAATAGTGTGCTTGAGTCCCCCCTTGTTCCCCTTCGTTCTCCTCTAACTTCCTCCTCCAAACCCCCGGTTTAAGCTCACCTTATGGTTTGGAAGGATGAACTCTCCATCCTGCGTCTGGTGCAGGGGCGCACGTTAGTCCAGTTACTTCACTGTTTTTCAGAATGGCGCTGGCAAAATCCTCTTGACTTTTCTGAGCGAAACGCCGTAAGTATGAAGATTCAAAAGTTCAAGAGTGAGCCCCCTTTTATGTTGTCTTCCTAACTTGTGATCTGTCCTTTATTTCAGATGCAGAATGAAGACGATGCGTTGAAGGGGTTAATTGCCGATGGTAAACTCAGGTGAGTTAGTGAGGGCGATTCATCTAAATGTCTTTATCATTTCCCAATAATGTCTTTTGTCCTTTCCCCATAGGGGCCGGGGTGCGGTACCTGCCAACGGAGCAGCGCCGACCCGAAATATGGGATGACACCAAGAAAAGCTGGTAAGTATTATGGCTGTAAATGAGGCTTTCCTCCGGTGTTCCCTTTGCTCACCTTTTGTCTCTTCTTCTCTCCCCTAGGCGCAGAGATGTGGCGACATGTGCTGACAGCCGCGATGGAGCCGGGAGATGTCTCGAGGACAGGTGAGTGAAGATCGCGCTGCAGCGAGCAACGCAATGCTTTTAAATGGAAGTCCGTCTTCAGGGATGCTGGAGTGAAGATTCCGGATGCAGGTAAGAAGTTTGAAATAGTTAGTGGTTTTCACCTTTCTCTTCTCTTCTTTCCTAACAGGAGTTCCAGGTTCGAGGCGGGCGTGGCTGGAGTCCAGGAGCAGGAGCAGACACGGTGAGCGTTCAGCTGCTGGAATGCAGAACAACGCGAAGCATGAGCTGCTGTCTGGGCGTGGCTTAAATAGCCTCCAAAGAAGTCCCAGGTATGTATCCTTCCCCAACTAAGTATGTATCCTTCCCTGGCCACGCCCGAGTGAAAAAATAGTCCCTATGAAAAAATAGTCCCTTTCAGGTCTCAGGGAGGCTTGAAGTGTGCAGCATGGTCTGCATCAGGTAAGTGCACCAAACACCTCCCTTTATGAGCCTGGCGCCTATGGCGCCAGGACTGATGTCCAACATGAGCCTGGTACCAAAGGCGCCAGGACTGAGTCCAAAGAGCCCCTATAAGGGGCCGCTGGGCTTTTACCCGAGGGCATGATGCCTGCTTCCAGGGGGGGGGGCCTGGCCTGGTGCTCCGGGGGCAGGCATCATGACAAAACCTGTAACAGAACTTATTGGTGTAATATACGAGAGATATTAATCTGAAAGTATTACAAGAACACAAAAGAAGATTAAAATAGACAGGACAATAGATACAAGAGGAAAGGGAGAATCAAATGGAACTAAAATTGAAGCAATAATTTAAAAAGAATCTATTGCGGAGGCATTCAGATATTCGATCAGTGGACTCAACTTTTTGATTATATTTATTCATTTCAATTAGAGGAAGTGGCCTTTTTCTATTTTGTGAATGTAACATATATAATTCCACCAAGTAGCAAAAGTTTAAGCGATCAAAACATTTCCAGTTTGAAGTTGTTAGATGGAAATCAATGAAGACTAGGAGGTAGTACAATCTGGGAGAGAAGCATTTCTTAAATGCGCATGATGTGTGGGGCATCTATGTAAACTTATTGTATATTGATTTGGTGTCTATAATATATACACAAAGGGTTACTGGAGAAGGTAAGGGCAATGGACCATCAATAAAATATATGCAACATTTGTAAAGCTCTCCTGTGCTGATGACTGTGATTAGCTGCTCACTGAAGGGTGCTGTTGCCTGCTCTCTTTACTGATGCACAGTCGGAGGTATATGCTTTTTCTACCTCTACTCCTACTGCAGCTCCTGCTGGGGGGAAGGGGGTCTTGGCCATGCCCCCAAGGGTGAAGGGAAGGCTCTGGAGGTAGGGGGGATATGAATCACATCAGAATGGCTCATTGTCTGATGTGACCTGTGCGATCCATTGGCCTTAGTCCAACGGCCTTGACTCAGTCCCCTCGGATGGCAAAAGGGCTCATAGTCTGTAGTTCTCTTGCACATTCTCAGTCCAGTCTGTATCAAACATGGAGTGTCCATGGCCAATGGACGAAAGGGATTAGCATACCAAAGTCTGCTAAAAGAAAAATAATAAAACACTAAGGAGAGGGGACATGGACTAATACATAGGGGAAAGTAGGCAGAACAATCCTTCTGGATTATATTTCTAAAAAGGAAACCCACCCCCCTCCTCTACAGTCTTTGCCCAGCTATCATACTCTGGGTGCGATTTCTGGTTCTGAGAGCTAGCCCTCAGCAGGCTCTTGGCGTTCTCAGGCCTCTCCCTGTCTCTCTTACGGGCTGACTCTTTCATAGGCTCCTCCCCTGCTCTCCATGCGCCTTTCTCTACCACTCCATGCAAGGGCGGATGCCCTTTTATGAGTGGCTGATAAATCAGATTATATGTATACAAACAATAGGTGTGCCCCAGTGTGCAGGGGTGGGCGGGGGCAATATAAACATTAAATACAAGGAACCTCAGAAAGGAACCCACGCGCAAGACAGTCCTAAATTCTGTCAATGATTTTATGGTTGAATCTCCATCTTATTTATAAGGCATATGCTTTCAAGGAAAGTCATAGGAACAACAGAGCCAAAGGAAAAAACCTAAGGAGTACATGAAAATAGATTTATTATACAAAGAAACATATTCTTTAACGTATTTCAAAAATGCTTTTTACAAGTTTTTTAAAAAAAACAACATAACAAAAGATGAAAAGGAGACATACAACAAAGCATATGTACATTATGATTTCAACAAATAATTGGAATAGAAAATAATGCAATAACACAATTAGTAATTAGTAGTATTATTGGCAATCAATGATATGGCAAATAACTACATGTCATTAGTTGATTATGAATAATTCAATTCTGTACTAATCAGGGTAATTTTTTACACACCCTGGTTAAAACCCAACAGGCACAACTGCCTTTTTGTGGTTTTCTCTGTTCTTTTTACTGTTCTTTTTTACTAATTGTCTTATTGCATTATTTTCTATTCCAATTATTTGTTGAAATCATAATGTACATATGCTTTGTTGTATGTCTCCTTTTCATCTTTTGTTATGTTGTTTTTTTAAAAACTTGTAAAAAACATTTTTGAAATACGTTAAAGAATATGTTTCTTTGTATAAAAAATCTATTTTCATGTACTCCTTTGGTTTTCTTTCTTTGGCTCTGTTGTTCCTGTGACTTTCCTTGAAAGCATATGCCTTATAAATAAGATGGAGATTCAACCATAAAATCATTGACAGAATTTAGGACTGTCTTGTGCGTGGGTTCCTTTCTGAGGTTCCTTGTATTTAAAATCAGATTATCTGATCTGTAATGAGGTGTCCCCCCAAACCCCTTCTTTCTCATCTTTTGCCAGTGATTGCTTATTCCCTCTGACCAATATTTCCCTGTAAGATGTCTCCCTCATCCCTTAAGTGATCATCGTAGTGCCTGTTTCCTAGTCATTATTATGCATGATAACGTGATTTGCCGAGGTGACACAAGACTTAAAAGGTTGCTCTGCCATTTTGAATGTGAGCAGAAACAATGGTGGCCATGCAAGGGACACAGCAAGGGGTGTTGGTTTGAGCTATAATGTGTAGCTTGTTAGTTTGTGATTAAGATAATTGCTAACAATAATTTGTAGATACCTGATGCAGTAGTGACTTGTTTAACCAAGAGACGTTCTCTGTGCTTTGATTGTCGTGAATTCCAAGAAGCCTAATTCAAAGATTTGTTTCCATTATGCCTTATGGATGATTTGTGTGCAATATACATTATTGTATACGGTCTACATCACAATTAATCAGGATTTATGATTGGTGATGGTGTAAATGAGCACTTGTAGTTTATAAACTTGATTGTTTTTAAACATGAATGTGTAACTATTTGGTGTTTATTAATAGCAGCAATGTTTGTCTATTTCTCTAATGTATTGTGATTGTGCCCTTTCATGCTCCTACCTGCACTTGATCTATGGGAAGGTTCTTTGTTATAGTTGGGCCATACACGTGATCCAGACTCTGATCGGTGTACCTCCTGTTGGTAAAGGGATGTAGAGGTTGAGTGTTGTGCTGATCTGGCATTCCCCGTCAGTTCTGGTCAACCCCTCGATGTGGTGTAATCTATTTTGGTTCGATGAGAGAGGAGACTCTGAAGAAGTTGAAGAGGCCCAACGAGTGATCTCTCTGAATGACACTATAGCCCTACCAACAAGTAGCTCCTGAAATCTTCTTAGTAAATTCCATACTATTCAGAGGCAACAAGGCAATTCCTCCTGCTGAGATACACTTTATCTATGATGGTGGGGCATATCCGGATCACCCTCATGAAAATAAGGATCTCCAATTGGTGGCCATAAATGAACGTGAAAGTCGGCACTGCCATAAAACATTGTCATGAATACAAGGCGAATGATAGCCACTCTACAAAATGTAGAGAAACTGTCAGCCCCATGGGAAAAGAAGTTTGAAACTTCATAGGCCCACTCGAGATAATTATGACCATATATATGGTATAGGGTCGACCATTTGTCTAAGTGGACCTAGTTCCACTTCATACCGAACATCACCATGTCCATGGGCGTTTCGATACTGACAAACGTATTCAGAAGGGACGGTGTACCTAAGCAGAATGTCACCGGCAATGACATCCGGTTCGTCTCCAGTGAAGTGAAAAACTGTTTAGAACACAATTTATTTATTTGCATTTATAGACGCACTCACACAGTCCAAGGGCATCGAGGCACTGTTAAAATAATATGTCTTAGTTGTAGCAGTGCGGAGGGCGATTGATTACATGGGTTAATACATGGTTACATCGTTAGGCAGCAGGTTACATTGGAGCTGTGGACATCATACAACATACAGAAAAAGCTTTCAGGTAAATAGCCTGGTTTTGACGGCCTTGCGGAAGGCAAGTCGAGAGGGTTCATTTTTGATGGACTGAGGCAATGAGTTCCACTGTCTGGATGCAATGAAAGGGAAGCTTGTGCCACCGCCTCTTGCTTGCTTGATAATGCAATGCAATATAAAGCATCCCTTTACCACCCCAGGAAATGGTCAAGTCAAAAGGCCCAACAGAATTGTAAAGGGCAGTTTATAACTGGCAGCAGCATCTTGCAGATGTCCGGTACTCACAGCTATAGATGCTGTGACTGCACACTGCCTCAATCACGACTCCACCACAGGAAAAACACTGCCCTCCCTCCAGCTCATGAGATACGACAAAGCCATGTCAAAGCTGAGACCTACGTAAGAGAAGATGGGTCAACTTCAGTACAATACATTTTCTGGAGAGTCAGAGACAAAAGAATCAATTTGACAGTTGCAACGGCATATGAAACACTGACATTGGAGAGGGAGACATGGTTAAAATAAAAGTGACAAACAGACAGTAGTAGCACACTCTCCAAATGTAGTCATCCCAAGAAAGTGCTGAAGGCAGGAAGCACCTATCACCTCATAGAGCACAACAGGGTCTGCAATATGGAAAGTGTGGTATTGTAGGTCAGAAGTGAACTGCGAGGACCAGAGACCCAGCACTTGCCACTCACGGCAAGAGAACGCGGGCACACTGACACCGTGTTCGAATCTGGCAACACCAACGTACTAATCATCAATCGGGTCACACCGGTACTGAAAAGGATTTAAATGTTAAAGGTATTTGTACTGTGCACCGTCACCAACGGAGTTGGTCCCCAGGCGCTCTGGTGGATCTGCAAACAAGAAGGTGGGATGGGTTGGTAGGTGAAGCGGAAGTAGGATAGTGAGAGGAGTGGTGTTCTGTTGACCGCTTCAACTCGGTATTCACGTGCTGAGCTTTGGTGCGAGTATCTGATCGATGTCAGTCCTCGTGTGCTGTTGGTGCGGCTTATGTGTTGTTGCGGTGTTGTGAAGTGCTTGCGGGTTGTTGTGCGAGAGATGGTTGTGTGAGATTTTTTAGTAAGTCTGCAGAAATGCTGAGTTTTTTGTTAGAGGGTTGTATGAAGTTTAACATGCTAACATTCAGAACTCTGTCCGAGTGTGGCGCTCGCCAATCCTCCCAATCTCATCAGGGTGGGCGAAGGGGTTACGCCTGGCAGGGTTCTAGGTTTGTGTGAGGCGCACCCTCTGCTGTTCTATCGCTCTCTGTAAGTGTTCTAATTGCTCCTCGCCGTTCTATTCTAGCGAGCTCTGGTAGAGCTCTGCTAATGGATTGATTAATGTGGTTTGGGTGTCTATTCTCCTCCTTGGGTGCTGGGGCTGGTGTTGTGGTCTCCTCTCACAAACTTTCTATCTAAATTTGTCTGCTGCGGGTTTGGATATGGTACGTCCGGGAGGCTCGGAACTCTCCTACTTTGGTCTGCGATTTACAAAGACAGCCGAAGACAGGGGATACCGAATCGGTATGGGATACCAAATATTACAGAACACCACCAAAGGACGGCGTAAGGGATTAGCTACTGGGATGTGCTAATGTTATTACTTGAATTGGAAGATTGGATTCGCTGTTTACGTTATAGTTCAATGCACTACTCACGTGCCAGCAATCATGCGCAGAAGAAAATGATAACCAGTGAACAATTCTAATAAAGGGGAGTGGGGCAAATGCTCGTAGCGCGTGACAGGTTGGTTACCCCTTCTATATACATACAACCGACATTGTTTCTTATGTTTAATTGCTTAATGCATTTGACACATCTCAGCTGATGGAAGCAGTAATTTCCGAAGTCTCACCCGAAAGAAATCAGAGGGGTGAACCCTTTGTCTCTGATAATGTTTACACTAGATCATTTCAGGAAAGGAATCTTCTGGCGAAATACATACATGTCCAAATGTCTTACTTAAGTGAAGGAATTGAAAAGTCTTTAATGAAAAGGCATTATGTAGAATCTGGACAGAATGTCATCTATGCTCCGGGTCGCGTGGATCCATGACGCGGAGCTAAAAGAGGGTCCACATGAGTCGCGTGAATGCACTGGGTCTGCAAAGCACTAAGAAAACTTCCACGACTGGCTCCTTCAGTGATCTCTGCATGCTATACAAGTAAGCACAGAAGGCAATAGGACAGGTAAGACAGCATCAAGACAATGACAGGCCTAGCAATACAAGTAAGGGCCCTATCAAAGATCAGGATACCACAGAAATACAGTGAGTGAAACAATTGTAAAATATTGATCTCTCATGAAGGTCACTTGCAAAAGAGAAAATTAAGCCACCATTGAAGACTATCGCATGCAAAATATTGAAAGAATTGCACTATACAAATGGAAGGGACAAGAGAACAACGTAACAGCGTGAGAAGATTTAATGGAAAGAGTACAACTTCAAGAAGAAGAGCAAAGAGAAGAGTTTACAGAGCACTGCACTACACTCCCACTGAAGACCGCTGCTGCGTCCGAGCAGCAAGTTGCAGACACAGAAGGTGAAGACACCACTTCCATCGACACGCAGCGGGAACTGCTCGGGAGGTGAGATTGGGCCTACAAGAGTCGGATTCCAGGTCAGAACCAATTACTTTACCAAGAACCAGCATGAGGTTGAAGGAGATACCAAGCAAATACTGAGACTTTGTCATGTATGCAAAATGAAGGATGCAACAATAAAAAAAAGGCAGTTATGTGAATGTCTTGTCCCTGCTGCTCCAAGCAGTACAACGCCAGGTCAGGTGCGCCTGAAGGGGTTTGTCATACGAAGACTCGGCATGATCAAAGTTGGACATTAAGAGTGAGTCAGAAGTGCTCCCAGGCCACTCTACTGCTCTGATGCTGCAAATATGTGTGGCATGCCATGAACTGGATGTATTTTCTTAATCAGTTGCTGCATGTTGAATAAATACGCTTCCAGTATTCTCTACTGCATATCCTTATTTTCATAAAAGAAAACCTGTAGCATTCAGTCCACATTATTTGGTGGATTAATGAGGCTAGGCCTAATGGACAGTATTAGCACATGTAGACCGTTATTGCCATCCTCTCAGCCAATCAGAATATACAGAGTGCAGTCAATAACTACTTGTAATGACTGCATTATGAACACTGTGACTTCCAGGATTCCCTATTGCATATCCTTATTTTCATGAAAGAAACCCTGTAGCATTCAGTCCACATTATTTGGTGGATTAATGAGGCTAGGCCTAATGGACAGTATTAGTACTTGGATACCGTTATTGACAACCTCTCAGGCAATCGGAATATACAGAGTGCAGTCAATAACTACCAGTAATAACTGCATTCTGAACATTCTGACTACAAAAGCAGATGGAGAAATGATAATGAAATTTCCAGGCAAGATGTTTTTGAGCAAGTCATTTCCTCTCGAGAAGAACCTGTTCTTCATTGGCAACATGATTAAACTAACGCTTTTTACTTCACCACCAAAACTCGAAAACATGATTTGTTAGTAATACTATGTGCTAATAGCCATATAGACCTCAGGAGGGGGTCATTATTGCTTCTGATAATGACCCTTTCCCAAACTTAAGGCCCTCAGGGAACCCCTGCCACCGCCAGTAAGGGTATAAAGAAATCACTACAATAGTGTTCTGCAGCTCAACTGAATAAAACGGGTTGCCGCAAACAGCTGGCTTAGAATTGTGTAAACGTATTACGGCCGTTGCATTTCTGAAGGCCATCTTCCAGCGGAGATCTTCACAATTGGCGCTCGAAAAAGAACAGGGCTTTAATTTCCTGTCATGAAGCAAAACTGCAGGGAAAGCGGCAATATTCAGATGCGATTTGATTTTACAGTTCTTTCCTTTCCAGCTCGGCCTCTTGTCTAGCCACTAAAACTCAACATAATGAGAACGGTGGCCTCAGTCTCACACACAACTCGCTCCACCGCAGCCCAGAAGCCTGTTTCTCACGCTACTTCCTGCGGAGAGACCCTATGGTTTACTGCTAAAACGTACACGCGGGGCACTGTTTGAACACCCCCTCACCTTTTAAAGCCGCATGTTACGCTCTTTCATGTGCCCTTCTTAGCTGCTTAGTGCTGTTGCTCTGCCAGTTTGGACGTCCTGGACGACTACGTGCGCCGTGTCCCCATTATCCGAGAGAAAGCAAGATAAAAAAAAATGGCATTCAATCCTCCTGTCTCCCCACGTCGCACTGAATTAATTGCAGTTGCCTTATTCATATAGCCCAGCTGACCTTGATAGAGAAGGAACTCCTTACGTTTCATCTCTTTGCCATGCTGTGAAGGTTTTATCCTGCCTTAACAATAGGCCTTTTGTAACTCGGTATGCTTTAATCTTTCTGCCCCCCACCCCCTCCCTCAGTATTTGAGCTATTGAACTTGCTTAAAGTATACATAAAACGCTCTTACAACACCTATTTAAATCACCCTGGTCACCTTCGCCATTTTGTTTGCCTCTCACCTATGTTGCAGATAACAACAGGTGCTGACTGAATCGGTTAGAAAACGACAAACCTCAAGGTACCAATATTACACGTGGTGATTTTCTCACCCACGGAAGTATGCGTGCTCTTTAAAAAATCATGGTTCAAGGAACAATTTGAACAGCCCAAGCTGCTTCATTCAAAACACTCTTCTTGAGCGACCATCCCACCTCGTGATGAGTCCAAGATTCCCATACAGTGTAAGTGAAAATAGAGTCTCTGGCCTGCACATTTCAGACAGGCTGAGATGTCCTACCTGTTATGCCTAAAGCAGGTGCTTCCCCAACCATTACCCATCCCTTTCCATTTCTCGGGTTAACCCTATCAGCACTCATTTTCATCGCAGGAGTCAATTACACCCACGCCTTAACTCCTCCAAACAAAACTTTTAAAGATGGCTTCCCTGGAATATTACTGCATTCTCTTGTTTCATTTCTTTACTCGTGCCTTAGTCGGATATTAGCTCCATCCAAAGTAAGCACCCCTCACCTATTTTCTCCCTCACTTCTTTCTCTAATATATATATTTTTTATGTTAAATTTGTAGAAAGCACCTCCTGGCCCAAAGACAGTAGAGTGATACATACATTCCATAAAATACACATTGCAGACACATAAAATTACATAAAATGATGCATATTCTCTGTAGTTTTTTCTATTCAATTAATGTATAAAGGTTTAACTTAAACCATATACAATAAAAAAATAATAATAAGCACAATAAATAAAATCAGAAAAATAAAAATGGACTTTCAAAAAATAAAATAATAAGACTATGCTGTTGCGGGGAAACGTTGTTATTGTGTTGTAATAATGCAAAATGTCAATAAAACGAGTACATTAAAAAAATACTTTAAAAACGTGTCTGCAACGAATATGGGTATTGTAGAGCGGATAGTGCGAGGCCGTTTAAAACAAAGGCTGTAAATGTTTGTGCTCTAAGGGCATACGTCAGTCTGGTTTAGCATTGCTTGCAGCAGTCCACCACCCCTACTATTTATTTTACTGATCTCAAGCAGTCAGGGCCCATCTTAAACTTTAGTTTTGGTGGGAGGAAATAAGTCACTTCCATTCCGGCGGCTGGAGATGTTCTTGGTGGAGTGTTTCCACAGGCTGGACAATATGTGCAATTGCCTGCCCATCAGTGGCGGCAGAGTCGAGCCCGCCCATGGCCGCGGTCGAAGCCCCTGGTGATGATGGACTAGAGGCCGCCTCAGGGGGACTGGTAAGACACCAACCTGTACCCGCTACGCAGAACGAGGCTCTTCCCGTTACTTAGTTGTGTCTGTCTTTGTTACATTATATGAATCTGCTGTCTGCATCCCTGATTCGTATGTTTTCTTTTCCATTGGAGCCCAGATGCCGGTTATGCTGCCGGGTACCCTAGTGTTACACGCTTGAAAAATACAATACAATACATACACTCTGTAAGGCACTCCTCCTTTTTCAGAGAGGAGCGTAAACAAAGTTAAGCCAGTAAGGGATGGTTGGAGCGAGTTACTTTAGGTAATGACCATTAACAAGCTCTAAACATTTCCATGGGGGGGGGGCAGAAGGGGCATAATTCAAGATTCATAAATATATACACTGCAAAGTGAAATATACTGAGATGGTGTATCACATATTGCGATGCAAGCATTCTTTTACTAAAATGTATATGCTGTACATTTGTGCATATATTTCATGTTGGGATGCATATTGAGTATATTGAAATGCATTCATAATATACTGAATTACATGCACTTCACAAAGGTACACATTTTATAGTGAAACAAGCCATACCCCCGGCGTTGCACGGTTCTGTGGCGACATGCACATTCAGGTGTGCTATAGCCTTGTGTATGTTATATTGTGTACTAACTTGGACCCAGCTCCAACCCCTATGCAGGACAAATGGGTGAGGTTGATCACATTTCACTATCGCCAGTACACCCCAAACTGGTATGCTGACTTTGTGTCCTAACTTCCTATTTTTGAAAAAGTCGTGAAATCATCAAAATCGTCTATAATTGTAGCACAGTCCTGGACCCGCCCTGTGAGGGGCGAATCGGTGGAGTTGGTCAGATTTCAGTATCGCCAGTACACCGCAAACTGGTATGCCGACCTTGTGACAAAGTTTCAGCCCACCAACTGTTATGGCGCTGGAGCCAACCCTAAGCATACAAACACACTTTCACAAATATATATGTAGATGTATACAGAGTATATTGACATTTATATTCAGATACATCACTGATATACATACATTGTATATTGAAATGTGTATATAATGTACATTGAGATACATTATATACTGAAATATATATGCTGTACACTGAGATATATACATTGCATACTGAGATGTATGTACAGTGTACTGAGATCGATTCACGGTATATTGAAATATATACAGTCATACATTGAATACTGAGATGTATATGCAGTATATTGAAATATGCCCACTGTATGCTGAGATACATTCGTCTTCTACTGAGATTCATGTATTTCATATTGAAATACATTATGTACCAAGCTATGCGTATTATATAGTGAGATGTGCATGGTACATTCAAATACAACATATACACACAGTTTGAAATGAATACATGGTATGAAAAATTGCTTATGCTTTATACTACACACACACATTGGTTTATTAAAATGCATCTACTAACTGGAAAATGCATAGAGTGAACTGAACATTCTTAATATAACCTGTAGTAAAACACCTATATTGCACATTAATATATGTATGCTATACACCAAAATCTATATACTGCATTTAAAATAGATCGATTATATGTTGAGATCTTTATATACTTTGAACTGAGAAGCTTGTATATTGCATGGTGAAATTGCTTGCACATATACACTGTTTCCTATACACACTCTACTGAAAATGCCACATGACCTGCAGTCCTGTCTACTGGAGAAAGAAACTTGTTCTTCTCGTGTTAGTTTCACTTTGCAGAGGGTTTTCAGGAAAGGAGCTCTGGGTTCTTTGGTTCAGAGCAGCCTCTTGGAAAGACATTCCCTGCCTGCCATTTTGGTAAAAGTTTGGCCCTTGGCTTTACTGAACTGGCTTGTGGCTTGCCTGTTCTCTTCTCCCCTCTCCAATTTCTCACCATCTCTACATTCTACTGTATTCTTTATTCTCCTGTCTCTACCCAAGCCTCATCTCTCCTTTTGTATTATCCACTCATCCATCTTCCGTTCTCTTCTCCCCCTTTTAGATTATTTTCTGGTTTTCCTCATTGCCTCCTCTCCAGCCCCTCTTCTTTTATCCCTCACCCCGTCTCACTTGGGCCTAAAGGCTTTACTGATGGAGGTAGTCGGCGTATGGGGGAAGTGCCACTGATTGACAAATCTGGTGGTAGTAACCGCTTGGGTGTGCTTATGAGCAAAGCATCAACAGTGAATCTAACCTCCACTCGGCTGCAGTCCAGGGCCCCTTAAACTGGCCTAACCGCTATCTCATGGCACAGACCTCTGCCAGTTCCCAAACCAACATAAATGAATACACGTGCACCTAAAAAGTATATAGTTGCTACAGTCTAAGCTATAACTAGCCATCAACATGGATAACATCTTTTTCAGGAGTAAACAACTTCCAATCATTCAATTTTGTAAATATTTGACACGGGGTCCAACAATGCCTGGTCCTGACTTGACTGCACTGTACCACTGTCTCCTGAAAGTCAAAAGTAATACATGGTCAAGAACAAGACCTTCTTGACCTCAGAAAACCATACATGAAACGAACCTGTGCCCACCACTAAATATTGACAAACACACATTTGCTTTGCCACCAAAAGCCACAACAATGATAAACAGGGAGCCACAAACCAGCCCACCATAGGCAAGGGTGAACCTTCAACAAACTGGCAGGCAGGGAATGTTTTCTAAGAGACTGCCCTGTCAAAAGGACCCAGAGCTGCTTTCTTGAAAACCATCTGCAATGTGGAACTCACATGAGAAGAAGTAATTTCCTTCACTGGGCCGGATGGCATGTTTTTGACATTTTCAGTATGATATGATAGGTTATTAATAACGCGCTTAATGCCAAGAGGTTTCTAAGCGCGGACCCAGGGTTCGAACCTGTGTTGCTCCGTGTCGTCTTGCTTCCAAGGTGAGCACGTTGCCCCTGAGCTATCTTCCCAAGCTACAGTAGTGTGTTTATAAGAAACTGTTCATGTTATGTTAAAGGTTTTTATACTGTGCACTGTCACCACCTGTGTGGTCCCTTGGTGCTCTGGTGAATTTGTAAAGCAAGAGGGTAAGCGGGGTGTAAGTTAATAGGACTGAGCGGGAGAACAGAGAAAGGGAGCTGTGATGTGCTGTTGGCAGCTTCAGTTCAGTTTACACAGTTCGCTGAGCGTAGGTGTGATTTTCAGTTGGTAACCATCATGTGCTTTTGTGCGAGTCTATGTGTGGTTTGTTTCACTGTGGTGTAGTGAAGTGCAGGCCATTTGTTGTGCTGTAGAGGTATGGTTTAGTTCAGAGTTTGAGAGGTGTATGCAGAAAGTACATTTTTTTAGTAGGGTTGGTTAGTTGCGGCACCCTATCCTACCCTCCCTGTCTTGCTTGACTGTGGCCCAGGTCCCCTCCCCAGTCATATATTATGGAGTGCTACACTTACCACTCCTATGTTGTGTGCAGAAAAGTGGGTCCTCAATGGGCTATTCAGTGGCAGTACATTTCCACCCACATCGTGCAGACCAAGTGCTGCCCATATCCCTTCCCCTTAGCCCACCCTTGTGTGCAGCAACCTCCCCTCCCTCCATGGGCTCCTTCAGGGGGATGCCCTCCCTGTGCCCCATGGTCCATCAGTTCCGAGATTGGGTTGCAGTTTTCTCCCTATTTTTCTCTGAGGCTCTATGTCAGGGATCCAATTAATCTGGACCCATCTTTCTCCCTGATTTCCCGTTTTACAGTATATACGGAAGGGTGCATCTAAATCTCGATTCCAGTCAGACGCCTCTCTTCCTCTCAGCACCCCACCGCGGTCTGGCTTAGTCCTCAGTCCTTCTCATGGGTGAACGCCTACATTTGGGACCCAACAGCAAATGCAGTGACACCCAGGTCTGAAATACAGCAGTCAGTGATAATATGCTCAAACTTGGGGCACCTAGATAAATGGAGAAACGGCTACATTTGGGACTGAACAGTAAATGTAGTGACATCTAGATTTGAAACAAAGCAGTCAGTGATGAAATGCTCAAATTTGGGCTACTGGGATAAATGGAGAAACACCTACATTTGGGGCTCAACAGCAAGTGCAGTGACACCTAGATTTGAGACAAGGCAGCAAATGAATAAACACCTTGATTTGAGAAAATTGGGCAGCTGGAGAGGACGCCTACATTTGAGAGTCAACAGTCAATGGAGAGACAACTTACTTTGCCATACGGCAGTGATTGAAACATGAACATATTGGGTGACTAAAGTGGGTGTGCTTAAGGTAATAAGAGTGGTAGGGCTTTTCTGGAATACAGTAATTGCTGTACTCCTCACCCAGACCACACTTACCTGGTCAATCACTGCTGGTTGATGGCGGCTGACTTCACAGGTGAACACGGGCAAACACGGACTGGAGCTGCTTCTTCGGGAGCTGCCCGTTGCCTTGGGCCCTTAGCCAGTGGCTGCCTGGGCAGGGATGCTGCCCTAGGTGGTGTGTCTGAAGTAGGGCTGCTAGGCCCAATCACAGAGCTCGGGGGCAGGAGGGAGGTGGGAACAAGGAAGTGGGTCAAACGAGCAGGGCAAAGGGAGAAACGAACATGTTACCATGGCAAAAAATGCAAAAAAGTTTTAAAAAGTTACAACGTGCCTAAATTATGTCAGAAAAGTTGTGCAGACCAGCACACTCACCTAATCCCCAAGTCGCAGCAAAAGCTGCTTCGCTTCAGGTATCAGGGGCAAGGAAACCCTTGCAGATGATACTATGGGCTTCTAGGACCGATCACAGAGCTTGCGGGGCAGGCGGGAAGCAGACTCCCAGGCAGGAAGTGACACCGGGGGAAGGGGAAAATTAGATTTAAAAGCAAATGCAGTGCAAAGTTATGTTACAGACCCCAAAAGTACCAAATTAGCAAAACGATGTGGACACAGCGCCAAAAAACACTGGCCTGAATGAGGAACACAGACCAAAGTGGCTCCGAGGCCAGCAGAGAAGGGCCTGCGCCCTTGTTGTTGTGGGCTCGCACCTATGGCCAATCAATGTTGGTCGGAGGGCTGGGAGTAGGGAGCGGACTCCTAGGCAGGAAGCGTGTAAGCAATTTCACCACACAGTATACAAGGTTCTCATTACTGAGTATATGATGATCTCAATATATAATGGATCTATTTCCTCGTGTAATATATATTTCAGTGTTTAGCATACATGTTGATGTACAATATGTGTTTTGCTACAGTGTATATTCCAATGTTAAGTTACAGTATGCCCTTTTTACATGTAGTAATGTATTTCAATGTGTTTGCATGTGTGTGTCTCAACATATAGCTTAATCAATTTCTCATATCATGTATGCAGTTTAATAGAGGGTGTATGTGAGTGATTTGATTGTACAATGCACATTTCACTACATAACATACATTGCTTGATATACAATGTATGTATTTCACACTGCACAGTATCCATTTCAATATGCAATATATGCATTACAGCTTTCCATTAGCATATTTTAGCATGCAGTGTGTACTTTCCAATATATATTGCATGCATCTCCATATACTGCATAATGCCTCTCAGTATCCAATAAATGTATAAGTGTATATATTTCAATATGCAATGTTTGGATCTCAATATACTGTATATACAGCTCAGTATACAATGTATGCATATCAATGCACATCTGGTGTATTTCAGTATATATTGTAAACAGTGCAATATATTTTATATACTCATCACAGTATACAATGTATGTATCTCTGTGTGTGTACCTTTGTGTGTGGTTATATATTTCAAAATATGATGTTAACATTTCAATATGCTCTGTATACATCTCAGTATAACATCTCTCATTGCACAGTGTATAGATTTCAATATATAATGTATGGATTTCAATATAATGTATATTCATCTCAGTATGTGATTATGCATAAAATTGTGCAGCATACAGATTTCATTATACAATGTATGCACCTCAATATGTGATATATAAGGTCCCACTATATAATATATGCATTTCAGTTTTCAATTAACGTATCATAGCATGCAGCGTGCACTTTCCAATATATATTGCATGCATCTCTATATACTGCATATACATCTCAGTATCCAATAAATGTATCAGTGTATATATTTCAATATGCAATGTTTGGATCTCAAATTACTGTATAAACAGCTCAGTATAGAATGTATGCATCTCAGTGCACAGTTGATGTATTTCAGTATATATTGTAAACATCGCAATATATTTTATATACACATCACAGTATACAATGTATGCATCTCAATATGTGATATATAAGGTCTCACTACATGATGTATGCATTTCACTATGCAGTAAATATATTTATGAATCTTAATGTATGTCCTTAACAGCCACACCCCTTTCATAGATATCCTTACTTGATGGACATTTGAAGCGCCAAACCATCTATCAATGAAATAAGGTCAACAGGATGTAAACAAGAAGAGCCAAAAACATCGGCATGACGGGAGGTTTCTCTGTCATAAATCAGGTACTTATGTGTGAGAGGGACTGCCAGTAGGATCCAAACAACTATTAACTGTACGCTAGTATCTTCCTATCTTGTCACAAGTTCTGCGAGCCTGAGTGTAATTTAGTTATGCAATGTTTATTGGAGTCATTGTCATGTTAGCACTGACATGACACAAGCACTTCAGTCACTGCCTTTATATATCATCAACACCGAAATGTATATTGCACCTAAAATCACAGACATTCGTTCAGGGCAGATGAAATAAACGACATATTTCTCTTTCCCTAAACATATATCTGCTTTTAAACCAGCTACAGCCTCCAAAATAAAAAACGAAAGGGCTGTTACATAAAAAAACACACTTGCATTCAATCCCACCAAGAGGATGATGTGTTAGCGGATTGGCATGGATACTCTGGAACAGAATGACATATGAGAAATGGAGACTTAGGACAAGGGTGGATAGGAATTTGGGCGAAGACTGACTCTGTTAGTTTACGTAGGTTTAGAATGTATCTGGGGCTCAAGCATATGGTTTGCAAGTAGATCCCACAAAGAATTTCACACTGCACTTTTTAGTTCTGAAACATCAAAAGATCGCTGTGACTGCTCATCTATGTGCTGAGCCCCCCAGGCCTGCCAGGTTACTCAACAAGAGCCCTTACTCAAGAGCTGACACCCCCAGCAGCATTACCACGTATAACACACACGCCTTGAAAAAGACTGATGTTGGGTCAAAACACGTGTCAGCTTTAAGTGTATAATAAATCACTGTTATATCCTAGAAACAAGTGACAAGACTCCCTGTTTATTGCTTGACAATTTAAGTCAGGTCACAATCAATATTACCAGTATTCCAGCGCCCAGGTGAACGGGGTTCTTACCAAAAATCCACTTGAAACTCTAATGTGCCTTAGTGTTTTTTTTTCTGGGAACTCACAAAGCATAAAGAGTAGCTTAGGCGTAGCCAGGGAACACAGGTCTAAGTGGTAGGGCTACCCTCTTGCATGCTGTGAAAAAAGGATAGCAAATTACAAGGAGCAGATGGGGGAAACATGTAAATATGTACGTTTACAAAAATCAAGTAAAGGGTGAAGGCACTTGAACTGTTGGTATAGTCACCAGCAGTGCCTTAGGAACAGTAAAGCAGTAATGAAGAACTGTACATTCCTCCTTTATTGGAGGAAAAGGAAACATAAAGAGAAAGTTTGCATTGCAGAGCAAAGTGGAAAGAGTTAATTGAGTAGTGTATTTACTGCAGTGGCACTTTTAACTATCCTCCTGCCCGGGATTGCAATGTCTGCTGGGGAGGAGGTGATTGGACATGGATGGCTGCATAGTGCCATGCAGTTTGTAACCGATGATTGTTTTGATGCAGTGGGGACAGCTGGGGTGAATAGTCTGGGTTAGGCCATCCATGGGCCCCGCTGCAGCCGCCAATACTCCAGTTAGCACCACTAAGTGCAGCCAAGCGCAACTAAGAAATATTATTTTCCGGTGGTGTATCTAACTTTTCTGCCACCATCACGCTTGCAGGGCTCTCAGCCAATGTATCATGCAGGGTCCGGAGATCGCTGAGCTGTTGGCAGGAAATTACCTATCAGTGTCTAACAGTAAGAGCATTGTAGGCAAGACTGAAGGGTTGGTGGATCCCCATGCCCCTGGGGTTTGACTAGAAGTGTGAATGTGGGGGGGGGGGAGCTCCAGGAAGGGTCGGGAGTTGCATATATGTTGAAGATGAGATGTGATTGTATTAACTTTGCAACATGGCCTGGAACTTGTCCAGAGTAATACCCAATATAACCCTGAATAAACAAATAAGGAAATGATCATATCAGGATTGCAATACAAAGTCTATCCTTGATTAGTTTTGTAACTATCTTGTGATATGTATTTTTATGTGTAGAACAATAATGCCTTGTTTGTAACATGGTGGTTGCAACTGACATGTTAGCTATTTTGTTGCATTTTAAATAACAGGGTTATTACTGTCACAGATTTCATAAATATACCTGTGAATTAGAACAGCTTACAAACCAAGGCACGCTAAAGATGCCTAAAGCCTATGTGCAGTAATGCCTATTGGTTTCGACAGGTTTTAGCAAACACATACAGCGATGCATATTCACATATGTGCATTCAATCCTATAGGCCTTGACATGTATTGCTTTCAGACACATCTGAAATACCCCAAACCTTTATTATACCCCTTTCAATTTCATTTGATGCTTGAGACAGGGTGACAAGCCTGTGAGGGGAACCTGGGTCCCCTCCCAGAACTGGGTAGATGGAGTTTGACAGGAGCCCCAGTCCCCTTTACCCTGTCATGTGCCATGAAGGCTGCCAATAGTACCACCCTCTGTCACACGATGACACCAAGTACTGTTTCTGGTTAGTGTTATTTTTTTTCTGTTTTAAGACAACAACTCCCCGAAGGCACCTGGGAGCAACCAAGAAAACCCTGACTGGAACAAAATGAGAGAGAAACATGAAATGTGGCAATTTACATGAACTTGGAACATCACACACAGATGAGAGAGTTTAGTAGAAAGGGTGTGCAAGGCACTATATCCCAGGGAGAGTGAGCAGGGTACTATATTGCTGGGAGTGTGAGCAGGACGCCATATCCGAGAAAAGAGGGCCATCATAAAAAAATAGTAGAGTGGTCTAATGAAAAAAGGGTAGGAGAAAGCTAAGAGGGATAGAATGAGCGTGCAGTACATGGAGGGACAGGTGAGAGGGACGATGTGAAGGAGAGAGAGGTGGGGACCAAAGAGGGTAATGGAGTAGGATATTAGAGAGGAGTAATAATATTAGAGAAAGGAGTGGAATTAAGTGAGAGGGGAGAGAGAACGGACTGGAGTCTATTTTTAGCACATCCTGACACCATCATTTTATATTTGAGAAATTGTCAGGGAACCCATAGGAAGTCCTGGAGGAAGAAAGATGGATAATGCGTCTGTCTTTATACCCTCATGGCTAGCCAGAGAAGTTAGTAGGGGTTACCAATCTCAAGTGACCATCGTCTTGGAGATTAGGGAAGCCTGGACTAGGGAGAAGGGAGCCCACCGGAAGACAATAGAGAGAGGCACAGCCATTAGTTGGACCACCTTGAAAATTGTAATAAAAACCCTTGAATTATCTGAAACTTTGTTCTTGAGTCTATCTGTGACATGAAATAAAGCAACGTCTACTGCAAGTGACATGGGAAGAGACGATAAAGCCAGAAAAGCTGTTATATTTTATTAATTCCTTTCTATGCAAATTGGACAGAGGAAAAAGAAATGTTTTATCTTATGTTGCTTACACATGATTCTGTGAAAACCTGCTTGATTTTCAATAACAAAATGGGTATGCATATAATTGTCATCAGCTATCCTTATCTTATTCTGAAATGGCGAACCTGAGCATTTAAAGCATAGCAAAGCTATTTGTTTAACACAATGGCCCTCATTATGAAATTGGTGGTAGGCTGCCTGTGCTACTGGCAACCGCTGGACGGATTTGCATCAAACTTCCACGAGGAGTGGCGGCTTAGTCCCGAAAGCTTGCTTTTGCAACTTTGGTGTAAATCCATCCAGCAGTTTTTGTTTAAATGGCCAAAAACGTTGGTCAAACAAAATTAGTGATATCTGTGTCCGGTCTGCAAACTCATTTCCTGATTGGGTGTCCACAGACACCTGAAGACCAATCAGAGAGCCGCGTAACATTCACTGACATCAAGCATGCACGCTGATTGGTAATTAAAAACGTGATGTGCCTCAAAACGTTTGAAATGGATGCCATGGTGGTTTCGCGGAACGCGCCCGTTGTCCATGCACATCGTGGTAAAACATATTAAAAACACAACATTACACTTGTCAAACCTATTAAACAATGTCTGGGGAGGTGAAGGATGGTGACTATGGGATGAGATATGGCCATTAATTAGTGGTTTTGTCCCCGGCCTCTCCACTACCTTAAACATACGGCGACTATTCAATGTTATCTCTAGAATTGACCCTAAAGCTAATGCGGTTGCTGTGACACTTGACACCCAAAAGGCGTTTGACATGGTGTCATGGCAATACCTGTGGGCGGTGCTGGAGAAAATGGGGATTGGCCCACGCATGCTCTCCTACATCAAACTGCTCTATACTTACCCAGTGCCAGGGTCCTGGTTAATTCTCGTCTATCGCCGTCCTTCACCCTCCATGGAGGGACGCATCAGGGGTGCCTGTTTTCCCCCCTTCTGTTCGCGATGGCTATTGAGCCTATTGCAGATTGTGTTAGGGACAAACGCACTCGTAAAGGGATACGTCTGCGTGATACGCCTGAAATCATTTCATTGTATGCGGACGATGTGCATCTGTACATCAGGGACCCTTCGGTTCACCTGGACCAAATCCTTCGCAATATAATTAAAATAGGTACATTTTCGGGCTTCACTATCAACTACACCAAGTCGGATATCTTCCCTCTCACACCCGTGACTCCCCAGCCGACTTGTGAATTCCCGCTTAGGTGGGCCCCTGGGGGCATCAAGTACTTCGGGGTCCCGGTATCCCTGTCGAGATCCTCTTTACTGACTGACAATTATGCTGCTGCTGCGCAGTATGCTGAAGCCAGGATGAAGAGGTGGTCCCATCTTTCTCTGTCTTTGTTGGGAAGACTGTCACTCATTAAAATGATCATAGTCCCAAAGCTTCTGTATATATTTGCTAACGTCCCACTCTGGCCCGAGAGGCGCTACTTCGCAGTCTTGCATGCTGGGTTGGCCCGGTTCCTATGGCATTCTCGTGCCGTCCGCAGGAAATGGCAACACATGACTTTACCCTACGAGAAGGGAGGTTTCAATGCACCGGATCTAACTCGTTACTGGATTGCCGCGCAAGCCCAGCAGGCAACACACTGGTACAAACATCATGACCCTCCCCCTCATGTTAAACTCGAAATCCTTGCAACCGAGGAGGTGAATGTTATGTCTCTGATCCTCTTTCACTCGTATCAATCAGCTTCCCCGGCTGACCCATTGGCCTCCACAATTAGGTCGTGGAAACTGATTTTGCAATCCCACTCTGTACTCCGACCGTATTATAAATGGTTGCCCATTTGGTCATTCCCAGGCCTCGCCCCCTCACATGATAAACTCCTTATGCGGCGTTGGCTTAACCTGGGGTATCGTGCGCTCTCCGACCTGTTCCCCTAGGGGAAATTCATTACCCCGCAGACATGGAGGCCGGGACACTCCGGGTCACCTCTGGAGTTACTTTACTACTTCCGACTCAGGGCGGCAGTGCAGGATATGTGGCCCTCGTACCCGGACGAACCCCCTGAGTCCCCTGAGATTTGCTACATAGCCAATTCTGTGGGGGATAGGGGTATAGTATCTGCTCTGTATCAAATGCTGATTGCCCAAGTTGCAGACTCATCTCATAAGGTTCGGGACACCTGGAGTCATGATCTGGGGTTGGTAATTACTGATGATATGTGGGTGAAAATGTGCACACACACACACGTAATGTATCTCTTAATTCTAGGTTTAGATGTGTACAATACAACTCCTTAATCGCCTGTATTAAACTCCACAGGTGATGGGGAGATTCACACGCGCACAACCCCAAGTTTGCCAAAGATCATGCCCATATGTTCTGGTCCTGTGGGGCGTTGGCCCCATTCTGGGCGGCTGTGCTTGAGGCCCTCTCGTAGATGGTGGGGCTTCGATTTGATCCTGACCCCCTGGCTGTGCTGTTTAGGCTGCGGGAGGGTACTGGGGCAAAGCGGGTTGCTAAATTATTGAATGTTGGGGCTATGGTGGCTAAGAGATGCATTCTGCAATGCTGGAAGTGGTGATCCGCCCCTTCGCTAGAGATGTGGCTGAGGGCTCTTACCTGGACGCAGGTATGCGAGGTGGACTATATCAACACTCTGCCTTTGAATGCTCGGCCCAAAAACATATGGACAGAGTTTTCTAGTTATTTGAACAGCAAAGCCGATCTTGAGCTTTTATCCTCGCCTCTATCCACAGATCATGCGGACGTGTGATTTGGCTTATAAGCAGCCTCATCGGACTCCATTTGTTTTTCAGTATGCGCTTGTTGCATCATTGCTAATGCACTGCTTGCTTGTCTATATCCTTGAACATGTAGCACGGTTTGCTGATGTAATGTGGTATGCACCTTCCACTGTTCCTTGCCAATGAAGAAAATTAAAAAAAAAAAAAGCCAGAAATCAGGTGTTTTTTCTTCTAAGAAGTCCATGAATTTATCAGATGTTCGGGGACATTGCTGGGATGTTCACAAACTTGACAAAGGTTCGAGGGCATGCATGCATATTTCTGCATTATAGGGTCGGTGAAAAGCTGTTTTTGGATGGCTTATAACTTTGGCACCACTCAATGAAACTGCATGAAATCTTGCAATATCATTTTAGACGCAACTCCGAATGGTTCTGCAAAGTCTGGTGCTGTTTCACCAAGAGGGGCAAAATTAGAGACGGACCCCAAAATATTTAAAAGGCTTATACATTTGGTGCTGTTTGACAAATCTGCACAAACTTTTGCAAAATGATTTTAGACCCAAATTTGAATGTGTTTGCATAGTTTGGAGGGATATTTTCAAGAGGTGGCAAATTAGAGGGGGGGGTCTCTACATTTTGAGATGTTCATAACTTTGGTGCGGTTTGATGAATCTGCAGAAAGGTTTGTGAAACAATTATAGACCCAGCCTTGTGTTTGTGCAAAATTTGAATGGAGTTTGCCAAGTGGGGTCTAACTTATACGACTATTTTCTGTATGTCCATTTTGACACTTTTCAAAAAATAAAACATGGACAGATTTGCAGCAAACTCCTGCAAGGAGCATTGACAAGGACCCAAAAGCATGGTTTCACAAATGTGTCCATGTTTATTTTTTGAAAATTGTTATATAATAGTGATATACCTTTGGTGACTGAGGTATAGCCTGTGGCCATGGCCAGTAGCCGGAGTGTCCGGGTCATGACCATGACCACAAGGGACCGGCAATGGGGTTAAAGTGGGCATGGCTCGGAGGGACCGGCTACGTGGTAAAGTTTTTCGAAATAGGGGTAGGTTCAAATGTGAAGAAAAATTCTGCTAGTGGCTACAGCCCGAAGTGCTGGACGGGATTGCAACAGCAAGGACCTCAAAGCATGGTTTCCCAATTATGTCCTGTTTTTTATTTTTTCCAAAGCGTCAAAATGTAAGTACAAAAAATAGCGATATAACTTTGGTGTCTGGGCAGTGGGCCAGCCCCTGAGCAAGGACAAATGTGTACTCTGATTTGCTTACTGGGGCATGCAGCATGGCAATGGGAAACATTATTCTGCTTACGTCTACATCCTGAAGTGCTGAAATGGATTACAACATACCTGTGCGAGGGGCATCAGCAAGGATCTGAAAGCATGCCTTTGCAAATCTGTCGTTTTAATTTTTCCAAAATGACTGAATGTAAGTACAAAACATAGTGATAAAACTTTGGTGCCTGGACAGTGGGGCTGGCCCTATGCAAGTACGAATGCCTACTTTGACTTACTTATTGGCCATGCGGCATGGCCGAATCCCTATGCTTAAATGGGAAAAAGAAATTCTGCTTGCAGCTGCAGCTCGAAGTGAGGACGGGATTGCAGCAAACTTGCACGAGGAGCATTTGCAAGGACCTGAAAGCATGCTTTTGCAAATCTGTCCTGTGTTTTACTTTTTCGAAAGTGTCAAAATGTAAGTACAAAAAAATTGTGATATAACTTTGCTGCCTGGGCATTGGGCCTTTCCCTCGGCAAGGACAAATGTCTACACTGATTTGCTTATTGGGGCATGCGGTATGGCCGAAGCCTATGCCCTATGGATTGTGGAGACTGACCATGGCTGCAACCATGAGCACTGGCCATTGGTCACATTATGAGGGTATAGTGGCCACTGAATTAGGATGCAGGGTAGGTGCAGTAGATAACAGGGGTGGTTTGATGGGGCTGGGGTCATGGGTGGGCCTCATTCTCTAGGCAATTCAAGCATGACTTGCATCCACAGCATGCGCTGCTGATAACGACACACATCAGTATGCGTTGCAAAATATATGTTTGATAAAGGATGTTTATACTTCTTTCATATATGTTAAGAGGAAATATTAACTTTTATACAATGTTGTAACATCATGAAACCCATTCACTCATAACAACCTATGAAATTCACTGAACAAACATTGTTAAAGGGAGGCTAAGGTTAAGATGCACTAATATAAACCTATGAAATTCACTGAAAGAACTTTGTTAAGGGGACAGTATGGTTATGTTGCGCTAATAAAAACGTATGAAATTCAATGAAAAAACTTTGTTAAGGGGACGTTATGGTTAATTTGCACTACAAAACCTATCAAATTCAGTGACAAAACGTTGTTAAAGGGACGTTCTGGTTAAGTTGCGCTACTAAAAACCTATCAAATTCAGTAAAAAAACTTTGTTAAAGGGACGTTATGGTTCAAAGTAAAACCGAAAACCCCTTGAAATTCGGCAGTTATGGTAAGATAAGCAACCATAACTCGCGCCACCGTGCACTGCTAACACTAACACCCAGGACATCAAAGATGACATCACAAATGTCATTGATGACGATTCAAGGAAGACGCTGCGTGTGTTTCCCGCTGTCCGTGTGCCCAATCCTGCCATGGCGCACGCGGGCACACACGGCGAGCGCTACGCGCACAGCAAAAGCGCACATAGCGCGGCGCACACAACCAAAGTGTGCGGAACAGTGGGCGTAACACGCGGAATGGGGAATAACGCGTGAAAAAGAAGGCGTAACTGGGAAAGTACTACAGGGAACTACACGGAACGCCCACACGCACGCGAACAACCCGTATTCATGGATTCGAATACGGGAAACCCACGCACGGCAAAAGACACACACAGGTGTCAACGCGTCCGCCACACGAAGGCAGGCGGAAGCGTCCCCGCGCACAGTATAAAAGTGCGCGCAAACAACAAACACGTATGTACAGCTACAATGAATGCCCCATTTGTCGCAGCACTGATCGTGGGACACCGCAGGAGGAGGAGAATAGCCAGGGCACGCATTTTCACACCACGGACAAGCCTTTTTGGGATGCCTGACGACCAGGTCTACGGCAGGTATAGGTTTCCACTCCATATCATCCTAGACCTGGTCAGGGAGTGGGAAGATGACCTTACATCCCCCACCCTTTGCTTCCAAGCATTGAGCCCCTTGGAGAAGGTGCTCAATGTCCTGCATTTTTTGGCCACTGGGTCATTTCAGCGGACTACTGCCATAGTGGGGGGGGGGTCTCACAGGCCACGCAGTCACGCTGCCTACACCAGGTCCTGGCAATCATGACAGCGCGCCCCTCAGTCCGCAGGCACATAAACATGGCCAGAACACCCGCAGAAAGGCAGGCCGTTGTCCTGGAGTTTTTCAGGGTGGCACACTTCCCCAAAGTGCTCGGTGCCATAGATTGCACCCATGTGGCCCTACGTCCACCTAGGGCCACTGAGCACATCTACCGAAACCGCAAGCACTGGCATTCCATTAATGTACAGGTGGTATGCGATGCAAAGGGAATCATCACCTCTGTCTATGCAAACTACCCTGGCTCCACCCATGACAGTTTCATTTACAGAATGTCTGCCCTGAGCCAGGCCCTGGAAGCTGGCCAGCATGGCGACACCTGGCTCCTAGGTGAGTACAAATGCTCTTGCACATGCATGCATGTCACACACACACACACAAATACACAAACCCCAATAATCACAACCATTTACACCTCCCCGGGGACAGTGCCTACCCTCTGAGCAACCACATGATGACGCCAATCCGGAACCCCACCACACCACCCTAGGTAAGATACAACGCCGCCCATATTGCAACCAGGGCCATAGTGGAGCGCACATTCGGAGTGCTCAAGTCACGTTTCCGCTCCCTTGACCACTCTGGCGGGCAGCTACTCTATGCACCCCCAGTAGTGTGCAGGATCATTGTGGCAGCATGTGTCCTGCACAATGTTGCAACACGGCAGGGCGTACCAGTGGACATGGTGGTGCCCCCACATCCCCAACCACAGGCACAGGCACTGCCCATGGGAGGGGACAGGGCACGTGGCGAGGAAGCCCGGACCCAGCTTGTGGCCACATTTTTCACCTAAACTCCCACCCCTGCGGAGTGCACACAGGCCTGGCACATACCAGGTGACAATCGATGATAACAAAGAGACAGTCAACTGTCACAACCCTACCACCCTGAGATAGTTGCCATGGAAGTGCCACATTGTCTGCATCCCTAGCTACTCAAACACAAGCTATCCTGTGTGACCAAAAGGCACACATATGACATGACATGATATGGCCTATACACAAGTATTTCAAGGTGCGATGAGGCAGGGAGGGGGGAACAAGGGAAGACAGACAACGATACTACTAGGCCAGGTGTCATTTAGATTGTGCAAGTGCAGGGGTAGGGGGAAGGGAAAACTCCAAGGGGAAGGGGAGGGGGGGAGTGCAGAACAGGGTAAGTAAACTAAAAAACAAATAAATAGGCCAGCTGGTGGCAACTGCAAAGGTAAGTGCAGACAAGTGCTGGGAAGGGGGGGCTGTAGGGATAGAGAGACAGTCCCGCAGTGCAGGGGTTGCCAGGGAGGCAGTGCAAGTGGAGAGTGGCTGGGCCAGGGACCGAGGTCGGTGAGAGTGGCCCAGTTGCAGATCCAGTGCAGTTCCAGTGAAGAATTTTGCAAGGGAGAGGCAGAGAGAAAGCAGAAGCAAAGAGGAAGGTCTTGAGGTGCTTCCGGAACCGGAGATGGTTCTCCTCAAGTTCCAGTGAGGCAGGAAGGCTGTTCCAGAGGGAGGCCCCTGCCGCGGAGAGAGATCTACCCCCAGCTAGTTGCTTTGAGAAGCGGATGACCCTGACATGCAAGGTGTGAATCACACACACCTTCAAAACAGGCCATGTCCATCACTGTTATGTCACTCAAACCCTCCCAAACCACAACATGACATGGCAAGCAATACCCATACACCAATACAGTAACAATAAGGTACACATTGCCATGTCAAAAATGTACAGTGGCATCAGACAATGATGCCTGACATGGAATCAGATGAAATGACTGACCAACAACCTCTCACCCAAAATAAGTCATTTCCAAATGCATTACAAGAGTTGTAGACGTAACATAACAATGAATGCCTGTCTACATGCACATTGTGCATTGCAAAATCAACACTGCAGCTTCTGTGTGCTGTGTCTAACTCCTGCAACACACTGCTCAGCGCACAGCACAGTGAACAGCCATTGTGTGTGATGCACACCCTGAGCATCACATCTAAGCGACAGCCCACGTGAAAAAGCAAATTAGGCATGTACAGGATCCATAATTGGTCACAGAACATGTGCTGCAGGGACACAGTGGGCACCAGAAGGCAAACAGTGTACACGTGGATATGCAAGGGTGGTTGTACATGTAGTGCATCATAGTGCAAGTGTGTGGGTCAGTAAGGACATGCACTCAACATATGCATGTGCAATCAAGTGACCATCAGTGTCCTCTACACATCACATGTGAACATTCACCATGTGTACACCCCATCATGTCAAACCACAACTATCCCCTCACACCTGAAAGGTAAACACAACACATGAACAGGCATTGATCAGCAGAACACAACATGTACATAGAATACCACCATTACAATGTCAGGGTTCCCATCACACTGCAGGGCAAGGCAACTATCAACAACAACCCCCCCCTCACAAATGACCATGACCCACTGAACAACTGCACCTGGGTCATGGAGCCTTCAACCCTCAATTTCACCTGGCCACAGGATCACCTTTCCCCTTCGTCACCATCTCCCACCTTGTGTGTAAAAAGGTGCCTGCACCCTCAGAGTCCACCCTCATTTGCAAAATCACAAAATCCAAGCCAGAAAAACGAACCACAACACCCTCCAGTAGATGACTTGACGTAGCAGTAACTCACAAAGGCCAAGTACTACCACAATGATGTAACAACCAAGGTAGCACAGTAAAACAATGTCACAACAGGATGTGAACCATGTGTGGTACATAACATAGAATGATGCACCATGAACGAATATGTACTGTCACAGGTCCCGTGTACAGGCGCGGGAGTGTCACGAAACAACCACCTCCACCGTGTCCTGGGTGCCTGCAAGGTCAAACTCACACAGGCCTCTGAGACCCTGGTGGGGAAGGAGGGTCAGGGATATCATTCGGGACAGGTGTTGGCACACTGGATAACTGGAATGAGTGGCAGGAGAGGGGAGGAGGAATGACACATGAAAGTAGGGAATGCACGAAAATGTACAACCTGCATGAACACATACACAATCCAAACAAACTTGGACATCATTGTCATGGCCTTCTGTAGTCCAGGTTTAGGAGTGGCACGAACCAACCACCCCCTCTAGGGTTTTGGCACCTGCAAGTTTGGGGCTTACACAGGCATCCGCAACCCCAGCGGGGAAAGAGGGTCAGGGAACGTTGCTTGGATAGGTACGGGAAGCAGGAACACCGGGTAGAGGGTACAGGGTTTAAAATTGGATAGGACTCCGGGTGATTAGGGGAAAAAAACATACCAAATTGAATTACACATTCATTCATCCATGCATTAGTGCACCCCCCAGCAAGCCTATGCAGAGCAGTTTGAAAGAAAAACAACAAGACACTTAGCTCTGGTTTTGAGTGCTGGCCTCCTGCCTGCGCACTCTCAGGTCCGGTTACAGGAGCACTGCAATGCTGCAAAGAGAGCCACAGTCAATAATCTGTACGTGCCCATTACACAAAAACACACCACCAAACATGCCCCATAGCAACAAGCTACTCTACAAACAGACAAATCTGGTGTAGATGCTTCGTACCCATATATAACATTACCCCTGTGATGGGTCCTATACACAGTCAATGCAGTAAGTCAGCCGCCGGTGGGTGCGTGGCAATTAGAACACCAATGTGTCACAATTCACACAACATGCAATGTTACCTGGGTAAGCAGACAGACCCATATAGCAAGGCATGACTTCAGAACAAGTCGTGTTCCACCATGACCGAAACAAAGTTGGCAGTGCATGTATCAAAATGTACATGGAAATGAAATGCACTGCACCCGAGTATGTCCCTTGCTGTATGTCCCTGTGAGCTGCCCCTTTCCATATCTCGGAAGGCTACATGGTTGATACAAGTGCCTCAATGGACCTTGGTGTACCGGAGGGTATGTGCCACTGCTCCTGCAGGTGTCCCAGACAAGCTTACAATCAGCAGCCATCAGTCCACCAACACATCTGAGCTGCATTGTGTGCTTCAACACCAATATTCGTCCAAGCTCACCCTCAGTGCTGTGACTAAGCCTGCATGTGCAACTCGCCTGATGCAAGCTTTGCTGTGTTGTGGCCCCCCTGTGCTGCTCACCTTGCCTGGAGTTCCTTGGAACACGTCAGCAGTTCTAGGATGTAGGTCTGCAATCCCTGTGCCTCTGCTTGTGCACACATGTGCATGTGGGCACCAACAAACGTGTCCAGAATTCAGACGTCCAATGGGCCATGTCTGCTGGCAAAGGTGCTCTGGAGGCTCATCCCCCTTCAGAAAGGGCATGAAACACATGATTAATGCTTTAAAGTCATCTGTGTGTGTCTCTTCAGGCATCTCATTACTTGACCATGTCAGAGACTTACATCAGAAATCACACCATCAGTCCGTCTTTCACATCCAAAGTGTGGAACACACCATCTACGGCATGAATTGCAACAAGCACATGTACAGTAAAGATAAGAAACATACTACACAATGCATAGCAATGAATGTACACATTAATCATGAAACACCCCATCTAGCAAAAGCTGAACAGTGGACAATAACACCGCAATCATCCCCACTAGGGGTGTCAACACAAGTCACACAGCACCAGACATGCCACAGATATGACAGTCCAAAGCCCTTGTGTAATAGGTTGTCACACCGAACCATCCTTGCGAGCCCATTGATAAGGGAGGCAGGAGTGGCCTATGTGATTCAAGGACCCCAAGCAGCAAACACATACACAAGACAAGCCTGAAGGGCCCAGCTGGAACAGACAGTGGATGCCTTCAAAAGCCACAAAGCACCGCACCGTCACATGAAAGCACAATAGACAAGCAATTTTAAACTATATTAACTAATTACACTATGTAAAACCTACATTACCTAATTAAACTATCAAACAGAAACTTAACTAACTAAACTAAAAGAAAAATCAAAAATGGCCACATACGACCCGGGGGGAGGGGAGGCACGGCACCCAGGAGGGGGGAGGTACAGGGTGCTGCTCAACACCCACATGCGATGATGCTGAGCCAAAAAAAAAACCTCCATGGGCTCAACGCCTGCACAGCCCGACCTATGTGGGAGATAGATGGTCATCCGAGTCTGGCTCATCCTGGAAAGGAGGACGTGGCACAGTAGCCTGGCCACGCCTAGCCGCAGCTTGCCCCTCATCGGCAGCAAGTCTGCCGGACGGGTGAGCCTGGTTCTGTGTGGCGATGTGACATAGGTCTGCATGCAGAACCTCACGTGATACACGTGCTTCCTCTTGCAAGGTAGCACGTGTAACACAGAGTTCCTCCTGCAAGGCCTGGCTGGACAACCGCTGCACCTCCCGGCAAGCCTGTAGCTCAGCCGAGATGGTACGCTCAAGCTGTGCAAACCTCTCCTCTGCCCGCTGCCTCTGGGACATCATAAGGACACCCAGAGTGGATTTGAGGGAAGCATACTCCTCCCTCAGGGTATCCATGTGCGCCTCTGCGTGAGCAGCAATTGCTTGACGCAGAGACGACATTTCAGCCTGGCGTGCCCTGTCTGAGGCCGCCATGCCCAGCCTGAGCGAGCGGGCCGTGGACCGTGCCGCCTGCTGCTGGAGAAGCACCTGCCTAGCAGGGGGGAGCACAGATCGGGCCACACGCTCCATGCTCTCAGCGATGTTCTCCATTGCTGCCCCCTGCCATTCTGAATTGGCAGTCATGTCTTGCTCCCAATCAGTATACTGCGGTTGTGTGCGGCGACCGCGTTGCCGGGCTTGACTCCTGCGGGACCCAAGGACCGGGGGTCCTCGCTGTGTTGGCACCGCCCGCGGCTGCACGACTACATGCCCCCGTCGACGTGATGTCCCAGGCACATCAGTGACTGGTGTGGAGGGTGACCCTGCGTCCCGATCCACCACGGGCGGAGGAACCAAGACTGTCTGATCCCTCAGTGCAGGTGTCACAGACAGAGGAGTGTCCACATCAGAATCACTCACCCCTGACACATGGACTTGATGCTCATCCAACTCAACATGGACGTCAGAGTCGTCATCAAGGCTGGACTCATAGGCAGCCAGAGACAAGATGGACTGTAGCACTTGGGGGTTTTCGTGGCCTACCACCCCACGACCCCCACTTGTGCCGGATTGATGTAGTGGTAAAAACCCTGTGTCTGGCATGACAACACCATCCTCTGCCTCCATTGCGTCATCACCTGAAAAATATAGAGAAAAAAGGTCACTACACATGTCAGAAGCACACAACACACACACACACACCGACAACAAACGCATCAGGCAGACATGTGACACACAACATATAACTTAGCATGCATGCTGGGTCAACTTTGAATTGCTTCTGTGATCAGACCTGTTGAAAGGTGGCAGTTTCCATGGAAGTGGGTCTATGCAGTGCAGAAAATGTGTACGCCACTCACTACCTACATGTACAAAGACTCCATGGTGTGTGCCAGGAAATGTGAAGGCAGTGCAAGGTCAAATTCAGGCATCACGTGCATTGTGCATTCAATGTGTACCATATCTAGAAGCCAAGCACCCCTCCACCCCAGTACCAAAGCTGGGATGCCTAGCATGGTATCAAAAGGCTGACCATACACCTGTGTATTGACAGGCAGTGTTGACTGGCATCAACAGCTTAATGTGATTCAAGTGACAACACTGCAAATGATGATGGGACAGTAAGCAGGACACATGATGAAAACTCTGGAGGCCGCCCACGTGTGAAGAAGACACAACAACAGTTGGACAGAGACATTGGCCATTGAACAGGCTGAGGCCTGTGAGCCACACAGATTGTCAGACCCTAAACATGTGTGCAACGCAGTACTGAGCCACAGTTGACATGGGAAAGCTGATGAGATGCCATGCAATGTATGTCACCCAGGACTTGTATTACAGTGATCATCCAGTCAAGGACACTTAGGGGCATGCATGCAATGCACATGGAGCATGAATAGGCACTCATGTCCCTGTGGGACATCTGACCTATGCACAGTACACGTGAGATACCCTGCATCAAGTACTAAGGCTGTACCACACGGCATATGTCTGGCAGATTCTACGCTGGAAGTTAGCATCTACACAGGACGCATGAACAGGAAAGTACACATTGGCAAGATTGAAGCAGACCAGTGCAAAGGTGGAACTGGGGTGCAGAGTGGCGGAGGAGGGGCAAGGGAGCATGCCTACATGGAGTCCCCGCATGCAGGCAGAGGAGACATGCATCACGGAAGCATTGCATTATTTACATATCAGAACCATGTACACGTCACATGTAGTGGCAATCATGCACAACACATCCCACAAGTGAAACACACACGTCCTCAACAAACACGCATCAACACTCACTGGACTGGGCATCAAAGTCCAGCATCTCTCCCACTCCTTCGACCAATTCAGGTGGTAGGAACTCCGCAACAAGTGCCTCATGCGGAGTGAGCTCTTCCTCCTCTGGTGCAGGCCCACCGCCAGTCACCAGAGTCAAGTTGTAATTAGAGGCATGCTTAGCCTTAGTGCTGCGTTAGATGTCATTCCAACGCTTTTTGCACTCTTGCGCCGTGCGCACCTCATAGCCGAATGAACTGACATGTTCCGCAACATGCTTCCAGTGGGTGTCACGTTGGGTAGCCGTAGTCTGACTATTGGCACCCACTAGCATGTCACAGCTGTGGCCCCGCATGTAGCCCACTAGGAAGTCCAGTTCCTGCTTGCAGAAAGGCTTCTTCCTCGACGTGCAGGAGGTCGTGGCTGTGTGTGGGGTCCCAGCCTGTGCTGCAGGTGCAACCTTCCTCCTCTTGGACTGTGGCGCAGACCCTGGCTGGCTAATGCCGCCCTGACCAGTATGGCCAGTGGGTTCGGTGGATTGAGCCAAGGGAGTGGCAGGTGGAGGGACGACCAAAGGCCTGACTTGTGTCAGTGGCAGCTGGGTACCCTCTAATGGACCCTGCGCAGCAACATCAGCTGTGTCAGGGACATTGACCGCAACGGTCCTGGTTGGCAGACTCACAACCGGGGTGTTGTTGGTTGCATTTGCCCCTGCACTTGCCAACACCCGGCTGTTCGGGGCAGCAGATGACATAACTGCCCCAGGGACACGTGTCTTGGTCTGAGCAGCCCGGCCTGCCCCTATGGTTTCCCTCCTGACCTGTTGGAAATCTACCAAGGGCTCCTCAAGTGCCAACGCAGCCTGCGCTGGCAGACCCTGAGCCTGGGTGGCGGTGTCCACAGCTGCACCTGCAGCTACCACTACCCTTGGGCCCGTGGCAGTCGATGGAACGGACTGCCGGGTCACACGGGCGCCAGTGCCAGATGCAGAAGCTGCATCCCCCGGAACCACAGGGGGTGGTGGCATGACTGCACCGACACATGGCACAACATTGTGCTCAAGTGGCGCACCCCTGCCTCTTCCCCCTCTGTGGCCGCCCTGGACACCCTGGAGTCCCCCTACTCCCTGGTCACCACGGCCACGTCCCCGACCACGCCCGCCACGAGGAGTATGCACAGCTGAGGCGCCCCTCACCTTTGGTGTCCTCCCAACCATGGCACAGATGTAGTAGTGCCGGCACAGATGGAGTAGTGCCAATGGGAGGTGTACACCACAATTGACCTGGGCAATTGGGGTGAAGGAGGTGGGAAGCAAGATGTTAACAGCCGCCCTGCACCTGCAAGGCTGTGTGTGACCCCCGTGATGTAGTGATGGGTCACGCAACGCTCAGGCACCCCAACACTGCAGTAAAACCGTGCACGCAACCCTGCAGCCTACGTGTGTGGATTCAACCTCCCGCAGTACATCGAAAATGGGTGCGATACACAGGGGCACCCGCAGTGGGAAAAAGAGCGTGTGCGACTCACCGTCTGACTAGCGCGATGCAGAAAAACACGCGTAGCCAATACACCCGCCAAAAGAAGAGATACGTCCTTGATAGCTGTGAAGTTGTGATGGCGCGCGAAACAACAGGAAGCAGCAACCCACGTCGGTCTCCACGAAAGGCACGTACAGCGAACTGCTGGCCCCGCTCACCTTTAACCCGTGCTGAGGGAAACACCCGCTTGCATCACGTCACTTACGCGCATGGGCCCTTTCCTCGGATTACACGCGTACGTGCAGTTTTTCACGCGTGCTGAAACGCCCATGCACGCCTGCGCGCATCACGTCACAGAGGTGCTTGCGCTTGAAGGGCCTTCTGTCCAATGAAATTGCGTATGCGTGCAGACGCGCTTACGCGCTAAGGGCCTTTCCTCGAATTACACGCTGACGTGCAGAATTTTCACGTGCCAAATCACTCCGTATGAAGCTGGCCACGTGTAAGCACACGGAAGACCACGCTCCTGCCCAGAAGGCCGAATTACTGCCCCCCAGAGCCCCGAGCACGCTCCCACCTGCTATCTGCTGCTGCCTGACTGCCTGCTGCCCATGTGCCCTGCCATTTGCTGCCTGCACATCAGCCAGGGGTGCTGTTGCTGTGACCACCCGTGCTGGAACCGAAGACTCCCGACTGGGATTCCATCGCTCCACAGCCCAGCCCCAGGACCCAGTTGCCCACCCACTCCTGCCTCTGGGGTTGTCATGTCGGGCACTGCAACATCTGGCACCACTGACAACCCCCGGCCAGAGAGGCAGAGGGGCACCAGCTTCAGTGCCAGGGAAGTTGGTGTCCTGGTGGAGCAAGTCCTGGGGCAGTATGATGCCCTCTTCGGAAGTTCCCGCGCCGACAAGGAAGGACGGACTCGGATCTGGACGGACATCGTGACTGCCATCAACACGGAGTGGGTGGCAGTCCGCGACTTCCAACATGTCAAGAAGCGCTGGGAGGACTTCAGGTCCAGGACCCTCAACAAGGCCCGGCGCCTCTTGAAGGCAGCGGATGCTAAGGGGCGCCGGGGCCACTTGTCGGAAGATCAGATGAGGGTCCTGGAACGCATATCCCCAGCGCTCCACGTCCAGGTCCTTGAGAGGCAGACCCGGTTGGAGTCGAGCGGTAAGTGTACATGCATCCTGATTGTAAGCTGTGCGTGTGGTGATGTTTCAGTAGTGTGCAGGTTGCACATCTGTTTGTATGGGGCCGAGTATGGGTGGGGGTGTACAGGGCCGTGAGGCTAACACATGCGAGGGCTGTCATGTGTGAGCCATGGATGGTGCTTGTGTGTGTAGGCTTGCATGCCAAATGCAGTTGTGTGGGCACACATGTTTGGGTGAATGTGTATGTAAGTAGGCATGTTCGTGATGTCACGCATGTATGTTGTTTTCAGCTGCATGTATCAGCACTGTGTACATGTGCATGTGTGTGTATTTGACAAGGGTGCAACAGTGATGCAACATGGATGCATGTGACAGCGGGATGTGGAAGCCTGATTGGCAGATGTGACATGGATGCCCATCTGAACACTGCGACAGTTGGCAGAGGTGTACCCATGCATGCAAGTGTGGTGGTGTGTGTACATGTGTAGTGCACTCCCTGTGTTGCATGTGATGTCTGGCTCACCTTTGCCTGCTCATGCTGTTGTATGTGTATGGATGGTGCTGGCAGTTGCGATATGGCTGTGGTATGGCTCATGTGTGCAAGTTGAAATGACATGTGTGTTGGGGATTGTGATGGCATGTCTGAGGTTTGCCAATGCCACTCATATACAACTGTCATGTGTGTATGTGTCCATTGTACAGTGCCCTGATGCCTGTGTTTTATTTCTCCCTGTCTGCAGCGTCAACTGATGAAGAGGGCGGGGAAGGTGCTGTGGAGCACAGCGGCGGGGATCCCACCGCCAGCCGGAGACGCAAGGCCCGGCTCCCCTCCCAGGTTGTGATCTCGTCGGGGAGTGAGGAGTCCGGTGCCGCGTCCCAGGCCGCAGCTGCCCGGGGGAGGTCCAAGAGGCAGAGGTTGGAGTTGGACTCCTCGGCAGCAGAAGGGGCAGCTGGGACCCCACAGGGCCCAACCGGGGAAGATGGCACAGAGTCATCCAGGTTGGTGGGGGGTTTGGTGGAGGAGGAGGCCGTGCAAGCAACAGAGACGGGGTCTGGAGGTGGGGATTCCACTGGTGCTAGTGGTGCAGTGCAGGACCAGGGACAGGAGGCAGCACAGGCCGCCGCGGAGGTGCCTGTGTGCAATCCTGTCCCTGATCCTGTCACTGCATCATCTTGCACCAGCAGGGATGCCTACGTCCAGACCCGTTTTCAGGCAGGGGATGAGCTCATGATACCAGAGTTTGGTACTTTTTTGAATAATTTAACCATACTGACTTTGATAAACAGCAGCAAGGGACCTTCGGTGTTTATTTAGGGGATGAGCTCATGACAACGGGCCTTCCTCTGCCTGCGGACGTGGCTATCCGGGTCCGGGTTGAGCCTGTCCTGACTGGTGTGGCGTTGCGTCAACGGGCCATGCGAGGTGACCTGCTGTCTTTTCATGAGGAGACTGCACGTCATCTCGAATGGCTCGTTGACCGCGTCGGCCTACTGGGACAGGTCACCCAGGCCGGATTCCTCCGTTTGATGGGGCTTGCTACGACCCCCTCCTCAACTGAACCCCCTATGCGCCAGTCGTCCTCCGTGCCATCTTCCCACCCATCAGTCACCTGGGTGCCCTGTGGAGCTGCCTCTGACGGTGCGGCCAGGCTGGTGGAGGAGGCATCCCTGCCACAGTCGGGAGTCGGACGTCCAGCAGGGGTGGCCACATCAACGACTGCACCCCAGCCAGCGGAGGATGTGCAGGCAGCAGGAGGCAGTGCACGGGCAGAGGCACAGCAGCAGCAGCAACGTGGTGGGAGCCATGATGGCTCGGAGCCTTCGACATCGGAGGGGCAGACATCGGCCGGAGGGCAGGAGGACCCAGGACGGGAAGTGTCTTCCGTGTGGCAGCGGTTGGGCCACGCCATAGATGCGGAGCGGCAGCGGGCGGAAGAGGCACGGCTCACGATGGTCAGGGCGGAGAACTCCATGCGGAGGGCCCTGAGGCGGGCCGAGTGCCTCGAGGCAATCCGCAGGGGGTTGGAGGTGGACACGTCGACGGCCCTGCGGACCCTCGGGGCCATGGAGGAGGACCGCCTCCGGGACATTGAGCAGGAGTTCGATGATGCCCTGGGCCGGGACATCCAAAAGTGAGCCGTCGACTAGCCCGCTGCCCTTGTAAATAGTTCTGTAGTTAGTGTTAGGTTTCCTTTGGTTTTGCATTTTTTTTGGACCTTTTGGACAATGGGCCACATTTTTGTATATAGTTTCTTTTTATTAGGTAGTGTTATTAGATAGGTTTCATTTCTTCTGTTGGGATCATGGACCCTGGATTGTTTATCTGTATATAGTTGACTGTTGGATTTTCATTTTTTTTTACAATTTACCCATGGAGCAATGGTTTTCAATTTTAATTTTCCATTGGATTTACTTTTGTGGACTGTGACTTTGGACACCTTTCCTTTGGATTATGATTTGTGGTTTTGCATTATTTAACGGACATGCTGGTTTTTATTATTTTTGAATTCCCATTTTTGTTTGTTAATTTTTGATTCAATTTATGTTTCTTTTAATACATATTTTTTGTTCAAACTTCAATGTGTAGTATCATCTCATTGGTTTCATGCATATCATGATATGGGTTTTGAGATTCACTGACACCCATTGGGTGTATGTGAGGGACATGTGTTCATTTCCAAACTTGCAATTGGGGTTCTATCATGTTATTGCCATTTCTAAGTGGGTGAGTGCAATACTCGGGTGGGTGTTTGGCATTTGGAGGCTGACCATAAGGGCCAGGGATCTAGATTGTGATGACACGTTGGCTGGGGGACATGTGTGGGGGCCTGGTGGAGGGTGCCCTGCACTGCTGGGGGGTGGGGTGCAGGGGGACATGAGTTGGACATGAGTAGGGGCCTGCTGGCAGGTGCCCCACAGTGCTGGGGGGTGGGGGTGCAGGGGGACATGAGTTGGACATGAGTGGGGGCCTGCTGGCAGGTGCCCCACAGTGCTGGGGGGTGGGGGGTGCAGGGGGACATTAGTTGGGGGCCTGGTGGAGGGTGCCCCACAGTGCTTGGGGGGTGGAGGTGCAGGGGGACATGAGTTGGACATGAGTGGGGGCCTGGTGGAGGGTGCCCCACAGTGCTGGGGGGTGGGGGTCCAGGGGGACATCAGTTGGGGGCCTGGTGGAGGGTCCCCCACAGTGCTGGGGGGTGGGGGTGCAGGGGGACAGGAGTTGGGGGCCTGGTGGAGGGTGCCCCACAGTGCTGGGGGGTGGGGGTGCAGGGGGACATGAGTTGGGGGCCTGGTGGAGGGTGCCCCACAGTGCTGGGGGGTGGGGGTGCAGGGGGACATGAGTTGGACATGAGTGGGGGCCTGGTGGAGGGTGCCCCACAGTGCTGGGGGGTGGGGGTGCAGGGGGGCATGAGTTGGGGGCCTGGTGGAGGGTGCCCCACAGTGCTGGGGGGTGGGGGTGCAGGGGGACATGAGTTGGGGGCCTGGTGGAGGGTGCCCCACAGTGCTGGGGGGTGGGGGTGCAGGGGGACATGAGTTGGACATGAGTGGGGGCCTGCTGGCAGGTGCCCCACAGTGCTGGGGAGTGGGGGTGCAGGGGGACATGAGTTGGGGGCCTGGTGGAGGGTGCCCCACAGTGCTGGGGGGTGGGGGTGAAGGGGGACATGAGTGGGGGCCTGGTGGAGGGTGCCCCACAGTGCTGGGGGGTGGAGGTGCAGGGGGACATGAGTTGGACATGAGTGGGGGCCTGGTGGAGGGTGCCCCACAGTGCTGGGGGGTGGGGGTCCAGGGGGACATCAGTTGGGGGCCTGGTGGAGGGTCCCCCACAGTGCTGGGGGGTGGGGGTGCAGGGGGACAGGAGTTGGGGGCCTGGTGGAGGGTGCCCCACAGTGCTGGGGGGTGGGGGTGCAGGGGGACATGAGTTGGGGGCCTGGTGGAGGGTGCCCCACAGTGCTGGGGGGTGGGGGTGCAGGGGGACATGAGTTGGACATGAGTGGGGGCCTGGTGGAGGGTGCCACACAGTGCTGGGGGGTGGGGGTGTAGGGGGACATGAGTTGGGGGCCTGGTGGAGGGTGCCCCACAGTGCTGGGGGGTGGGGGTGCAGGGGGACATGAGTTGGACATGAGTGGGGGCCTGCTGGCAGGTGCCCCACAGTGCTGGGGGGTGGGGGTGCAGGGGGACATGAGTTGGGGGCCTGGTGGAGGGTGCCCCACAGTGCAGGGGGGTGGGGTGCAGGGGGACATGAGTTGGACATGAGTGGGGGCCTGCTGGCAGGTGCCCCACAGTGCTGGGGGTGGGGGTGCAGGGGGACATGAGTTGGGGGCCTGGTGGAGGGTGCCCCACAGTGCAGGGGGGTGGGGGTGCAGGGGGACATGAGTTGGGGGCCTGGTGGAGGGTGCCCCACAGTGCTGGGGGGTGGGGGTGCAGGGGAACATGAGTTGGGGCCTGGTGGAGGGTGCCCCACAGTGCTGGGGGTTGGGGGTGCAGGGGGACATGAGTTGGGGGCCTGGTGGAGGGTGCCCCACAGTGCTGGGGGGTGGGGGTGCAGGGGGACATGAGTTGGACATGAGTGGGGGCCTGCTGGCAGGTGCCCCACAGTGCTGGGGGGTGGGGGTGCAGGGGGACATGAGTTGGGGGCCTGGTGGAGGGTGCCCCACAGTGCTGGGGGGTGGGGGTGCAGGGGGACATGAGTTGGACATGAGTGGGGGCCTGCTGGCAGGTGCCCCACAGTGCTGGGGGGTGGGGGTGCAGGGGGACATGAGTTGGGGGCCTGGTGGAGGATGCCCCACAGTGCAGGGGGGTGGGGGTGCAGGGGGACATGAGTTGGGGGCCTGGTAGAGGGTGCCCCACAGTGCTGGGGGGTGGGGGTGCAGGGGAACATGAGTTGGGGGCCTGGTGGAGGGTGCCCCACAGTGCTGGGGGTTGGGAGTGCAGGGGGACATGAGTTGGGGGCCTGGTGGAGGGTGCCCCACAGTGCTGGGGGGTGGGGGTGCAGGGGGACATGAGTTGGGGGCCTGGTGGAGGGTGCCCTGCGCTGCTGGGAGGTGGGGGTGCAGGGGGACATTTGTGGGGGCCTGGTGGAGGGTGCCCCACAGTGCTGGGGGGTTGGGGTGCAGGGGGACATGAGTTGGGGGCCTGGTGGAGGGTGCCCTGCACTGCTGGGAGGTGGGGGTGCAGGGGGACATTTGTGGGGGCCTGGTGGAGGGTGCCCCACAGTGCTGGGGGGTGGGGGTGCTGGGGGACATGAGTGGGGGTGCAGGGTAGACCCCGTGGTGTGGGCTGCCTGCAGGGGCCGTGGAGGTTGTGGAGCGAACAACTGGGAGGACCCACACGGCCAATTCACGTACAGAATCCCTGAAATACACGTACCCTGCTGATATCGCGTGTGAAACTTCCCGCGCACCCCAAAATACACGTACCCAGGACATTCGCGTGTGGAACTTCCAGTGCACCCCTGGAATACACGTACCCAGCTGAAATCGCATGTGAAACTTCCCGCGCACCCCAGTAATACACGTACCACGCTCGCACAGGGCCAATCGCGTGTGAAACTTCCCGCGCACCCCTGAAATACACGTACCCTGCTGAATTCACATGTGTAACTTTCCGCGCACCCCGAAATACACGTACCCAGGACATTCGCGTATGGAACTTCCAGCGCACCCCCGATGTACACGTACCCTGATGGAATCGCGTGTAGAACTTTCCGCGCACCCCTGAAATACACGTACCCTGCTGAATTCACGTGTGTAACTTCCCGCACACCCCGAAATACACGTACCCAGGACATTCGCGTGTGGAACTTCCAGCGCACCCCTGATATACACGTACCCAGCTGAAATTGTGTGTGAAACTTCCCGCGCACCCCTGAAATACACGTACCCTGCTGAATTCATGTGTGTAACTTCCCGCGCACCCCGAAATACACGTACCCAGGACATTCGCGTGTGGAACTTCCAGCGCACCCCTGATATACACGTACCCAGCTGAAATCGCGTGTGAAACTTCCCGCGCACCCCTGAAATACACGTACCCTGCTGAATTCACATGTGTAACTTCCCGCGCACCCCGAAATACACGTACCCAGGACATTCGCGTGTGGAACTTCCAGCGCACCCCTGATATACACGTACCCAGCTGAAATTGCGTGTGAAACTTCCCGCGCACCCCTGAAATACACGTACCCTGCTGAATTCACGTGTGTAACTTCCCGCGCACCCCGAAATACACGTACCCAGGACATTCGCGTGTGGAACTTCCAGCGCACCCCTGATATACACGTAACCAGCTGAAATTGCGTGTGAAACTTCCCGCGCACCCCTGAAATACACATACCCTGCTGAATTCACGTGTGAAACTTCCCGCGCACCCCTAATGTACACGTACCCTGATGGAATCGCGTGTGGAACTTCCCGCGCACCCCTGAAATACACGTACCCAGCTGAAATAACGTGAGGAACTTCCCGCGCACCCCAGTGATACACGTACCCCGCTTGCCGTGCTGGTCCAGGGTTAGCGCAGCCCTTTGCGCTGGATTGGGGATTTTGATGGCTTTTCCCTGCACAAGGGGCGTTCTTGGGGGCGTAACTGGCGCTGCTGCAGGGTCGCTGCGCCACTGTGCGCCACGGTTGGTTTTGGTGGCTGGAATCCATGAATACGTTGTGCGCGGAAATGTATTTTGGCGCACGCTGCTGGTGCAGGGATTCGCACGCGCACACTGTGCGCCAGCCGCGTGCGCCACTTGTGCACTGAATTGTATGAATTACCCCCTTGATGTCAAATAAATGTACTTTACGAAAATGTACAATCTTGCTGTTTGCTTTTAAATCACAGTTTCATATTCCGAATTGTGGCGCGCTGTGTTGTGAGATGATGTGTGTTGTTTTACGGGTTCTGTGTAAAGTCGCGTAGGACTGGAGACGACTGGGCGCGTTTGGCTACGCACCCTGTAACGTCACGGAGAGAGGCGGGGAATATGAATGCTTTGATAATGTCAGGCTTAGTGGCGGGAGATATGATTTAGTGTCGCAAAAACAGGTCAGCCAAGTCGATGGGGCAAGTGATAGGATTATCACATAATGTCGGTGCACAGCAGCCTGATTTATCGTTTGTTTAGTGGACAAAAAGTCAGGTAAGGCCCATAGGAAATTGTAATGTCAGCGGACATAAGAAGGGTTCTTAGAACACTTTCAACCTGACAACGAACAATACAAACAGCGTTCTCAGAACACCCCCATTTTGTTTAATTGCAAACATTTCAGCACCTCGAGTGTTCTTAGAACACATTCAACTTGCCAGAGTACAATACGGACAGCGTCCTCAGGACACCCCCATTTTGTTTATGTACCAACATTTAAGGACACCGCGAGTGTTCTTAGCTCAATTTTAGCTTGCTTACGAACAAAACGGACACATACTTCGTCCTCGGAACACCCCACCATTTAGTTTATATAGAAAATTTCAGAGCAGCCATGTTGTCCGCAGACAAATCGAACACAACAAAAGCGTCTTAGCACATAAATAAAACAGAACATTGAACCTATCTCATACTCCCCCACCCTCCCCAAACACTCGTACACACCAACACACTCCACTAAACACAATTTTTAATCCAAGTACCACCACGCTGTCCGCGGTCGTCGGCGAATGCAAGATGGCGGGCACCACAAAAAATCTGATGCGCTTCACGCACCACGCCATCCAATCAGCGAACACGTTGCATGTCATCTGCGGACATCACGCAAGCCGCTTGGCCAATCGGGGCGCTGTCCGCGGAGCGAACAGGGAAGTCCGTCCGGGAAGCGAACTGAGATATCACTCATTTTTTGCCTTACATTTTGGTCATTTTAAAAAAAACTACTGGACGGATTTACACCAAATTCGCAAAAGCATGCTTTCAGGAGCAAGCCCCCGCTCCTGCCGCAAATTTGGTGTAAATCCGTCCAGCGGTTTGGGCTGTAGGCGTGCGCAAAGTTTTTTCCCATTATGTCTATGGGAAAAAACAAACGTTTTGGGACCCCCCCTATAACTTTGCCCCCCTGGACCAAACCTCTCCAACCTTTGCATAAAAATTCAGAGTGGGCCATATACTTTTTTGCAAAGTTCTGTGAGGATTCGTCCAGAGGGAGCGAAGTTATAAGCCACCCAAAAAATGCTCTTCCTATGGAAACACCAACCTAACCATAACTACATGGACGCTACCGCGTCCATGTAATATATATATATATATATATATATATATATATATATATATATACACACACACATATATTATTATATATATATATAATAACTAAACACCCTTAGCACCTGGGGAGAGGAAGGATACACAGGCAAGGAGTCGCTGGCCACAGCACTTAGGCTACTCGGAATGCAGGCTTATGATTTTTATTGTATTCCCCAACCATACAAACTCATGCACTCATTTCATTCACGTTTACACTCATGTCCAGACATTCACACATTCAGTCAGACACACACACATTGCCACTCTGATTCTGACATACAAATACATGCACACACAAAGCTAAGATACAGACACACTAAACTATTCTAACATGAGTACACACACCCAACCGGCATACATTACATTGAAACATGCATGCAAGCATACAATTTAAAAGCACACTATTCTTATCTTTAGGTCTTCACATCTTCAGGCAGAGGCAGACATGGATCAGGAACTAATTCTAGCAGCTATTTGTCTTAATAAAGGTTAAACAACCCCTTATGTAACGCCTCACTCCACGGTGAGAGGTAGACCATAAATATTTATACACAAAAGAGATGGTTCATGTAATTTAATCCCACAACTTCCTCATCTATAGTGATTGGGTGCTGTATAATGTCATATTACCATTGGTCCTCAAAAAATTGACTTGGTACACAATTAATTTGTACAAGTTTAACAATTTTAATTCATTCCCCAATATGAAAAAAATACTCCTAAAACATTCTAAAAAAGACAGAACCAAGAATTCACCCACATGTCTAGGCCCCCTTTTTCCAAGATGGAGCTCGGGTAATCACCCTCTTGTAATTTAGTCCTTTATTTATGTCCACCCTCCGGACTTTAGTTCTCTACTATTTTTAACCACCAAGACTTTTAGGGCTTCAGTTGTTGTATTTTTTACACCTGCTCCGGTCTTATATGGACATTTGGGGTCATTGAGATTGAGAGTTCAAATATGGCGGATCCGTTTTGGGCCATCGTTAGAATATTAGTCCTCCCTTTATGTTAGTGATTCGGTGGCAGGGATTTCGGGAAGACGACCCGCGAGCGGATGGATTGTGGCATTTTCTCGCTCAACAAGAGATCTGCAGAATTGATTGAGCGCACACAGAAAGGTAAATAATAGTTGTTTGGCTATACTGAGCCCCCTTGTTTGAGGGCAAACTCTCGACTGGTTATACTATGACGAGAGTAACACAAATCCAAATAAGAGCGTAGTGTTCGGCATGGAAGGGTGTTGGCTTAAGTAATGTGGTGTCTCAGAATAAGTATTTGAACATGGCATTATCTCTTGTTTTTTGCAGTTTCCACCACAGTGGGGAAAACGGATGGATTAACCATTATAACATCCTTTATGAAACAAAGAGACTACTTAAAAACCCTTGAATCGCAGGATTTTTTGACAAACCCTGAGGTATTTCACAAGTGATGGTGTAGTAATGGTGGTGGTACATATGGTTGCAGTGCATTGCTCTTGAAACATGTTGGAAAAGGTTTCCTAACCTTATACAACCTTGGTTTTGTTTCCATGGTTGTTTTTTTTTAATGTCTGTACAGATCCTTGAACCAGTGGGCTATTTATTAGCAGCATACGAATTGGAATACCAAATTTGATACATGGAGTTTGAAGCTATATTTTGTATATTGAACACAAGCCCTACTAAAAGACCTATTTGGAGGTAATGTGGGTTGTTGAATTACAGGACAGATCCATGTGAGATCTGTCCTTGGTCCTCAGAACACCATGTTAGTGTATGCCAGAGGATTTTACAGCTACCATAGGAGCGTGTCTCACTATAGTTGATGGCGGTGTGTATTTGTCCTTTTTAGGGAATTCCTTCATTGAAATTGGAACCTTCTTTTGACCCTGGATTGCATGGTGGTGATGAAGAAATTGCCTTGAAAATAAAGTGCATGCATCCGTAGCTAAGAAGAACTGAAACATGTTGGGATATGTGTTTGGAAAATTACACTTTTAGAGTGTCAAAGTCATTAATGTTTGTGTAATTGTGAAATATGTTTACATGTATGTAATTCAGTCGAATAGGTACATGATATACCAACAATGTGAGTTCCACTAATTCTAGAAGCGTCAGTGCGTTGCACACCCCAAAAGTATTAGAATACGGGTAGTGTGCCAGCATTACTAATAAACGTGGTTGTTTAGCACCCAGCTAGCAACCACATAAATGCGTGCATGCATTTTTTTAATAAAAAGAAGTTATACTATGTGGCCGCAGGGATGGCCCTGAGGGACATATGGCACGGAGGAGCCCCAGAGGGTGACCGACCGCCACTGGGTGCAAGTGCATGAAAACAATGATATACTAAAAAACAGGCCTTAAAGACAGTCCGTGTCTGACATGGGTAACTAATGCAGCCGTTAGCTAGAAGAGAAAGAAATTGTATTTTCATGTTTTAATTTTTTTAATTCTGTTTGGTTTAAATTAAACCTTTACAAAACAGATCATCAATTCAACATACATAACAGCACATAAAAATCAGTTTACAAATCAAGAGGCCTATTTACAAATTATTTACAAAAGACAGAAGCATATCCATTAAATAAAAATTACCATAAAGAAAGAGAAAGAAACATTAGAATAATTCATTTCAGATTGCAAGTTTTCAAAAGCAAAAATAAAAGTCAACGAAGGTACTGCCCTAACAGAATCACACCAAAATTATTAGCCAATAATGTAAACACACAATTCTTATGACAGATTGAGACTTTTAATAAATACCGAAAGAGCAAGGCCTTCATGAGAATTTTGGATCTTTAAACATCTTTTCCATACATTGTCATCAGTATAACCCAATCAGTACTTCAAATGAGGAGCCATGTATTTGTTCCTGTGTGTATTAAATGCATTATAATCAAGAGCCAAGTGCTTTATCGTTTCCAGACCGGTCTGACAGAATCTACATGCAGTCTCAGTCACATTGATTAAGCTTCTCCTGAGCTGTTTCTCCTCAGATAGGAGCAAATTGCAGCGTAACCTAAGGAGCAGGTCCCTATGATGACAATTAGGGAATTGATACAGCAGACGTGATAAACTTCTCCGGAATTTATGCTCATGAGATAGATGTTTCATAGATGAGTATGAGTGGAATACATCGGTTGTAACAGCTCTATCAAGATCAAACAGAGCCCTTTTTGCCTTATTTGGATTATTAATTAAAGTTTCCAATTCCAGTCCAATTCTTACAAGGATAGCTTGGCATTGCATCCCCAATTGAACCAAATATTTAGAATTCACGCGAGGGGGCAGTTTAAACTTGAGGGAATCCCCTAAGGTTTCATAAAGAGAATCTGCAATTGGGGAAACCAATTTAGGATATAGAGTCGTCAACTGCCACTCAACACGGGCCGATAGAGATGTCACCCCTAATTCAAATGTAATGGGGGCCAGAGGTATAGCATTAGGGATGCCCAAGATCTTTCGCCACATGCTACCTTTAATTCTGTGCAATAGTTTAAATATGGCATCACCATAAAGTTCCAAGCCGTAGATTACCTTAGGGATAATTTTCCGTTCATAAAACATGAGTGCCGGACTGAGAGAGAATCTGCCAAATTTTCGATCAAGTTTAAATATCTGGCACAGTAGCTGAGCAGCCTTCTGCAAAAGGATTTCAGAAATATTTATCATGCAAGCATTTCCCCTGAAGTGGAACCCCAGATAAATAACACTCAGGCTGTTTTTGATGTTCACCCCTTCAACAAACCAGGATGAATTACTAGCATTCTGTCTTCTATTTGAGAATGCCAGTATTTTGGACTTTCTAGGGTTAGTAATAAGCCCATTCTTCTTAGCGTACTTTACAAATGCCTTAAGCAATCTTTCCAGACCAACCCTAGATTTGTCAAATATAAGAAAATCATCTGCGTATGCCAACCATGAAATTTTAAGCAGGCCAACTTTCGTGGCTATGAGACCCGCTTTGCCCAGGCTATCAGCCACATCAGATAGATATTGATTAAAGAGCCAGGGGGCCAGCACACAGACCTGCCTAAGACCTTGATACAAACAAATTCTCCTAGAGAGATCATCATGTTGATTTAACTGGACCTGAATGCCACAGTTCCCATAAATCCAATTAACCAGTCGCAGAAGACCCACCGGCATGCCCCAACTGGCTAGCTTAGACCATAACCGATTCTGGTCTACACAGTTGAAAGCAGCCGATAGGTCAACTGAGGCCATATAAGTACAGCCCTCAGGGGATGACCAAGCTGATTCTTGAATACATGTACTACAAGGCCATTTAAGTTGGTTGAGTCCCCCTTACGAAAGCCTATCTGCAGTTTGTTTAGCCCATGAGTAGTAATGGCCCATTCTTCCAAATGAGTCAGGAGGAAGACTGAGGCGATCTTACAGTCCTAATCGATAAGAGAAAACTGCCATATTTTTAGGCTCTGACCGACTACCACATTTAAAGATTGGTACTACATGTGCAGTGCTACATGAGGCTGGTAAAACTCATGTGTGGATGATGCTGCCAAATTCGATGAACAACCAATTTGCCCAATTAGATAGATCAGCCTTGAAGGTATAGTTGGTTAAGCCATTAGGGCCCGGAGACCGATATTTTTTACATCTTTTAGAAGAAGATGGATAATTTCAATATCAAGAGCCGGCTGACAAGTAGGGCCGAAAGTGGACAGACTGGCCCCTGGCATTTCATCAGTATCACTAATGGGTGATCCAAACGAATCTTCAAATAAACGAACCCATTCAGATTGAGAGACAGAGTTTCGCTGAGAAATAACAAAATGTGGATCCTGGCCATTAATTAATGCCCAGAATGCCCCCACAGAGGAATTTATCAACAACCCAAGCATGTTCTCGCCATCACGCTGTAATAACAAGCCTTTAATCGTTTTACAGTAGTTTTTGTATTTCTGCTTGATCTTCTTTATGAGGCAAGATCCGGACACAGCATCATTGCTAGCCCCCAAAGTGCCCTAATCTCCCTCCTCATGGTAGATTTGGCTGCAGCCAGGTCATTATTATAGCTATGTAGTGGCCTAGATGATCTAGCAAATTTAAAGCCAGGATGAGCATGTACCCTCGTTACCAGATCTAAAATGAAAGTCTGAGACTCTTTTACATTGAAATTCTGCATCTTCCACTCCAATGTAGTGGAGTTCATAATTTATTGGAAATTTCGGTTCAAAATCTCATTGTTTGAGTCTGACCATCGGATAGAGTTACCCGAGTATGTGGAGGTCAAATGCGTCAATTTGGTATACTCACTCATAATCAACACAATAGCAAACCCCTCACCACCCCCGCCCCGGACCCCAAGGATGGCGTGATCACTCCAATCATTCCTTGGCACTGAAAATGTAGTGTAACAGTTCTTCATATACTCATCAGCAAAAATATAATCCAACAAGGAGGAATTACTCCCTATATAACATGTGTGCATTTCAATTTCATTCGACTGGGTTAATGTCTTACACATCAGGGGCTGCAGCACAATCGCAAGGCGCCAGCCTCTACCTGCCTGACATTTGGTGTTCTCCAATCATTCCTTGGCACTGAAAATGTAGTGTAACAGTTCTTCATATACTCATCAGCAAAAATATAATCCAACAAGGAGGAATTACTCCCTATATAACATGTGTGCATTTCAATTTCATTCGACTGGGTTAATGTCTTACACATCAGGGGCTGCAGCACAATCGCAAGGCGCCAGCCTCTACCTGCCTGACATTTGGCGTTCTGCGGGATCATGTCCGAAGACTGATCATACATATCCCCATTGGCATCTTGAAAGAGACAGTTGGCAGTGAGGTCCCGCAACAATGACTCTTCCCCAACGGCATCTAGCAGTACAATCACATACACACTTCAGAAAAATAGTGAGCTTAGCGATTCCCTTATGCCAGTAACTAGTAACAAGTTCAATGCTCTACCTGCAGAGCAGAGTCACCCCCACAGCACCAAACAGGCGATCATTAATGGGGAGCGCAGTCATACACAATACCCATTATTTGTTTGTGCAATTGTTTTTTTTTGCTGAGCTCTGAAGCACATTTTTACTGAATACAATGAAATTATGCCATAAGCACGGAGCTATAGTTATAGCCTATGCTTTGTATATGGATTTGCGCATTTGAGTACATGCTGGCCGACTTATAACGCAGTCCTGAGCAATAACTCATCTGGCTGACATTGTGGGCAGGCGGGATGTAAACTGGTAGTATTATTTTGCTGCAGCATCTGCATACCAGCTGCAAAGCACACTGACGCTGGAACAAACTAACATTAGCCTGTGTTTTTTTGTTGTTGTAACGTTTCCATTTCCTTAGAGGAATGTACAACTTCACATGTGCGCGTGGAAGAGAATTCCATGGAGAGAACGTGTTTTTAGTGGTAGTCATAATAGAGCTGCGCCTCTGTTACAGCAAAACATAGCCTGTGGAACGGAAAACAGAATACACAATGATAACCTCGTAGGATTAGGACAGCCCGCTCCCCGCAGCCTCGCGAGAGCATTTCGCTCTGTCAGCAGGTCGAATCCTGCCAAAGGAATGAAGTACATTTCCCCAGGAAGCAATAGCTTGAATTGTTACACTCGGAGAGGGTCACGGGACATTTTCTTTAAGTGAAATAATATTCCTACTGTTGTGGCCTAAATAGATGACAGGACGCTGTAGGGTTTCTAACAGTCTTTATTGACTGACAACAGGGAGAGAGGCTCTAAGGCGGCCTGGTGGCGCGGAGCGCTTACTCACAGTTCACTGCGATCAAGTCCTGTGCTTCCCCAGTTGATTCACTGTGGAAAGGTTGTGCTCACCGGTGGCACGCTGTAAACTCCTAGGGCCCCCATGAAGCCTCCAGTGGCTGTGGTGTTACGCCTTAGAAGCTGTGGTGTGAGTTCTGTCACTCACTTCTCCTCGTCATGTAAATCAGGAGCAGCGCTCCTCTGTGATCGTTTCAGCTGGCCGGGCGCCAACTCTGAAGCGGGAACGTTTTCCCGCGGAGCGTGGGCTCGCGAGATCCCGTCTCGCGAGATCTCGCGAGAACACGCTCCCGCGATCACGTGATGTCCCCACACACCTCCTTTGCTGGGAAAAAGAATGGGTGCTCACTCCATGATGAAGTCCGCATATTTCCTGGGTTTCCTTCTCTCTCTCTGGGGCCTGCCAGGATCAGGTATGGAGCGGGATCGATGAAGTGTCCTTGGGAGGGTGCTGGTGATTCAGGTTCTCTTTGTCCAGCTCTTTGCTGTGATTCCCTGGGTGTTGTTGGGGGGATGGAGCTTGCGAAGTCGTTGTGATGGTGCGGCTCTATGGTGTCTCCGCTTGGGAGGTGATGGTTCTCGTATGACTCTTGGCAGACTTGATCTCCTCCAGTGTCTCCTTGCGAGTGTACGGTGTCTTCTTTCCTGCGGTACATGGCTACCCTCTCTAGATTCCATCTCCTGCCATCACTGGTGCAGATGTGGTTTGTCCCTCTCTCCATGACTTCTATGGGACTGCTGTATCTGGAACCAGTGGAGGTGTCCTTGTGGGGAAGTCGTATCTTCACCAGATCCCCTTTGATGACTTGTGTGTGTCGAGCGGCTCGGCGCAAATCCCCCTGTGCTTTCATTGCTTCTTTGTTGCGCTGCATGCGGCAGGTTACGTCATCCATGTCAACGTCTTCGTCGGCCCTCACTTGCTGGAGCCATGGTGGTACCAGTGAGGATGCTGCCCTTCTCCCCCTCAGCAGATGGAAAGGTGAAACACCTGTGACGGTGTTGGGGTTGAGACAGTGGGCCGCTATGGCTTCTTTGACCATCTTGTATGGGTCTAGGTCCGAGGCGTGAGCCAGTTGTAGCGCCCCCTTGATGAAGCGGTTGGCCCGCTCGACTAGGCCATTTGCCTGTGGGTGATATAGACTTGCTTTTCGCTGTTTGATGTTGTTGAGCTTGAGAAATGTTTCCATTTCTCTGGAGACTAGCTGGACTCCATTGTCTGTGACGAGTTCTTCGGGCAGGCCCTCCCGCTGGAATATGGCGGTGAGTGTTTCAACGACTGTTCCTATGGTGATGTCTGGGGTGAAGTCAGCTTCCACCCATTTGGAAAAATAGTCGACCAAGACTATCCCGTACCTGTGTCTGGGGGCATGTTGTCCAGCGGCCCTATAAAATCCAGCCCCAGTATTCGCCACACCCCTTTGGGGACTTCGGTGGGCAGCATGGGGGCTTGCCTCACGGCTAGGCGCTTGTCGCTGTTTGAGCATTCGTGGCACCTATCGACCATCTGCCGAACGTCCTGGTCCATACCTGGCCACCAGTATGCGTCGCGTATCCTTCGTCTGGTCATGTTGCACCCTTTGATCACCTCTGAGAATGAGATTGTTCATGGCGGTGATTTCCTCATTCACCTTCCAGTAGGGACGAAGGCCTTCGGGGATCGCTCTCTCGTTGGGCCATCCATTTCGAACCCAGGTGCTTACGTGCCTTAGGGCGTAGTCCTGCTCGAACTCTTCCTGCCAGTGACGCTCGCTCATTTCCATGTACTCAACGTTCCTCAAGTCGCCAATGGACGCAACGACACATTCGTCTTCCAGGAATGTGGTGCCGGGGGCGCTTTGGTTAAGGAGCCTGGACATGCAGTCTGCTTGTGCGTTTTTCCAGCCCGCAATGTGTTGTATCTCATAGGTATACTCTTGGAGCTTTGCGGCGATCCTGGCCAGTCTGGGGGTGGCCGTCTTGGTGCCGCCCGGGCTCAGCATGTGAATTAGGGGTTTGTGATTGGTGATCAACTTGAATCTTGTCCCCCATACGTATGATCTGAAATAGTCGACGGCCCAGGCGCAATCCAACATCTCTTTCTCTACCGTAGAGTAATTCTTCTTGGAAGAGGATAATGCCTTGGATGCAAACGCCACAATGTTCTCAGTGTCGCCCTTCTTCTGGGTCAAGGTGGCCCCTAGGCCGTATGCGCTGGCGTCAGTGGTGATGTAGGTGTCCCATTCAGGGTTGTATGGTTTAAGACACGGCGCGTGTAGAATCCTTTTCTTGATTTCGCCGAAGGCCTCATCTTGTTCTGGGCCCCAAGAGTACGCTGCCCCCTTCTTCAGAAGCTCCCTCATGGGAGACGTGGTCTCAGAGAACCTGGGGACGAATTTGGCATAGTACTCGGCTAGGCCTAAGAATGAGCGTAGTTCCTCTTTGGACATCGGCGCTGGCGCTTCTGTAATGGCCTCCATGAGGTTCTTCTTGGGGCTTACCCCATCACTCGAGATGCAGTACCCAAGATATTCTACCTTGTTCACCCCGAAGACGCACTTTTCATGGCGTAGGTGAATGCCTTCCTCCTGAAGTCTGCTCAGGACTGACTTGAGTGCCTTGTCATGGGTCTCGTTGTCCTTGGCGTATACCAGAATGTCGTCTTGGAAGAATGAGACATTGGTGAGGCCTTTCAGTAGGGAGTTCATCATCCTCTGGAATGCAGATGCTGCAGACGATAGCCCGAAAGGCATGCGGGTGTATTGGAAGGTGCCAAAAGGAGTGATGAATGCCGTCAGGGGGCGGGAGGACTTGTGTAGAGGAATCTGGTGATAGGCATCACGCATGTCCAGCTTCGAGAAAATGGCCGCCTCCTTCATCATGAGGACAATCTCATTGATGCTGGGGAGTGGGAAGCTATCCGTGATCACCTCCAAGTTCAGGCTTCTCAGGTCGATGCAGATCCTGAGGTCGTTGCTGGACTTTTTCTTTACTAGTACTACCGGACTCAGCCACTCTGAGGATTCTACGGTTTCAATGGTTCCTTCTTCGACCATCTTCCTCAGGTGGGCGTCCAAAGCTGGTCTTGCGGTGGCAGGTACTGCCCTTACTTTGTGCTTGACTGGGGTGGCGTTGGGTTTCAGCCGAATTTTGTGGACAAAGTTTTTCACTTTTCCCGGTTTCTCAGAGAACAGGTTTGGAAAGATCTCCTTGTAGTTTTGCGCTGCTCCTGACGAGATCATGAGCACCTGTTCCGGAGTGCTGGGATCTAGTTTCATGCTGAGTTTGTGTTGGTCATCCCACCCCAGCACGGCTGGACCTTTGGGTGAAAAATACACTTTGGTGGTGGTAGACCTCCCTTTAAAATCGATCCGGGCCTTAATGTAGCCCAACAGGTCAACCGTTGCCCCTCCAAACACGGTCGGTTTTTGCCTGGTTGATCTAATCTCCACTTTTTCTTGTCCCATCATCTCCTTGTACGTGTTGATGGGCAGAATGGTGAGGTCGGATCCCGAATCAGCCATGACGCGCGTTTCCATTCCGTCCACTTTAATGGTGCAGTGGGGCTTTTCTCTTCTGGCATGGGGGGCATTGACCATGACAACCATGGGTCTGTCCTGCAGTTCATCATCATCAGTTGAGGTGCATTCACCGTCAACACGGGAAACAGTTTTCTCCCGCCACATGCATGCCGGAGCCACGTGGCCAATGCGTCCGCACTTGGAGCACTCCTTATTCCTGGCGGGACATTCGCGGTCGTTCGCCATGTTCTTGGGGCTGGCGCATCTGTAACATTTCGGTGCCTCCTTTTTCCTGGGACTTTTGTCTTTGGGGCCGTCACGGGAATGCTTGTCTCTGCGACCTCTCCATTGTAGCACCGCCATTTCGGGCACAGGCAGGTGACTTCCCGCCTCCTTGCGTCTGCTGGAGGTTTCTTCCTCCGCCCTGGCATTCTGGATGGCTTTATCGAGGGTGACCTCCTTTTCTTGGATGAGTTTGTCCTGTACTTTCCTAGAGTTGGTGTGGACAACGAGCATGTCGCAGATGACCTGTTCTGCATTGTCTCCAAAGGCGCAAAGAGAAGCAAGTTCCCTCATCCTGGTGATGTAGTCATCCACGGGTTCGCTCCCTTCCTGTTTGCGAGTGTAGAATCTCAGCCTGTGCAGTACAATGTTCTCCTTATTGGTGAACCTCTTCATGATGCGACGAGTCGCTTCTTTGTAAACATCGTCGTCTTCGATGTCATCGTCGGCCGCAGGTATTTATTTAAGGCCGGCAAAGATGCGCTGACCTTCAACCCCTAGCGCATTTAGCAGCATCGCCCTCTTCCTGATGGGGGCATATCGCGTGCCGCCCACTGCTTCCAAGTAGGTGGAAAAAAGGGGTTCCCACTGCATCCAAGGAATTGCCGGTGTCCCTGGCAAGAGGAGAAACGCAGGGGGTGGTGTGGCGCCTTGCATGGTGGGTCCGTGGGACTTCTGGTATCCTCGTCGCCAGTTATGTTGTGGCCTAAATAGATGACAGGACGCTGTAGGGTTTCTAACAGTCTTTATTGACTGACAACAGGGAGAGAGGCTCTAAGGCGGCCTGGTGGCGCGGGGCGCTTACTCACAGTTCACTGCGATCAAGTCCTGTGCTTCCCCAGTTGATTCACTGTGGAAAGGTTGTGCTCACCGGTGGCATGCTGTAAACTCCTAGGGCCCCCATGAAGCCTCCAGTGGCTGTGGTGTTACGCCCTGAAAGCTGTGGGGTGAGTTCTGTCACTCACTTCTCCTCGTCATGTAAATCAGGAGCAGCGCTCCTCTGTGACCGCTTCAGCTGGCCGGGCGCCAACTCTGAAGTGGGAACGTTTTCCCGCGGAGCGTGGGCTCGCGAGATCCCGTCTCGCAAGATCTCGCGAGAATATGCTCCCGCGATCACGTGATGTCCCCACACCTACGTTTATTATTTCTTAGATTTTTGCATCTTTTTAAAATCACATTTCATCCTCCAGCGCAGGCTCCAGTAAACTGTTTGTTTACCCTCCTCAGTGGAATTCACCACTCCGCCCGGGGTTAATCCACGCTCCTGGAGGCAAGAGCTAAAGCGGGCCCTGTTGTCCCTACACCATTTAATGATTAACATTTATGAATTGGACTAATTAGAACGTATTTTCTCTGCGCGTGGGAGCTTAGAAGAGCAACCAACCACATACACGCACCCCTTTTGCCATATAAGGTCTATAAATCCACTACAGGGCTCTGCACTTAACATAGTTTTATATATTCTGGCCAGTTAGCCAACATTCCTTTTTACAGTTACTTCCATAGGGTTCATTGTCACAAGGCTTCTGTGTGCTATCTAAAATGGCGAAACATGTCAGACACACGCTCAGAGAATAACTACCTGCCTGCTTACTGGACTTTCAACGGGCGTTTGCCCCCGTCTGGCACCCCGGGCTATTACAATTCCTTGAAACTGTCATTTTGTGTGAAATCGTACAACATTGTAAAGGAAATACACTACCAGCCAAGTGCAGCTTTAAGATAAACAACATGAAAACAGACTCATTGAACAGGCAAAGGGAGTTAAAAAGGGTGCTGCCTCGGCCATTTTGTTCATTATTTAAAAGAATTACCTATCTATCACATCTGATGCCTCAACACCGAATATATTACTAGGGGACACAAAGATGTCCCTCCTGATGATATGGCCCGTCTATAAACTTCACAGAAGGGACTGATTACAAAAACAACGTGGATATCATGGAAATACCATCACTGGTACATATAAATGAACAAAAGCAATGTAATGATTTTGCCCATGAAAGCAAGTAGCAACAGTAATCAACATCATTTCTAGTTCAATAAGGAAATCCCAAAACACTCAAAGGTATATACAAACCTGAGAATCATTTTTAGTGACTCAGGAAATGTATTGCAAGCCACAAAATCAAAGAGTTAGAAGCATATTAAGCCATAACATCTAAGTAACATTTGACTGAACCCATGTAATAGAATCTGGATAAAGTTGTTTGAGAACATTGGTAAACCCAATTCTCCTGTACGGAAGGGAGGCTTAGGGACCAACTTTCACCCAGGACCATGACATGTAGGATAGCACTCCAACAGAAAACATGTACCTGCTATTCTGGAAATAGATACTTAAGATCTAGATAAACATTCAGTAACACAAGCAGAGCTGAACTAGGGAGGTACTCCCTGCCCCCCACCAGACATACAAATACTACTCCATGAAATTCAGGACTCCTCTCAAAGAAAGGGATTATGGATCATACCACCTTAACACATATAACAAAGGAAACATCTGAAAAAAACATGCACAAGCCCACAAAAGAACTCATACAACCTCAATACAAAAAACACTAAATAATCCACTGAGAAACCCAGGTAGAGAAACTAAATGAAATGTCATACACTACTGAGGAGAGGATACAACCTTGCAGAATCTTGCTAACAATTAAAAGCACCAATCGCAGACAAATGATGGTCGTGTATCAGGGAGGCAAGGAGAGTAGCTCAGGGGCAGCGCTTTTGTCTTATTGTTTCATTATTTTTTATTTTATTGTGTAAAGCACTGACCTAGCTCTAGAGCAGAGGAATCCTTTACAGTGTGTGGCTAGTCAGCATTTGGGCTGGCATCTTTTAACAGTAGTGCACTACTGTGAGGTCTGTGCATCGGTATGTGCGTCCATTGGAATTAGTCCTTGGTCAGGTGTTGTTGAAAGAGCCATGTTATGAGAGATTTGCCAAGTAGCAACATTGTGGGGGAATTCCGAGGCAACACATGAATCGAGTTCCAGAGGGTGGGTGCATGACAAGAGTAGGATTGTTTGTGGGCCCTCTCTTTGTGGACGAGTTGTGATTCAAGCCAGTTGGTCGATTTGCAGCCCATGGAGCGTGTGCCAACCGACATGTGGAGCTTGACCACCCGGTAAACTGGTGTGCTACTTGTGAATGTTTTGTAGATGATGCATGCAGTCTTGAACAGTATCCTGGCTTGGTGTGGAAGCCAATGTAATTTGTGTAGGATGGGGGTAATTCAGTCAAATTTCCGTGCTGCCGTAATAAGACGTTCTGATGCGTGGTGGACTGCTTTTAGGGGAGCCAAGTGAGCAGCTTGCAGCCCTGTCAGGAGAGCATTTCCCCATTGATGTGCAAAACCACAAGGGCCTGCACTACGGCCCGGAGGTCCTGCGGGGGGATGAAGGGTTTGATTTTTCGAAGGGTAGAGGTTCTGAGCCAGGCTTTCTGTAAGGACAGGCTGCTGTCAATGGTGAAGCCTAAAGATGTTGCTGAGTCTGAGAGTTGTGGATCAAATCCTTCTAGGTGCATATCATTGGCCATTGTTGGACAAGTTGTTTTTTAGTGGGCGGATTGATGTGGCTGAATTCAGTCTTGGCAGGGTTTAGTTTGAGGTAGGCAGTTGACATCCAGGACTGGATGATGGCGAGATAATCGCAGAGACGAATGATGTCTTGCACGCTATTTACTCTCATGTACATCTGAGTATCGTCTGTGTTTTGGTGGATGGCTATATTGGGATCTTTGTGGAGAGTTCCCAGAGGCTCCATTTAAAGGTTCAAAAGGATTGTTGAGAGGATGGAGATATGGGGGACTCTGCAGGAGACCTGTAGTTGCTTAGAACACAACAAGTTCATCTGGACAACCTGGTGTCTGCCTGAGAGGTAGGAGGTAAACCAATTCAGGACAGTGCCAAAGAATCCCATCCTGTAGGCGAGGAGGAAGGGAAGGATGTGGTGGTCGATGGTGTTGAATACAGCCGAGAGGTCAAGGACGAGGAGGAGGCATGAGTCTTGGAAGTAAGACAACGGAGAGCAACACAGCTTCAAATCCCACGCTTAGAGACTGGTTTCCGCTATTAAGCGCGTTATAAAAGATTAATTAATTAATTATCTGGCGAGTGAACACAGACTGGAGATTTAAATCAGCAGACACACCCACAGACCTGGAAACTTGAGGAAGACTGGGTCTGTAAGCTGTGCAACATGGTCACAAAACCCACTTTCTACTTCACTGCACCAAATACAAGGACACAACTAGGTTTCCTTTTGGAGAACTTGAGAACAAGTGTAAACATTTCCAAAAATTAAAATATCAAAATAAAACGCAAGCTCTCGGGTGAAAAGATTGAAACCTTAGAAAAAACAGCAGAATAGCTAGTATCATGTCACAACATAAGACACCCAAATACCCTAAACCATTCAGGAGTACCCAACACTATGCAAACATTGAGGCCAAAACTCAATATATGGACAAAAGACAACCCTATCACACACTTCACCTCGCTATATATGTATAACAGATCACCAAATAAGTGATAAAAAGTTTTCATCTTGACTTTGGCAATACTGGTTCTGTTTAGTCATGCCAATTGCCAAAACAGCATTATACTATTGTGTTGTGTGATCCGGTCTGCCGTATTGGGCATTATTGCTATTAGCACCCTAGGTTTGAAATCCGGAAAGCCTGGAGTTCTGACAGCAATATATTTTGTTTGAATAAGCGGGACATTGTAATACTTACATAAGATGGCCGCCATGGATCTGGAAGGTGGGGCTGCATACAGAGCCCCTGTTCCATTTCATTGGTGGCCCAGGAGGCTGGACCGGCGGCAGTGATTGGGCCACTGCCGTTGAAAGAACTCAGGTAAGTGGGGATTGTAGGGGACTGGAGACCTGAGCAGAAGGTGGGGGAAGATGGCGGGGCAGAGGAAGCATCCATTAGGCTGCTCGGAACATGGGCTGGGATCGTGGGATTCAGCCTGTGATCCGAGCAACCTAATTGGTTGACTCCCCGCCGTGGGTGCTGATGTATGATATTGGAAACGTTAACTACACAAGGTTTAAGCGTCAGCAGGCAGTTCATATGTATTCTTGTGCAACTTGCGGTTACTGCATAGCTGCCTGTAGTCATAACGAACGGGCGGAGGAAAAAAGGATCACAACATAACTGCGGTAAGGGCTGTGCAGGGTTGAGAAGGCGCTGTTTAGCATTATCTAGCTTGCAGGCTGCTCACTGACTTGCTCATTGACGCCCTGAGGGAATTTGATTTTAAGTGGCACTGGGACACTGGGGCACTTTGACACTGTGACACAGCATTTTTTCTTTTTCACGAGCGGAGAACAGCAGATTGCACATGTTGCATGGGAGTGACTGTGGGCTATATGTCTTTGAGCTCCCATGCCACATAGAGTGCTCTCTCTGCCCACTGTTAAAACTGCTAGGCAGTGACTGGGAGGAAAAAACTACCTTGGAATTTCTTACTTGTGTAGCCTACCAGTTGGGCTGAAGGCACAAAAGCTGTGGGGTGGAGGTGACTGAGGGCCTTTGTGCCTTGGAGCTTCCCTACGAATCCACATCTGTAACACAGCTACCTTGGCACATTTGATATTTTGTGCAACATTTCTGGGAAACTTGCCAACCTTATCCCTATATACTACTTATATCCATTCATCACTCCGGTCCCAGAAGTACATACGAATTTGGGGCTATTTGGGATATCTTTAGTTGGATTAGAATATCATTAATAGCATGAAACTAGGGAGCACAACACATCTCGACCTAACAAAGGTACCAGAGTGGGACGGCTCCTATTTGGAACCTGTTGCACACTCCACTACAACAGGGACACCTTTAATAGGTGGTTTACCAGAAACCCCAGCCAACAATCTGCTAAAAACTAAGGCCCAAGTCCATAAGGCAAGTCAGCCATCTGAAGAAAAGCCTATTGAGAAAGAGAGTTAAATTGCACAGATAAACAATTGGAAAAGGGGCTTGGAATACACGGTTACTACCAAGAACATTAAAAAAAATCAAAGAAAACTTTGAGAAGAGAAGAAATAGAAGTCTGGATGAGCTGGTAGAACAGCCAGATATAAATTGGATTTGCTCAGCAATAAGCAGCAGAGGGAGCGATAACACTGGAAGAAGAGCTGCAGCAACAGGCCACACGAGAGGACGTAGAGGAGGAACAGGGGACCAGTAATGTTGGAAATGAAGAGGAAGGAAGGAAGATAAGTACAGATACAACTGCTCAAAACAATAAACCTACAGAGGGCAGAGAGGGGGAAACAGCAGAAGTTACATTACCAAGTGGAGCAACACTGGGGTCCCTAAACTACGTCCTAAATTCCCTAGTCTCGGTTTTCAAATTGTTAAGAGGAGAGGTGCAATCCCAAGCAGGGATATTGTTGGAATTTATGAATGAAATGGCACAATGTGATGAGTCTATGGTCGGCCTCAGTAACGTGATTAATGTAACACTACTACCATCTATACTAGAGGTCAAAAGAGAAAATGCAAAACAAAGTAAAGATATTGTCCTCCTCTGCGCTTTAATGGTGGAAAATTGGAAGAATGAAGAGAAGGAGAGAAACCAGCTCCAGGAGGTCCTGCAAAACAGAGAGAAGAAGAAAGTCAAACTGACAAGGTAAACCCCACAATACCCGAAGACACTCCTCTGTCAGAATCAACAATAGAAGAACTTCTGCGGACGGTCCAAATATTAGAAGATCAAGATGTTACCACAAGCGAGAACCAACAAACACCAGGCGACGAAACAAAGGGAACACCAAACGAATCAGTTTCAAACTGGACGGACGCAAGCAATCAAAACTACAGAAGGAGAAGAAAAACAAAGAAAAGACAGAAGGGAAAGAATATCAAAAAAACAAGAAAATAAAAATCAAAAAATACAGAAAAATCAAGGTGTAAATACTGAAAATAATCAAAGTGATAAGGGAAAAGGAAAAAAAATAAAAACAAAAAAATCATTGAAGAAAGACATGGAGATCTGCCTGGAAACAGAAGTCAGCAACCTAGAAAGCCCTGTCCACAATCAGATAAGGGCTAAAAGTGCTGAACAGTTGAATCCAAACATCTACCCTGAAATTGTGAAAGTGAGTATAGGTCTCCAAACTGAACTACAAACAAAAACAGATGTCATTCCCAAAGTCCAAAGAGACAAACCCCTGAGGCTTGACCCTATATTCACTCAGAAGAGTCGACAGTTGGGGGGAGCAACTGATCAAACTAGGAGTGACGGTACAGCTATGGGAAGTATTAATATAAAACTGGCCCCGATATTTATAAGGCCAAAGAAAGAAGATCCAAAACAGCGAGTAAACGGCCACAGGGATACTCCACCACTAGTGACTATGAGCTTGGGGGAAGGAAAGTTTCAAACTATCCCAGAAATGGAAATGGGAGAAGGGAAGTCAAGAAGAGAGGGATTGGTGGAGGGAAAAAATGACGAGAAGATGGAGACACAGGGAAACGAAACAGATAGCCCAGATGAAACTTTCACGGGTAGTGAAATACCAAAATTATGGTTGAAGATCATAGCTAAATCAGTAAAACCTAAATCCCTGAGTAGATCCGTGATCTTGTCTATATTAAAAAAACCAGATGCCTCTTCCTGTTTTCCACGGACGACGTTGAATATGTAAAATTCCCAGACCGGAACAACTAATTGATGGTGGCGATAGGACTGAGCTCCAAAAAAGCACAGTTCGCAATCCTGAAAGCAACTAGGGATCTAGCACAAGAAGGAATAGCAGTGTATAGTAACTCACTAAACAACATCCCCATTCTACAGAATCAACCGAAGGACACACAAGGGGGATATCTGCAACGAGACGGAAGAGGTCCACAGGGGCCTTGGGGAAACCAGGGCATTGGCTATGTTGAAAGATCCTCAACACAGGAAAAGACACTGGCAGCTTTGCCAGAAATTCTATCGTAAGTCTTAAAAAGTATGGGCCTAGGTACTCAGAGCCTTTAGTCAGAAAGGGCTCCATATGGTGAGCTGGAACACACGTAGTTTCAGCACATTTAGGGCAAAGGACACAAGAGACTACCTTTTTGGAAAGATGGACATACTTATGTTTCAGGAAACGTGGCTGGTAAATCCAATAGAAATTGAAGGGTTTGTAACATTTTGTCTGCCAGCCAATCAAAAGGCAAAGGGTCGTCCAGCGGGAGAGTTGTTTATTGCTTGTAAAAACATCTCTATTAAATATGTCGTTCCTGTCTGGAAAGATGAAATATGTAAAGTACATCTGGCCTCAAGCCTGAAAAACCCTGTCCTGATTGTGATACATGTATACTGGAATCCGGCATTCTCCAAAATCTAGGTTTTCCTGCAAAAGGTAACAGAACTAATGGGGAGGATTAAGGTGGAGTGGCAAGGAGCAAATATATTTCTGGCAGGTGACCTCAACACAGAGTGTGTATACCGGAACAAAAAATCTGGGACAGGAGGGATTCAAAAGCTACAGAATAGGGGGAAGGCCTGGTTAGAATTTACTAATGAAAATGCTAAACAAGGTACCACAAGGAAGTGAAGTCCCACAAATGACATGGCACAGAGGTGACTCAGCCTCTATGCTAGACTATATCTTTGTAATTCCACATTAGAAGTGAAACATGAAGGGGGTAGCAACCACTCAAGACTGGAGCTCTCATTCACAGACTTTTCTGAATCTATAAAGTTAGTACATAATCAAGAGATAATGGGAATAAAAGGGAAGCTACGGCTGGTGAAATACGGTCAAGGCGGGAGGGAGCTAAACAAAAAACGACAAAATATTATCGAGCAAATAACTCAAGAGCTTTGGCAACCAGAGAAATTTGTTAGTGTCGTCTGGTCACTGGTTCCCCCGAAATCCCCCCTAGACCAGGCACAGCATAAACATACCCACAGTTTTGATGAGGAAATCTGGGCAAGAAAGAGAACATGAGAAAAAGCATCCGAGTTCTAAAGGCATTGTCATGCCTGACCTCTTGTGCGGCGAAAGCAGCGTAGGGGCATTCCTTGTGCTGCCTGGAAAATCCCCAGGCGTCTTGGTCAACGCCGAAAGTATGGCGGTCCGGTTCGGACTACTATTACCAGCATTCCGCGTTAGTAGTTGAATCAGACACTTCGATCACGTGAGGAGCACGGAACGTCTTCCTGTGTCCGTACGCGAGTAGCTTATTTATTGGGAACTCGAATGCGGCTCGGGTGCTCCTTAACTGTGTTTTGTGGCCAGTTTCATAGTGCCTTGTATCCTGACTTGCCCGTTCTTTGATATCCAGTTTTGTTGAACTCTTGGCCTGTTATCACAGACTATTCTCTTGGATTATCCTTTGGCTCTTGGTGCCCGCCTCCCTCGGATTGATTCCCCAGTTTCCTCGATGCTGCATCATTTACCTGGATTGTCCTCTTGCTTCCTGTTTTGGTTATGTCGTTATTGGATTCCCGTACCTTGGTATTGCAACTCCTAAATCCTTGCCAAGCGCTACCTGACTTCTGACTCAGTCATTTTGCTTTACCTGTTTTTTCCCTTTCTGCAGTTCTCTGCCACTTGCCTTTTGTTTCTTATACGTTCCCTTTTTCTTTCCTACCCCTTACTAAGACCCACTTACCTTCAAATCTTCATTACCTCATTGGGACGCTTTGCTGAATTTTCAAGGACCTTTTTTCCTGGACATATTAGTGACCACCCTGGACGCTCTCCTGATTTCTTCACTGGTCACTCCTTCATCTAACTCTGGGACGCTTTGCAGAAATTTAAAGGATCGTGGAAATATCAGTGACTTCCGCCCTCATTCAATACTTCATTTTCTACTCTTCTGTTGGGATCTTGGGACTTCCTTCAGAGGATAGGTCACCTGGTTTTCACCTTGCTGTATCCTGTGGGGCCAAGTAGGTTTCAGGTCTTTTCCTACACGGAGCAGGTAAGAGTGGGAAGCAGGGGGTGGTGGCTGTCAAGGCTGGTATCCCTGGTCATCGTAATGAACTGCTGTTGTTGTTTTTTCCTCTAGCTCTGTTGCTGCTGCTCTTGCCTTTTCCCTCAAGCCCCTGGTCCGTCAGGTATATTATATTCCTGCGGACCGCGCTCTTGTGAGGAAAGTCTCGTTGCACTTAAGCTCCAGACTAAGAGGGGATTGTATGCTAGAACTGCCTAGTTTGTGACAGGCATTAATATTAGATCAAAAAACATAAAATCTGGAAATGAAAACAATTAGAAACAATTACAAAGCATGGGTAAAAAATAAAAAAACCTTACTCCACCAAAGAGAGGGGGAGCAAATGCTAAAACTGGTCTCGGAATCAAACTCAAGAAACTTCTGGTCCATAATACAGGAACTAGATCCTCAGTCCAATAGCTCTTTGTGTAACCTGGTGCCTGAAAGGGAGTGGATAGAAAATCTCACAAAAGCTTTTGGAGGAGTGCAAGAGGAGCCAGAACACACACTGTTAGAAAGTGAGTGGGTGTTACAACTCGAGGAGGGGGAGATAGCGGAGATAATAAATAAGGCCTTGTTATCAAGAGCAGCCGGCCCAAATGGCCTCACATACCAAGTTCTTAGAAAGAACCCAACAGTGTGGGCCAAATTACTAAAACAGCTCTTTAGTGAGATTCTATGTAGAAGGCGTTTCCCTCCGTCCTGGAAAACTGCATTGGTATTACCATTCTTTAAGGAGGGCGATAGGACAAATCCTTCCAGCTATCGACCGGTCGCCCTCCTTGATATCAAGAGCAAAATATTTATGAGGTTGCTAATAAAGGAGCTCTCGTCCTGGGAGGTAAAGGAGAAGGTTCTATCTTGTTGTCGGACAGGATTTAGAAAAGGGTTATCGACATCACTGAACAGGATTATATCAAACTTTCTTAGTGAAACTACCATAACTAAAGGATGTACACCATTATATGGAGCCTGGATCGACCTTTCTAAGGCCTTCGATCAGATTGATAGATCAAAGTTATGGGGCAAACTAACGAGAAAAGGTATCCCGGAATCATTATTGTCAATGATAAGAGAACTTCATAGAGGAACCACAGTGAGAGTATGCCTTGATGAAAAGGGTCATTTGTCAGATTCAGTGCCAGTAGAAAGAGGGGTCAGACAGGGATGATTGGGAGCCCCCATGTTCTTCAATCTATTCCTAGCAGATGTAGGGGAACATCTACTGTCGTCGGCTCTGGCCAGTCTGGAGTTAAATGGGAGGAAGATATTCTGACTGGCCTACGCCGACAACATCGTACTGCAAGATAGAAACGCTATTGGGCTGCAAAGATTGTTGAACAGGTTGGGGGAGTACGCCACCAAAAACAGCTTAACAATAAAACCCAAAAAATCTCAGATCTTTGTATTTAAACACCCCAAAAAGAAGTTACACTTTAAACACTGGACACTGGAAGGACAAATAATACCGCAAGTCGAAGACCTAATATATCTGGGCTATAAGACCTATGCAAGCCCAGCAATATACAAAGTAGAACAGGACCTCCTCACTAAATCGCTCTCCTTAATCCCTCACCTGATAAAAATCCGGATCAGACACTGTAAATTCTCCATTAAACCGATGATAAAATATTATTCGCTTAAAATAGTTCCGATACTATTGTATGGCCTAGAAGCTAAACCACAACTGTGGGAACTAAACTGGTCTAAGTTGGAGGGTAGAATTTGGAAGGGGGCACTAAATCTCCCATGGAGCACTCTAGGTTGGCACTTACGATATGAACTTGGACTAAAATCCCTAGGCTGTTTGGCAGAATGGAAACTGCTCTCCCTCTATAGAGAGATTATAAATCCCAAAATAGGCTCTCTATACGAGGGTATTAAAGAACATTATGGTAGTCTAAAATCCAACAGCCTGCGGGGATTAGAATTAAGAGTAAAAACTGTGCTAGCCGAAATAGGTGCAAGTCATGAAACACTGGTTGGCAACCCCCTAAAGATAAAACGGGAGTTGGAGCTAATGGACTGGATAGAAACCACTGCGAAAGTAAGATCGTCACGTCCACAGACTACATTCCTGGTTATAGACAAAAAACTAGGCTCACTCCCACGATACCTAGACAAATTCCCAGACGAAAAGATTAGAAACAAATTTCTTAGGGCCAGGCTGAATATTCTTCCAACTGGGGAAATATTTGTAGAAAGGGTTGAGTGGTTAACATCAGAGAATATGTGGTACAGAATGATATCGGGTCAGGAAGTTCAGCTGACAGCAGCGGTGGTAAAGTTATTGAGATCCCTACACCTCTTAGAGAAAGATAAATCAGCATCACGGCAAGGTGGGAAGGGCAGAACTTGAACGAAATGCAAGAAGTCTGCCCAGCCACAGGAAAATGAAATCCTAGGTATAGAGCCAAATTTTTATAAAAAAGTAGGCGAAAGAAGGGAGACCCCAGTTATGGGGAAAAGTTCAGGTAGGGAAAGGAGGACGTAATCACTCCTAAAATGGGAGCTGTTGGATCTCCGCCCACCCTGGACATAAGAAAGAATAGGGGAGGAGGGATTAGACTTTTTGGTGTTTTATTGTTTTAATGGGAAATGAAATGAGAAGAATGCAATTTTGTAATTTTGTATTAAAAATACAAGTAAAAAAAAACTGCATAGCAAATGTTTGCCCTTCCTCTAGCTAAGTGTCTGCGTAACTTTGTGCAGGAATGCATGTGTGGTTAATTTCTAGCGCATCTACGTCATAGTGTTAGTCGCAATGGCATCAGTTTTCTTCGTGGTTACAGTAAGTCGACTTACTCCATTGATTGCAAATGTATCTCTCCGACGTCGTCATCTAGGTAGGGTCTAAATGGCTGTCTGAGTTAATAACTTTTCTCACATCTACGATATATCGATGATGGGGAGGAGGAGGCAAGGAATGATGTACACCTCTCATTTCTATGACATTGAGATGAGGTTGGGCCGGTGCAACAAGGGCCATGTTTAAATCTCCCTCTTCAATACCCCCTCTGGTCAAGCAATCACCCATACTCCCTTGGATGTTTTCTCTGCTATGGCATGGTTTTGGAACCCATACTTGCGCTACATTCTTGGTGAGGGACTGTTTGTGATGACACCTGCTGCAGTACCTACGCGCCCCGTTAAATTAAAAGGGTTTGTCCATGAGAGTTGAGGTGATGTTAAAGATCTTGCGTCGCACCAGGTTTAGCTACTACGGAGACTTAGAGTCCCTCCACTCCGTTTGTGACAATATATAATGGTTGTGTTGAGCTATCCCTTGATAGTGCGCCGAAAAATAATGGAATGGCAAGTAGTGATGATTAATCAATTCCTGTTTATTTTTGTGATGTTAGAGCCTTTGTGGATGACACGTGTTTCGGCAGAGCTGCCTTTATCGAATCCAGGCTATATAGATAGCTCATAAGTCACTGCATAATGCATAAAGGTGCTGAAGTTCACAGGGATGAATCCCTCCTGATACAAAGAGGTCCTCCGTATGTCCGAGTGCCAGGACACTCGGACATACGGAGGACCTCTTTGTATCAGGAGGGATTCATCCCTGTGAACTTCAGCACCTTTATGCATTATGCAGTGACTTATGAGCTATCTATATAGCCTGGATTCGATAAAGGCAGCTCTGCCGAAACACGTGTCATCCACAAAGGCTCTAACATCACAAAAATAAACAGGAATTGATTAATCATCACTACTTGCCATTCCATTATTTTTCGGCGCACTATCAAGGGATAGCTCAACACAACCATTACATACTTGCGCTACCCCTCCCAGGTGACTTTCGTACCTTATTTGTTCATCAAAACACCAGGTCATATAGCAGCAGTCTCCAATTGCTTTGCACCATACCACTCGTCCCATATAGTTGTGTGGCTCCAGAGTATATAGTGCCTGGAGGGAAGACGGGACATTGCTTCAAGTGAGATTGTAGCACTTCGAAAGTCTGCGTCTCTCTGTCTGCCTTTGTCTCTACATCTAGTAATATTTTCATCCCTATGGTCTTCTTTGTAATCTTCTTGCACTGGGTTATTGCTATTCTGATTACACATAAGGCCAGTAGTACTAGCATTATGACAGCTACCAGAACTTTCTTCCTGTTGGCCATCTATGATGGTATCCAGGAAAAGATGTACGCCAGTCAAACTTCATCTTCCCTTGCTGGGCTTGTGATTTCTTCCATCTTGGCATGTAAATCTGATAATTGCATTATAGCTTCAGTGAGGGTTCCATTCTCTCCGTCGTGGGAGGGCACATATGTGCAGCAAGACATGCTAATCATGATGCACATACCTCCTTCCAAGGCGGCGAGGAGATCCAGAACATATCTATTCTGGAGGGTCATCAGTCTGACAGCTCTCAAGTCCTCCTTGATGGCATTGAACTACTTAACCGTCAAATTAGTCATCTGCAACAGTTCCCATCATGTTATCTGGAGCTACTTGGCATTTGAGTTGGCCTGGACCCCTGGAACACTTGGCGCAAGAACATCTCAGTTCCTCTGAACAGTCCATGCTCTGGTGGTACCGCATCGAGTGCTTCTTTCCTTTTGTATGAGATGTAGTTTCCTCATTTCACCCTTGTCAGCCCTTGTCAGCCCTACGGATCTTTTCTTCCTTGGCGCGCCTCCATTTTGGAACACTCATTCATTTACATGTCTTTCTGGGCTGGTGTATTTAGCTGTAATAAAGAGCATATCCCTCCCCAGATTGGCGGAAATTGCATCTATGCTTTGGACCCACAGGCCCAGTAGTGGTCCATTATTACTGCAGTGCCACCCTTCATACATGGTATCTTTGATATTCATTTACATCCTTTATTGTCCCCAACCTTCACTGGACCATCTTTCTGGAAACCTAGGGAAGCATTCTTGAGCGGTATGATAGATTTTAATCCACGTGAGCACCTTGGCACTCGCCACCCATTCTTTGAGGCAGTCATAATTTTATTTCTGGACTACTTCTACAGGAACCATTTAGGAGTGGTTGTGCTCTACACCCCATCTTCCATTCCATCCACCCTTCTCCTGTAAACACCTGTTCATACAGCAAGAGTTGAGGTCTTTCCCAGCACCCTGGCATTTCTCCTGTCTCCTTTATCCCTGTTTTTGGGCACTGCAATTCCTTTTGAGTTACTACTCTTGCTTCCCCTTTGTTCGGGCCATCTAGTATGTACTGTATCGTTTTATCTGAGCTCCAGTTATCATCCATCATTGTTGGAGTCTTGATGTAGCTATCTTCATAGGGGAAAGTCTACTGTGACATCAAACACAGTGTGGCCCATTATCCTTGAAATTGGCCTGTTGTGGTGCAGAGTGCCAAGTGCATAAGGCATTGGGCTCTGGCCGCTCGAATGTCTGTGGCTATGAATGTTCTGGAGGTACTAATGGCATATGGGATGAGAAAACACATGTTCCCACAGTTGTGGTTTAGCTTCTAGGCCATACAATAGTATTGGAACTATTTTAAGCGAATAATATTTTATCATTGGCTTAATGGAGAATTTACAGTGTCTGATCCGGATTTTTATCAGGTGAGGGATTAATGAGAGCGATTTAGTGAGGATGTCCTGTTCTACTTTGTATATTGCTGGGCTTGTATAGGTCTTATAGCCCAGATATATTAGGTCTTCGACTTGCAGTATTATGTGTCCTTCCAGTGTCCAGTGTTTAAAGTGTATCTTCTTTTTGGGGTGTTTAAATACAAAGATCTAAGATTTTTTGGGATTTATTGTTAAGCTGTTTTTGGTGGCGTACTCGCCCAACCTGTTCAACAATCTTTGCAGCCCAATAGCGGTTCTATCTAGCAGTACGATGTTGTTGGCGTAGGCATAAATACACAATGAAGCAGTGAATTGATGGAGTTGTTAAACAACTATCACAGAACTTTCAAAAATAACCCCAGTTTCAAACAATACTTTATAATTAACCATCTACTCCATGGGTGCACAACATACGGCCCGCGGGCCAAGTGCGGCCCGTGATGCTGCTGGATGTGGCCCGGCAGGGTTGAAGACTTTCCTAATGGAAGGTGGCCCGCAAGCAGCAACGGTCACCCTCCATTAACAAAGTCTTTGTTTTCCTTGCCGGGCCGTGAAAAAGACTGTCCCTCATTGGCTTAGTCAGCACACACTACGTGACTCCTGTGAGTCACGTAGTATGTGTGTATGCTGCACCAATGGGGGGCCAGCAGTGCGGCTGACATGGCCAATAAGGCTTGGTGCCGGAAGGCATTTCAGCCTTCCCACGCCAGCCGCACAAGAAGTCATCCCCCATGCCTGCCTGCATGTCTTCCCTCTGCCCTGCAGCTCGCCCGCCCACCCGGTGAGTTCATAAAAAAATGCTCTGTGGACGACAGCCGGGTGGGCGGGCAGCAGCATGGCAGCTCAGCCCCCCACCCCATGATTCATCCAGTGCTGGATCCCGTCCTGCCAGGCTTTACCGAGCCCCGCTTCACTGAGGGAAGCTGGGGCTCGGTGACCTAATCTGCCCTGGCAGGGGCGCCGAGTACAGGGGGCTGCGGGGCCTGGTCCCCCCCCTGGCAGAATGAAGTCAGGGCTGAGCCCCCCCAGCCGGAGAGAAGAGACGCAGTATGGATGGCCCTTCGTTCCATCCATACTGTGTCTCTCTCTGGCGGCCCGGGGAAAAGCTCTTGCTTTGCATCTGTCCCTCAATTTCTAAAAATCGTTTTGGGTTGGATATACTTACCGAGGTGCACAGATGTAGAGGTACACCCAACCCAAAACGATTTGGCTAGTGCCAGAAGTCTCGCCAGCGTTCCAGCACGTCTGGGTAAGTACATGGTGGGGGGCTGTATGTTTGTGTGTGTGTCTGTCTCGGGTCCGTCCTGACTGTGTTTGTTGTTTTTGTATGTATGTTGAGATGCAGAGGTGGGGGTGTGTGTCAGGTGTGTATGGGTGTGTTTGTATGTGTATGTCTGCAGTGTATGTTGAGATGTGGAGGTGGGGTGTGTGTCGGGTCTGCCTGAATGTGTTTGTGTGCAAGTTCAGTGTATGTTGAGATGCAGGGGTGGGGTGTGTGTCGGGTCTGCCTGAATGTGTTTGTGTGCAAGTGCAGTGTGTGTTGAGATGCGGGGGTGGGGTGTGTGTCGGGTCTGCCTGAATGTGTATGTGTGCAAGTTCAGTGTATGTTGAGATGCAGGGGTGGGGTGTGTGTCGGGTCTGCCTGAATGTGTTTGTGTGCAAGTGCAGTGTGTGTTGAGATGCGGGGGTGGGGTGTGTGTCAGGTCTACCTGAATGTGTTTGTGTGCAAGTTCAATGTGTGTTGAGATGCGGGGTTGGGGTGTGTGTCGGGTCTGCCTGAATGTGTTTTTGTGCAAGTTCAGTGTGTGCTGAGTTGCGGGGGTGGGGTGTGTGTCGGGGCTGCCTGAATGTGTTTGTGTGCAAGTTCAGTGTATGTTGAGATGCAGGGGTGGGGTGTGTGTCGGGTCTGCCTGAATGTGTTTGTGTGCAAGTTCAGTGTGTGTTGAGATGCTGGGGTGGGGTGTGTGTCGGGTCTGCCTGAATGTGTTTGTGTGCAAGTGCAGTGTGTGTTGAGATGCGGGGGGGTTGTGTGTCGGGTCTGCCTGAATGTGTTTGTGTGCAAGTGCAGTGTATGTTGAGATGCTGGGGGGAGGAGGGTGTCAGGTTTGCCTGAATGTTTGTTGTTGTGTGAAAGTGCATGTTGAAATGCGGGTGTGGGGTGTATGTCGGGTCTGCCTGAATGTTTGTTTTTGTGTGCAAGTTCAGTTTATGTTGAGATGTGGGGGTGGGGTGAGTGTCGGGTCTGCCTGAATGTGTTTGTGTGCAAGTGAAGTGTATGTTGAGATGTGGGGGTGGGGGGTCCGGGTCTGTATGCGTGCATGCTTGTGAGTTTGTTTGGTGAGTTGGGGGTGGGGGGTTCGGGTCTGTATGCGTGAATGGTGAATGGTGTATGCTTGTGGGTTTGTGTGCTGAGTTGGGGGGCTTCAGTTTGTATGGGTGTATGGTGAATGCTTGTTAGTTTGTGTGCTGAATTGGGCGGTGGGGGTTCGGGTCTGTCTGGGTGCATGGTGCATACTTGTTAGTTTGCAGGGGTGGGGGGGTTGGGGTATGTATAAGTGTGTATGCATGGTGCATGCTTGGTGGCACGGGGCATAGTGTTTGCTTGAGGGGTGGGTGTCTTGGGGCATAGTGTTTGCTTGAGGGGTGGGTGTTTTGGAGCATAGTGTTTGCATGAGGGGTGGGTGTCTTGGGGCATAGTGTTTGGTTGAGGGGTGGGTGTCTTGGGGCATAGTGTTTGCTTGAGGGGTGGGTGTCTTGGGGCACAGTGTTTGGTTGAGGGGTGGGTGTCTTGGGGCATAGTGTTTGGTTGAGGGGTGGGTGTCTTGGGGCATAGTGTTTGCTTGAGGGGTGGGTGTCTTGGGGCATAGTGTTTGCTTGAGGGGTGGGTGTCTTGGGGCATAGTGTTTGCTTGAGGGGTGGGTGTCATGGGGCATAGTGTTTGCTTGAGGGGTGGGTGTTTTGGGGCATAGTGTTTGCATGAGGGGTGGGTGTCTTGGGGCATAGTGTTTTCATGAGGGGTGGGTGTCATGGGGCATAGTGTTTGCATGAGGGGTGGGTGTCTTGCGGCATAGTGTTTGCATGAGGGGCGGGTGTCATGGGCCATAGTGTTTGGTTGAGGGGTGGGTGTCTTGGGGCATAGTGTTTGCTTGAGGGGTGGGTGTCTTGGGGCATAGTGTTTGCATGAGGGGTGGGTGTCTTGGGGCATAGTGTTTGGTTGAGGGGTGGGTGTCTTGGGGCATAGTGTTTGCATGAGGGGTGGGGGCCATGGGACATAGTGTTTGCTTGAAGGGTGGGTGCCTTGGGGCATCGTGTTTGCATGAGGGGTGGGTGTCATGGGGCATAGTGTTTGGTTAAGGGGTGGGAGCCATGGGGGATAGTGTTTGCTTGAGGGGTGGGGGCTATGGGGCATAGTGTTTAATAAAAATTGGGGGTTGAAAAAGCCTCCTGCCACGCCACGCCCCACGGCGCCTACCGCCCCACCCGCATTTACTTTTCGGCCCACTATAGCCATCATGTAAGGTACTTTTGGCCCTCTGTCAAAATCAGTTGTGCACCCCTGATCTACTCCATCTGTATCTAAATAACATTTGCTGCATTGTAGTTCTTGATAAAAGTGTGCATAATCACTGTATACTAACCCCCAGTCACATCCCATCTGTTGCATGTATTTGTTATGTTAAAAAATCAGTTTGAACAAGTGTTTTGATGCTATGCTGATTCTAGCGGTTTTAAATTGTTTTTGTATCTCTATTAATTTCAGTATTGAATAAACACACAAGTGTATGTTATGCGGTCTCTTTTCCGAGCTGTTTACCAAATAAGGGATAAACAGTTAAAAAGTGAAAAGGTGTGAGCCCACGAATGTGCCTTAACAATAAGGGAGGGGTAGCCAGTCTCCTATAGATTGATGGTCATTTCACGACTTACGCACTTGAGACTGGGCTCCCGTTAACAGAAAAGCGGTGGAAGTACCCAAATGTTGTGACTGCTAGTACTGTCAGTAATTGTACTGTGTCTTTTCGACAGTGCCCTTCTGACCTATTGCATATCAAAATGTTGTCTATGCACTGATGACAGTGCTATCCAAATGTATGTTTCCTAACTCTGTTTGGAGGACCCTGTTGAATATAGAAGGAGATTTGCAGTAACCTTGAGGAAGTCTTGTGTATTTCCACTTTTTATTTCTAGATAGAAATGACGTTGGATCCTGTGATTCTTCGTGAAGTGGGATAGAGAAGAAAGCATTGATCAAATCTATCACTGTGAAATTAGTAGCTTCCAGGGGGAATACTACACAGTATTGTCGCGGGATTGGGAACTAAGGAAAACTCTGCTTCAACAATGTGGGTCAGAGAGTGCAAGTCCCGAATAAAATGCCACAATCCCCCTGTCTGTCACAAGTCTCTCCCCTTCTCACCTGTTTTTGTTGTTTGCTTGAGACCTTCTTTGGCACGGTCCGGGATTTGTATAAACCTGTGTGCTGGTCTTCGGATTCCAGCGTGAGGATGACAATCCAACTCCAGGATACGTTCAGATGTCCAGGACGGACACCAGGAAGGAACAATGTCCGAGCTCGGAGACACGGAACGCCGTGACCCGAGCACGGGTGAAAATCCAGGAAGTTCGAAGGTAAGTTTTGAGGAAAGGAAGGAAGGAAGGGGTATTCAAGGAACCGGGAAACAGGATTCAGAAGAAAGCCCAAGCAAACTCCGGCAACACACGTCCAACTACAGCAAGCGGTAGCATTGAGACGCGCAGAGCCGCAGGGGCGTGTCTGTTTAGTAGAACTCAGAGCGTGGAGCGCAAGGACTGGCAAGCAGCGTTACGTATCACGCGGCCATGTTGGAAGGATTACTGCATTCAATCCCCTATGGGTCAGGGACCACGAAGTCCAGAAAGGACGTAGGCGACGGTTCATGACAGTATGCCTCCTCTGAAGCCCAGGTCCTCTGGGTTTGCCTGGATGGATAAGATGGTATCTTCGAATCAGCCTGGGGGCATTCATGTTTGACACAGGATCCCAAGTGCGCTCACTGGGAGGATAACCTTTCCACTCGACCAAATATTGTAATTGACCACGTCTGTACCTAGAGTCACAGATTCTGGAGACCTCATATTCGAGTTGGTCATTGACAATCACTGGGGTAGATCTTGGAGCAGTTCGAGAGGGCTGAACACATGGTTTTAACAGAGAGGTGTGGAAGACTGGATGGATCCTTTTCCATGATTCTGGTAGTCAGAGTCGAAAGGCCACTGGATTGACGATTTCTTTTATAGAAAAGGGCCCGTAATACCTGGGAGCAAATTTATTTGGTCGTAGGTGACGGGGAAGGAGTTTCGAGGATAACCAGACTTTATGGCCTACTGAATAGCAAGGCCCAGGTCTTCTTTTGGAGTCAGCATAATGTTTAACGTCTCTTCGGGAATTTTCTAAGTGTTCCTTTGCTTCTTTGTGCACATTAATTAGTGTTTCAATCCAGTAATCAACTGCAGGAACTAGGGTAGGGTGTGGAACAATGGACTGTAGGACTGAAGGATGAAATCCTTGACTACAGAAGAAAGGACTGGTTTTGATAGCTGAATGATCCGAATTGTTGTATGCGAATTCGGCCACAGGTATTAAGAGTGACCAATCATCCTGGACCTTGGTGGCAAAGCAACGAAGATACTGTTCCAGGGTTTGGTTTACTCGTTCAGTGGCTCCATTGGTCTGTGGGTGATAAACCGAAGACAATGCACGTTGGATTCCCAGTATACGACATAACTGTTTCCAGAACTGGGATATGTACTGGGGTCCTCCGTCAGAAATGATCTTGGACGGTAGCCCATGAAGCTGGAATATGTGTTCCAGGAAAATTCCAGCAAATTCAGATGAGGATGGCAGTTTGTATAAAGGTGTAAAATGAGCCATATGAGTGAACAAATCAATGGTAACCATTATAGTTCTGTAGCCCCTGGAAAAGGGTAGTTCCACGATAAAATCCGTGGCAATGATTTCCCAGGGTCTTGTTGGTATTGCTGGTTGGAGCAGGAGACCTGCTGGTCTTTTGTTACCATTTTTGTTCTGATTGCAGACTGCACATATCTGGATATGGATCTTGATATCATCCTTCATCTTTGGCCACCAAAACTGTCTTTGTATAAGATGGAGAGTGTTGGTGATGCCACGATGTCCTGAATGGAAAGTATCATGCAATAGGCTTGTGATCTTTTGTCTTAGTCCAGGAGTGGGAATGACCAAGCGATTGTCCTTGAACAGGTATCCGTCCTTTGTTTTGAGATTCCATCGATTGTTTCTCTTAAACTCCTTCCAAGGTTCAGAGGATTGGGTTTGAATTTGAATATCCTCCAGGAGGGTAATTGCTTGGGCAACAAAATATTGTGTGGGTAAACATCTTAGGAAAGGTCCGATCTTCAAGGGGTTCATAATCAGGACGTCTGGATAAGGCATCGGCTATAATGTTATGTGTTCCAGGGACATGATGGATTTGAAATTGGTATTGGGCAAAAAAGAAGGCCCAACGGGCTTGACAACTGTTTCTACATTCTAGGGATTGCAGGACTTGAAGATTCCGATGGTCCGTGCGGACTTGACCGGGTGTTTGGCTCCCAAAAGAAGATGACGCCAATCAGTGAAGGCTTGACGGATGGCTAGCAATTCCTTTTTCAGGGCAGAATAATGAGTTTCACTGGGGGTCAAGATGCGAGAGAGATAGGCGATGGGGTGTTCTAACTTGTCGCCAAGTTCCTGTTTCAGGACTGCCCCAATGGCGTAGTTGGAGGCATCAGTTTCCACAAGAAAAGGTCGAGCAATGTCGGGTTGAACTAGGATGGGAGCTTGTGTGAACTCTGACTTCAACCGCAAGGACGCCGAATCTTGGGCTGAGGTCCACCGAAAGGGGGTATCTTTCTTTAACAATGTAACAATAGGATGCACAATCTCAGAAAATGCTGGTATAAATTTCCGGTAGAAGTTAGCAAGCCCTGGGAAGGATTGAATTTGTTTTGCAGTGGTTGGAACAGGCCAGGATAGAATGGAATCAACCTTTGAGGGGTCCATTCCAATTCCTTTTGGGCTAAGAACGAATCCGAGATAGTGAACAGTTGATATATGGAAAAGACACTTCTCGGGTTTAGCCAGGAGCTTATGTTCAAGTAGACGTTGTAAGACTGTCTTTACGTGCTCTTCATGTTTCAGGTGGTCCTTGGAGTACATCAGTATGTTGTCCAGATATACAATGACGAAGAGGAACAGCATATCAGAAAACACCCGATCCATAAAACGTTGGAAGATTGCTGGGGCATTAGCAAGTCCAAAGGGCATAACCAAGTATTCAAAGTGGCCAAAGGGTGTTCTAAAGGCTGTTTTCCATTTTTCACCTTCCTTTATACGAATAAGATGGTAGGCACCCCTGAGATCTAATTTTGTGAAGACGACTGCACCTCTGACTGCTTCCAGGATGTCCGGGATGAGAGGCAATGGGTAACGATCCTTGAGAGTACACTGGTTAAGGCAACTGTAGTCTAGGCATGGTCTAAGCTCCTTGGAATCCTTCTTGGGGACGGAAAATAGAGAAGCGCCCGCCAGGGACTTGGATGGTCGTATAGTTCCATTTTCCAAGTAGGTATCCAGATAGTCCCTGAGGGCCCTTTTTTCGGGTTCTGACAAAATAAACATTCTCCCGAAAGGGATTACTGCTGAAGGTTCAGTATCGATGGCACAATCCTCAGGTCTGTGTGGTGGAAGAGCTTGAACAATGGCTGTTGAGAAAACATCTGTGTAAGCCTGATAGGCTCTGGGAATCCGGATGATGTTAGAAACAGTGACTGGTTTTTGCTGAGTTTCTTGAGTCTTCAGAGGACCTTGGTAAGGTATCTAGGGATAAGCAGTGGGCCATACAATCTTCAGAACCAAGAAACAAGGAGCCTGCTGCCCAATTAATGTAGGGGTTATGCTTCTGTAACCAGGCATGCCTAGAACCATTGGATAGTGGGCCGATCTTATAATGTCAAATTTAATCCTCTCTTGATGGTGGTTTATGGAAAGTAGGATCTCTTTATCTCTTTTGTTTGAAGGGTTATGGGTCCCGAAGACAAGGGTCTCCCATCAATAGCTTCTACAGGTTGCATTGTCTCTCGCGTTTCATGTGGAATGTTGTGAGTAGTGACCCAATCATGATCTATGAATATGCCCCTGGCTCCTCAATCCACTAATGCCAGGATGAGGTAAGATTCTTTCTTGGAAGGCGATAGGAATGCCTGTAGAATCACAAGATTATTTTGTCCAGGAGAGTTCAAGGAAGGAATTGATGTGGAGCAGACATCTCTCTCCCGAAACTGTGCCCCATCTAGGATCAGGAGCTGGCGTTTCCCGAACGCCGTGGAGGAGCAATAGGGCACTCTCTGACGAGATGTTTATCGGAGGCGCAATACATGCATAGACCAGTATGAATCCGGCGCATTCTTTCTTGTGGGGTAATGGGTCCACGGAAGGCCCCCAGTTGCATGGGTACTGGATCCGAGGTTGGAGAAGCTGTGGGCTCTGGTCTGGATGGGTGGTCTGTGGCAGCCTTTTGGAAGGTTGACCTAGACTTCTTTTTTTCCACCTTTCTTTCCTGGATTCGAAAGTCGATTTGCAAGGAAAAGTCCATAAGAGCCTGGAAGGTGTTTGGGTGAGCTACCCTGGCTAACCCTTCCTTTATTTCTTCATACAGGCCTCTTCGAAAGAGGGTGAAGCTGGCTTCTTGAGACCAATCAGCTTCCTTCACAAGTTGTTTAAAGCGGGTCACATAGGTAAGCATATCTTGGGATTCTTGTTGAAATTCAAGTAAGCGTTCTTGAGTGCTGTAAACCTGCTCTGGGCGATCAAACATGGCTTTTAGGGCTTCCACAAACCCATCATAATTATCCAGGAGGGCATTGCACGAATTGACTAGAGGGTTGCCCAGGCCAAGGCGTTACCAGTGAGGTGTGAGATCATGAACCACACCTTTGCTCTAGAAGTGGAAACGTAGTAGGGCTTGAAGGTGAAGTGTACCAAACATGAATCAAGGAAGGCACGGAGGGCTCTTTGAAGAACCATAAAATGTGTCCACTACTCCTCCCAATAACACGCTTTCCTTAATTGCAGAGTCATGTGACAAGACTAGCTGCTTTAATGCAGCATTCTCAGCCTTAAGGTTCTGGACTTCTGTGGTTAGTTCCTGCATGCCTCGCATGAGGTCTTGAACCGCAGCTTCCATCTCTGTGTCTGTATCGTTTTTTGGATGTCTCAATCTGTCACAAGTCTCCCCCCTTCTCACCTGTTTTTGTTGTTTGCTTGAGACCTTCTTTGGGGACTTCTTTTGCACGGTCCGGGATTTATATAAACCTGTGTGCTGGTCTTGTCTGTTTAGTAGAACGCAGAGCGTGGAGCACAAGGACTGGAAACCAGCGTTCCGTATCAGGCGGCCATGTTAGAAGGATTACTGCATTCAATCCCCTATGGGTCAGGGACCACAAAGTCCAGCAAGGACGTAGGCGACGGTTCATGACACTGTCACCTTCTTCACTGGGTACACAGCCGTTTTACACTATGATTCTGAAGGCACCAAAATCCCCTGCTGCACTAGTGTAGAAATTGTCTGAAAAATGCCTTTGTCTGCTTTATTGGATAAAGGATATTATTTCACCCTTGGTAAAAGTGCTCCTGGATTGAGCTTAATTTTAACAGCTCCCACTCCTTTCAACAGACCAAAGTCATATGTGCTGTTGGTCCACAGTATGCTCGGTATTCGTACCAGATCTTCCTAAAGAAATGGCTGTGGTGCTATTTTCATCAGGGCCATTCCCTGTTGGACTTCCCTATAATGAATTCTCACCCAATAAGTAATGCTCATAAAGAACACTGTCTCAAGATCTGAATAATCATCCTAAAACAATTCTTCACATGACAAGTCAGTCAGTCTATGCTCTTCTCCGACTGCAATTACTGCTCTCCACGCTCATTCTGTGTCATTGGTCCCATGCAGAACTATTCTTTCATCTCTCACTATAACTGTTTCCAATTCTTGTGGAAACACCTGTCCTCCTTCCTCGTCTAGGGTAATCTCTGGTCTAAACAAAAACTTGTTGGGCAAGCACAGCAGTTTGCCTTTTATCCCTGGGAGCCACGTGAATATCACTTTACCCCATACTGAAATAACTCAGTATCTAGGGACACCCCCCTCTGTACAGTCTGACCACAAAATCAATTAATACATTCTGGTGTGATCATGTACTGAATTCCTAATGTGGAACACAGTATCCCTTGCTCAGTGAACAAAATGGTCATATTAAGCTTGCTCATCATGTCCCTTCCCATTATGTTAACTGGTGTCTGTCGGGCATATAACAATAGCATGATAAGGTCATGTTCATCTATGGAGATTAGCTGTTCGTCAGTAAAAGGAACCAAATCCGTAGCCCCAGAGAAGCCTTGAGCATTCATGGCAATTCCTGACATTGGGTATCTCCCTTCCCGAATACAGGACGAGAAAAGAGAAAGTCTTGTCACCTATGGTTACCCCTACATGTGGACTAAAGAACGTTTGCCAGTCTCACTGTGCCGTCACAAAGAGTAAATACACACTGCTTAAGTTGCAGGTTTATTTATTAAATGCGATCTTGAACAGCCTGTCACATATTTAGAGCAATCCTTGCTCTTCCTCTGAGGCTGATGCAAATTAAATTTGTAATAAAATCCAACAAGAATGTTGCAAAAAAGAAACAAAAAATAAAATAAAATGATTCATATTGTCAATGAAATTAAATGTATTTATCATGAATTGTATAATTACATTCAAATGGGGCAGGCGGCATACCAAAACCAAATGATGAGGTAATTTCCCTGTAGGTAAACACAGTTGTGTACAAGTTGTTGTTTTCCAAGTTAGGTCACAGTTTTGTAAGAGAGGGCAAACCAAAACAGTGCATCAATACATACAATTGTGAATACATAGCAATTGCAAATTTGTAGACAAAGAAATGGTAAATACCGTGGGTTTGTGAATTGCAGATGTGAAAGGAACCAAGGGTCAATTCAGTTGTTTCATCATAGTAAAGGGAGAGAGAAAATAAATAAAAAGAAGAGGGGATGGAAACAGAGCGGCAACACTACCATTACCATTACTCCACCAGTTTAATGACATAGGGGGTCATTAAAAGGTGGGCGGTAAGGGATACCGGGCACCGGTAAGGAGACCGGTGCCGGTTATCCCTTACCGCCCTACTACAAGGTCCCTTAGCGGGTCCTGCCAGTAATGACAGGTCTGACCAGCTGTTATGGACGGGACCCGCTAAAGGGCCCAGGGCGCAAATAACGGGCTTGACATTCGCGAACCCGTTATTTGCACCCTCCCCATTCCCATTGAGCCCTATGGGGGCTCAAATGGGAATGGGGATTGGTATTTTCAATGGGGACTTACCGGTCCCACAAAGGTCAGACTACACCAGTAAGTTCCCATTGAACTATACCGGTGCCGGACCCATTATTGGTGGCAGTCATGGTGCAAATAACGCCATGACTACCACCAACCTCGGAATGGGGCCCATAGACTAAATGGAGGATAACGAGGCTGTGTGTTTTGATTTAATAATCATGTTATTACAGTATTTGTGAATTTGTGTACCTAATATCAAAGAAGATTCTACAATATCCTGAGAAAACACCAAGATGAAGTCAAGCTACGCAAATCACGAAAATTCTCCAGAGATGACAGAGACTATCGAGATAACAGGGTGTATACCTATTAACCTAAATATGATCAGGTATCACGAACCAGATCCAGCAGCATAGTATCTTCTATAGCAAGTTCAGATCTGGACAGTGAAATAGAGACACCAACCCCCAAGATCTCAGAAAGTGGACAAAAGGAAACCCCTCATTCCCACGCGGAAAGCGGAGACGCCACTGAGGAAGAGAACATCCCACGACCCTCCATCGCTCCTAATGCTTTTTTAGAACTAATCAAGTGATACAAAAAAGGGATCTGGCAAGCTCTACTCGCCAACGCCAAAAAAACTGTACATTTTCAAACACCAGTGGCAACCAATATGCCAACATCAAAATATACAACAAGGGGCACCAGAGGCGGCAAACAACACCGGCGCAAACGTCCCAGCAGCACCACCCAGGCTCACCAGAGCCTATCATCAACAACAATTGATGAACCAGAACCGTTGAATCTTGTATGCAGTTTAAGTAAACATCACCTCTCACCTGCTGAGCATGCCATACTTAATAAAGGCTTATCTTTTGTGCCTTCTGGACTCAATAACTTTGTTGATATTCAAATAGACATCTTCAACTTTGTTCGGAATCTTAAACTTAAAAAATACTTTGCCACCCAGATCAGACATACAAACCCAAAGAAACCATACCAGCACCATCAGATATTACGTTACAAACTATGCTCAACACACATATTTTGATGTTATTAGAAGATGATAACATACAATCGGAACCGAGTATCTTGAACATTCTAAGTGACCTAGACATTGAACAACAAATTTGCACATCAAAGAATTAAGCTCCAAATCCAAATTCACACCTGTATTTGCCCTAGACAACATTATTGACACTTTCTACTAAGCTGTAACCAATGACATCCACAAAACAATAGATCAATCTAAATTTTCTTTACTTACAGCTGGCAGACAGTCGAACCTTAGCAAAACAGAAAACAGAAGTCACAGCCCTCAAAGGTTTGGCCCAAAATCAAAAATTGATAATTAAGGAAGCCGATAAAGGTGTCAACATGGTCGTGATGAACAAGGTTGATTACATAGCCATGGGCCTATTCTACCTCGACCAGACAGGCTGTTATCAGAAACTACCCTCAAACCCAACTACCTGGATTAAAAGTGAAATCAACAAGTTGATTCTTGAATGGCACAAAAAAAGAGTCCTATCCGACACAGAAAGACAATTCCTAACAGCAGATTGTCCTACCATGCCTACAATGTATTTCTTGCCCAAGATGCACAAGGAGTTTACAGACATACCTGAAGGCAGGCCAATTGTCAGCAGAAGAGCGGGTGTATAGGAACCTGTCTCTCTCTATATTAACGAATGCTGTTACCTGCAATGCTTACCACACTAGCATACATAAGAGACACGATGCATGTGCTCCAAATCTTAGTTGAACTAGCATTTTAACCTAATTTACTAATGGTCACCTTAGATGGGAAATCATTGTACACATCGATTAAACATGACATGGCCATCTTAAGTGTAGATTTCATCTTTCGGCAAACTTATGCTTCTTTCGATGTGCATATCGAAATGCTCAAACAATTTCTTTTGTTCACACTTCAAAACAATGTTTTCCTATTTAACGATACCTATTATAAGCAACTCATCGGTATAGCCATGGGTGCCAGCTTTGCTCCAGCTTTGGCCAACATTTTTATGCACTTTCTTTTTAGCAGGAATTGGTCTCTTCCAACCATGTTTTCAAACCATTTATTTATCTTTGGAAACGTTACATTGACAATGTCTTTATGCTTTGGACAGGTAACACGCAACAACTGCTTTCATTTGTCCAATCAACTCAACTCCAATGCATGGGGTATCCAATTCACCTGCTCCCACAGCTACAGCACTATCGACTTTTTGGACCTTACAATTTTAAACACAGACTGTGGCTTTACAACCAATACCTTTAGAAAAAGCACCACAGTGAACTCAGTCCTGCATACAGGCAGCTGCCATAAAAAACAGGTCATCTCAAACATACCCAAGGGAGAATTGATTAGAGCTCATCGGAATTGCACATCTCTCCAAGAGTTTGATCTAGAAAGCAAACTTATCCAGGCGAGATTTATGCAAAGAGGCTACAACAGCAAATATGTCTCAGCCACATCCAAAAAGGTCAGCAAATATGAGAGGGACGTTTACTTCAACCAAAAACTAGAGTTACAAGACCAAGTGTTAACAAGATTCGACTTATTACCAGATACATCATGAAAAGACATTGGCACTTATTACATCTGGATGTGGATATCACCAATTGGATAGACCCTTTTCCCAACCTTACTTTCAGCAAAGGACTCACCCTTAAGAACATGCTTAGCCCGTCCTTCATGCGTAACCAAGAACGCCAATTAACATGGCTAAATCAAGACCAGCCCAAAGGCTTTCGCAAATGCAGTAGCTGCTCGATGTGCCCTTATGCTCTCGAAACCACTAATGTCCAGTTTAACCCAGGACAGGTTAATCAAATTGACACTTTCATCAACTGCAACACCAAATTCACTGTCTATTGCATCATCTGTGTGTGTAACAAAAAGAACATCGGCAGCGCTATTAGACTCCTCAAAACTCAGATCAGAGAACATTTGTCTACTATAGCCAGTCAAGATGCCAAATTTCCGCTAGCCAGTCATTGGCAGAAACACCACCAATTGGACCTCAAACAGAATATTAGATTTGTAGGATTGGCTAAAGCAACCCTACCCCCACGAGGGGACAACCTGACTTTGATACTTCGAAGACTTGAAGCAAGACTTATATGTCAATACAGGACTATATACTGCGGCTTTAATTCAGACCATGAACTAGCTGTTTTCCTATAATATATGAACTATACCTGTCCACCCATCCACAAATAGCTGTAGATATGCCTTTTGTCTTTTTCCCCGTTCATGTTATATGTTTTTCCACATGCCATTTTGTATTTGTGTCCCTGTTCTCTGTGTGACAATTTGGACACACATACTTGCAACTAGTCCATTTGCCTGTATATACATGTGCACCCACTAATTGAGAAGGCATTGTAAACTCAGCACCTTACAACACAATCACGTTTCAACTGTTCAGTTTTTTCAAGTCTAACCTTTTGTTCTACCTCTCTAACTAAATTTCACCGGCCAAATGGCATCCATATTTATGAACTCTACTCATAATTACTTCTTTGTAATTTTCTCAATGATATTCAGTCACTTACACCTGTTGTTGGGACCCAATTCTATCAATCTTTGGGTTTCTCTAACAAGATATGCCACGTGCTCAGTTTTCCTTTTTTTTATGAACATGTTTTGCATGTATCTTAGTCATCGGCTCAACCGACACCTAGATTGTTTCTTTCTCTTGCCTTAATCATAACGGATAAATTTAGAGTGCTGTATTCACCTATTAACTTTGAATAATGAAAGGCCGTAATTCGGCTCTGCAAGTTGTCCAGCCCACTTAGCACCTTTTACACCATTCCAAGATGGCAGCCCCACACACAAGCCCATTCGGGCTCACGCTCATCCATTAAGATGTACGTCTGCACATATACAAGTTAGTTAGACCCGCGCATGTGTGGGGACCATCCGTTTTTGTAAGCAGACCATCAAGGTGAGCCATTTTCCACGGTTCCTTGGACCGCTTCCAAATCACAGCTGTCTTTCAATCTGTCAGTTTCAGAGGCAGTAACACGGGCAGACGTCCGCTAATCTCATAATCGGCTTTGTTTATTTCTTTTTTCTAGCATTACTGGGATTTTGCACACCACCCACTCGCCTTGATGCAACCTTTCTCTTAACCCCTGCAATGCGCAAAGTCCGGCTCTTATTCAAGAACACACCGCAACTGCGAGGAACTTTCAAAAAAGGTATGCTTCACCTTTTGGAATATATTTTTACTTAAAACCAATTAAGAATGCTAAGTTAGCAAACCCAGTTACTGTTACCAACTGAACACACACGCGTTCTCTAAATCAATATTGCACTATTGCAGCCAAATCATGTTGACCCATGACCAACTGCACCAGAATCTTCTTTGATATTAGGTACACAAATTCACAAATACTATAATAACATGATTATTAACTCAAAACACACAGCCTTGTTATCCTCCATTTAGTCTATGTCATTAAACTGGTGGCGTAATGGTAATGGTAGTGTTGCCGCTCTGTTTCCATCCCCTCTTGTTTTTATTTTTTTTCTCTCTCCCTTTACTATGATGAAACAACTGAATTGACCCTTGGTTCCTTTCGCATCTGCAATTCACCAAACCCACAGTATTTACAATTTCTTTGTCTACAAATTTGCAATTGCTAGGTATTCACATTTGTATGTATCGATGTACTGTTTTGGTTTGGCCTCTCTTACAAAACTGTGACCTAACTTGGAAAACAACAAGTTAGGTCATACACAACTGTGTTTACCTACAGGGAAATTGCCTCTTCATTTGGTTTTGTTATGCCGCCTGCCCCATTTGAATGTAATTATACAAATCATGATAACTACATTTAATTTCATTGACAATATGAATCACTTTTATTTTATTTTTTGTTTCTTTTTTGCAACATTCTTGTTGGATTTTATTACAAATTTAATTTGCATCAGCCTCAGAAGAAGAGCAAGGATTGCTTGAAACACGTGTCAGGCTGTTCAAGATTGCATTTAATAAACCTGCAACTTAAGCAGTGTGTATTTACTCTTTGTGTCAGCGCAGTGAGACTGGAAAATGTTCTTTAGTACTTTACCGTGGAGTACTTGGGCAACGTACCCACAACTCCCAGCCACCTGCTGCCCTCCGAGTGTCTATCACCTAGTGCAAGTGCAGTGTTCCACCCAGCTCCTTTGCCCACACCCCTCTTCTACCCCTACATGTGGTTCCTCGTTCGGATTGGGTGTAACCTACAGGCTTGAACACATCAAGTCAGTCTGTTGGCTGTCCTATTGTGGGTATGAAGTCATCCCTGTCCCAGTGAAAGGGTTCCCTCCTACTACTGTTGCTCCCCCGAGTCTCTGTATGGGGGTGTGCATTGTGGTGTCTGCATGACTATTTGCAACAGCATTCTGCTGCTTGCGGTGCTATTTGCAATGGCTGCGTGCATGCCTGGGGTGCATATGTCATGGGCTGTTGTGGTACATGTATCTGCGTCTGCATGTGATCTTGGACATAATAGTCAGATTGTTCGGCATGGTATGTCGGCCCCCCATTCAGCTGCTCTCCACCTCTGCTCCTACAGACTTGTGATATGTGGCCTATTTTTTCACACATCCAGCATTGTGTTGGACCTCTCATAGGTCTAGGCTGTCCCCTGTTAAACCCATCTCCACATTCCTGTACTGGGTACCCGGCCCCTCTTCCCTGGGGCACCCCTCCTCTTCCTCATGGCCAATAAGGAGTGTCTCTGATTTCCGTGAAATTTCCACCTGCCATTGACTGCTGATTCTGCACACTCTGGCTAATGTAAGGAAGGCATGGTATCAAACAGTGAAGACAGACACAAGTGATCACAGTTCAAGAGTGTTTATTGAACTTCAGTGGGTTGGTTAACGCCTAGCTAAACCTAAATCTAAGGATGCGAACAAGCTATGACCCTCAAATAATAATAACTCAGTCCTAGTCGAGTCTCTGTCAAAAAAAGGGCATACACTAATAAACCTATTGCCAATCCTTACTTCTAAATACAAAATGGTGTGGGACAATGATGTATGCAAAAGGAAAAGTGTTCAAGAAAGAATATGTCAGAATAGTTGAGCAGTTGACTTCCCTTCCCCACGTTTTCAGCACGGGGCAAGGCAGCACGTTCGAGCTTCACACACACTCTGGGTTCTGTGCCACGAGGATACAGTTCAAAGCATAGATATCAGGGCCTTTTGCCAAAGCCTCTTTTCCAATAAAAGTATCTTACTGCAGAGGGCCTTTCGTGACAAAGAAACATCAAAGTTCCTTTCTTAGCAGGATTTTCACATGTTCTCGCTTCCAGTATTCCTCGTTCGGGTTCGGACCATGGATCTCCCTCATTCTGGCTTGGACCCCTTTAGCACAATATTCACATTTGGTCTCTCTTGTTCGAGCTCGGACTATGCAATCTCACTTTCTACGTTTTCCTCTTGATATCAAAATCAAATACTTTTGAATGTGCAATGGGTTTTGCTTAACCGTCACAGGACCACTTCGATTCACTACACACAATGTTCTTATCAATCTTCTAGTTTTGTTTCTTCCATTTCTTAGCAGGATCCCTTACAGAGACCTTCAATTGAGCACATTCGCTGTGCCGGACCACTCTGTCAACAGTATCGTAGCTTTCCTTCTCAAGTTCAAACATTCATCAGCAGTTTTGCTTTACTCATGTCTTTCATTAAACGCATTTAACAATGTTCATTCCTGTACCTGTTATACAATGTTGCCGCTTGCAACCGTAATGTCAACACAGACCGGTCTTGTATTGGTCTCCACAACTCACTGGCTGTGTTGATCTCTTTGTCCTTACTTTGTTCTTGGAGCCAAGGATGATACCCCGGTGGCTGCTGCTCCTCCCCGCCTTGATCCGTTACGCGGGAGGGCCTCTGGTATCTCTGACACACAATGCAAGATTCTTCAGTTTGGTTTCCAGGCCCTATGCTTTCTGACTCAAAGGTTTCTTGAGAGTAACAGTTTCTTGTTGAAAAGATCAAGGGTATTTCCCTCCTTACGAACTGTTCTTGGTGTGCCGTCTTTCTCCCATCGTTCAGCTGCAGACACGAAACTGCTGTTCCTTCATCTGCTTTGCCTCGCCAAGAGTGTGCTCTCATGCTCCACCTTATTCCGTGTGGGGAAGCTTAATGGAAGTCAGGTGTGAGTGATTGTCAGCAATTGCCTGACCTCGTCTGACCATAGCATTGTAACATATCAGGTACACTGCTCGGGTGTGAGCCTGTTTTCTCCCACAGCAGACTGTCCATGTGACCACATATCCTAACTGGTAGGATGGGGTAAAGGTGTTAAAGTGGGGATACCGTGTCTCGCTATCTGGTGTCCCAATCCCCGAAGACCCCTCACCCAGGTGATCCTCCCGCGCTGGTCCAACCCCAGGAACTGGATCCAAAAGCGATGGCTGTGTCCTGGCCACCTGGATGATAGATCTCTGGGGACTAGCGGGTGAGACACCTTCTGGTTTCTCACAGTAACCACTCCCCCTCTGCTTCTCAACTTTGCCCCTTCCATTGTATACTTTGACTGTTTTTTCTGAACCAACTTCGCTTCTTCTCATTTTCGTTCCCTGCTTTTCCTTCTCGCATTCTCCTGCATTGGCCGACAGTAATGTACTATAGTCAACTGAATTTCACACCAAGGCTTCACCTCCATACCCACTAATTTCTTTATTTGCCTCTGTACCTGCTCTGATAGCTCTTGGCTTAGTATGTGGTCAAATAAACCCACTGTTTTATCCCACAGTTCCCAAGTCTCAAGGCACCAATGTTCCTGTACCTCCTGATTATATTGAAGTGGGTCTTCGTCCTCTCGCTTACTGTACCCTCAGAGCCTGCCATACGGCTGCCCTGCAGTTATTGAAAGGTGCTCCATCATGTGCTGTGTTCTGTGCTGTCACTCCGCGATACCCTGCCCATTTCCAAACGTCATCAGCTACCTCCCCAAGAATGACAGAGAGTAAGCTTTTCCTGTCACCCATTAGCATTCTCATCCCTGCTGTCAATCTTTCTAGTTCATAAATCAATTTCCCCACTCCTGCAGTCAACGACGGCAACTTACACCTCAAATTATGTTTGTCCATCAGTTGCTATGGTAGGTATTGTTGTCGTCCACTGTCCTTTTCTAGCAGCGTAAGCTGTGTCAGCCTCACACCTCTGTCATGTTTCCTTATGTCTTTTGTAGCAATAAATGCTCTCATCATGCTACTTCTTATTAGTCCCGGTAGTGCTCTCAACCCTTGCACGTAGGGAGTAAGGTTCATCTGCGCTATGTGATCTGCCTTTGGAATGCCCAAGGCATCCCTCAGGTTCTAGCTTTCCCCCTTCAGTATCCTCCTCTCTGTCCCACAGTGTCTCCAGCTCTGGGATTACTTCCCTGGAGGGGCAGCTTGGCCTCCTCCCTTCATCGTCATCACTCTCCCCTAGGTCCTTGTCTGACCCCATTGTCCCCAAGCTGTCATCACCGCCTTCACCCCCTTCGTCTTCAAAATGTTAAGCCTTCTCAAAATGCGTTTCCTCATCGCCTGTCCATGAGTCCCTCTTCCCCCTCAATAGGGACCCTGCTATGCTCTTGCTTGCATTAGGGGCAGAAGCACTATCCCTCCTGCTCCTATACAGTATCCCTATCCTTCTCCGTATTCCCACTTCCTCGTCGTCATCTAAAAGTTTGTGTTCTGTTATTATGCTCTCCACCTCCTTGAGTCGTGTCTCTCTACTTCTCTCACTCCTGTCTCTTGTCCTTCTCTTCTTCCTATCTATATCAACGTTCCTTAACAAGTCTTTCAATCTCCATTTTCCTACTCTCCCTCTTCAATTGCAACTGCCTTTCCTTTTCTTCCTCAGCCTTTCTCATTGTCTTTTCCTCTATTTCTTTCTGTCTTCTCTTCTCCCTTCCCTCTCTCTCCTTCTCTTCTACTTTCTCTGCCTCTTTTTCAACTGCTCCTTTTCCTTCTTCTCCTCTTTCTCTTCTCTTCACTTCCTCCATTACCTCTGCCCATTCTTTGCCCTCTTCCTCTTTCTCCCTTAGCTTCCTCCCTGATATTTCTAGGCTCTGTTACACTCCGTCTGTCCAGTTCCAGTTTGAGCAGTATATGTCCACCCCCCACTCATTCTGTCGGACTGTCATCTCATTGTCCCCTATGCGTCCCTGAGCCACCTCATCGCCCTAGTTAACTTTGCTTGCAGATCGCTGCACTTCTTGCATTCATCAATAATAGTCCCTGTTTTCTTATTCGCCAGCTTAGATCCACTAAGTGCATTTTCGCTACTATACGCAGGTGGGGTATAATCAGGGTTAGAGTATGCCGTTGCTGCTTTTAACTCCTTCAAGGAGTTCAATCCCTGGCCTCCTGTCAGTGACTCAGCTGTTTGAGGAGAAGGAGGAGGAGCCGTGGGTGCTTCACCCCCTGCATCATGCTGGTTAAGCATCCATTCTCTTTTAGGTGGGTCCTCTTTCTTGTTCTCAAACATCTTCCATTACTCCAATATTGCTAATCTGTTGCTTAATTCATTTCCCTTGTATGCAGCATGTAAATATGTGGCCATGTGTTGCAGCACAGATTTGGAAAGAGTGCCCTCCTGGGCCCATGGCTTTGCCATTTTGCCCTCTGTATTGTGAGTCAATTCTGTGCTATACTTGCTTATTTTGTCCTGATGCCACAGAAGGGATTTGCACAGGTGCTTAAGGGGTGTATGCCTCATGGTGGCACCTCACTCTCCTACTGCCGATACTTACTTGACGCTAAGGGATCCAGAAACCCACCAGTTTCACCCAGTAGCATTCAAGTCCAAGAAATTCAACCCAGCAGAGCTAAATAACGCAGTGACCGATAAGGAGTTTCTTGCCATCAAGGCTGCGTTCAAAGAGTGGCGTCACCACCTACTTGGAGCGCGTCATACTGTCACGGTGCTCACAGACCACTGCAACCTGCAATTCTTACAGACAGCCAAGGTACAATCTCCTCGCTATCTACAGCTGGCTCAGTTCTTTACAGAATACGATTTCAGGGTGTGAAGAACGGAAAGGTGGATGCACTCTCTCGAATTGGCTGGGATACAGATGGGCAAGACTCTTATGCAAGCCTGCGCACGTACCCATCATCCCAGAAGAGAAGCTGTTAGGAGCCATGACCATTCATTCACCCTCCTTAGAGGAGTTACAGGACAAAGTCAGAAAAACCATGACACCTGACCAAGCACAAGCATGGGTTTCTCAGCACTGGCAACAAACGATATAGAATGGGCTCCCGTACCACCAAACATTCAGTAACAGCAATGTAGAAATACGTGTAGTTGTGCAATGAGTCGAAGGGATACACCTAGGCTGATCCATTCCTTTGTTTGGTTTTACACCAGCATGCAGTTGAGTATATGTGAATTACAACAGAAGGGGACTCTACGGTGAAAAATTGTGCGAAGTTAATACATTACGAGCAATGTTGCCATGGTGAGTCGACGTGAGGCAACATTGGCATCTGACAAATTTGTGTCTGCATACTGGAAGTAAGTGTAGATAACTCTTACAGATTGTGAGGATATCATGCAATAATATGTATTAGTTAAAATATTATGCAGGAGAGGCAGCTTTTTTTTACCCTGTGCTCTTGTCTGCAACAGGCTCTGCTGTGATTTCATCTAATCACTGGAGCACTTGGGATTGGTTCCACTGTTTACACTACCCCCACAATTTCACCTAGGAGGTGAGTACAAATCTGTATATTTGCAGAAGGATAATACGCAACATAATATGTATCGTAATGTTAGAATTGAAGAGGTTGGTTTGTATGTTTTTGGTAATTAGGTTGTAGTATTTGTTTTATAGTGTTGTTGAAGACATCTTCCACTGGATTTTATGTATGGGTTGAGGCGACACTGATGCCCCACCTTTTCTCCTGAAGGTCAGGCTAATGCATGGGAATATCAGAGGCCCACTACCGACCGAAACATATGTAGACAGTGTTGACAAGCTGTTTGTGCTGTTTAATAGACGGACACACTTGTATTTTGCATAGGGTGTGAAGGATTAACTGATTGATTTGTTTATTGAAAGGGTTTTATGGCAATGATAACCCATCCAACTGTATAATTTATTATGATGTGATACTGAGAGAATGTGTATGTATGATGGAATGAACCATGTGATGTTGGAATTTGGAATGTACAAGGGTTTTCTATGAGTAAATAGGTTTGAAGAATTTGATTATGTAATTTCTTTGTAATAAAATTGATTTTTGTGTAAAAGAAGTGTGTAAGAAGTGCCTTGCCAACCTCACAGCTAAGGTTCATTGTTGTTTATTTCCCAAACCCCACAATGCATACATGTTTTTTTTAAGTTTTATTTTTGGTATCTGTATTCTTATGTATTCTATTTTATTCAAGTATTGTTTTTATGGAAAGTTTTATACATTTCCAAACTATACATTATGATGATGATAACTATTCCACCACTGCTTCCTTACCCAAAGTTTGAATTCCTAATGTAGCATTACTCAATTTCTTATGTACCGTTCTACCATTCAATTGTGACCTGGCATCGCCAGAACACTGAACCACCCCAGTCCCTTACCAGAGGGTGTGACAATGTCCCAATTGCACTGAGAGTGAGCATGTGGCCCTTAGGAAAGTGCATATGGAATGGATGGGATTACACCAGAACAATTCTGAGTCCAAATAACAGAACCAACTCAGGAGGATGGCAAAGTACTGTTTTATTAACAATTATCTAAAACAGGGAGGTTACAACGAACATCAATGGACGTGTGCTCAGTCTCTCAATGATCTGTACACAAAATATGTTTTTTATATGAAAAATACATCAGAGTGACGTCATACTTCGTGGCAAAAGAAAAACCTATCAAGGGTCGGGACTGGTTAAGGGAGACATCTAACTATACTTTTCTATAGGAGCTAGGATTGTGATTGGCTGATCGTTATCAGGTGGACAATTTATGCCTACCTCTGGAAACATGTAATTTTCGAAAATATTAGATACACAGTTTCTCATTGGTCTTCAAACTATAAGGTCCTTCATTATATGGACTAATACAATTGGTTGGCACCCTTGTGCCATGTCTGCAACATTCGGTTCATTTAGCAGAATGTAAGCCAGACCCAGGTGCAAGGAGATAGGACATTAAATGTCCCCACCACCCAATTAGCCCAGCATCTCTGATCGCCCATGCCACATGCCATGAAGTTGTCTTTGTACTTGGCCGTGTAGAGAATTCTCATCTTTGGGAATGCATGGGAGTGAGAGCACTCGCTATTGTGTCTGGGATTCCACGTTCGAACTCTATCTCCATCCTTGGCTCATGTGACAGGAGACCCCGATCTGGACCATTTTGCAGGTTTTTAAATACTCTAAATGAATTAAAACTTGGCATCCTTGATGTTCTTTTATTTATTTATTTATTTTTATTTTTAAAAGTTTATCATTTTTTCCACAGATATGCAACAAAATCAGCAATAAGTACCAGTTTTCAAAGTTCTTAACATCAATATTAACATATAAAACTAATCATGTAGCTAAATAAATAATTCCTAAAAGATTATAAATATCTATCCAAGTTAAATAACAAAACATATCAATACTATACTGTTATCAATCGTCTGAGCACAATCATTGTATTTGTATATTAACTAAGTTCCAGAAAGCAGAGAGAGAAAGAAAAGAAAGGGAAACAAACACACAACACACATATTCACACACCCAACACAAATACACCAAAATGCATTAACATGCAATCATACATTTTAGAACCCTATTCATACAAGTTATTTCTAAGAACCATGTACATCATTAAAGGGCATCCAAAGATCCAAATGGACATTTTCTTGATTTCTCCCGTAATACATACATTTCTCAAAATCTGACAACAACTGCATATCACTAACCCAATTCTCTACTTGTGTTTTTTTCCTAGTCTTCCACAATCTTAAGACTTGTTTCACTGCTGCCATTAAGGCTTTGTCAATCCAACATCGATATCTCCTAGCAATCACACATCTTCCTCTATCAGACAGGAGAATTGTAGAAAAGGGTGTTCTCAGGAACCCTATGGATAATATTGTGTCTAACCTTTCCGACACCTCGCCCCAAAAACTCATAGATCTAGAGCAACTCCATAACATATGAATTAGTGTCCCCCTCTCCTTCCCACACCTCTAACATGCCTCATTGCAAAGGTCAAAACTATACATGTGCACTGGCATCCAGTACAAACAACCCAAGATATTCTGGTGAGTAAGTCACAAGTTTACTCCTATAACCCACATGCAGCTCCTTTCTCCACTCTTCATCTGAAATTACACATTGTAACTCATTCTCCCAAGTGTTTTTTAATTTGTCCCATGACTTAATAGTAGAATCATCTAAGGGCATTACATTAATATAAGTAGACATCATGCGGGGCGAATACTTAAATATTACACATCCTGAGGGTTCCTTTTCCAATGGGCCTGACAACATTCTCAGTTTCTGATGTAAAAGAGTCTCTATTTCTTTAAATGTACCTAACTCAATCCTCCCAAGACCAAATCTCCTCTGCAGTTCAAAGAAAGATACTAGCTGCCCATCCTGCAAGACGTCCCCTATCCTCAGAATACCCTTCTCGATCATTTGCACCAGCACAGAGGCTTATTTGCCAGTTTAAGACCGGGATTCCCCCAAAAGTGATGCTTTGTAATGCAGGTAAATGTTCTGGTCAGTGTCAGTTACCCAAGCAATAAGAGTTGTACGTGTCACGTCTATAGTTGGTAGTCTATTCAGGTTCAAAACAATTTTTCCCATAGAGTAAATGTTATCTAATTCCAATGGGTGAACAAACCTCCCTTTCAATTGTCAGCAAAGTTGGATCATACATATTTGTGGACATCATATAGTGAGCAGCCTTCTTCAGTACAAAGACCTTGTGATATTTAATAAGGTCCGGATAGCCAAAACCACCTTCCTTAATTCTACGTATCATAATATAGCTATGATTTGGCTTTCTTCTTCTCACCCCACATAAACCTCTGAAATATATTATGAACCTTTTTTAATCATTTTTTTGTGAAAAACAAGGGCATCAATTGGACTAGATATAATACCTTTGGCAATAGGGTCATTTTAATGGCATTGACCTTAGCCCAAATTCCTATGTTTAAGCACTCCAATTTCCTGATATACTTCATCAAGTCCCCAATCAAAATCTCTAAATTTAACTCAGCAATTCTCTTTAGATCCTTGATAAGGTATATCCCTAAATATTTAACCTGCAAGTCTGTCCACTTACAATTCCATTCTTTAAAATCACCTGTTTTACACATCTCTGAGAGTGGGAAAACCTCAGATTTCTCCCAGTTTACTTCATGCCCTGAGAGCTTACTCACCCTTTCAAACGCACTTTTCAAAGCATTAATCCCCTCTTCCGGGTTTGATAGTATGAACACCATATCATCAGCATATGACAATACTTAGATTTCTGTATCTCTAAATGTAAGACCCCTGATTCCTTCCTCCCTATGTATGAATGCAATAAACAGTTCAATGCCATGTTGAATAAAAACAGCGATAGTGGACACCTTTGCCTCGTGCCTCTTTCAAGGTTGAATGAGTCGGAAGCTTCATTGTTCACCCAAATCATTGCCATCGGACTATTATGTAGACATCTAATTGCCTGCAAGAATCTTTCTCCAAACCCCATTCTCTGCATAGTGAACTCCAAAAATGCCCAATTGACTCGGTCAAAAGCCATCTCGGTGTCTGCAAAAACTAGTACTGTATCTTGGATCACATCTTTGCGAAGTCCCAGTATGTCAATAATAGTTCTAATATTGTCATATGCGAACCTATTTCTCATAAAACCCACTTGAGATTCATCAATTAGGCACCCAATACATCTATCCAGCCTTTTTGCAAGTACTTTCGAGAATATCTTAACATCAACTTTGAGCAAGGAAATGGGTCAATAATGACCACATTTGTTATGGTCTTTACCAGGCTTTGGAATTAATGTTAGGGCCTCTTACATTGAATGACATAAGCTCCCGTTATATATGAAATCATTAACTAGCTCACACCGAAAGGGAGCCAGTGTAGGCCCAAATTATCTATACAATTCCATTGACAAAGCAGCCAATTCTGGGGATTTGCAAATATTAAGTTGCTCAATGGCCGGCAAAATCTCTTCTAACTCAAACTTGGCATACAGTGCAACAATATCCTCAACTTTTAACCTGGGAATGTCTAAGGTGCTAAAAAAGTTCCCCAACTCCGATACTAATAGAAAGGTGTCTTCCGTATATATAGTTTTATAGTAAGAGCGGAATCCCACCTTGTGCATTCTCAACACTTTCTAGCCTATCTCTCCTTCCTCTGACTCAGTCTGTTTTCCGCCCCACTATTCAACTGAAACAGCCCTTACATACATACTTTACATACTTAATTATCTTTTCACTGTTCACTACTCCAAACATTCAACTATTCTTATTTTACTTGATCTCTCCGCTGCTTTTGAGCCTGTAGATCATTCCTTGCTCCTGGACTCTCTTTCCTCCCTTGGTCTGCACAGATCTGTTCTATCATGGTTTTCATCTTACCTATCCAACCGTACCTTTGCTGTCTCTTGGGGCGGCAACACTTCTCCTCACGTTCCTCTGGTCCGTGACATTCCTCAAGGTTCAGTCCTTGGTCCCTTTCTATTTTCCTTATATACTTCCTTTCTTGCCCCCATTATCTCATCCTTTGGAGTGTCATACTACTTCTATGCTGATGACACCCAGCTCTTTCTATCCTTCTCGTCCATCTCCTCGGACATTCGTCAGACTCTCTCATCCTGCCTCACTGCCATCAAGTCCTGCATGACCTCTCACTTCCTCACTCTCAATACTGAAAAAACTGAGGTCCTATTCTTTCCCGCAAACACTCTCATCTCGCAATCTGCTCTCTCTTCCATCTCTTTTCCTCCCTCCTGTCTCTCAATCTCAGCCTCCGCCCACATTCTTGGCATTTCTTTGACTCTAATCTCTCCTTTGACCACCACATCTCCCTTACATCCCGCGCCTGTAGATTTCACCTCTACAACATTCGCAAAGTCCGCCCTTTTCTAACTTTCCACGCTACAAAACTCCTCATCTCCTCACTAGTCTTCTCCCGACTATTCTATTGTTCTGTTCTTTGGTCTTCCCCACTCATGCTTTGCTCCTCTTAAATCTATCTATCATTCTTCAATTCGCTCACTCTGTCTTCTCTCCCACCATGACCCAATTTCTCCTTCCCTGGCCTCTCTTGGCTGGTTGCCCTTCTATTCTCAACTTAAATACAACTTTCTCTGTCTTGTGTTCAAATGTCTCTATGGCCTTGCTCCTGACTATCTTGCATCTCTCCTTTCTTTTTACTCTCCATCTCGCTCGCTCCCCTCTACTAATCTTTTTAGACTCAATGTCCCACGTCCCCCTTGTGCCCAATCCCATTTTTGCTCATTCCAGCTCCTAGCCCCTCTTCACTGGAACATGCTTCCCCTGTCTCTTCGCTTCCTATCCTCTGTTCCGTTCCTCTCTAAAAACCCACCTGCTAGAGTACTCTAATTGATTCAATCTGCTTTGAACACTGATTCATTTACTCTTATGCACGCTAATTGATTCTGCTGTTTATGAACACTGATTGACTGATTACTCCGAAGAATGATAATTGATTGTTACTATTTATGTGCACAGTTGAATGTTACTGTTTATGAATGCTGATTTGCATTTTGATTCATTATATTGTTGACTGTCCTATGTAAAGTGCTTTGGACAAGGGCGCTATGTATAACACAATAAATACAAATACAAATGATGGTTCCATCATCCCCTTCAAACTATTAGCCAGCAATCAACCACTTGTGTCTCCATACTCCCAGTATGTGTGTCTCATAAAAAAGTCCTCTTTCCGCCATCATTTTAGTTTTGTTCTTTAGATCTTCCTGCACCTGGGACATCTTCAGGCGATTCTCTAAACTTTTCATTCGTGCATATTTTTGTTGTAGAGCGGCAAGCTCCCCTTCTAGTTTGTGCATCTCCTGTAATCCAATTTTCCTAGAGTAAGAAGTCCTATTGATTAATTCACCTCTCACTGTCTCTTTAAAACTATCCCAAACCACTTGAATATCTGCTAAGCCTATACTTTCTTTAAAAAACAGCTCAATAAAATGAAGATTAATTATTTCCTGTCCTTCTTTTAATACACCTGTTTTCAGGCGCCACCTAAGAAAATTAGGGTTTTCCCTGCCCAATGTCAAGCCCACAGCTACCAAAGCATGGTCAGAAGTTTCACGTCCTTAATGTTTGCGCATAGTACCTTATCAACCAGCCTAACTGAAACCAGTATGTAATCAATCCGGGAGAAAGAATCATGCATTGGGGAATAAAAGGAGTATTCTCTCTCAGAGTAGTGTATGCTCCTCCAAGCATCTGCCAAGTTGAATTTTTTAATAAAAAGATTGAATTTTTTACTTATCCCATGGTTCGTATATCTGCATGTCGCTGAGCGGTCAACAGCATGAGTAAGGACATATTTCTAGTCTACGCCTATTATAATTGTTTCTCCCTGCAAATCATGCAGCAGTTGAATAACAATCCCAAAGAATGATTTGTTTGGTGGACATGGACCATATGCACGTCCTATTGTTATCACCCTACCACTATAAAGCATGTCCACGAACTACCTTCACCATCCATAGCTACTTTTTCAATTTTGAACTTTAGTCCCTTTTTAAATAAAATGCTAACTCCTCTTGATTTTGGAAGATGACAGTTTGATAGCTCACGCGGATATTTTACATTAGTAAGATATTTTCTAGTCTCTTCTAGCAAGTGTGTTTCTTTCAAGAAAACCACTTCAGCCTTTCTATTCCATATCCTGGCAATCACTTTTTTCCTTTTTTTTGACAATTCATACCTTAACATTTCAGGTCACAACGTTAAGTCATTCATTGTACTTCAAGTAGCCTAAATATTCCCAAGTTGTTATAAACAAACTAAACAGCCATGTCTATATGTTCATTTAACACTTTCCTTTTGATATTAAGAGGGATCTTTGTGCCTACCATATTCCCTTTGTTCTTTAGAACGCATGTTTCCATTACATTACATATAATCAGCGTAACAAACATATACAGACGACAAAAATAAAACAAATTGTTTTGCAACAAATCCGCCACGTGTCAGTCCAAAAGATACGGAACCATATAAAAGCTTCGATCTGAGTTGTGTAAATCATATTCTGAACCATAGACTCACGATAATCGTTGCTCATTACCAAAGCGTTACATTTATATCACTTCCCCTATTGCATCAGATTGTATTAATCTAACCTATGAACTTCTTATTTTAATTAACAAAACCAAGTCATTATCCTGTTCAATCCCCATTTTTAACTTCATAGCTAGAAGGGAATATAGGCGAGTTTACACCTTCATCCATAGACATATGACCTCCATGCTGATGATGGGCTGCAAAAACTAAATTATACCTCCCACTTCCTCTCTTAATTTCTACATCCACCCATTTTAGATCAGCCAACTTTACTCTTCACAGTCTTCGATGTCCCTCCAGATATTCTAGAGCACCTCAACCTGGGATTATTTCACAGAGCTGCAAGCGTGTTTATCTGCGACCGTTCCATCTAGTAGATCCGTATATAATGCCATTTCACTCATGTCTCCTTCCTACCTTCCTACCATCCTTTCTTTCACAGGCTATCAGATTGTTCAAAGCCTGTAAGTGTAATCGCCTCATTGTACGTTCCTTAGATCATAACTCTTGTGCTCCTCACATGCGGAAGGAATCCTAACTCAGTAACCCCAAACTATGCACATTACAGCAATGAATATCATAGCCATGAACATACCCTCCCAGGCCCAAACATCCTGCTAATTTCTCAAGGGAGACCAGTAATTTGTGATACATGTTGCACTCACTGTACAAATCATTAGATAACATTTGTATCAAGGATTCACCCCAAAAAAATCTAATTTTCTTTCTTGAACCTTAACAAGAGAAGATTCATCCTCTGTACGCTCACTCCTTTCCAGAATAGATAGCTGACCTTGGTTGCTTCAGTCTTGACTCCCGGCCAGACAGCCTTGCTATGCAGGTCCATGAGCCTTTTATTCTTGCTGCAACACAGTTTTCCATTCCCGCTTCATGGGTTCTGGCTTACTAAATTCATGACACCAATGTCCAGTAGGAAGTAGGCTTCGCCTACATTCTATTCGCTACTTATAGCCAGCTTCTATGATGACTTAATATATCTTGCATTTCACTGTCTGTACATGTATTGAACTTCTATTTTCTTCAACATCTTGTTTATTGCGTAGGTTTCTTAGTTAATTTGACCTCTTGCGTCCTCGTTTGTCCTCTAGGACTCATACCTTGTCATACTTCTTTACCTTGAGAAATCGTGCACACTTCTTTATGACATCATCAATTCACTTGTTTAGCTTCTATTCATAGTCCTTCAGGTTTTTCCTCCTGTAGGTTATCATCACGTCGAGGGTACATTTGGTAGGGTTGTCTCAATGGGTATCTTCTTTCAAAAACTGACTGCGGTATTGGTATTATGGCTGGGATCACCTGCACATGTACACAGTTGCTCCTCTACAAGAGGGTAAAATTAGCTAGGATGCATAGATTAAAAATAAAATTAAAAACATTTGAGTGTAGAGTGTAGAACAGATCTGAATCCATTTTAGTCCCTCTAGCAATTTTTGATCAGTGAGATTTTGGATGGCCACGTGAGTGCATGGTATCTATAAACATAAAACACTTAGGCATGTTAGTTTGCCCTCTGCTGTCCAAATGGCAAAGTGCACTTCTGTGTGCCCTTCCACTTCAACAACAGCTATAATTTTAACAAACAGAATGAGCACAGTTCTACGCGGTCACCTTTACCTTCCACTATCACTATTTCTTCCACTAATGAGAAATTCGGAATCATTTGAAGTTACTTCTTTCCACCCCCACTTCTCTTCACATGTGGCACTGCGGTTCCTGTGTCAATGAACAGTTAGTTACCGGCTCAACGTTTCAGTCTCTAAAGAGCGAAAAGCTGTAGTACGAATGCCTCCTCATGAGCTAAAACTGAAAGTAGTTTCTGTAATTATGCTACTATGCAATGTTATGCCCTTACAGGGACTCTGCAATGGAACAAGGTTCACAATTAGGCATCTACAAAGACACATCAATGAGATCAGTGTAATCGATGGATTCAACTTAGACACTGTCCTTATACCGCGCATACCTCTCATTCCATCTGATACAAATATGCCTTTTTTAAATTAAAAAGAAGACAATGACCATTAATAAGTCACAGGGACTTACACACGCTTCCTGGAAGCAATCAGTGGTAATTCTAATATTTAAGAAGGGGGATAGAAGAGACCCTATGTACTGACCAATATTGACCGTTAAGATATACTAGAACGGCGTATGTTACGCCGCAAACTGCTAGTTATTAGTAATTGTACTTGCAAAGTATTTTTCTAATCTGAACCTTTTTCTACAGAAAATGGTGTCTTGGTATCACTTCTGGCCAGGGTCGGACTACGGCATAAAATTGGCTCGGCACCAATGAAAAAGTGGCCTACACTTGCAAATGGCCATTCATTCCTTTTGTGACAGACTTTTGTCTTTACCAAAGGTGAAGGTTTTTGATAAAATGTGATGCAAATTGTGCATTCAAAAATATATTTATTCAATAACACTGGTCAAATCGACTAACCACATGGTGAAGTAACTAATTAAACTGGTCCACATTGGCCAATAAAGTGGCCCATTTTGACCAGAAAACTGGTCTACAATAGCATTTAGTGTTTTTGGTTCAGCCATTATCCCTATAGGAGAGTTCAGCAAAGAATGTAGTTCTGCAAGACAGTCAGTGGAGAAAATGCAAGTCTAGTGACACTTTCTAGAAAGGAGCAGGTAACTTCTAAATCTGTGCAAAGGAACCCCAGCCTACATACAAGATAGTTTTACTCCACAGAGGTCCGATACATGTTAGGAAAAGGGCTTCACAGCAGTATTAATGAAACTAATGCTGAGCGCTCATCAGCTTAAGAATGTGTGTTTATTATTTTAGATAGCCCAATTCTCTTTAGCCCTGGGGCTGATCATGAATCCACACAGAATTTTAGTGGAGTATTGTGGTGAAGCAGCCCCTCTGGAAAGTTGGAGTCTTCAAAAAGTTCCTCATGTCCTTTTCCTTCCACTCAGAATCTCATGGATCCAGTGAGGCGTTTCGCCTGCTTGTTCTATGCAGGTCTTCCGATGCCGAAAGCATGGGAGGATTTCAGATACCAGTGGCATGTACCGGACCCTTGATGGACCGCTTCTACACTTAAGAAAGGCCTACACGTCTAAGTTGAACAATGTTTAGAGAAGGCACACTACTATCACAACCAGTCATTGGCGTAAACGGTTTGAAAGGAGCTCCCCAGCTGAGCATGAATCTTTAATAAAGATGCTCACACAGGTCCATATTGAGAATAAGGCTTATTTATAAATTCAGTCCATAAGACCCCCAGCACATCTCCATATCACAGGATAGCCAATTGACACTAACTGGAAATAAACATTCTAACTAGACTGAAAAATTCTTCTTTGACATGGCAAAGATTCAGATTCCACCTTGATGTTCCACATTCTGCCATAAGTCACTTTACAACACATCTCCTTCCCTTGATCATCTTATTTGTTTGTTTGTTTGTTTATTTATTTGGTAATGCGCACACAACCCTTAGGTAGCCGGGCGCAGCAGTACACAGGAATTCTTATAGCTTAGTTACAGTATCTAGAACAAATATGTACAACAGGTACATGAATATACAACAACATATATCTATATTACATATGCACATATAACATTATAAATAGCCATACATGTGCAATTGCCTAGAGTACAGAGTGATTCAGCAGGTGCAAGGTCAGATAGAGCCCAGGAGTGGTAGGATAAGTCTAAGTCAGGTTATGTGTCGGTAGTGCACAACCATTTGAGTACCTTGTGTCTAAATTTAGGGTATGGTTGTTCTAGTCTGTGGTGAAGTGGTAGTTTGTTCCAGCATTGCGCAGCTTTAACGGGAAAGCTAGTTCCTCCCGCTGTTGCCCGTTTAGGGATCTCCAGCATGAAAGTGTTAGCAGATCGCGTAGGGCGAGTGGCTGTTCTCCTGGTAATTTTTTCCGCCAAGTAAGGAGGTGCTAGGTTAGGCTGTTCAGGCATTTGGATGTAAGAGAAGCTGTTTTAAGGAGCATTGTATCCGTTATTTTCAGCCAGTTAACCTCTTTCCTGAATTTGGTAATGTGCTCTCTTTAGGGCATATCCAGTGTTGCTCTTAGGGCGTTATTCTGCAGTCTTTGAATTTTATCGGTAATATATTTGTTGGCTCCTGAGTACAAGGCATTCCAATAATCTAATCTCAACATGATAAGAGCATTGGCTATTGTGATACAGCTAGCGTTAGAGAGGTATGATTTGGATGCTCGGATTAGTTTGCAGGTGTAAGGTGTAGAGGAGGCGAGGGAGTTGACTTGCTTTTTAAGTGTAAGGGAGGAGTCCAGGTAGAATCCTAGAGTTTTAACCAAGGACATCACCTTGATAGGGTTGTTATCAATGTTGAAGGCTGCGTAGTTGGGACTGAGTTTTTGGATATTGGCTTCAGAGCCTAGGATTAGTATCTCCGTTTTATGGTCATTCAGGCAGAGGCCATGGGATGCCATCCATGCCTGAATGAGGGTGTAAATCGTGTTCATCAAGGCTGAGTCCGCCTCAAAAGTTGCCCGAAAGGGGTATGAGGATCTGGGAGAAATCTGCATAGTTAGTGTAGGTGACACCCAGTCTGTTCAACTTGTCAAAAAGAGGCTTGGTGAAGATATTGTACATGGTGGAGGAGACACAGGATCCCTGTGGGACACCGCAGGTTATGTTGATGGGGTCAGCGGAGGCAGAGGTGGAGAAGACTCTCATTGTGCGATTAGCTAAAAAGGATTGGACCCAGGCTATGGCATCTCCAGTGAAGTTGGTGGCAGATCCGAGATGGTTGCATAAGACTGCATGATCCACCAGATCGAAGGCTGCCAACAAATCCAGTAAAAGAAGCAGAGCTGTTTTTCTGTTATCCTTTAGCTCTTCAATTTGTGTCTTAAGGTCTAGCAAAGCTGTTTCCTTGCCATGGAGGAGGCGGAAGCCAGATTGCCGTGGGCCAAGTAGATGGTTGGCTTCCAGGTAGTCCTGGATTTGTATGTAGGCAGCTCTATCTATGATTTTAAGTAGAAATGGCACGGTGGTGATCGGTCTGTAGTTGGTGGGGATGGTGGGGTCCAAGATTTGTTTTTTAAGTAAAGGGAGGACCCAGGATTCTTTGAGATTGGCTGGTACCATTTTTGATTTAAAGGAGGAGTTTATAAGCTTGGAGATAAAGGGGGCTAGGTCTCTAGCCGCGTCCTTTATTATTTGTGCTGGGCACATGTCACCCTTGCAATTTGAGGGTTTAAGGGAAAGTATTATTTTTTCTGTATCAATTATGGAGATAGTCTTGAATCTAAAGGGTGGGGCTGTCCTAGTCTCCTGGGGTTGAGATGTTTGTTGATTAGAAGATGGCAGTGTGGCCTTTTTTTGTTGTTGCAATTTTACATTGGAGGGAAGAGATTTTGTTCGATAGAGCATTTTGAATGTTGTTACACCATGCTTTGTCTTTAGGGGCATTGTCAGTCGGTTGGATAGGGGATTCTAATTCGCGGAGGATGGAGAATAGTTCTTTGGTGTTAGAATTAGCTTTCGCAATCCTATCATTGAAGGTATTCTTTTTGGTTTTAGTTATTTCTTTTTTGTATAGTTTAGCAAATTCGGTTAGGTTATTTTTATTATTTTCAGAAGGGGAGTGACGCCAAATAGATTGAAGCTTTCTTTTTTGTAATCTTAGAGATTTGAGTTGTGGAGTGAACCATGCCTTCAAGTGCGCTTCCTGTTTAGCTTTGCGTAGTTTGACAGGAGCTATCGTGTCCAGTGCCTTGGTCATGGCATTATTGAAGGTATTTACTAAGGCGTCAGGGAGTAGAGTAATGTCCTTCTTGCTTCTGGTCGGGAGAGGAGGTACCATGTTGTTGATCTTAGGGCTGAGAAGATCTAGTGTGGCGGAGAAGGTTATTAAGTAATGATCTGTCCATGGTTGTGGGATAATATCAGTGATGTTGATGTTACAGTTTACTTCAGATACCCAGTCGAGGGTCCTGCCTTTAATGTGCGTTGGGGAAAGGCCTTTTTGAGTAAGACCATGGTCTTTTAGCAAAGCTGCAATTGATTCAGCATGTTTGTTGTCAATATCATTAAAGCCGAGATTAAAATCTCCCAGCAGTAGAGTTTGCGAGTGCTCTTTTGTATTGTTGGCTATGAGACTAGTTAAGTTGTCTTCAAATGTGCCTAGTGGCCCAGGTGGTCTATATATCAGGTGGATAGATAGAGTACGGTTATTTGAAAGGGGCAATTTGGCTGTGAGTATTTCACAGGATGAGTAGGGTTGTTGATGTGGCAAGTCTAATAGGAAGGGTCGTTTTGAAGATGATGGCTAGGTCACCCCCTCTGGCATTAGGTCGGTCTGCTCTGAGGATTTGGTAGCTGTCAGGCACCGCTACGGGAGGGTCGGCCCTGCGGCCTCATGTAGCCAAGTCTCGGTTATGGCCAGTAGGTCCAGGTTGTCATTATTTAAGATGTCTGCAGTTTCAGTCGCATGGGCTACCACTGATCTAGCATTGATGAGGGACCCTGTTAGTGTTAAGGTACTGTTGGGTTTGGCTGTTGGGGTGGTTTTATGTGAGACAGTGCTTTGGATAGTGTGAATCTTGGTCGCGGTTCGAGCACAGGTATAGGTAGTCTGCGTTGATGTCGCAGGAGAGTTTTTAAGCTGGGTAGTAGTACATCTATTAGCATTTTGGGGAGGTTTCTTTTAGGTTCGTAGATACTGGGAAGTCTAGCCCCGAGTCTCAAGTTTCTATCCTTGAGAGTGCTTGTTTTAATAGCAAGGGCCATAATAGACAGGATAGTAAGGCTAAGGAGTAAGGTCTGAGTTAATTTGGTCGAGCAGGCAATGGACATTTTCAGACTATGGCAGGAGCATATTATACACTAACATCAAAATATTGTTTCCGTTATGGAAGGCAGGGGTATAATTCTGTTCTATACCTAGGGGTGCTGTGTATAGGTATCTGAAGTCCGTTTTCATGCAGAGGGCCAGAAACACACACTAGGACTTGCATATGCTATGTGCTAACATCAAGAACAGTTATGGTATAGGATGCAGAGAAAAATCTAACATACTAAGTCTGGATGTGCTAGCATCTCGATTCGATTTTCATGCAGAGGGCCAGAAACACACACTAGGACTTGCATATGCTATGTGCTAATATCAAGTACAGTTATGGTATAGAATGCAGAGACAATTCTAACATACTAAGTCTGGATGTGCTAGCATCTGGATTCGATTTTCATGCAGAAGGCCGAGACCCTCGAGACTAAGTTGTGGAATGTGCTAGCATCTGGGTGCAATGACCATTTAAAAGAGACATAGTGACTTATAATACTGTATTCAGTGGGTGCTCTAGGTTGAAGTACAAGTACAATTCTGAATCGAGGCCACAGACATTCTCATGCTATGCCTGCAGTGTACTAACACCAGAGTAAAGTTACAGTCTAGGAAGCAGGGGGCACTTTTATGTTATAACAGGGACATGCAGAATGCTTGAATCCAGCTACAGTTTTAGTATAGGCGGCACTAGTCAGGCAGTCCGCTGCTGTAGCTTTGAGTAACATTAGCATGCAAACAAATGTCATTTTAGTTATACATGTAAGGTATAGCGCGTTAGGCAAAGTGCCGACAGGTATATGCGTGGGAGGGCAAGCCAGTACAGGGTGCCAGACAGTTCGCCACATTGGGCTAATTAGCAACGCTCTCTTAGAGAGTAACAGTTACAGTGTACCTTGTGGTGCGTTCCGGCGTGCAGAGTAACAGGCTGACGGCTGGGAAGGCGTGGACAGGCTGGGACAGGTAAGAGGCCTTAGTGCAGGCCTTGTTGCTGGAGGCCGGCTACGCCTACCGGCGTAAGGATTGGCTGGATAAGAAGGCCAATGGGCCAATGAGGCGGATCGGCAGCCTGGTGATGCCTATGCAAGGAAGTAGGCAAGCTGTGTTGGGCGGCCATCTTGGAATGGCGGCCGCGGCTTCGCATTCAATGCAATGAAATCAGGGTATCAGAAGTAATGCTGAAGAATGAGCGTTATGGCAGCTGTTGGGGATTTCTGTAAGCAGGATGGTCGGTGGATATTACAACAACTATATATAGAAAACACAACTAGTAAACTATTTACAAGTTTGACAAATATTATCAAAGTAGAAAATGTACATTCTCAGATATTTGGTCGGATTTATACATATTACATATTACATAGATGCTTCACATGCTGTGAGAGCCTTGACAATCTTAGTTTAGTTTAGTTTAGTTCAGTTTATTATTTATATGGCGCGCCATACCCTGGGGCATCAGGGCGCAAGCAGACAAGGATATGCTCAACTTAGTTACAAGTGCATGATAGTAAGAAATAAATACAGAGATATGCTGAGCTTAGTTACAGATATGCTCAGCTAGTTGCAAGTACATGAAAGTAGGAAAAAAAATACAGACATCAACGATGTTACAGTAGGCAGGTATGTACAAGGAGAGGCCAAGGAACAAGGGGAGCAAGGTACATGCTCCTGCATAGTCATAGGAAAGTAATATACGGTTATGTACAGTGTGACATATCAGGTCAAGCAGTTAGAGTCGTTAGCTGTCATTAGCTCTCAGCCACCTAGTTAGGTTCTGTCTAAAATTGGCAAAAGGCTGAGGTTCTCTGATGTCATGGGGGAAGGAGTTCCATAACTGCGCATCCTTGACAGGGAAGCTGTTTCCTCCAATAGTGGAGAGTTTGAAGCGCGGAACTTGGAGGCAGTTTGCGTTGGCTGTTCTAGTTGGTCTGAAAGAGGTTCTTTTACATACCCTGTCCATGAGGTAGGGTGGAGCTTTATTATTGAGGCATTTGTGGGTGAGGGAGGCGATCTTGAGTTGAATTTTATCAACGGTGGAGAGCCATTTATATTCTCTTCTTATAGAGGATATATGCTCATTTCTGTTAATCTTGAGTGCTGCTCTCAAGGCATTGTTCTGGAGGACTTGAATTTTGTGGATGGTCTGTTTATTTGCCCCAATGTAGAGTCCATTACAATAATCCAATTTGGATAGTATCAGGGCTCTGGCAAGTGTAATGAAACTGTCCGTAGAGAGAAATTGTTTACTCGCTCTGATAAGTTTGCATGTGTATGCTGTGGCAGAGGCTAGAGAGTTGACTTGTTTGGTAAAGGTCATGGTGGCGTCTAGGTAGAATCCTAGGGTTTTCACTTCATTAGCTACTTTTATGTTGTTCCCATCGATAATGAAGTTGGCATAGTCAGGGCTGAGTTTGGATATATAGGTAGGGGTACCTAGGATGATAAATTCAGTTTTATCATCGTTCAGGCATTAGCCGTATGTGGCCATCCATGCCTGAACGATGCTATAGATTCTGTTCACTAGGGCCAGGTCCTTGGCGTAATCTCCTGAGAGCGGGAGGAGGATCTGGGTATCATCTGCATAGTTGGTGTAGGCGATACCCAGATGATCCATTTCATCAAAGAGGGGCTTCATGAAAACATTGTAGAGGGTGGGTGACACACAGGATCCTTGTGGTACACCGCATGTTATCGGGATAGGATCTGCTGAGGCTGATGGAGCGAAGACTCTCATAGTCCGGTTACTCAGAAATTACTTGATCCATGTTATCGCCTCTTTTGAGAAGTGGGCTGCAGAGTCGAGGTGACTACATAGGACTGTGTGGTCGACTAAGTCGAATGCCGCTGATAGGTCCAGAAGGAGAAGTAGGGCTGCTTGGCCATTATCTCGGCATTCGCCTATTTGGGCCTTAAGATCTATTATAGCTGCCACAGTCCCATATTGCGGGCGGAATCCTGATTGACGGGTTCCAAGTAGGTGGTTGGACTCTAGGAAATTTTGTATTTGCATGTAAGCCACTTTATCTAGGATTGTTAGAAGAAAGGACACAGTCGTGATGGGCCTGAAATTAGTAGGAATGGCCGGGTCGAGGGTTTGTTTCTTGAATAGTGGCAGTACCCAGGACTTTTTTAGGTTGTTCGGTACTGAGCCTGTGGTAAAGGAGGAGTTGATAAGTTTGGTTATAAATGGCGATAGTTCTCTCGCAGCATCCTTGATAAGTTGTGCTGGACATTGGTCGCCTTTGCAGTTAGACGGTTTAAGTCCCAGGATGACCTTTTCTACCTCTACGGTCGATACCTTAGAAAAGCCGAATCGGGCTTCTTGATTAGGCTGTGGTGGTGGATCTAAGCTCTGAGGGATGTGAGGCGTTAGGGATGCCTTCTTGAGGGCGATTTTAGTTTGTAAGTTAGCTACTTTATTTGTTAAAGCAAGTTGTATATTGGAGCACCATTTTTTGTCCTTGGTGCAGTTTTCTTGAGGTACAACGGGAGTTTCAGAATGCTGAACAGTTCTTTGACACTAGATTTTGAATTAGATATTCTATTATTATAGGTTTCTTGTTTGGCTAATAGTATTTCTTTCTTGTATTGGGAGGAGGCTTTGGAAAGGTTGAGTTTATTTTCGACTGATAGGGAGAGTCTCCAAATAGTTTCAAGTTTTCTTTTGGTCAGCCTGAGATTTATTAGATGAGGCGTGAACCATGAGTTGAGGTGTTTTTTCGGTTTGCTATTTCTTAGTTTGAGCGGAGCTATGTTGTCGAGGGCTGAGTTCATAGCTTCATTATACTGTTCAACTAACAGATTGGGGTCCATAATGTCTGGTAGTGAGTTCAATTTAGGTATTATGACGGGCATCAGATTTTCTGCTGTCAAGAGTTTTTTGTTCCTCGTGGGCAAGGGCGGGGCAAGTGAGGACAGGGCGGTAGCAGGGTTGTCGTCACTGTGAATAGAAGCAGGTGGTGGTCAGTCCAGATCTGAGGTACGGAACCTGTAATATTTACTTCGCAGTTGTGTTCTGCTATCCAATCAAGGATAGGACCTTTATTGTGGGTGGGTAATTCAACTTTCTGGGAGAATCCCTGCTCTTTCAGGGTTAGGGCAATCGCTGTAGATTGGATATCCTTATTGTCATTGTAACCTAGATTAAAGTCTCCTAGCACTATTGTTTGGGATGTATTTTTTAGGTTATTGGACAGGGATGTCGAGATGTCCTCAGCGAAGGTTCCGATAGGACATTGTGGTCTGTAGATAAGGATGACGTTTAGGGTTTGGGAGTTAGCGATGGCTAATTTGACCGTGAGGCATTCACAGGATTTCATAGTGGTGGTTGTGATAATTCTCATGTCTAGGCTGATTTTAGCTATGATTGCTATGCCTCCACCTCGGGAGGTGAGTCTGTCCGCTAGTAGAATAGTATAGTTATCCGGGCCTGCTAATGATAGGGCAGGGCCTGCCGCATCATGTAGCCAGGATTCTGAGATGGCCAGGAAGTCTAGGTTGTCTGTAAGAATGATGTCTGATATCTCACTAGCGTGTGCGACTAGAGACCTAGAGTTTATAAGCGCTCCTTTGAGATAAGGTTTGTGGCTTTCTAAGTTAGGGCCGGTAGTGTTATGACTAACTTTGGCTGTCTGTTTGGTGCCGTTTAGTGTAGGTCTATTGGGCTTGGACTGTTTCCTGGTGGGTTCTGCAGTAACCTTCAAAGGTAACTGTATTTTCTTTTGGAGATTTAGTAGTTCAACTTTCTTGGCTGGTGGCTCATGCAATTTGGACAGGCGAGCGTGTAGTCTTAGGTTTCTGTCTACAGTATTGCATGGCCTTTGTAGAGTGGTAATGTCTGGATATTGGTTCATTTTAAGTCCTGTATTGGGTTGTTGTGTGCCGAGCATGATAAGGTAGGTAAAATGGGTGGGATAGGATGTGGCGCAGAGACTCAAAATGTTAGCTTTGGTGGTCAAGTTAGGTGATTGTACTCCGAGTATGATGGAGAGGGTAATATACAGTGGTAGCCAGGTTGACCTGTAGGGGAGACCCAGGGTGTACATGCTAAGTGGCTGCGTAGAGGCAAGTTAGGTGCAATTTCAGGTGCAATTTGAAATGGCTAAGTACAGGCAGGGTAGATGCGACTATCGGGGTAGGTACCGTTTTGGTAGTTAGAATGCAATTTGAAATGGCTAAGTACAGGCAGGCTAGATGCGACTATCAGGCTAGGTGCAGTTTTAGTAGTTAGAATGCAAATCGAAATGGCTAAGTACAGGCAGGTTAGATGCGACTATCAGGCTTGGCGCAATATCAGATAGCAAGACATAGATAGGTTGGGTCCAGTTAATGGGCTAGGTGCAATTCGTAAGTCAGGGTGCAGATAGGCTAAAATTATGCTATTAGCGGGCTAAATGCAGTAATATCTGACAGAGTGTAACAAAACTCGGTGCTATGTGGCAGCAATTTCAAATAGCAAGCTCACAAAGGCAGACATTGCGTAAGTAATCAGCAGTATACAATCTAGTAGTCAGAGGCATATTGGTATGTAGCGGTATATATTATTGATAGTCCATATACTTGAATAGCAGCCGGGAAATATGGCCACAGAGAGTGGCTGTATTATGAAGTAGTAATATGGCGTGTAGTCAGATAGTACCTTAGGTTTCCAACTTGAGATCAAGTCCGGCGATGCAGGGGTTCTGGCAAGAGGCAAGATCAGGCAAGGACAGGCTAAGACAGGAAGTAGCCTTTGTTCCTCCTGCCTTTGTTCGGGATGCCGGCTGACGCCTCCCGGCTCCGGATTGGATATTTGAATTCCGTAGGGGCCAATCAGAGGGGTTCGTGGCCGGGCAAGCTGGAAGTGGAAATCAGGAAGTGAGGATCAGGGGGCTGGGTGGCCATCTTGGAATGGTCGACCCCGTGTGCATTCGTCTGGGTGCACGAGAAGGAATTAGCTAAATTGCTAATTTTGGCTGCTTTACACAGCTGGATGGGGGTAAGCACGGCGTTGGTGTGCTAAGCCACGCTTGTGTTGAATAATAGCATAGCTGAAGATGTAGTCGGCGGTCTCGGGCGGGAATAAGCTTGGGGCTTACCTTGCTGAAGGGAAGCTCCTGCTTCACCTTCACAAGGCGGCACACTGCTCCAGCAGTGGGGAGGGGAGCTCCTGCTCCGTGCGAGTGTTGATGTGAATGGGCCTCTTGCCTCCACACTGGCCTCACCATAGCCACTCTTCTCAGATTCCACACCTGGCCCACTTGCACTCTCACAGCTCCTCTCAACACCTGCGTCACTTGAACAGGCTTGGTAACAACAACTCCCCTTTTTTGCCCACCCCCCTTCTTCATTTGCACTCAATCTCCCGCTTCAACCTTCACACTTCGCCTCCCAAACTTCTCATTTACCTTTCTCCCATTCACCTTTACTGACTTCCATTTTTGCCCTCACATTGCTTACCACACAATCAGATTCACAAGCCCTTCCTAGCCAGGGAGGCACCACCCTGGTATTGGGTTTCCTACCCCTCCTGAGATCAAATGGACTTACTCCAGTACTTGTATGGGGAGCTAAACGTAAAGTATACAACCTATCTCTAACAGCGGTTTTTCTAACCTTCCTGCACGCTTTGGCCATCTTCACTGCCTCCATTATGCATTGATTCGCTCTCTCTACCATTACATTAGTTTGGGGGTGGGACAGTGCAGTTTTCTTATGTTTCACACCACACAATCTCAGATACTCCCTGGAAATTTCTGCTTTCCATTATCCGTTAATACTGAATCCGGCAAACCTTCTCTTTCAAATACACTTTGCAAGAAATGAATCACACCATGGGCCGATATATCATTTACTTTCCGAAACTCTGTCCATCTCGAAAACAAATCCGTGAGTACTAACATAAAACTCCCACAACCTTGTCCCATGTCCATGGGACCTAAAATGTCCAACGCCAACTCACTCCATACCTTATCGGGAGCATCCACCTTTACCTTTGGTTGTTCCTGCACCATTACATTTTTACCCGCCACCTCACACAACCTCCAATCATCCTCTCCACATCTCTGTCAAAACCGGCCCACCAATAATCGTTCCTTAGAACTCCTTTGGTCTTCGAAATACCTATGTGGCCCTCATGGGCAATCTCTACCAATATACTCCTTAATGCACGGGGTACCACCACTCTATCATATCTGTATAAAATACCTCCTTCCACACGCAACTCTATCCTCACCTCCCACAAGGCCCTCTCCTCACCATTTAGCAATCTTTTTTCAGGCCATCCACCTTGTACGAACTGCACCACTCTCACACAACTCTCCTCCTTCAAAACTCTTAACCACTCTTCTCGGGTAATGACACCTTCGTGATTCACAATCACAGTGTCGGTGATGACATCACCCATCTGTTTCTCATCCCTTTCCTGTTCACATACAAACAATCTTGAAACATGATCCGCCAATACATTTTCTTTACCGGTTACCACTTCCATTGCGAATGTATGACCTTGCATCCTCGCAACCCAACATGCTACCCTCCTCGATACTTTTTCTAAGCCCTTTCTTTCAAATGTTGCCTTGAGTGGCTTATGATCGGTCTGATCACGAATTCAGCTCCCCAAACAAAATGTCAGAACTTTTTAACCGCCCAATGGCAGGCCAAAGCTTCTTTTTCCAACACTGAGTAGTTTTTCTTGGCACCTCTTAACATCCTCGAGATATGCGTGACAATTTTTTTAGTATTTTAGTATTTTATTTATTTCTATAGCGCACCAGGCCCAGGGGCAACCGGGCGCTTAACTTAGTTACAACAAGATGAAAGCATGACAAGGCAATGTGACAGAGTATTACAAGATTATTACAGGAAAATTTACAAAATTTACAAAATATACATTCAAATGAATATCGATAAGGCAGTGATTTACAGGATAGTTAATAAGGGATGCAGAGTAGGTCAAAGTGCAAGTAGGGCAGTAAGCTGGTGTTAGCAGTCTTGGGCGGATAGCCATGCTTTGGTAAGGTATTTGAATTTCAGGAAGGAAGGTTCTGCTCTAAGGTCATTGGGGAGTGAGTTCCAGAGTTTGGCTGCCAGGATGGGGAAGCTGGTTCCACCAGATCTTTGGAGATTAAAACGCGGGATGTCAAGGCAGTTGGCTTGGGCCGCTCTGCGAGGTCTGGTGGAATTGTGGAAAGAGAATCTGTTTGCCAGGTAGCGAGGGGCTTGGTTGTGGAGGCATTTGTGTGTGAGAGCCAAGGACTTCAAGGAGATGCGCTGTGGGATAGAGAGCCAGTGCAGGTTGCGCCTGGTGTCAGATATATGCTGGCGCCTAGGAATGTTAAGGGCCGCTCTGATCGCATTGTTTTGGACAATTTGTAGCTTGTTTAAGTTGCGGAGATTAGTACCTAGATAGAGGGCATTACAGTAGTCAACCTTGGATAGTACAAGGGTCCTGGCCAAGGTTACGCAGTTGGCAGTGGTTAGGAACGGGCGACAGGCGGTGATGAGCTTGCAAGTATGCGCTGCTGCAGATGAGACTGCGTTGGATTGTCTAGTCATGGATAGGGTTGAGTCGATGTAAATCCCTAGGGTTTTCGTGTCCTTAGCAATCGGGATGGTGTTCCCATCAATGGTGAAAGACTTGAAGGCAGGGTCAAGTTTAGTGAGTTTTTGTGGTGAACCAAGAATGAGGAGCTCTGTCTTTTCATCATTTAGGCAGAGGCCGTGCTGGGCCATCCACGCTTGGATGACCTGGTAGATGGCGTTGATCGCAAGGGAGTCAGTTGTGTAGTCTCCAGTGATGGGGATTAGTATCTGTGTGTCGTCAGCGTAATTGGTATACGTGACGCCCAAATGGTCCAAAATATCAAAAAGGGGTTTGGTAAACACGTTATATAACGTGGGCGAGACACAGGACCCTTGAGGCACACCACAAGAGACCGGAGCGGGTGGTGCGGCCGCAAGTGGGGAGAACACACGCATAGATCTATTATCCAGGAAGGATCTGATCCAAGTGGCGGCATTTTCTGAGAAGTGTGCGGCTGATTTGAGGTGATGGCAGAGAATTTTGTGATTGACAAGATCAAAAGCAGCAGAGAGGTCCAGGAGAAGTAATAACGCCAGTTTGCCTTTGTCTTTGAGATCTTCGATCTGCGTTTTTAAGTCAATAAGGGCGGTCTCAGTGCCATGGCGAGGCCGGAAGCCTGATTGCCTGAGTCCCAGAAGTTTATTTGATTCAAGGTATTCCTGAATTTGTAGGTAGGCCGCGCGGTCAAGGATTTTTAGTAAAAAAGGTACAGTGGTAATTGGTCTGTAGTTTGTGGGTATACTGGGATCGAGGGTAGGTTTTTTCAGAAGCGGGATGACCCATGCATCCTTAAGATTGTCCGGTACAATCCCAGAGCTAAAGGAGGAGTTGATGAGCGTAGTGATGAAAGGTGCTAGGTCGTGAGCAGCTTCCTTAATAATAGGTGCAGGACAAAGGTCACCCTGACAATTGGACGGTTTAAGGCTAGTGATAATCTTTTCCACTTCGAGAATGGAGAGTGGAGAGAAGCTAAAAGGAGTCAGAGAGTCTGTGATAGAGGGGTTTATGGTAGGTATAGGGATCTGTACAGGGTTGGATTGAAGGCTAGATTGTTTGTTGTTGATTTTAATTTGGAGAGTGGCAATCTTACCTAGGAGAGCTTCTTGGATTTTGGAGCACCAGGTGCTATCTTTGGTACATGTGTCAGGTGGGGTAACAGGAGTTTCAAGTTCTTTTAGGATTTTAAACAATTCTTTGGTGTTAGATTTGGCTTGCTCGATGCGTTTGTTATATGTGTCTTTTTTTGCCTGGAATATAGCTTCCTTGTAGTTAAGGGTGGCCAGGAGTACGCGTGATTTGTTAGCTAGAGAGTGATTGCTTCTCCAGTGGGATTCTGCAATTCGTTTTTCTTTGCGTAGTGCTCTGAGATGGGGTGTAAACCAGGAGTTTAGGTGGGCTCGAGGTTTAGATTTTCTCAGTTTCGAGGGTGCAATGGTGTCTAAGGCTGTAAGCATGGCCCGGTTGAAAGTGTCGACCAGGGCCGTAGGGTCAGAGCATGATGGATCCCGAACATTAAGAGCTGGAAGGAGGAGGGGGAGGAGTCTATCGCAGGTAATGTTGCGTTTGTTACGGGTGGCCATAGCCGGGGCAATGTTGTGAGGGAGGCTGATAGGTTTGGACTCAATATTGAATGTAATTAAGTTGTGGTCTGTCCAGGCGCACTGTTGGTTAGAGGTGATGTTGATGGGACAGTTGAGGGCGGCTAGCCAGTCAAGGGTTCTGCCCTTGTTGTGGGTAGGTTGGTTTAGGAACTGAGTGAATCCAGCATTAGTGAGGATGTTGTCAATAGACGAAGCAGCGGTGTCCTTGGGGTCGTGGAGGCCTAAATTGAAATCCCCCAGTATCATGACCTGGGAGGTAGCTTTGGTGTTGTGTGTGAAGATGTTGGAGAGGTCCTCCGCGAAGGTAGATAGTGGGCCGGGTGGCCGGTAGAGTAGATGAAAGGTGATAGAATGGTTGGGTGTGAGAGCTAGTTTAGCTGTCAGTGCTTCCAGAGTGGAGGAGTGATGTGTGGCTGAGAGGTGGAAGTTCAGAGCGTTTTTGTGGATGATAGCGATGCCACCTCCTTTAGATTGGATGGAATTACGGTCATGTCTGATAATGTTGTAGTCAGGAGGGATAGCGAGGGAGAGAAGAGGACCTGAAGCTGGGTGGAGCCAGGTTTCAGTGATTGCTATAAAGTCGAGGTCAAGGTTGAGGATCAAGTCAGCTACTTCTAGGGCGTGAGCCGGGAGTGATCTGGCGTTGATTAGCGCGCCTTTGATGTTGTTTAAGTTAGGGGAGTTGGAAGATGGTGGTAGATTAGGTGAAAGTGTAGGTGGTGACAGAGGGAGAGGCAGTTTGATGCGGTGAGCTAAATGATGGGAAGCGTGGGTGAGACGCGAGCCAAGTCTAGCATTTCTCAAGGAGATAGAGCAGGGTAGGTTAGGTAAAGGTCTGGTGGCGAAGTGCTGGATCCAGAGGGCTGGGTTGTTAAGATAAGGGTTGGTGTGGTGAGCGTGGGATGGCATAGTTGAGGTATGATGCAAGTAAGAGTGGTAGATAGAGGTGGTGGTATGGTATAGTGCAGTGCAACCAGGGTGCAGTATAAGGATGAGAAGGGTAGGCAGCAGTCTGGTCAGTAGGGTACTGAAAGAGTACAGTGGTGAGTTTGCAGTAGTTAGACTGTTGGTGGGGGGCATGTTGACCTGGTAGAGTCTAAGCGCGCGTAGTCTGGTAAGGAATGCGAGGGCGACCATATGACATTTACACAGTAGCACTAGTCTGTTAGTGACCAGGGGCACAGCACAGTTGCAGTGGTCAGTTAACGACCATAAGGCACAGCACAATTGCAGTGGTCAGTTAACGACCATAAGGCACAACACAATTGCAGTGGTTGGTTAACGACCAAGGGCACAGCCAGTAGCAGTCATGAGACATACCACATTAGGGCAGAAAGTGACTGTACTATTGAGAGGTGGCAGTAACGCAAAGAGGCAACAGAGTTGGAGGCATAAGTGTATGTAGCAAACAGTTATCGAGGATGAAGAAAAACCGAGTTTAAATGTTTGTGATTGCGGAGTAGCAGAAGACATACCAGAAAGCACAATAGTGTAGACTGAGGGTAACCCCTCTACTCACAATGGATTAGAGGTCCAAGTAGACACTGGCTCCAAGGCTCCGGAGGCGAACAGGGGGCAAACAGGGGCCTTAGTGCGGGCCTTTGTTGAGAGGCCGGCGTTCCCGCCTGCCGGCGGAGGGGATAATTATGAATGGGGAGGTCAACAGCTGATTCGTGCGGCCAGAGCCTCGCTCTGGTGCCGCGATGCGCCCGCCATTGCTGGGCCAGGCGGAAGAGTCTGACGGCGTCAGTCGATTCCAAGAAGCGTTGCGCTCTAGCAATCGACGAGCAACTGGAGATCAATGGATATGCACGATGGTCATACCTGACTGAGATAAGATGGCAACCCTCGCCCTTGAGGGAAGTCGGTGAGGCAGGGTGATCTGACGCACGGCCGAACCGTGTGTAGCTGGAGATGCTCCTCGGCTCAGGAGGCTAGTGCTCCTGTCCCTCCTCCGTGGTGTGCTGCTGCGGCTGGAGCGGTAAGGGCAGAGTTCCTGGCCCCTGGCTCCTGTGGCTCCGAACAGGCTCTCAACAGGCCTTTGTATGGCCTTCGTAAGGGCCGCCGGCAGATCCGCCTGCCGGCGGATGTAGTGGCGTGGATAAGCGAGGCTTAGCCTCGTTGTGGCGCCGCGATGCGCCCGGCATGCGGGGGTCAGGCAGGAAGTAGGACAAGGCCAGGCAGGCCTTCGTTGCAGCTTACCAGCTGTTGCGGTATCCGACGATGGGGAAAGGGCTCCTGCCCTCTTCCCTTGGATGGGGCAACGAAGTGAGGCCAGTCAGGCTCTCAACAGGCCTTTGTATGGCCTACCAATTTACTACCATCTTCCCCTATCTGCGACAACACAGCCCCAATCCCAGAATCACTGGCATCAACTGAAATTACACTCTTCCTTTTTTTGTCAAACATAGCTAGCGCCTTTTCCATTTCTATTTCCTCTTTATCATTTGGGATTCCCTCTCTCATTCCGCATCCCAAATGAACTCTGCCACTTTTTTTAGCAGGCTTCTAATTTTTACAACTTTATCTGAAAATCCAACAACAAACTTCTGATAGAACTCTATCATACCAAGGAAGGATCTCCGTTCTCCCTTCCCTTCAGGTGACCTAACCTTTTTAATGCCATCCACCATATCCTTCCTTGGTTTTAAACCTTCGCCCGATATCTCATGAGCTAGATCCTCCACAACCTCCTTGCCAAACATACACTTCTCTGCTCTCAGCGTCAACCCTTTCTCACATAATATCTTCACTACTGTCTTGAGATTTGTTTCATGGTTCTCTGGATTGTTACCGCACACAAGGATGTCATCCTGAAAACAAAATACTCCAGGAAGCCCCTTCAATAACCTGTTCATCACCTTTTGAAAGACTGAGGAGGATGACACCAGCCCAGAGGGCATTCTACAAAACTGGAAAACACTTCATGGGTGATAAATTGTTACGCTCACCTGGTCTCTGCGGAGGCATTGGGGCACGGTTGCAGCCCTTCTGGGGGTGAGGTCGCTCGGGTCCGACTTCGCCCTCTGCGCTTATGTGGTGACTGGTGGTAATAGGTGGTGCTGCTCTGGACTGCTCCTACTTGGAGAATAGGGAGCGTGAGTATGCCAGCTTGTGTGCCTGATCCCCTTCCAGACCCCTTCTTCCAAACGGTGGTACCCGTGGAATGCGCTGTCCCTGGAAAGCTCACCTGTTGACTAGTTTTGGGGAGCACTCCGTCCTGCGGCTTCTGGCAGGGGAGCTTGTATGATCTGGACCGAGTTCCTTCACTGGTCCCTTGCACGTGGTAGTCCAGTCCTGCTGCGACTAAGCCACTATACTTCAGGTTAGTGTTCCTGTTTGCTTTTGTCTTTCCTCATCTGTTTTTGTTGTATTGTAAAGTTTGTTGTCTTGTATTGCTGTCTGTTTCACTTTTGATGTTTGCTCTTTTGCTTTCTTCCCTTGCAGGTGATGTTGCCGGCCCGGCAGAAGCTGGGGAGCTTGAGGCGGCAGCCAGTTGGAACGAGGAATGAAGCTACAGCGGTACAGTAGCTGGTAAATTGTTAATTAGGGGGCACGCAGGGTTTAAATGCGGCACGGCCCTTGGACGGATATTCTAACCTTGTCTTTCTTATTCTTCACAGGGTCCGAGTTCGTGGATGCGGAGCGCGGAGCTGCGGCATCGGGATCAAGATCACTGGATATCAGGAGATGAGTCTGCAGATGAAGGGATGAAGCACCAGTTTCCTGGAGGTGAGTTTGCAGGAGAACGCCTGGTAAAAGTAAGTAAACTGGTCCAGTTACACGAGTGCACAGCAACGCGAAGCACTAGCCTTAGGGATGGAGCAGCTTATATAGCTGAGCTTCTGAAGGCACGCCCACCAGGTTCAACCTGCCTGCCACACCCTGCCACACCCGATGAGTCAGCACATGAAGAACAGGCCTAGGGAGCCACACCCAATGAGTCAGCACATGAGGATGTATCAGCTCCTGGAAAGTTCTTGTAAAATAAAAGCACTCCTGCACTGAAATAAAGTAAAAGCACTCCTGCACTGAAATAAAGTGTTCCTGCTCACATCTCTATATGAGCCTGGTGCCAAAGGCGTCAGGACTGAGTCCAGCCAGGGGCCCTGTGTTTATGGGTCCCAAAGGGACATAAGTAAGTCAAGTGACCCATTGCCCCCATCACTAGATGGTGTGGTTTTTGTGTTCTGGGGCCTGTGGCCATGACAGCACTCCCCCTCAAGGCCCCTCTCATGGGTGGTTTACTCCCTGGCCCTGGTTTAGTGGAGTTATTGCGGTGGAGCTGCCTGATTAATCGGGGAGTGTGGACATGCTCACTGGGTTCCCAGGTCCGATCTTGGGGTCCAAAACCTTTCCAGTCTATCAGGTAGTATAACTTGGACCGGACCATCTTAGAGTCTTGGATCCTTTTAACTTTGTATTCTGGTTCTCCTGCAACTATTTCGGGATCCAGTGGAGTATCGATCCACGTACCTGGTCTCAATGGTTTTAGGAGGGAGACATGAAACACCGGGTGGATCCGCATGTGGGCCGGTAATTCTACTTTCATGGCCGCAGGGTTGATCACAGCCTTGATAGTGTAGGGTCCGAGATATCTGGGAAGGAACGCCCATGGTCCTTTCAGGGGGATGTTTTTGGATGCTAACCAAACCTTGTCTCCGACTTGGTAGTTGGGAGCTTCCGTTCTGTGTCGATCCGCAAACTGCTTCTGTTTCTCTTTGGCTCTGGCAAGATGCTCTGCTGCTTCCTTAAGAACCTGGGTGATGGTTTTGTCTAAGGTCATTACAGCTCACATTTTTAACGATTCGAGTGGCTCGAAAACGAATGTCCGTGGATCTCGACCGTACACTATGTAGAATGGGCGTTGTCTTGTACTGGTGTGAATGGAATTGTTATATGCGTAGTCTGCTCACCAAAGTATGTCCTTTCAGGTATCCTCGGTTTGTTGCAGAATACACCTTATGCATTGCTCGAGGGTCTGGTTAGTCTGTTCGGTCTGGCTGTCGGTTTGGGGGTGATGGCTTGTAGATAACCGGAGGTTGATTTTGGAAATTTTACAACACCTTTTCCAGAATGCAGAGACACACTGAGTTCCTCGGTCTGATATCAATATTGATGGGAACCCGTCTAGCCGGACAATCTGTTCCAAAAACATGGTAGCCAGAGTAGAAGCAGTTAGGAGACCTTTCAGGGGCATAAAGTGGGCCATTTTGGAAAACAGATCTATGACGACTAAGATGGTATTGTTGTTATGCTCACCTAGTCTCTGCGGGGGCTTTGGGGCACGGTTGGAGCCCTCCCTCGACTTGGCTCCTCTGGATCACCTCCCTCTCCCGGTTGTTGCAGAGCCTGCTGTTCTGGATACCGGTATTGCCCCTTAGAGAAGATGAGAGCTAATGAGAATGGCGTGGGGGTGTTGTGACTTCCCTCGGCCCTCTCGTGCCAAAATGAAGTATGCAAGCATTTTCCCATGCAAGCTAACCTGTTGTGTTGTAACTTTGAGCTATCTGTCCTGCTTATCCTAGCAGGGGCACGTAGAGCGGACCGAGTTGCTTCACTGGTCCGTGGAAGTGTTGATCCAGACCGGCCGCAACCAATCCACTTAGAAGGTTATTCTTTTGGTTGTGATTATAGTTAATTTATTATAATGTCTTTATCTTGTTCAATAATAATTCTTCAATGTCTATTCTCATCCCTATAGGTATGAAGAAGCAGATCGGAGTTGTGGAGCGAATCCGGAGAGTTCCTTGAGCCTGATGGAACTGGTAAATTGGCCTTTCTAAAGGAACTCTAGGCACTGGTATGGCGGGCAAGTGTTCGTTAGTGTTATGAATTCTAACCTGTTGTTCTCTCTTTTCTCTTGCAGGAGAAGGCCGACGGTGAAGAACGAAGACCGGGTGCTCGATGCAGCTCCGCAGTTGCAGGATGAAGACGACGCGAAGAAAAGGAACGAAGTGGAGCTCCGGTTAGCTGGATGCCCGGATCAGGTGAGAAGAAGGCCCCGACTCCGGTAGGGATGGGATGCAGGTAAGAGGCGCGCACAGCGATATAGTAGCTGGATTCAAGTAAGAGGCGCTCACATCGATGGAGTAGCTGGAATCAGGTAAGAGGCGCGTACAGCGATGGAGTGGCTGAAAGCAGGTAAGAAGCGCCGTCAGCGGTGGAGATGCTGGAATCTGGTAAGATGTCTTCAGAGATGAAGCAGCTGGGATCAAGTGGATGCGCAGGTAAAAACAGCGGTAAGCGTTACGCTGCAAAAACAGAACAAAGCGAAGCAGAGGCATGTGGATGGGTTGGCCTTATATAGGCTGGCCCTGGCCCCTCCCTTTAGCTCTGCCTAGTGGCTCCACCTTGCCCCACCCAGGGACTCCTGCACGTGCCTTCCAATGTTGTTCTATGGCCACGCCGGGCCCTACTACACGTGCCTTTGGCACAGAGTGGGCTAGGCACACTTTTACATGAGCCTGGCGCCAGAGGTGCCAGGACTGGGTCCATTCGGACCCTGGGGATGAGGGAGGACTGGCCCTTAGTTCTGTGGCCATGACAATTGTATCCGTTACAGGAGGGAAGGTCTGTAATAAAATCCATTGATAGCATATGCCAAGGTGCTGGGGGTACTTCTAAAGGACGTAGCCGACCTGCAGGACTTTGTTTTTGAGACTTGTGTTGTGCACAGGTGCAACAGGTTGCGATGAACTGGACAATGTCCTTTCGCCAAATTGGTCACCAATAATTTTTCTTTATTTTAGCTAGGGTTTTGGCTATTCCCGGATGCCCTTCTACTAATGAATCTTGATAGTTTGCAATGATTTGATTCTGTAATTTCTTATCTGGGATGTATAATCGCCCTTGGTAGTATGGTAGGTTGTCCACGATCGTATACCGGTCTCCCTTCCCTAGCCATTCCTGTTGTGCTGGTGGACTCATCAAGTGTTGCAGATCATATTTTAAGTTGTCTAGAGTGGTGGTTGTGGCAATCATGCCTTGGATTCGTCCTTCCGGGATGATGGCCACGGGGTCTGGTATAGTGAATGCCTCTTCTCCCTCACTCATGTGATACAGGGCATCTGCTTTTCCATTGCGTACTCCGGGTCTATAGGGGATGACAAAGTCATATTCCGCAAAGAAAAGAGCCTAGTGGAGTTGGCGTGATGATTGCGCTTTAGCGGTCTTCAGATATTGTAGATTGCAATGATCAGTGACGACGGTGACTGTATGTCTAGCTCCAAGAAGATAATGTCTACAGGCTTTGAACGCTACCTTAATTGCTAGCAGTTCTTTATCAGTGATTGCATAATTCAATTCAGGGGCTGAAAACTTGTGAGACCAGAATGCCACGGGATGGAACTGACCTGTTTCGGGGTCTCTGTTACGCTCACCTGATATCCCCAGGGGCGTCTGGAAGGCTCTGAGATCAGGAACCCTGGATGCGTAGTTGCCCAGTGCTGAATAATGAATCTGCAATTACAGAAGGGAGGATTTGTGATAACTGTCTCTAATGGGTGAATCTCCCACCTTCCTCTGACCGATTCCCTTCCCACTGGGTTCTTTTCTCACCTTAGTTATTTGTAGGGTGAGCTATCTGTCCTGCGTTTCTTGTGCAGGGGCTTTTGACATTTGTTGGCGAGCTGCCCGAGTTGCTTCACTGGTGCAGTTCACCTTCAATGGGCCCAGGCCTGCTGTGACCCCGGATCTGCTGGTAGGCAGGTAGGTTTGTTAATTGTAAGTCTTTGTTCTGTTTATGGTGGGAATTTGTTAATGTCTTTATCTCGTTCTTTTCAGGTGCGAAGGTCTTGATGCTGGCGTGCCAGATGGAGAGGCATGTTTCCTAGGTAAGAGAAAGCGCGAAGTGCAGCGCCTTTATTGTCTTTTAAAGCTAACCTGTATTTTCTTCTTCTTCTCCTCACAGGCCGCTGTGGTGCTGCGAGTGGATGAGAGCGCGATGAAAAACAGGCCCCCGGAATCCGTTAAGGTAAGTACAGTGCTGTGCGGTTGTTTAATATTGAAAGTGAACCTGAATATGTCTCTTTTCCTTTGCAGATGTTGCTGTGGTGCTCTGGATGGAAGCGTGGCGTAGCGAGATGGAATTCAGGTATGAATGATGGAATTTGATGTTTTGGAAGCGGGCTTTCTAATATTGTTTTTCCCTTTCTCGTTATTGCAGGTCGCAATGTTTGAACAGCAGCTGTGGTAGCGGTTCGCCGGAAGTCCTTAAGCTAGTACTCACAGGTGAGTGATGTTTCTTCTTCTCTCGGTTTCCACAGATCGCAACCCAGTTGAGATGCTGAGTGCTGGATGGTGATTTCTAAGGTAAAACAGAATAATCTTGTTCTTGTTCTTGCAGGATTACAAGAAGATGCTGAAGACCAGGAGCTGGACACAGTGAGCGTCATGCTGCGGGGTGCTGTTACGCTTACCTGGTATCCACAGGGATACCACCCAGCTGGGTTACTTGCTGGTATGCTTCTCAGCTTTGCCCTGATGTGGTCTGCGGGGAAAGTTCTGCCTGAAAATACAGGAGGACTGTGTTCAAGACTGACCGACTGGGGTAAGTATCCTCCCTCCACCCCTGTATGATTTCAGTCCCTCTGGCGCCCTCTCCTCACCTTGTGGTAGAATTAGAAGTGCTCTCCATCCTGCCTTCGTTGCAGGGGCGCGTTGTCTTTCATGGGCGAGTGCGGTCCAGTTACTTCACTGACGCCGGGCCATTTGATATTGTTCAGGTAGGTCTTATTGCTGTTCATTAGTTTTTTTGCTATCCTGCATGCCTTTCTTTGTTTAAAATGTCCCTTTTTTCTCCCTTAGGTGTGCGGAGCTTCAGCGCGGCGAACTGGCTTGGTTGAACCCCGCTGGTGAATGATGGCGCATTAAGAGCGCTATGATGCGGTAAGTAAGCGCTATGCGCAGTGATGCAAAGTCTTGCCTTTGCTAACCTGTGTTTTCCATCCTTGTAGGTCGTGGTGTTCTTCAGCGCGAGTGGAATGTCCAGAGTGGTGCCAGCCGAGAGGCGACCAGCCAGGTAAGCCTTTTGTGCAGTTCGTAATTTGTAAATGTCTCTACTGCTTTCTTTAATGTTGCCTCTATCTTTCTCTTTCAGGTCGTTCTGTCCGGGAGGCGTGCAGATTCGAGGAAGCTGTTCTCAGTAGCTGCGAGTGTTTAAAGATGAAGACTGCAGGTAAGATGCTGCTGCTAATGATGTTCCTTTTGTCTCCTTGCAGGTTCTGCTTCTCCATTGTTCGAGTAAATAGCTGGACACGGTGAGCGTCACCTTGCAAGCTGCAAAGTAACGCAAAGTGTGTTGTCTTGCTCGGGTGTGGTTTAATATAGCCCCAAATAAATAGTCCAGGTAAAGTAGTCCCTAGGCTACCACACCCAAAACACTAGACCGCATAGCTTGGTTGTTAGGAACCAAGCTATGTGGATGCCTCCATGTTGGCTGACAATACAATAAAGTAGTTCCCAAGCACATTGTTTTTCATGGTGTATGAGCCTGGCGCAATAGGCGCCAGGACTGGCCCCATGAGGGCTTTTGAAGAGGATGCCAGGCTCTAGAGGCCCGAGTCCTGACTCCACCCGGCCAATAGGTTTGCCAGAGGGGGGTTTCGGCGATGGCCGTGACAACACTCCCCCCTAAGGCCCCTCCCATGGTGTTCCTTCTGTCTGGCCCAGGTTTGGTTGGGAGGTTCCGATGGAATTTCCTGATTAGACGTGGTGCGTGGATATTCTCACTGGGCTCCCAGGATCTATCTTGTGGTCCAAATGCTTTCCAATCGACGAGATGATATAGCTTGGTCCGAGAGTATTTAGAGTCCTAGATATCTTTGACTTCGAATTCTGGTTCTCCGTCAACAAGTATGGGCTTAGGTGGTGTCCCAATCCGTGTGCCGGGTTGCATTGGTTTCAGGAGGGACACATGGAATACCGGGTGGATGTGTACATTAGGTGGTAAATCCAGTTTCACGGCTGCTGGGTTGATAATTGCCTTAATGGTATAGGGTCCTAAGAATCTGGGATGAAAGGTCTGGGTTCCCTTGATGGGTACGAATTTAGCAGCTAACCAAACTTTGTCTCCTTCTTGATAATCAGGGGCCTTTTTCCCGTGTTGGTCGGCAAATCTCTTTTGTTTTTCTTTGGCATGAATAAGGTGTTCCTTTGCCCTTTTGAAAGCCTGAGTAATGGTTGTGTGTAGAGTCTTTACTGCTGGCATTTCCAAGCTGGCTGGAAGGTCTAGTTCAGAGGTACGTGGATGTCTGCCATAAAGGGTCTAGAAGGGCGTTTGTCCCGTGCTTGAATGCAAATAATTGTTATATGCATATTCGGCTATCCATAGTAGGTCTTTCCAATTCCTTTGTTCGTGGTGCAGCATGCACCGTAAATATTGCTCGAGTGTCTGCTTGGTTCTCTCGGTTTGGCCGTCTGTTTGGGGATGGTGACTGGTAGATAGCTGAAAGTCGATCTGCGCCATTGCACAACATTTTTTCTAGAAGTTTGAAACAAACTGGCTGCCTCGATCAGAGACCAGAACCGAAGGGAAGCCATGTAGCTTAATCACGCTCTCCAGGAACATTTTTGCTAAAGTGGCTGCGTCTGGGAGGCCTTTGAGAGGAATAAAATGGGCCATCTTCGAGAATAAGTCCACAACTACAAGGATGGTGTTGAAACCGTGGCTTGGAGATAGATCAGTGATGAAGTCAAGGGAAAGAGTGTGCCATGGAACTGGAGGAATGTCCAATGGTTGTAGGAGACCAGATGGTTTTTATTTCTGTGATTTATTTTGTGCGCAGACACAGCAGGACTGAATACACTGAATGATGTCCTTACGCCAGGTAGGCCACCAAAAGTTCTCTTTCACCTTAGCTAGGGTTTTGGCTATCCTAGGATGCCATTCAATCAGTGAATCGTGATAGTTTGAAATAATATGCTGTTGTAATTCCTTCTTGGGTACATATAGGCGATCCCTAAAAAAGGGTAGATGGCCCTTGATGGTATATTGTTCTTCTTGAGTTTGCCATGCGAGGTAGGCATCAGGATTCATTGTCCGTTGGATTTATTTTCGTAGTTCTGCTTGTGTTAAGGCTGTTGTGATACCCAAGAGTTTGTCTTCAGGTATAATAGGTACTGGGTCTGGAGTTGTATATACTATTTCATCTATGCCCATGCAAGATAAGGCATCTGCCTTTCCGTTTCTGACTCCTGGTCGAAATGTGATTACATAATCATATTCGGCGAAGAAAAGGGCCCACCGTAATTGGCGCGAGGGCTGGGCCTTGGCTGTTTTGAGAAATTGCAGGTTTCGGTGGTCTGTGATGACTGTAATGGTGTTTCTGGCCCCAGAAGGTAGTGCCTCCAGGCTTTAAAGGTGGGTTTGATCGCCAGGAGTTCCTTGTCGGTGATGGCATAATTCATCTCTGGAGGTGAGAACTTTTTCGACCAGAAGGCCACAGGATGTAGCTGGCCGGTTTCCGGGTCTCACTGTGAAAGGACAGCCCCCATTGCGAGACTGGACGCATCAGTTTCAATGACATAAGGGAGGTCTGGACGAGGATGTCGCAGGATTGGGGCTGAGGTAAACCTTTGTTTAAGTTCCTGAAAGGCTTCTTCTGCTTCTTCGGTCCAAGCAAACTTTTTATTGTTTTTTTGTAATAGGACTGTGATTGGGAGCAAAACCTGAGAGAAGTCTGGGATCAACCGGCGGTAGAAGTTTGCAAAGCCCAGCATGCTTTGTACCCCTTTCAGAGACGTCGATGAAGGCCATTTCAGAATGGCATATACCTTGTGCACGTCCATTCTGATGCCTCCTGGAGTAAGGATAAAACCAAGAAATTCTACTTCGGCGACGTGAAAAAAGCATTTTTCAAGCTTTGCAAACAAGCGATGTTGACGGAGCTTGGTGAGGACTGAACGAACGTGCCTGACATGATCTTGTTTCGAGGCTGAGTATACTAAGATGTTGTCTATGTACACTAAGGCACACACATCAATGAACTCCCTTAAGACGTCATTCATGAAATACTGGAATGCCGCAGGAGCGTTGCATAACCCGGAGGCCATGACTTGATATTCAAACAAGCCGTACTTAGTACAGAAGGCGGTTTTCCATTTATCTCCTTTTCTGACTCGGACCAGATGGTACGCTCCTCGAAGGTCCAATTTGGTATAAATCTGGGCATCTTTAACTTGGTCTAGCATCTCAGGGATAAGTGGCAAGGGGTAGCGGTTCTTCACGGTGATCTGGTTCAATGCGCGGTAGTCAATACAGGTTCTCAAGTCTCTTTCCTTTTTCGTTACGAAGAACAAAGGACTGGCTGTGGGGGATTTCGAAGGACAGACAAATCTGTTTGCAAGGTACTGGTCTAAATAGGATTTCAAATGAAGGTTTTCTGGTTCTGTGAGAGTGTAGATCCTGCCGCAAGGGATTTATGCACCAGGAACAAGGTCGATCTGACAGTCATAGGGCCTGTGCGGCAGCAATGTATTGGCTTGGTTCTTTCGGAAAACATCCTGGAAATCATGGTATTCACTTGGCAAGGTATTAGTTGCTCCCAGGGTTGATACTGTCGCTCCAGGAGTCATGGTGATACAGACGTGGGGTTTCTCTTCTTGGTAATAGCAGGCAGGGGAGCAGTCACCGGGGAAGGTTAATTTTCGTGCCCACGAGTCTATCAAAGGGTTGTGAGCAACCAAACATGGCATCCCTAGTATTAGCCTGAACTGAGGTGCCTTGATGAGATCGAATGAAATAGACTCCCGATGTCCGCCCTGGCACAGCAAGGTTACCCTGGCTGTGCACTGGGTTACTGGTCCGGAAGCGATTTCTGTCCCATCCACGGTGGTTACCTTGTCCATAGTTGGCTTAGAACACAAAGGAAGCCCCATCTCTGCTGCCAGTTCTTGATCAATATAATTTCCAACTGCTCCGCTATTGATGTATGCTTCAACGGCATGCATTCTTGACGACTGTTGGTGGTTAATTAAGATCACTGGTATTACAAAGTGCGAGGTCAGCAACTCTTTCTTCTCACTCGACAAACTGATCTCTACGTTTGTCGAGCTTGGTAGTTTTCCAATTCCTTAGCTTCATCCTTCTCTGTGGCCCTGACTGTTCTTCTTGGGGGGTTTTCTGGACAGTCCTTCAGGAAATGTCCTGGTTTCCCACAATACAAACAAGCTGTTGTTGTCTTCTTTTGTCCCGCTCTTGTTTTGTTAATGGAGGCTGTATCCCTCCAATCTGCATGGGTTCTACAGCATTTTCAGGTACACGGGGTGTGTTTTCCCTTGGTCGAACATACACGGTCCGAGGGTCCGTCTGAGACCGGTCTGCCTTTCGGTCCTGCAACCGGTGCTCTAGCTGCACGACCAGATTTATGAATTCTGCACAGTCTCTTGGTGGATCAACCACCTGGGCTAAGACGTCCTTTAATTCGCCTTGTAAGCCTTGATGGAATAACGTGGTTCTTTTGTTTTCAGGCCACCTAGCTTCGGCAACCAGTCTGTTGAAGGTAGCAATGTACGTTAACAAGTCCTGATTCCCCTGTTGGAGGGACAAGAGTTCATTGTCTACTGCTTGTTCCTGGGTATGGCGAGCAAAAAGCTTTTCCATTTCTCTCTGGAACCCCCAAAGTCATGTAATAGAGGATCGTCATGGGTTACCAACAGCACCAACCAATCTGCTGCACTACCACTCAGGTATGATAAGACAAAAGCTACCCGAGCTTGGTCGTTTGGAAATTCTCCAGGCCTACAAAGAAAATGAAGGCGACACTGATTGATGAATGCCGCATACTTCTGTGGGCCGCCTGAGAACCTTTCTGGTGGTGCCAGGGGCACTGTTCCAGGTAACGTTATCTGTACCAGAGTGGGTGGTATGACGGGGTTTTGCATCGTTGGATTGCTTCCAGGTAGAGGCGTCTGTCCCACCTGTGATTGCAAGTATTGCCTGCTAATCTCTTCAGTGCGTTCTTTGGTCACTATTAGGTCTCTCCGGAGGGCATTAGTCTGTTGTCGGGCAGAATGAACCTCAGCACGAAGCTCTCCTAGTAATTGGACCAATTGGTCCATTTCAGATGTCTCCATGACGCCCAGGTGGATTTGTTATGGTAGACTTTGCGTTCTTTTACGCTCACCTGGTATCCACAGGGACGCCACCCAGCTGGGTTACTCGCTGGTATGCTTCTCAGCTTTGCCCTGATGTGGTCTGCGGGGAAGGTTCTGCCTGAAAATACAGGAGGACTGTTTTCAAGACTGACCGACTGGGATAAGTATCCTCCCTCCACCACCGTATGATTTAAGTCCTTCTGGCGCCCTCTCCTCACCTTGTGGTAGAATTAGGCGTGCTCTCCGTCCTGCCTACTTTGCAGGGGCGCGTTGTCTTTCATGGGCGAGTGCGGTCCAGTTACTTCACTGATGCCGGCCCGTTTTTATATTGTTCAGGTAGGTCTTATTGCTGTTCTTTAGTATTGTTGCTATCCTGCATGCCTTTCTTTGTTTAAAATGTCTCTTTTTTCTCCCTAGGTATGCGGAGCTTCAGCGCGGCGAAATGGCTTGGTTGAGCCCCGCTGGTAAATTATGGTGCATTAATAGCGCTATGATGTGGTAAATAAGCGCTATGCGCAGTGCTGCGAAGTCTTGCCTTTGCTAACCTGTGTTTTCCTTCCTTGTAGGTTGCGGTGTTCTTCAGCGCGAGTGGAATGTCCGGAGTGGTGCCAGCCAAGAGGCGACCAGCCAGGTAAGCCTTTTGAGCAGTTCGTAATTTGTAAATGTCTCTACTGCTTTCTTTAATGTTGCCTCTATCTTTCTCTTTCAGGTCGTTCTGTCCGTGAGGCATGCAGATTCGAGGAAGCTGTTCTCAGTAGCTGTGAGTGTTTAAAGATGAAGACTGCAGGTAAGATGCTGCTGCTAATGATGTTCCTTTTGTCTCCTTGCAGGTTCTGCTTCTCCGAGGTTCGAGGGAATAGCTGGACACGGTGAGCGTCACGCTGCAAGCTGCAAAGTAACGCGAAGCGTGTTGTCTTGCTCGGGTGTGGTTTAAATAGCCCCAACAAAATAGTCCAGGTAAAGTAGTCCCTAGCCTACCACACCCAAAACACTAGACCACATAGCTTGGTTCTTAGGAACCAAGCTATGTGGATGCCTCCATGTTGGCTGACAATACAATAAAGTAGTTCCCAAGCACATTGTTTTTCATGGTGTATGAGCCTGGCGCCATGGGCGCCAAGACTGGCCCCATGAGGGCTTTTGAAGAGGATGCCAGGCTCTAGAGGCCCGAGTCCTGACTCCACCTGGCCAATGGGTTTGCCAGAGGGGGGTTTGGGCGAGGGTCGTGACAGGTGCAAAATAACTCAAAGTGTGTTCTGCAGTCAGGGTGTGGTTTATATAGCCCAGGTAAAGTAGTACCACGGAAAGTAGTTCCAGGCCTGCCACTCCCAAAACACTAGACCGCATGGCTTGGTTCTTAGAACTGGACTGTGTGGGTGCTTCCATGTTGGATTTAAAGGCCCATGTACATAAATGGGACCTAGTTTGAACAGCCCTTCCTTCCTACATATGATCCTTGTGCCAAAGGCGCCAGGACTGGCTCCATGACCCCTTTTGCAGTAATTTTAAGCCCCTCAGGGTTCTGTTGGGAGCCTGCTTGTGGCACAATTTGTGCCCCCTCACAGTGGTCATGACAGTCTCGTTGTGACAGGACTTCTCCCATTGCTTTATTGGAAGCATCAGTTTTGACCACGTATGGTAGTTCTGGTCGAGGATGCGTAGAATTGGTGCTGTGGTGAATGCTTGTTTTAGCTCCTGGAAGGCTTTCTCTGCCTCTGCGGACCAATTAAATTGTTTATTTTTGCATAGTAAAGAGGTGATTGGGTGGACGATCTGGGAGAACCCTGGAATGAACCAGCGATAAAAGTTGGCGAACCCGAGTACACACTGTACTCCCTTTATGGATGTCGGTGAGGGCCAGTTAAGGACAGCATCTACCTTGCGCATGTCCATGCATACGCCCCGTGGTGTGAGAATAAAGCCAAGGAATTCTACCTCTGTCACATGAAAGAAGCATTTCTTCAATTTGGCATATAGCCGATGTTGCCGCAGTTTCTCCAAAACTGCTGGACATGGTTGACATGGTCCTCCTTGGTGGTTGAATAGATAAGAATGTCATCAATATAGACAAGAGCGCAGACGTCCAACAGTTTGCGGAGCACGTCATTCATGAAAAATTGGAACACCGCCTGGGCATTACATAGTCCAAAGGGCATAACCTGATATTCATAAAGGCCACATTTCGTGCGAAAGGCCGTCTTCCACTCGTCTCCTTTTTTGACTCATGCTAGATGATAGGCCCCTCGTAAGTCTAATTTTGTTTATATCTGAGCGTTTCTGACTTGATCCAAGAGCTCGGGGATAAGCGGTAATGGGTACCGTTTTTTTTACCGTGATCTGGTTAAGTGCTCTGTTGTGAATGCAAGTTCTCAGGTCTCCCTCCTTTTCAGGCACAAAAAGAGGGGCGAGGATGCAGGGGACTTGGACGGACGAATGAAGCCATTTGCCAGATACTGATCGAGGTAGGTTTTTAGATGCTGGTTTTCCTGTTCTGTTAGGGCATAAATCTGGCTGCAGGGAACTTGAGCTCCAGGCACCAGATCAATTTGGCAGTCATATGGTCTGTGCGGAGGTAGGGTGTTTGCTTGCTCTTTTTGAAAGACGTCTTGGTAATCCAGGTATTCAGGTGGTAGTGAACTGGTGAGGCCCTGTATGGTTTCTTTCTTCGACGGACCTGGGTTGTTAAGACCTTTTGAATGAGAATCCCTTGCTATAACAGGTGTCTGCACAGTCTTGGGGAAAGGTCCGAACTCGTTTACGCCAGTCAATCCTGGGATTTTGGGTCTCCAGCCAGGGCATTCCCAATATCATCTGGAACTGAGGCACGCCGACGAGATCGAAGGTGATGTCCTCTTGGTGACCGTCCTGACACAGAAGCACGATCTTCTCGGTGTGACGTTTTCAGAAACCTGCTTCTGTCGGAGAGGAAAGCCTATCCGGGTAGCCATATCTTGGCCCATGTAATTTCCCACAGCCACACTGTCAATGGATGCCTCCAAGGCATGTATTTTTGACGGTTGCTTATGGTTTACCAGGAGCACAGGCATGACTAGATGTGAGGTCTGTATAGGTTCCTTTTCACCCCTCGACAAGTGGACCCCTACGTTTGCCAGGTGTTGGAGTTTCCCAAGTCCTATTCTTCTTCTTCGCCCTTGTCAGTTGCTTCAACTGCTTTCCTGGGTGGTTTCCAGCATGACACAGACAGTCACTACATAACACATCTCCTTCCCTTACCAGACCCACACACACAGAAGGTCACAACATAACACATCTCCTTCCTTTACCAGACACACACACATACACAGAGACAATCTCAACATAACACTTTGCCGGACCTGTCTCAAAACAACGCATCACAATCCAAAACCGGAAGCAAAGACAACACATCATTGCTCACAAAATCAAACACCAAATGGATCCAGCCTATTGGTGCAACCAAATTAGCCAATACATTCAAATACTGCAGATAACTATGAGACACTGGCCAGACATTCCAAACCCATCTGCGTACCCAGCATTTGACCACTGACAACCCGATGGCAGTATTGCATGAGTCTGCCATGCCAAACCCCACACTATGGAGAAGACACAGGCTACCTCCTTTAAACAAGGTGCTACCTCCTTTAAACAATTGTGGAAACAATCCGACGTGGCACTCATCCACTCAGATACCTGCCCTACTTCATACTGGCAGAGGCTCTACCTCTTGCTCATCAGAGTATTCCACAAACCGGAGGCGCTACCTCCCTCAAATACACTTGCTTCCATGCATACCAGAGGCGCTACCTTTCTCCAATACCTCCCTCAAATACCCTAGTGACACGCACATAAGAGGCGCTACCTCTCTCAAGTACCAATTGTGCCACACAAACCGGAGGCGCTACCTCCCACAAATACCCTAATGACATGCACATCAGAGGCGCTACCTCTCTCAAGTACTAATTGTGCCACACAAACCGGAGGCGCTACCTCCCTCAAATACCCTAATGACACACACATCAGAGGCGCTACCTCTCTCAAATACCCTTTGTGCCACACAAACCAGAGGCGCTACCTCCCTCAAATACCCTTGCATCACCCTCACCAGAGGCGCTACCTCTCTCAATCGTGACACAACCCAGAGGCGCTACCTCTCAGTACTACCACAGTGTCACTCACCTCAGAGACGCTACCTCTCGCCAATACCAATCATGACACACACATGAGAGGCGCTACCTCTCACTACTACCACAGTGTCACTCACACTGAAGGCTCTACCTCTGCAGTGAGAGTCTGACTCCTACCACCTTCATGCCCATCCCTGTGCATCCATTTCACAGCCAATCTTAACTGAGTCAGGCACAAAACATTTCGCATTACACAGATTAAATGCAATTTTATAACTGTACTATTATTTAAATGCAATGTTATAACTGTAGTAGAATTAAATTGACAAACACGTTTGTCCTGCAAGTTCATGGTCATCTTTTGACCCTAAAACAACAACTATGGCCCTAAAAGTCCATGTTGCTACAGCAACTAAACTTCTGAAAATCCTCAAAAAGGTTATGCTAGCTCATTCTTCCAGAACTACACCATTTTCATAACAACGCAGGCACTTCAAACTCTTCACTTCTAACACACAAACTTTGATCAGCATATTAATATAACACTACTTTTCTAAAAGTCCATGAGTAGACACCCTTAGCCTGCAAATCCTCCAACTTGTTACATCTATCTCACAGTACCTTGCACAACACTTCACTTAACTTGAACAATACATAGCATCTTCATTTCACTTGCATCATGCCTCTTCCAATTGTCCACTTAACAAAAAAGGATACAAGACACCTTCACTTCACTTGCGTCATGGAGCTTCTCCTTTCGCTACGGATGACAGAACACTCCAACACCACGTGATGCAGCTGCAAATTGTACCTTTTTATCCCTTCACTGTGCTGCACCTAATAGTCCACTGCTCCTTCATACGCCAGGTGCTGTCCGCTTTTATTCCACCATTTCAACCTCGAGATGGAACGGATCATAGACCCAAACTCTGATTCTAACATTGGATGACAGTCATCATCTCAAGGCATATTGCTGCGGTAACCGCTGACATGGGCCACCGTAAACAGCAGTACCGGCAATGACCTACTTCCTCATCACGTTGTGGCGTTACACAGGTCCTTTCCTCTGCTTTCTGAATTATGTCCCACATCAACAACTCACGTAGGTTAGACAGCCTGCGCGTTCTGATACGAACACAATCCTTGAACGTCACATTCTAAAACATTGCCGACTCCCCTAGGCCAGCTGTGACGTCACCAGTACGCCGGCTGGCCGCCAAACTATCGGAGCTCCATGGTCCCATCCGCCATATGCCAATGGTGAGAGACCGAGGATCATTATATTTCAACTCGACCGACTGTACGTTATGTGCACCTTGCATAATATGCAGCGAACAGTACTTAACAGATCCCTTTGTGTTAGGATCTCCATCGACTTGCCCCAGGCTTCTCATTTTCCCAGTCTATGATAACACAAAATTTCCCATCTCTCGTGTGGAGAGCTGCCCACTGCTTCTTCCCATCGCTGGTGCTGGGCGGCCCATCAGCGACACACTACTACTTCACCTGGGCTTGCTGCAATCAGGGGCTTAATGGCATTACCCATTTGTTTGCTCCCAAGGTGCTGGCAGGAACAGTCCTCTTTACTGCACGTTCCTCTAATTCGCCCCTACTACTTCACAATACCCCAGCTCTTAGTTGCTTCACCTCTTTCCTGAATTCTACTGCAGCTGGGGAATATTAGTGGGCTTCCAAACTTTACTTTCCCACAACCTTGGGCTTGGCTATCTCTGACTGATCTACTTCACCATCAAACCCCCTTGGGTCCTCTTACATCTGCTTGTGGACCGCTGTACTCCTCCCTACCTTAGCCCTGGGTGATGGGTCTCACTTGTGGGGGCAGTGCTGATCTCTGCTTTGTCCTCCTCTCTCCTGCACCCCCCGCAGCAGACTCCTTCATCTTCAGCTTCTTCTTCTTGAGCGCAGATTCTTCTCTAAAGACCAACTCATCGCCAATGTTACGATGTGACTCTCAGGCTTTCTTGGGTTACAGCTTAAGTTTATTCCAGGCACTTAAGTTACAGTTACATCAAGACAAATACATGAGAGTATGGACTAAATCAGCACTGGCCCCATCACCCAGGCAGGGGAGCTCTAACTGCGTGCCTCAGTCTGGAACCCTCAGATAAACATGCCATCATTCACACACCAACACTCCATGCGACATCACAGACTCACAGCATGATAGCATGACACAGACAGTCACTACATAACAGTTTGTGCTATCAGACGATTGAAGGAAGCAATATATGTTAGTAGGTCTTGATTACCCTGCCGTAGTGATAACAGTTAATTGTCCAGAGCCCCCCCTTGAGTATGCCATTCAAATAGTTTCTCCATTTCACGCTGGAAACCTCTGAAGTCTCGAAGCAAAGGATCATCCCGGTTTGCCAAGGGTATTGACCAGTCTGCACACTACCTCCCAAATATGAGAGTACAAATGCCACTCTTGCTTGATAGTTGGGGAACGCCCCAGCTCTGCCCAAGTAATGTAGGCAACATTGATTCATAAAGATGGCGTACTTATTCGGATCGCCTGTAAAACGTTCCGGCGGGGTCAGGGGAACCCCCCTGGAGGTACCCCCTGTACTGACGTGGGCTGTGGAGGCGTGGCAGGAGGGGCATACCCCGGCAGTGGGACCTGGCCTGCCTGTGCCTGGAGCATTTGCCTTGCTAGTTCATCTGTCCGCTCCCGGTTCAAAATTATATCCCTCCTTACGGTATTGGTTTCCTGTGTTGAGCTGTGAACTTCAGCCCGTAACTCTCCCAGTAATCGGGCCAACTAGTCCATTTCAGAAGTTTCCATAATGCCCAGGCAGAGATTTGAAGAGGCTTCACGTTCTGTTACGCTCACTTGGTCTCTGCGGAGGCATTGGGGCATGGTTGCAGCCCTTCCGGGAGTGAGGTCGCTCGGGTCCGACTTCGCCCTCTGCGCTTATGTGGTGACTGGTGGTAATAGGGGATGCTGCTCGGGACTGCTCCTGCATGGAGAATAGGGGGCGTGAGTATGCCAGCTTGTGCACCTGATCCCCTTCCAGACCCTTTCTCCCAAACCGTGGTACCCGTGGGATGCGCTGTCCCTGGAAAGCTCACCTGTTGATTAGTTTTGGCGAGCACTCCGTCCTGCTGCTTCTGGAAGGGGCGCTTGTATGATCTGGACCGAGTTCTTTCACTGGTCCTTGCACGTGGTAGTCCAGTCCTGCTGCGACTAAGCCACTATACTTCAGGCAAGCGTTTGAGTTTACCTTTGTCTTTCCTCATCTGTTTTTGTTGTATTTTAAAGTTCACTGTCTTGTATTGCTATCCGTTCCACTTATGATGTTTGCTCTTTTGCTTTCTTCCCTTGCAGATGATGTTGCCGGCCCAGCAGAAGCTGGGGAGCTCGAGGCAGCAGCTGGAGGGAACGAGGAACGAGGCTGCAGCAGTACAGTAGCTGGTAAGTTGTTAACTAGGGGGCGCGTGGGGTTCAAATGCAGCGCAGCCCTAGGATGGATGTTCTAACCTTGTCTTTCTTCTTCTTCACAGGGTCCGAGTTCGTGGATGCGGTGCGAGGTGCTGCAAAGTCGGGATCAAGATCACTGGATGTCAGGAGATGAGTCTGCAGATGAAGCGATGAAGCACCGGTTTCCTGGAGGTGAGTATACAGGAGAACGCCTGGTAAAGGTAAGTAAACTGGTCCAAGCGGCGGTGAGCATCACGGTGCATGCAAGTGCACAGTAACACGAAGCTCCAGCCTTGAGGATGGAGCATCTTAAATAGCTGAGCTTCTGAAGCCTGCCTGCCACACCCGATGAGTCAGAACATGAAGACCAGGCCTAGGGAGCCACACCCGATGAGTCAGCAAATGAGGATGTATAAGGTCTTGTAAAATAAAAGCACTCCTGCACTGAAATAAAGTGTTCCTGCTCACATCTCTATATGAGCCTGGCGCCAAAGGCGCCAGTACTGAGCCCAGCCAGGGCCCCTGTGTTTAGATGGTGTGGTTTTTGTGTTCTGGGGGCTGTGGCCATGACATAAATGCTGTTAATTTCTTGGATGATTCATTTAGTCTAATTTAATGGTACGCTGACTCCCTATCTAACTCCCTATATAACTTTGAAAATTACCTCACCTTTCCCGCCATTGCCAACATCTCAGACATATTGGGATGTGGAAGCTTTTCCGCCATGTCACACCGATTTAATTCCCTCAAATCAACACACAAACTCAAGCTCCCCATTGGATCTTTTTACTATCACAAGGGGAGACACCCATTCAACACTTCTCGCCTGCTCAATTATTCCAGCATCTGGAACTTCTGGAGTTCAGTTTCATGCCATCTCTTAGCACCCTGGGAACCAGCCGCAGTTTTGCCACCAAAGGTTTGCTCCCTTCCTTTAAGACGATTTTGTGCACCATGCCTCCCACACAACCAATCTTTTTGGAGAACACTTTTGGATTTCCTTGAACAATATACACATCATCACTCACATGTAACACCTGCTCATCTGCATTGGGATCCAATCTTATACACAAACCCTTTTGTTCCCTCCATCCCAGTAAGGTTTCCCCAATCTTAGTAACACACCCCTTCCCTTGGGTTTCTCTCCCTTTGAAGCTCAACAAAGCTACAAAATATCCTATAACATCTATTATACCTAGGTTATACCCGCCGGGTCTTTTATCTCAAGGGATCAAATCATTGAGGCTGCCACCAACAACTTTCTCAGAAACATCACGTGACATTAAGATAGCTTTGCCCCAGAATCTGCCATCATACGTACTCTTTTCTCATTTAGCCATATATCAGCAAATGGACTGTCACATGTATCTTCTTCACCACGTGCCACCATGTTCATTGTCACTATTTCATCATGTTCCTCCACTACCTCCAACTACGACTGATGTGACTCTTCCGAAACATATAGCACTCTCTTTTCCCTAGACCTAGAATAATTTTTGCAGCAGTTGGCATAGTGCCCCCACCTCTTACACTTGTTACATGTTACTTTCCTCTCCGGGAAAGCTGGAGAACCCGCAAAATGACTAGCACTGGCACACCTAAAACACAATCTCTCTTCAATCTTATATGTTTTTGTTCTATCAGCTCTTCCCTCCATGCCATCATCACCACCTTGGTCATATACTTTTCCACTCTTCTTCTTTACCCTCTTGCAGTCTTTGTTGGCATCACCCACTCTCAGTATCTCAGTAGATACAATTTTGTTGTCTTTTCTACCAAGTTTAGCAACAGAAGCCATGGTACGCTCGACCCTCTTTGCTATTTGCACTACCTCATCCAAATCTGGGTCATCTTTCAGCCATATCTCCTCCCTTATCCTGTCATTACAGCAAGGAATCATAAATTGATCCCTAATATGCTCATCTAATTTCTCCCCAAATTTGCAGTTGATGAGTAGTTGCTGCAGTGCTGTTATTTAATCTTCTACAGATTCACCCTCCCATTTCTCTCTTATCCCAAAATTGTACCTTTCCAGCACAGTACTGGTTTTAATATCGAAATGGTGATCTAATTTGAGGAGTGCTACTTCTAATTCATTCATTCTACTTTCTAGATCCAAATCAGCAATATCTGGCAGTGTCTCATAAATCTGCGTTCTGCAAAAATGGAATTACCACAGGCAGTCTTTATATAGTGGATAAATCCCTTTTTGCACGCTGCCCAATCTTGATAGCTCCTGGGCTTGCCATAAATACTGGCGGACCTGGAACTCCTGCCACAGCCATGTATCACCCATGTATTGCTCTAGTCAGAGAAAGGTAGCACTCAGTAAATGCACTTGCACATACAACTTTCATTTCAGATGTGACAGCTGAACTCTTTCCCTTTTCCCTCCTTTCAGGATGAAGTTATACAAAACAGAGAAAAAAATATCTCACTGGGATTATGACAAAATCGCCTGCAGCCTCGACACGATGCGCGCCTTCCCTAGGGCCCTAGGCGCACAGGCACGTCTCTCCTTCATTACAATAATTCAATTGCCAGTATGCACAATGTTGCTTTAAGCCGGCCTCCGTTGCCAGGGACACAGCGGCGTTCAGCACCGTCACGTTGTACGCCTCATGGCGTTGCTTTAACCACTTCTACTTTTAAGGAGCGGCCGTCTTCCTCTCCACTTCAAATGGCTCCTGAATAGCATTGCTTAGTAACGCTCTATGCTTTTGTAGCATTTCAAGTACTCTTTATTTTCTCCAATAGATGTTGCAAGCCGCGTCGTTGTCAGGGGCCGAGCCGTCTTCCTCTCCACTTCAAATGACTCCAGAATGGCGCTGCTTTGTAACAATCGGCGCTTTTGTAGCGTTTCAAGTTCTCTTTATTTTCTCCAATGGATGTTGTGTGCCCAGTCATTGTCATGAGATGGGTTGTTTTCTTCTCCTCCTCAAATGGCTCCCGACTGCTGTTGCTTAGCAAAGTTCAACACTTTTGCAGCGTTTCAGGCACTCTTGTAAGTCCCCCTTGAATGGGATATCACACCCAATTCACTGCTTCGCTTCACAAGTGAGCGTCATGTACGAGCACAGCATAAATACACTTACACCATCATCAAATCAGCGGCTCAGGCTCTTACCAGTTCATTGGTATTGATCTCGTCGCTCGCTTCACCAGGATTTGCGGCCTTCAAAGTGTGATTCACAGCAGTACTATTACGCCACTCTTGCTGCTTTGCTTCTCCCTGTAACAACTGAGATTTTCACATATAAATCTGTTTCTCTGACCAAGCATTTAATAAAAACTTTATTTTTAGATTTTTAAAACAAGAAAAAAGAGAAATTACATAACATTGCGCCCCTCTCTAGGGCGCGTAACCCCAGTGCCTTCCTTGAACCCCCCCAAACCTTCCCCCCGGACCGTCAAAGTCAATGTTATAGCAGCATCTGTCTAGTTGGTTGGATAAGCGCCGGTTTCTGTACCTCGGTGAACCCATGAACGGAGTATTAGGGACTTTGTCTCCCTGATGAAGTCGTAGAAGAGCTCTCGTCCGCTTCATTAATCAAAAAGGACTCTAGGGGGCCCCCATATGTCGGGTGGGCATGCATGTTGGGGGAGTGTTCTGATAAATTCAGACTCAACGTCTTGGCAGTATAGGATATCTTTACGCCAGTGTGTCACTGATTGTACTGGTCCTCTGCCCCATGACATGGCTACTCTCCTTCGAGCTAGGGTCAGTAGGAGTCCTGCCAGTTTCCTTATTCCGGGTGAGAGCTGTTTCGTCATCCCGAGCAAGGCTGCCGTTGGGATGGGTTGCACCTCTTCTCCTATAATTTCTGATGTGGTCTGGAGGATTTGTATCCTGAATGGGGTTAGTTTGGGACTGTCCCAAGCGAAATGGAGGAAGTCTGCAGATGGGCATCCACACCTCTCACATTTCCTCTCTGACCAAGCATACCTCTGCACTCTCCTCGCGTGGGTGATTGGATGGTGGGGGTCAATCCTCGTCACCAATGTAATAAAGATGCTCACACAGGTCCGTAGTAAGAATAAGGCTTATTTATTCTTGTAAGTTAAGTCCCTAAAATGCCCAGCACATCCTCCATATCACAGGATAGCCAACTGACACTAACTGGAAATAAACATTCTAACTAGAAGGAAACATTCTTGTTTGACATGGCAAAGATTCAGATTCCACCTGGATGTTCCACATTCTGCCATAAGTCACTTTACAACAGAATCTTATGTGAAAGCAATGAATGGCAGTTGAGGAAGGGCACTCAGCCAAGGATGAAGCAGAAGCAATGAAAAGTAACCTTTGGAAGGCGTTGTGGGGAGATGAGACTAGAGAACAGACATGTTAAGGGAGTCCAACTAGAGGGCAGGGCAATAATGCAACAACTGGAGCAGGCTGCCAAAAGGGCGGGACTAGTCAGCCCCCATTTATGATCTGGGAACAATCCTCAGGGTGAGTTCCAGTCAGTTCCTAGACCATCAATTGGAATAGGGACTCCCAAAATGGTAGATATGATTCTTGAATCTGCATTCCAATGGACACTAAACAGATCTATGGCTTCCAAACTCCCTAAAAATCAAAGTTGGCTTACCCCAGAGAGGCTGGAAGTCAGGGCCAGAATGTTGCAGGGGAGGGATGAGCTAGTCACTAATTCCACACCAGTACTGTAAACCACCTCCAGGGCTAGATTCTGGAAGTCAATCATCAGCCCAGCTGGGTCCCCTTTCACCAGAAAGGCACAAGAAGGTGGGACAAAAGCTCTAGAAGATCCCAAGGGCTCTGTCAGTGTAAGAAGAGGACATAGCTTGAAGACAGGCATTGGGAGCAAAGCCCATGTGGTGGAAGGAGTAGAGCAGGTGCCAGAGCAGCCCCTCAGCCAGGAGCCTGGAAGATGGAGATGAAAATAATCTAGCCAACTTGATAGCAGATGCAAGTGTGGTAAGCGGTGTGGGGGACAAGGAGGGTGAATATCAGGACAACGGTAGTGGCTTTATGGAAAGGTGATTATCTGGAGGCAGGTGTTTCAGGTAGGTCGAGAACGATCCAGAAAGAGAAAAATTAGCCTGTTAAAAGACCCAGGGCCTCATTACAAGTTGTGCGGTAAAAGTCGACATTTACCGGCATGGCGCTATTAACGTGTCCACCTTGGCAAGAGGGCGCTAATAGCGTACCATTATGAGTACGCGGACACGAGCATAGCGCCATTCCGGTAATGACCCTACTGCCATGCCGCTAAAGACCCCAAAAAGTCCCTTACCGGCTTCGACGAAAGTGCTGATAGAACCTCTGCCCTCACTCTATATGCAAATAGCGGTCACCGCAATTAGCGGTGACCGTTAAATTGCGGAACCGGAAATAGCGTCATCGCACAGGAATGGGAAGGAGCACGGCGGCCATCTTTAAAAACACAATCCATTGCCATCCTCTGCATCCAGGACCTCTTTCCACAAGACTCCAACACAAAATCAACCCGGATAGCGCGACGATGCCCAAGGCCATCAAGAAAGGCGCTGATCGGCAGCGAAAAGAAAAATTCCGCGACGAGGAGCTGATCATGCTAACCGGGACACTTGCGGCAAATGCCAATGTAGTATTTACCAATGACATGCGGCGGGAGACCCTCGTCAAGAAAAAGGCCATCTGGGCAGAGGTTGCCCACAAAGTCAGTGCATTGGGCACCACCACCCGCACTGTCAAGGACTGCCGAAAGCGGTGGGACGACCTACGGGTCCGTGTACGAAACATTCTGGCTGTGAATCGCAAGCTGGCAATGGCCACAGGAGGTGGCGCTGATTCCCCTATAAAACTCCGGGAGTGGGAGGAGACCTGCGCCACCACAATTGGCGTGGAATCGATCGAGGGTGTCGGAGACATGGAGCTTGGTGCGCCCACTTCATCAGATGGAGGTGAGTGTATACATCAAACAATGCACAGTGAAGGGTGAGGGGCCCCCCAAATATGAGTCCATAATCAGGCCATGGATCCAGCCACAAACATACATGCACGCATCACCACATACACGTGCAACACAGACCCATTCATGCATGACCCACCCGACATCCCCATTACCGGATTCCAAAATAAAGAGGCCCGAATGCATAGAGCGGTATGACGTAAACATTCTGCATAAGGCACGTAGAACCATAAACGATGATAGTCCCTATTTTTGTCCCCTACAGGATCACAGACAGACACTGATGAACCGGGCACTGTGACACCTGCTCCCCAGCAAAGAAAAAGCCCAGGACACATGAGACAGGGGACACTGCCACCACCTCAAGGGGCACCGGGAGGAGTGATCAGCAGCAGGGGGGCAAAGGTAGCAAGAGCACCAGTTCTACACAGCCTGAGGCCACGGCTGCTGCAATTGTTGCACCCACGGCAGTGTACCCCATGACATTGGAAACCAGCACGGAGGGCACGCACTCTGCTGCCACCAGTTCCACTGGTGAGGCAGCAGCCACCGCGCCGCTTTCGGACGTGGAGGAGGCAATTGACGTTCAGAATCAAAGCCAGACCCCCAGCCCACCACGGTCCATTGAACCTGCCCAAGGCCATTATCACAATCAGGTAGCCATGGAGAATCAGGCAACGACACCGTGGAAGGGCGATGGAGCCCTCAGGTGTCCTCACCTGATGCCAGAGGCATGGACCAGGGCGCAGCATCCACCCCAACAGCTGGACGCAGTCAACATGACCTTGCAACCATCAGCCAGAGGCAGGTTGAAATCACTGCGCTGGTTGGCCAGCATGTGGCAGAGGCAGCCCGTCTGAGGGATGACCTTAGGTCGTATGCAAGCCAGACAAGGGAGGGCATGGAGGCCTGCACAAACAGGATTTGTGAGGAAATGGCCCAACTTAGACAGGCCCTCACACGTATTACGGACGCCATGAAGCGACAATACCCCCCCCACCACAGGATCAACTGGGCACCTCCTCCTCTGCGAGTTCCCGTCAAACAAGCCCCCGGCACCGCTCTCTGCGCACCATGAGGCGCACGCCATCCCAACCACCCAATGACGGAGGAGGCCATGAGAATTAGGGCCAGCAAGAACTAGCTGGCACATGTGGAGCAGGACACCTACACACTATAAGCCTCACATGGGGGTGTCGTGGGTGGAAGTGTTAAAGGGTGTTTTTGGGAGTGTTGTGGGGGAGGGGGAAAGGGTGTTTTTGGGAGTGTTGTGGGGGGAGGGGGGAAAGGGTGTTTTTGGGAGTGTTGTGAGGGGACGGGGGAAAGGGTGTTTGCACAGTTGGGGCCATGCATTTTTGTTCACATTTTGATCACAATACACTGTTGAAAAGTTGAAACACAGGCTTGGTCTTCATCATTGTTTATGTGTACTTTATTGGGGACAGCGTCCTTTGTGGGCCTCACCACATACATCAGGGCTACAATACCCATCTCCATCCATAATAGTTCTCCCTTGTATCTCATAACATTTGATACATCAGATGCTGAGGCACATCGTGTCCCACCTGGCCATCGCCTCTTGCATGTCCTGGCGGACCATTTCACCCATCCTCATCCCCATCATCCTCATCTGGTGGTTGCATGTCAATGTCAGGTGGCATAGGCACATTCCATCTGATGCACATTTTGTGCTGCATTACACATGCCATGGTTATCTTCGGCACTTTGTCATGGCCGTACAGGAGAGCCTCACCCGGCCCACTTAAGCACCAGAGCTGTGTCTTCGAAAGGCCAAATGCCTGCTCTATCACGACGCGGGTACGGGTATGTGCACGATTGTAGTCCTCTTCCTGCCGGTTCTGTGGGTTCCATACAGGGGTTAGGAGCCACCTCTTCAGGGGATAGCCAGCGTCGCCTGTATGGGGTGAAGAATGGGTACCTGTTACCGTTCACTTCTGGTGCGGCCTGTACATGTCACACAAATCGACTTTGCATTGTGATTCAAAATCACGACTACCAGCATGCATGCAGACGATCTGCGTGACTGCAATGTGCAAAGGTGAGCTTGACCCTGCAAGTGGACATGCCCGAATCATGCGTCCGACAGCAAATGACATGTCCTGGGTGAGGCCAGGTCTTAGGTGTCCCTGGGCCCAGGCAAATTTGGTACCACACTGCTAGTGTACTGCCATTCCGACATCGATGTTGCCATGCCGTGAAGCATCACTTCAGTGGTGCTATAGTGTGGTTCAATGCTGTGGCTTGGGGTGTTACCTTTGCATGCATTCAAGGGCACATTGCTGTCTTGATGTTGTGCTGCGCTGATTCTGTAGTACCATCTTGACGCCATGTTGCTGATTTGTGTGGTATGTGGTGTGGCATGATGTGCGATGTGGATGGATGTGCAATATTCGGAAACCTGGATTGTACTCTATGTTGTGCAGCTCATAATTGCATGTGGGTTCTCCTCAAGGACATTGCGGCCTTCCCTGACGGACATTGTCCTACATCTGTATGTCCATTTGTCCTACAGACGACAGTCAACACCCAGTTGGAGTATGTATCTCTCCCCACCACATCATACTGCCATGTGCTTGCCCTGCTACTCACCAAGTAGCCAGGAACGCTGTCTGGCTTTTCACTCCATGTAGCGTGGCATGTTTGAGTTACGCAGGACCATAGAATCATGGGTTGATCCGGGAAATCGGGCACAACAATGTGTGATTATCCTCTTAGCATCAGATACCATTTGGACATTGATGGAGTGGAATTGTTTTCTGTTTTGGTAGACTACTTCATTGTGATGTGGGACCACCAATTCCACATGGGTACAGTCGATGGCCCCGATGCAACTTGGGATGCCTGCCAGTGAATAGAAGCTAACTTTGGTGTTTGCAATCTCCTGGGCAGTCCGTGGCAGGAATATATGTTCACGTGCATGCTTCAGGAGGGCATTGAGCACCTGGTTCAGCGTGCGTGAGGATACTGGTTGTGAGATGCCATGCATCTGCCCCACTGTATGCTGGTAGGTGCCTGTGGCCAGGAAGTGGAGCACAGTCACCACCTTCAGTAGAGGGGGGAATGGCAGTTCTAATGTCTATGAGGCTGATAATGTCGTCATGTATCATGTACACGATGTGGTGATGGTATCCCGATCCAGACGGTACAGGGTGTGTATCTGCTCACGGGTTAGGTTAAATGGATTGGCTCAGATCCTGGGGATTGGTGGCTGCCTCTGTGGTATGACTAGGTGCCCTGGTGGTGCTTACTGCGCCTGTCTTGCCCTCCTCCTCCTTCTCCTCCTGCGTCTCCTTTGTGCTGCCTGTAGTTGTTGCCGCTGCACTGCAATCAAGTCCTCCAGCCCATGTAATGCTGTAGTATTGGAACCATCTTGGTGTGGGAAGGGGTGTGTGAAGGGGGGTGGTGTGCTCCTTTTGTGCTGCCACAGTCTCCATTGCCTCCATCTGTGCTGATTTTGTCCACCTGTGGCAGGTGGGAACACTGCTAGGTTCTGATAACGGGTGGTTCGCGATGCCGGTATTTGCGCCATGCCGGTAAGGGGTTTTGGGGGCTTTTCCATGCCGCTATTAGCATGTCCGCCTGGCTTGTGATGCTGTGCTATTAGCGGCATGGTGTTATTTACGGGATTGAGGGTCGCGCGCCCGCGGACTAGCACCACCATTAGGGGGACACGACCCTTTTTAAAAAAAAAGTATTTTATTAGGTTTTTTCAATCATCATTGTACATTACATGTGCCGTGTCACATTCAATATCATTTTTTTTCATAAACCCCCGCCCCTCCTCCTTTGACACGGCCCTTGTGTGCGATCTCCGCAACAAAAAGAAAAAGTAATTTAAAGTGCAAAACTTATCTGAACGGGAATAAAAGATGCAATTGTGCTGCTAACTTCACTGAGAACTGCATTATGTCCTGTTTCGACAGGGCTAACTCTAAAACCTCCAGAGGGTAGAGGTCGGTCTGCTATGAGTCTGTACCACTACTAGACGTTCACGAGTTGCCAATCACAGATGATTTCCTTATCATTCTCAATTCACCTGAGGAGAATATAAGTAGCCATGACTCTGTCAAGCCATTGTTCTGTTCTTCAGCTGGACAGTTACACAAGAACCACAGAGCTCGCCTCCAGAAGGTGACTTCAGCGACACTGGTCAATCTACATTCAGTTCCCTTAAAATTGGGTTGCAATCTATATATTTGTATGGACATACCGCCTATTACAGAAGTACCCTCCTTCGGAATGCTCACAAGGCCTAGTAGGTAGGCCTCTTTCTCTCTCTTCATTGTTGGTATATTTGCCTTTCGATCCCATGGTCCCTCCCTGCTGCCCTGTGGGCGCTTTGAAACACAATTTACTTGATGTATAAGCACCTTAGAAATGCACAATAAAATAAAAGGTCTCTTCTCCACTTTCAATTGTATCATCAACTGCCAACTCAAGCGTTACAAATGTGATGCAATAGCGATTATCCTAACAAAAGCAAAAGTCTGTAAACTTCACCCACAAAGAGAAGCTCCACACAACAACAGTATTGGACTTGTCATGGTTGTCCTAAGCCCTACCTGCTGAAGGAGCGCCCAAAGGATCATGGGAAAATACTCTTCAACAATTCTCAATTACAGATTTTCTCTGGTAATTGAAGAAGGCATTGGAGTCTCTTTCATGCGCTCGAAAAGAGGCCCGACTTTAACTCCTCTGTCATAATTTCTTCTCCAGGAAAATTGGCTTTCCCAGTAGCAGCGACTGCATGGCTACACTCCTTTTTTAGAGGCAGCCTCCCGTGGTTCATGGGGTAGCCCTTCAGGGGGTTTATTAATTGATGCAAATAGTGTTTTCATTTCTAATGCTGCCGTATTGTCTGACCTCTATCTGGGCCTTTTTTCTATAAAAGTAAATAAAGAGTACTCCCAAATGTGTAGTGAAATGCTAATCATCAATCTTCATTGGAACCCTCTGTCTAGTCATCTTGATTATTTATTTTACCCGTTTAGCCAAAACAAGTCACCAGGACAATATAATCAAAGGAGGTGTTTTTAATTTCCATTGCCCCAACCTTGCTGAGAAATTGTGAGCAGTCTTGAGTGCCCAAAAGGGGAAATCGAAGGACCTTATAAACTGTGGAATTAAATGGGCTTACTTCTTTGAGAGATGGGGACTGACCTTACTAAGGGCCTGATTGATGGAAGTGTTTTATAATGGCGCAATCCCATAGGAAAACGTTCCATGAATCAGACCGCCAATGGTAATGTTACGTGTGATTGCCCCCCAATTCCAATGTGGCATAATGGCCATTACTCTTCCTACATCGATTACATTATGAATTCAACCAACCTTTTTGAAAGGTGCAGTCCCTTTCAAGTCATAGGTTCCACTATAAGTGATCACAATTGGTTCCAGGCTTCTTTTGGCATAGGATTAGGTGGTCAGAGGGCACCTTATTACCCTACTACATATGTTGTTTCCTCGAAAGGTAACTGTATCTCGTGGCATCAAAAGAAAATCTTTAAATAAAAGATGGAGGTTAATGATCTTTTGCCTGCCTTAACTAGTCCAGAGATAATTATCTTACGATCTCCTATTTCTTTTGACAGGTTAATTCGAGAAACAACGTCCGCTTTTTGGGATTTTCAACTTGGCATTATCAACCCCAAAGAAGTGATTAGAACTCACATATATGATGATTCTGTGGCAAAAAAAGAACTTGACTGTAACTTAAGAGCTTTATCGAATTCCCATATGACGGTTTTGATATCCCGAAAGAAGCATCCTGTTTAAAGCAACAGTACAAAACCTGGACGAAAATACATACATTTTCAAAGTTAATATAGCTAGCCAGTTTATGATGAAAATAATTTTAAGAAAACAGAGTGCTGATTTTTGGCTACCGCCGAACAAGGGGCTGGGTAACAAACGTTCCTTACAAATGAGCTCAATTGCAGAAGGAGTTTGGGTTTGCCATTTTTCCAAACTTGATTGCCCCTCTAAGGTGCACAAGTCTTCTGCTAAAGCCCAATCAGTGCCCATTTGGTCATTACTGCTAGATTGGGAGGAAGTACAGCAGCTTATTGTAAAATCTGAAAACTCCCAATCCCTGACGTTTTTCCCAATCATGTTCTGGGCACAGGTCCCAACTACTCTGTTCAGATACGTTGCCTCCTCCCACTCACTTCCGCTCTACACGCTATTCAGCCCATATTGTTGCAATGTTTAAAGAAGGCAGACGGTTGAATCATCCAACTATTGACCTATTCAATTGTTAAATGCAAGTATCGAGATTTTTCCATCTATTATATATAATTTCAAATTAATGTATTCGTTTTGTGCAAAGAATTCATAAACCAACATTGTTGTGCCCACTTATGCAAAAAACCAACCTAGACACCAACGACAGCAAAACAGAACATTCTCCTTCATTTACATAATCTTACCCTCCTCCTCAGTTGGCATCCTCTGATCCCTCAACAAAAGTCCTATGGCTGTGTGTGACCATCCATGTGGCTGCGTTGCAGAGAATTTCCAATGCTGTAATTGGGGTACCCCTGTACCAGAATACCTCCTAGCCCTACTCATCCATCTTATACCCCGTTGTCACGGCCCAGTGGGTATCTCCTTCACACTGGCTTCAAATCTAGAGAGGTGGTGAGAACATTTAACAGTTGTCCCCAATACAAATAAAAGGGCCTCATTAGGACCCAGGCGGTAAGGGGTTTACGGCGGCGTAAACAGTGCCGACCCTTACCGCCTGATTCCGAGGTCCCTTAGCGCCATGGAGGATTTAATACCTGCTTTTAGCAGGTGTTAAAATCCATGGCGCTAAGGGACCTTGTCGTTAATTACGCCACCGTAATTTACGGTGGCGTAATTAACGCCTTCCCCACTCCCATTATGCCCTATGGGGCAAAAATGGGAATGGGGAAGGGTAAATGGGTTAATGGGGACTTACCGCCCCGCCAACCTCAGAATGGGGCAGTAAGTCCGCCAACCACCATGGCGTAAACGTACGACCCAGGCGGTAACTTACCGCCTGGGTCGTAATGAGGCCCAAAACCTTCTTTTGATTCCAATTTTGCATTGTGTTGTACTACCTCCACCTCTACCAATCCCCACCTCTTAAAGTCTGTCACACAATGATGGATAAGCGGGCCACTGGAACCATTCCATGACATTGCAATCCTCCTTTTTGCCAATAACAATAGGAATTGTGTTATTTTCAACCTGTGTTTTTTCAAAAATTCTGGATAGTTTCCCAAATAGGCACACATTTGAGGTACATTCCAGAGAACTGTGAAGTAAAGTGTTTATTTTATCCACCACCTCCCTCCAGAAGGACTGAATGATCGCATACTCCCATACCATGTGCCAAAATCCTGCCAAATCCTGACCATATCTTGGACAGTTGTGAGTCAATTGTGTATTAAGGGTATGCAATTTCACCGGGGTCATATATACCCTATGTAAAAAATTATATTGGATCAGTTTAAAAGAAGCGTTTCTGGATTCCTTCTTCACTAATTCCCATATCCCCATCCGTTCCTGGTCTGAAATAGAGCAACTCATATCTCTTTCCCATTTGGTCTTTACTTTCAAAGACAATCGGGGCCTCCCTGTCACCAACGTACCATAGATCTGTGAAACCAATCCTTTCGCATCCCCTATGGCGAGAAGAGTTTGTAACATATCATTTGATTCTGGCTCTTTAGGGATCCCTGCCAATATTTCTGCCATTCTCCTCACCACCCTGGCATATGACAAGAAATGCTTCTGCAGCATCTCATAAGTACTCAACCACTGTTCAAATATAGGTAAGATCCTTTCCTTAAAGAAATCCCCCAGTATTTGACATCCGCAGCCTGTAAAGTCGAGAGGCCATGCTCCCGAGTAGACTCAAAATAGTCAAGTCAAAGCTCAACTGTAAGTCCGGACTATAGCCGCCTGTCATACAAAACTTCAAAAATAACCTCTACGAGACCAAATGCAAAACATTGACTATGGGAGGATAATTCTGGGGCAATGAACTCGCCTTGAAAGCAAGATGAGACTGTGCAACATGGGTTGGCTGAGCAACACAGGTTCGATCCCCAGGACCGTGCTTGGAAACCTCTGGGTATTAAGCACGTTATAAATAACCAATTACAATTATGCATTTACTCCCTGTGCCCCCCTTCAAATCCCACAACAATTCAATACGTTGCCTATATTATTTTACACAGCTCCTCCTCTCGTATCACATCCCACTTAATAATACCACAGCAAGGTATCTTGGGCAAATAATGAATCGGCTTATGACTTAATCATCCAACACTAAACTGGTGCTGTCCCTAAATTAGAAGCACTAGATGTCCCTACAAGCATCGCAATTGTCCCTGGGTAATGGTGGTGGCTATCTAAAAGAAAAGCAGAAGAAGAATCTCCCTCCACTAAACTGGTATTACCCAAATTGTTCGAACACAATTGTTCGAATGACCGAATTGACCGAAAGTCAAGGGTCCGAATTGACCTTTGCACAATTGACTGCATATATATATATATATATATATATATATATATATATATATATGTATATATATATATATATATATATATGAAAAAAATGCCTTTTGGAAAAAGACAGCAAGTGGAGTGCACTCCAGAGAGCAGCTGCAATCAAGAACCAGTATCCTTGCAGCAAAAGAAAGTGGAAAGAAACTCCTCAGCACTCCTGGCAACACGTTTTCTTTATTGGTGTGAGTACATCAGGAAGGAAAACAAAAACAACGCGTTTCGCGGTGCACAGACCGCTTGATCATGTGGGTTTGCCAACAACACAGAGAATGGACTGCAATTTATCCCCAGACTGACTCTCTGATTTCACATAGAGAGTGTCCACCTGCTATGGACCATTCGTTCATCATGTTTTGTAAGGCAGCCATATTGGAACGGTTCAACAGTATATAATTACTTATGGAGGAGTTCTAACTTTATCCTCTAATATGTGCCACATGAATTGCTTTCATAATTTGTAAATGCATAAAAGACACAAAATGTGTGATGTAACAAAAAATGCATTATTTTCACAAAGCAATCATGTGTTTTTCAATTTCAGCAATATGCCATGGTTTTAGACATAATTTATATGTCTAAGAATGCGTTTGTCAATGCATCAGAAAAGGAGGAATTAGTCTGATGTAACTCCTAGCTGCATGATCATAAATTAGCAATGGTGACCTATGCAAAGTAGCGTCTAGTATACTCAAATAAGCCTCGGACTAGGTGCATATAGACAGTATATGATATGTGCAAAATTGCCAAGTATAAAACATTTGGATGTCTGTGCAAAATAGCATTCTAGCAGCAAAATTACATGCATAGCAGCAATAAAATAAAGTGCATAGTGCTCTCCGTCCATGCACATACCTCTCTTATTCATATAAGCCTCTCAACTTTATGCTTTAATAGATGGATACAATATCTGATATATGTCAAATAAAGTGAATCTCTATAAATTTAGATTTTATCCACATTCTGAGGTATGTGCATGGACGTCTGCTCTATTCATCATTCCGCAAAAGTTTCCTCTTTGTAAAGTGCAAAGTGCGTGCAAACTATTGCTAGATCATAAAGTGCATAGTGCATAAAACATCCAAATTCATAATACTAAAAAGAGAACCATATTGATCGTATAAAAGGTAAAGAATGTGTCTCTTTCATATAAACCTATATGTATACATCAAAGATTTTATAGGGGATAGAGTGTATCAACAATAGAATATAGATAAAACCTTTCTATTATAGAGTCCGTATAGGATTATCATCGGTATGACGCCACAAAACAGGTAAAGTCAAGTTAAAAAATCTCTGTTATAGCAACCTCTAAAAATAAAAACCTATATGGTTGCTTATTAAAAACCAATGTTTAAAAACTGCATCACTACTATGAAAGCAAAGTACCAACCCAATATTTCATAAATAAACATTTGATAATTCCATTTTTACTGATAACATCAGGAATCCACTATGGGACATGTACTGAATGATAAGAGCAGGTTAGAGACATTATAAACTTGAAATTCATGTTCCCAGGAAGGTATATAATTCCTCATCTAAATTGTGACCCCTGGGTTTCTTAGTCTCTAAGTCCAAAATACACCTGGTTTCCAGCTGTCGTAATGCTAACTCGCGATTGCCTCCTCTAAGTGGTTTGGTAATTGTATGTATGCCGAAAAAAGTAAAGCCCTCCAATTGGCCCCCATGTTGATGCTTAAAATGTAGAGCCATAGGGTAGTGGCTGTGTAGTTATGGTTAAGCTGCTAATCCCATAGGAAGAGCACTTTTTGGGTGACTTATAACTTCGCTCCCCCTGGACAAATCCTCACCAAACCTTGCAAAAAAAAGTATATGGCCCTATCTGAATTTTCTTGCAAGGTTTGGGGAGGTTTGGTCCGTGGGGGGGCAAAGTTATAGGGGGGTCCCAAAATTTCTTTTTTTCCCATAGACTGAATGGGAAAAAAACTTTGCTCACGTCTACAGCCCAAACCGCTGGACGGATTTTCACCAAATTTGTGGCAGGAGCAGGAGCTTGGTCCCGAAAGCGTGCTTTTGTAAATTTGGTGAAAATCCGTCCAGTAGTTTTAAAAAAATGACCAAAAAGTAGGTCACAAAAAATGAGTGATATCTATGTCCGCTCCACGGACACACTTCCCTGTTCACTCCGTGGACAGTGTCCTGATTGGCTAATCGACTTGCGTCATGTCCGCAGGCATGCAACGTGTTCGCTGATTGGAGGGTGAAGAGCGTGAAGCGCGTCAGATTTTTGGAAACGCCCACCATCTTGGATTCGCGGACATCTGCCGGTGTCCGCGAACATCGCGGTAAAAACATATTAAAAAACACAACATTGCACTTGTCAAACTTATCAAATAATCTCTGGGGAGGTAGGGGTGATGAGGATGGGATGGGATATGGATGCAAGAAGCAAAGAAACGGGTGTTTTTTGCTGCGAAAGTCCACAAACAGTTCGGATGTTCGCAAACAGTCCTGAAAAGTTCGCGGACACCTCAGCATTACAGGGTTGGTGAAATGCAGTTCTTGAATGGCTTATAACTTTGGTGCCACTTAATAGAAGTGCATGAAATTCTGCATGTATATTTCTGACCTGATTCAGAATGAATTTACAAAGTTTGGTGGGATTCTGCCATGAGGGAGCAAAATTAGAGGGGGGGTCCCAAAATATTGTAGGGCTTATAAATGTGGTGCTATTTGACAAATCTACACAAAGGTTTGCAAAAAGATTATAGATCTAGATATAAATGTTATCTTAAAGTCTGAATGGATTTTGTCAAGTGGGGGCTAGGTTATATGACGATTGTATGTGCATACATTTGACACTTTTGAAAAAATAAAACATGGGTGAATTTCCAGCAGACTTGCGTAAGGAGCATTGCAAGGACCTACAAGCATGGTTTTGGAAATGTGCCAGTGTTTTATTTTTTGACAAGTGTCAAAGCTACAAAAAATAGCGGTATACCTTTAGTGACTGAGTGGTAGCCTGTGGCCATGGGCAGTGGCCAGATTGTCTGGGTCATGGAATAAGGTAATGATCTAGACAATCTGGCTACTGGCCATGACTACAAGGGACAAAACATAGGATTAAAGTGGCCATGTCCACCTGTGACTGGCTTTGTGGTAAAGTTATTGGAAATTAGGATAGATTTGAAAGGGAAGAAAAATGTGCTTGTGGTAATGTGTTCATAGGGTTCTCTTTTTGCCTTCTGCAGGCTGCCATGGAAAGCAAAGAGGGGCCCTGTATGGAACCCCCGCCTTCCCTTTACATGGTGGCCATCCTGGAAAAGGATTTTCCTTCCTACACCGGGATGCAAGAGGCGTCCCGGTGTAGGAAGAAAAATGCTCTTTTTTAGTACCTCGGGTTCCCGCTTTGGGAACCTAGGCTGCTAATGGGCTTCATCCCCCATTTCAGGCGCTGGAATGGGCGGATAATGGTCCAGAGACCTCGTTATCCACCCTCGCTTCGCTTGGGCTGATATCCACCGTTCCATCCCTGGAACGGAGGATGAACGCCAGAATATTCCCATTTGCATAACACAAAATGCAAATGGAAATGTTGGAAAATATTATTGAGTTATGTACTTTACTGAGAAATATAAAGTAGATGGAGTCTATATGTTTTTTTGTTAGTTCTATTTTGTAACTGTGAAAGGTGGTTCCTAAAGGAACATTTATTTTGTTTTTGGATGCATTTTTTTTTGGCAGGAGAGCTTAGAACGAATGGTGGGGAGGGGAATGAGGGAAGAGGCACCAAACACTAATATGCAGGGGCAGGTGGACAGGAGAAAATGTTGCGTGTGTGTTATTTGTAAGGTAGGGGGCAGTGTTTCTCATGCGCCTTGATTACAGCAGTTGTGGTGTCTCTTGGGGAGGAGGGATGGCATTAGCTGATTCTATTTTAAGATAAATAGCAGTTTTGCTAAAAGTATGTACTGTGTACTAGATTGTTAATGGATGAGTAGGAATATGTGTAGGAGCTGTGCAAGGGAAATTTTGAAGTTGAAAGTTCCTAGATCAGTAGAAAATGCAGTTTTGTGATGTCATCTTTGATGTCGTGGGTGTTAGTCTTAGCAGTGCACGGTGTTGGCGCGAGTTATGGTTGCTTAGCTTACCATAACTGGCAAATTTCTGGGGTTTTTCAGTTTTACTTGGGACCATAAGGTCCCTTTAACAAAGTTTTTTCACTGAATATATATATATATATATATATATATATATATATATATATATATATATATATATATATATATATATATATATATATATGCATCTATGTAACAATTGACCTTCACAATTCGGTCAATTGTGCAAAGGTCAATTGTAATTCGAACAGTTGTAGTTCGAACAATTCGTATACAACCACTAAACTATCACTAAGGCTGTTTTCTTTTACCCTGATTGAGATAACCAGTAATGGTGTGATTGTGAAGCAACCCAAAACCAATATGATTCTGTTAAAAGCACCTGATAATCCCAGGACTGCGTCCCAAACACATACTGGGCTCAAACGAAGAACATTCCAATGGGTATTCGAATATATTTATACACCCACAATGTAATAATCATGGAATGGTTCCAGTGGACAGCGTATCCATCATTGTGTGACAGACATTAAGAGGTGGGGATTGGTAAGAGGTGGAGGTGCTACAAAACAATGTAAAATTGGAATCAGAAGAAGGTATTGTATTATTCACCCACAATGTAGTATGCTCCAAGAATGTGAGTCTGGTGCGTGTTAAAAAAAAATCTGGACACCTAATAAAAATTATACTCACCTGTGACGGGGGTCCTGCATGAAAGGGCAATCATATTAGATCCATTAGATCCATATTTGAATTACTGACTGATCCATGCAAGCACCAGGGTGGAACTACTCCGAGATGTGGCTCTGGTATCACAGATTGTGAAACCACTAGGATTCCCATTGAAAATCCCAGACCACTTGTAGAGCCAGAGAGGCATGGAAAGTGGTCACCGCACATTGGGCCCCTCCTCTGTCCCTGTGCACATTCCCACCCCTCGCTGGGTCCCCAAGCTCCTTATAAGCACTGTGATTCATAAAAACTGCACAAAGTCAGTAAGCTGTGGACTAAGCAGCAAGGAGCTCTGCATGCTGCAGCTCAGGTTGTCAGGATGCCAAGTTCAGATCCCGGCTGGACGACAGTTTTTAATAATTCTTCTGCATCCTTCCTGTATCCTGAAATGGCTGAAGTGGAGCCTAGCAAGCAAAGTGCATGCTTCAAATGTTGTGCAATGTGCATGCATTTGTGGATGGAGGAGATAGAATGATTGTTTGTAGGGTTCATCTGTGTGTGCGTGCGTGTGTATGTATGTGTGTGAGTCCCACTGTGTGACATTGGGAATACGGCAAGACAGGTTTCAGAAGCTCCTCTACATGGCACAGATCTTGCAATTGAAAGTAAAGTTGGACGTTTAGAAAAGTCATTTTCAAGGCGCACTGGGATGCGATTTGGTCAGACACGGGTTCTAGTTCAAGCTCGGCCACGGGAAACCAGTTTATTTTGTGATCAATGGTCTACTAGAACGGTCTCGTATAAAGGGGCTTATCCCTTGGTTGTTGCATGTATCAATCTGTCCATGGCCTTTGATATGGTGAACAGACCCCGTCTTTGGGCAAAGCTCATAATTTGGAATTTTCCAGAATCACTTCTGTCTATTCTGGTGCACATTTATGCAGAATGAGAGTGGGCATACAGGGGTCAGTTTCAGTAGAAATTCTGGGGGCGAGGTGCTTGAGTCAGGGGTGTGTTCTAGCCGCCTGCCTCTTTAATCTGTACATATCTGATTTGGGTGAAATTCTGGAACCTCTCTCTTTAGTACCACTGAAAATTGCCACAGACAATTGCTCTTTGATTATTATGCAGATGATGTTCTCGTTATGAATAGATATATCGTTTTTATGATCATGCCACTTATGAAAATAATTTCCAAGACTAACATTTTATGTTTTAACGGAATAGGTTCGAGCCGTGCTAGATTTATTGGACATTGGGTGGCAATCACCTATTCGTTGCATAATCAATTAAGTACTTGGGTTTTACATTGGAGCATCTCATAGAGTAATTATGCGTGACTAATGAATGGAGAGAGGAACACAATTTGGAGTCAATTTGGGCCTCATTACGACCCAGGCGGTAGGTTACCGCCTGGGTCGTACCCTTACCACCATGGTGTAAACTGTGTTTACACCATGGTGGATGGCGGATTTACCGCCCCATTCCAAGGTGAGTGGGGCGGTAAATCCCCATTTCCCATTTTACCCTTCCCCATTCCCATTTTTGCCCCATAGGGCATAATGGGAGTGGGGAAGGCGCTAATTACGCCACCGTAAATTACGGTGGCGTAATTAGCACCATGGTCCCTTAGCGCCATGGATTTTAACGCCTGCAAAAAGCAGGCGTTAATATCACCATGGCGCTAACGGACCTTGGGCCTCATTACGACCCAGGCGGTAAGTTACCGCCTGGGCCGTGACTTTACCACCATGGCGTAAACTACGTTTACGCCATGGTGGTAGGCGGACTTACCGCCCCATTCCGAGGTCGGCGGGGCGGTAAGTCCCCAATCCCCATTTACCCTTCCCCATTCCCATTTTTGCCCCATAGGGCATAATGGGAGTGGGGAAGGCGTTAATTACGCCACCGTAAATTACGGTGGCGTAATTAACTCCATGGTCCCTTAGCGCCATGGATTTTAACACCTGCTAAAAGCAGGTGTTAAATCCGCCATGGCGCTAAGGGACTTCGTACTCAGGCGGTAAGGGTCGGCGCTGTTTACGCCGCCGTAAACCCCTTACCGCCTGAGTCGTAATGAGGCCCTTAAAATGTGCTGTATAGCCAAACAATGTATTGTCGCATTACGCTGACTCCTTTAGTTTCCTTCTACAATCTTAAAGTACTCTCTACCCTTCTCTACAGTCTTGAGATCAATTCATTTTCTGAAAAGTTTGACTTCAGTAAATTGGAAGGAAGAACGTGTCGGAAAGCCCTAAATTTGCCTGTGTCCCTATTGTCATCTTAAGGTACGAGTTAGGATTAGCCTTTATGAAATGCGTAGTACTGTGGAAAGCCGTTTCATTAGATAGAAAGATTATTGTGGCAGCTCTCAATACTTTATATCACCTGATTGGGAAGAAGATGGAATGTTCCCCTTTGGATGTCTGTCCAAACTGTAAATGCAGTGAGGCACTAGTTACTGGGAACATAGCTTTGGATGAACTTATTATTAATCAGATAGCTGCAAAGAAGACATTTTCAGGGTAATTCATGGAATTAATGTGCGCTGAAAAGTGGAGCGCAAGTGTGAAAATCGCCACGCATGCAGCAGTTTGTTGATTCATGGAATGCGTTGCGCGTGGCTTACCTGAGATGTGTGCTGAATCCGCGTGTGGTGCACACGTCATTGCGACATCCCGAAGGATGTGCGCTAGACGGCCAGTGAAAGCGCTCACAGGGCAGCGCACACACCTAAAAAGGGGGCGGAACATGCGGAACAGGGAACAACACGTGAAAATGTGGGCGTTACGGGGGAGGTACCACTGCTAAATCCTCATAACGCCCACACGCGCTAACAACATGTATTCATGGAATCGAACAGGAGAAACCTGCACGCCACAAAAGACGGGCTAATCCGGAAACACGTATGCCAGCAGGAAGCAGGCGTAATTGGCCCAGCGCAGCATAAAAGTGCACGTAAACAACAAAGAAGCTCATACGCTACGATGAATATACCGTTCCTCGCAGCAGTAGACGTAGGACACCGCAGGAGGAGGAGGATAGCCAGGCCACGCATTTTCTTTTACCAAGGACCAGCCTTTTTGGGATGCTTGATGACCAGGTCCAGGGGAGGTACAGGTTTCCCAGGTTTCCACCCCAAATCATCCTAGAACTGGTTGCTGAGTGGGAGGATGACCTCACATCACCCACCCTGTGCTCCCAAGCACTGAGCCCCTTGGAAAAAGGTGCTCAATGTACTGCATTTCTTGGCTACTGGGTCATTTCAGCGGACAAGTGCCATAGTTGGGGGTGTCTCACAGGCCACACAGTCACGCTTCCTACACCAGGTGTTGGCGATCATGACTGTATGCCCCTCAGTCCGCAGGCACATATTCATGCCCAGAACACCCACAGAAAGGCAGGCTGTGGTCCAGGACTTTTACAGGGTGGCACACTTCCCCAAAGTGCTAGGTGCCTTTGATTGCACCCATGTGGTTCTACATCCTCCTAGGTCAACTGAGCACATCTATCGAAACCGCAAGCACTGGCATTCCATCAACATGCAGGTTGTATGTGATGCCAAGGGAATCATCACCTCTGTATATGGCAACTATCCGGGGTCCAGTCATGATAGTTTTATATTCAGAATGTCACCCCTAAACCGGGACCTGTAAACTGGGAGGCATGGCGACACATGACACATTGGTGAGTAGAAATGCCTCTACACATGCATGCATGTCAGACACTGACAAATGGCAAAACCCAAATAATGACAGCCATTATCACCTTCCCAGGCCACAGTGCCTACCCTCTGAGCACCTACATGATGACGCCAATATGGAACCCCACCACACCACCCCAGGTAAGATACAACACAGCCCATATTGCAACCCGGGCATAGTGGAGCGCACATTCGGAGTGCTCAAGTCACGTTTTCGCTCCCTTGACCGCTCTGGTGGCCAGCTGCTATATGCGCCCCCATTAGTGGGCAGGATCATAGAGGCAGCATGTGTCCTGCACAACGTTGCAACCCAGTGGGGCGTGCCGGTGGACATGGGGGTGCCCCCACATCCCCAACCACATGCACGGCCGTTGCGCATGGGAGGGGAAAGGGCATGTGGTGAGGCAGCCTGTACCCAGCTTGTGGCAAATTTTTTCACCTAAAATCCCACCCCTGCAGAGGGCACACAGGCCTGGCACATACCAGCTGACAATGGATGATGATGACAAAAGGGACAGTCAACTGTCACAGCCATACCCTCCTGAGATTGTTTTCCTGGAAGTGCTACATTGTGTGCATCCCTAGCTACTTAAACAGAGCCAATGCTGTGTCGGTAAAAGGCACACAGTCATGCAGCATGAAGGACTACCCCCTTGCAAAATAGTACACCCAAATAGTGGTATGTCACCCAACCCCTCCCAATCCCCATCTCAGCTGCCCAACACACCATGCAATGTCAAAGCAACCAAATGAATGCACAACACATGACACAAGTGTCACAAAGTGCACCGTCCCAAATGGAAACAGGCCAGAGACAATTCCCTCTCACCAATGAAAAAGAAACAGCACACATGAACAAATACTTACCAGTAAGACAAAACATTAATACAGGAACAAACAGTGGCAACGTATGACAGTAAGCAATCATAATTTTATTTATTTATTTATTTAATGTGATACAGTCTATTTAATAAACTTTACACATATTAATAAGTAAGCACCATATATAGATTAAACTTCCGTGAGCAGAATAATAACAATATAACAATAATATAACAATATAATGATAATAAACTATTTACACATATAAAATCAATCTCAAAGCTCAAAGCTCAGATAACAAAAAGGTGCTAAGAAGAAGAAGACCAAAGGGCCGGGTCAGTGACCGTTATAGGTTACGAGTACTGATTTCAGATCTGAATATTCAATATTTCTTCTATCTTAATCCAGATATTGAAGAGAGCTATCATTTCTCGCATGCTCTCAGAGTTCATGCAGTGATGCCAGAATAATGACGTTCCGATTGATGCTGGATTATGGGAAAACTTTCCCAGATGACAATGGATTACGTCAATCATAGTGCCACATTCTGTCAAAACATGTCTTGCTGACTCTAATACTTTGTTTCCTTCACACAACCGACAGGTGCGTTGTTCCAATGGCAACTGCTGTCTTCTGCCCGTGACCAACAGAATAGGCAGTTGGTCCATCCTTAATAAAAGGATAAATCGTCGCAGTTTTTTTGAGGGGCATAGATTGAGATACCCTTGGGGTTGCAAGAATGAGTACAACCTATATTGTACAAATCCGTAGCTTTTCAACGCGCATAATAGTGCAAGTGTGACAACCTGACAAAGGCAGCACATCGACCCCTTCCATCTCCAGTGTGTTGCTGGTAGGTAAATTTGGCAGTGTACTGCATATAACATGAATTGCATCTGCAATGGAGACAGGCAAGTTAAGACATGAAGAAGCTACATGCAAATATGCATAATGGGCAGTATGGAATACAATATACAAATCAACCATGCAGTGGAGAAATCATCAGCAATCCCCACTATGGGTGTATACACATTTTGGACTACAGACTGCCCACACAACTTATGGAAGCCCAATGCCTCTGTGTAAGTTACTGTCACACGGTGACACCCTTGCGAGCCCAGGAACCCAAGTTTCAAACACAAACGCAGGCCTGCATGGGCCTCCACACAGTGGATGCCTACGGGAGCCACACAAAGCAACACACTGTAACATGAATGTACAATCTGAAAAAAATGTTATGAACAAAAAAGGAAACGAAAAATACAAAATTCTAATGAAAAATGAAAATAAAATGAAAATGAAAAGTAAAACTAAAAAATTCAAATGAAAAATGAAAATGAAAAATACTAATTCAAATGTAAATGAAAAAAGAAAAAATCAAATGAAATATTAAAAGAAAATGAAAATGAAAAATAAACTCAAAAATGTAAAAGAATTTTTTTTAATTAAAAATCAAATTAAAAGATGAAAAATTAAAAATAAAATCAAAAATAAAAATACAATTTTTTTTTAAAAAAAAATCAAAAATACAAATAAAAAATGGCCATGGGTCGACCAGGGGTTGGGGGGGACCCAGGAGGGAGGTGGTACAGGGTGCACCCCAACACCCACATGCATGGATGTTGAGAAAAAAAGTCCTCCATGTCTCATGGCTTGCACGGCTACCCGAAAGTGGGAGAACTACCATCGCTGTAGTCATCCTCTGGTGGTACATTTGAAGGTGTGCGTGGTACGGGAGGCAGACCATGGCAGCAAGCATGCGGGTCTGAAAGGTTTGGTTCTGCAGGATGATGGTCCGGAGATCCTGATGCAGCACCTCACGGGTAGCATGGACTTCTGCCTGCAAGGCCTCAAGTGATGCCTGGATCTCCTCACGGGTTGCCTGGAGCTCAGCTGAGATTGTGCGTGTTAGCTGCTCCAGCTGCTGTTCTGACCTTGTACTCTGGGACACCTCAAGTGATCCCAGAGTATCTCTGAGGGACCTATGTTCTAACCTCAGGGCATCCCTGTGGGCCTGTGACTCTGCAGATATGGCTATACGCAGAGTCTCCAGTTCAGCCCGTTGGTCCCTGTTGGACACCAACATGTCCTCCCTGTGTGAACGGCACGTGGACTTCGTTGCCTGCTGCTGGAGCTCCACCTGCCTTTCTGGGGGGATAATGGGAGTGGCCACCCACTCTACGGCCTGAGCCATCATCTCACACGATGCCCCCTGTTGTGCTGCAATAGTATACATGGAGTTCTCCCACACAGTATTGCCTGGTGGCGCACGGCCACCGCGTTGGCGGGCACCCCATCTGTTTGGGCCAAGGTGATGTGCACATTGCTGTGCTGGCACTGCCTGAGGCTGCAGGACTGCATTCCTCCTTTGATCTGCTGGCCCAGGAGCAAATATAGTGGTGTGTGACCCTGCATCCATAACCACCACAGGCGGACATTCCAACACTGAATGGCCCATTGAGGCATCTACCCCCAGTGCAGGTGTGTTGGACAGAACAGCATCCCTGCCAGAAACACTCACCTGCGACGGGACACTTGTCTCAATGTCTGATTCAGCACCTGAGGCATAGAGGTCATCAAGGTGTACCCAGAGACACCTGTGGACAGGATGGTCTGTAGGGCTAATGGATTTTCCTGCACCACCACCCCACATCCTCCACTGGTGCCTGGTTGGTGCTCTGAGTACTCCTGCCCCTGCACCATCTCCTCCTCCTCAACAGCATCTAGTGCCTCATCACCTGCACAGCAATAAAACAAAAATAATGAAGACAGGCATGAACAGCATAGCCGACACACATAGGCATCACAATCTACACATTGAATACATTAAAGAGACATGTCACACATGACACTAACTCTGGCATGCATGCACTGGCAATGAAGTGGAAGGGGACCCTAAAAGCAGACACTGAGGACTCCAAAATGGAAAAGCAACACATGTGCTGCATGGTGCATAGCACCTGCATCACACATTAGCCTGTGACAATCCACAAACATGACACATGCCAGCACACAGATGGCACGTAGCATAGCCATGGCAGAATTGACAAGGACACCCAGATGGTAGTAAATCAGTACTGCCCCCATCCATGTGAGACGCACATCATGAAATAGAACATGGAAAAGAGTGTGACAAAACACACATGTGTCACACGCTGCAACAAAGCCAGTGTTTACTAATGGAGTGATGGTAGGCACATGGATACATCAATGGTAGGTAACTTGGACATGACACAAGTCAATTGTCATGTTGAACATTCAAACAGGGCTCCTAAGTTATTGTGTGCAGTGCATGTGTAGGTGCACAAAAGTCAATCAGCCTGATTGATGAAATCATTTCCATAAAAAGTTCACAAATGTGCGGCATTGTGGGGTGAAATCTATGTCTGAAGTATGGTGAATTTGGGGCAGAACGGCACTGAAATGTGTGTTTATCATGCAAATGGTTCCATCTATCAGGCAGAATGAAAAGAAAAACAGTATCAACAATGTTGTGGCATGATGCCAGTTGAAGGGCAAGTGCAGTCATCAGGTGCAAAGTGTTTTCTGCGGTCAGTAGGGATACTGTGAAACCCAAAACCAAGGGCAGGGATGGTTTGGAGGCACCACATGGGTGACCTATAGCAGTCATGACTACACAGCCTGACCTGGCACTCAATCAGAACACATCACCCAAGCAACATACACATGGTTTGCACACACACGCATGGCCACTCACCGGACATTGCCTCAAGATCTGGTAGGTCTCCCATGCCATGGATATGATCCTCTGCGATGAATCCTCCAGTGATTGCCTCATGTTTTATGAGTTCATCCTCTCTGGTGGAGACCCACTGCCAGTCACCAGAGTAGAGGCATAATTGGAAGCCAGCTTGTTTTTTGCACGGCGTTTGAGGTCATTCCATCGCTTTGAGCAATCATCAGCTGTGCGCTTCACAAATCCAAGGGAACTAATCTGGTCCGCGATGCACTGCCAGTGGGCTCTACGTAGGAGCAGTCATAGTCTTGCACCCTGCAGTCACCAGCATGTTGTGGCCATGGGCCGACATGTAGCCCACAAGTGCGTCTAGTTCCACATCAATGAAACTCTGCTTCCTTGACGTGCCGGAGGGGCAAGCCATGTCTGGGGTCCCAGCCTGTTCCGAAAGAGCACGCTTCTTCCTCTTGAGAGGTGGTGCGGACCCTGAGTGGCTTATGCCGCTCTGGTCGGTAGGGGCTGAAGCGCAGCTGGACTGGGCACTGGAAGCAGGCAATGGCACCATGACCAAAGGTCTAACTGCAGGCATTGGCTGCTGGGTGCTGTTGCCAGGACCAAGCGGCACAACTGCCTTGGTGTGATGGTCTGGGAATAAACACTGTCCCGGCTGGGTGACTCAGAGCCGGGGTGGATTGAGCTGCAGCTGCCACTGCAGCCTACTCATCCTGGCTACTTGGGGCTGCAGATGACATTGCTGCCCCAGATCCACGTGGCTTGGTGACAGCAACTTTCACTGCCACACATGGCTTTGACTTTGTGACACGAAAGTCGGCCTGTGAGTCATCCCGTGCCAGTTCCGTGACCAATCTGGGCTGGGTTAACAGAGCCTGAGCTGGGATGGTGTCAGCTGCATCTCCCCGATCCATTGGGGGGGCATAGGTGTCCCTGCATTGGTCCTCGATATACTGGCCTCTTGGGCCACCCTGCCCACGTTGTCCACCACTGCCACCTTGGCCACCCTGCTCATCCTGGCCATTTCCCCTACCGCAACACCTCTTGGAGGTTGGCCACCTTTGCCTCCCTTAATACTTGGATACCTTCCAACCATGGCACTGATGTTCTATGTGAATGGGAGGTGCAATAAACAACAGTCCTGGGCAATTGGGGTGAAGGGGCAGGGCACTAGATGGAATATGTACCCCTGCTCTCTAGCAAGGCTGTCTGTGACCCTTGGGGGAAGATGACGGGTCACGCAACCCTCAGGCACCCCGAAAACAAAATTTAACGTGCATGCGACCCCTCGGTAGCCCACGTTCGTGGAATTGAGGACCTGCAGTACGCTGTGGCACCCAGAAACACAAAAAAAGCATACACGTGTTAAACGCAGGCAACAATGACCACTGAATGGGTACACGTCACACGGGGGCAGCCACAGTGGAAAAATATGTGCGCGACTCACCGTCTGCCTGGAAAAAGAATGCAAAAACAATGCCCGTGGGCGCATTGGCAACACCCCCGCCAAAAGAAGAATTTAACACTGTCTCAGTAAACAAGGAGTACGCACTGCAACCATTGAGAAGTAATCGTGTGCGAACCGACAAGAAGTACAAGAATCACCCGCTCGCTCTCTATAAAAAGCACATTCAAGAAAATGGCGTCCTACGCGGACCTTTAAACCCTGCCCACAGAAACGCCCATGCGTGCCACGTCACTTACGCGCTTATGCGCTAAGGGCCTTTCCTCCAATTACACGCAGTGACACCCAGACGTGCTGTTTTTGCACGTGCGGATTCACTATGCACCCGTGCCGAGGGAAACACCTGCGCACATCACATCACTTACATGCTTACGCGCTAATGGCCTTTCCTCGAATTACACGCTGACATGCTGTTTTTTTCACGTGCCAAATCACTCCGTATCAAGCTGGCCACGCAACAACACACGGAAGACCAGACTCCTGCCGGAAGGCCATTTGCCTGCCCCCCACAACCTCGTGCCGCCTCCCACGAGCCATCGGATGCTGCCTGCCTGCCTGCTGGCCACGTGCCTGCTATTTGGTGCCTGCACGTCAGCCATCTGCAGGGGTCCAGTTGCTGTGACCACCCCTGCTGGAACAGAAGACTCCTGACTGCAGTTCCATCGCTCCACAGCCCAGCACCAGCACCCAGTTGCCCACCCACACCCGCCTCAGGGGTTGCCATGTCATGCCAAAATCCATCTGGGACCAGTGGCAACCCCCCGGCAGAGAGGCAGAGGGCTGCCAACTTCACTGCAGGAGAAGTTGGCATCCTGGTGGAGCAAGTCCTGGTTCATTATGATGCCCTCTTCCGAAGAACATGTGCCGAAAAGGATGGACGCAAGAGGATCTGGATGGACATACCTACCACACGTCCATAAGCACTGGGAGGACTTCAGGTCCAGGACCCTCAGGAAGGCCCGACGCCTCTTGGACGCAGCGGTTGCAGTGAGGTGCCTGGTCCATATTACCACCAACGACATGAGGGTCCTGGAATGCATTAACCCAGCGCTTCACCTCCAGGTCCTCGAGAGGCAGACCCGTCCGAAGTCGAGTGGTAAGTGTCCATGCATACTTATTGGATGCAGTGCATGTTGAGGTGTGCCAGGAGTGTGCAGCTTGGACATATGTCTGAAAAGGCCCATGTATAGATGTGTATGTGCAGGGACATGACCGTGCTGCATGTGAGTCCAGTCATGTGTGATGCACATCAATGGTGTATGTGTTCCAAAGCATGATGCACAACTGCATGTGGAGATGCACACATGTTAGCATTTCTGTGTATGTAGTATGGCATGGTTGGGGTGTGATACATGTATGCTGGTTCCACCTTCATGTACGTGTGTGTGTTTGACATGTGTGCGACTGTGATAAGCCATGGATGCATGTGACACAGACATGTAGGAACCCGATTGGCAGAAGTGACATAGTTGCTGATGATTGCACTGTGACAGGTGGTGGAGATGTACAGATGCATGTCTGTCTGGTGGCATGTGTGCATGTGTTCGGCACTCCCCATGTTGCTTGTGACGTCATGCCAATCTTCGGATGTTCATGCTGTTGTGTGTGTATGGATGCTGCTGCCTGCTGCACAATTCCTGTTAATTTGTGCATGTGTGTGGGTTCAAATGATATGAGTGTTGGGGAGTGTGATGCCATACTATCATGTATGTATCCGACCATTGTACAGTGCCTGTACAGTGCCCTGATGCCTGTGTTCTGTCTCTCCCTGTCTGCAGCGTCGACTGATGAAGAGGGCAGAGACGGTGCTGTGGAGCACAGCAGCAGGGATCCCAATGCCAGCTGGAGATACAAGGCCCAGGTCCCCTCCCACATACTGATATCTTCCAGGAGTGAGGAGTCTGGTGCCGCGTCCATGGCCGCAGCTGCCGAGGGAAGGTCCAAGAGGCGGAGTTTGGAGGTGGACTCCTTGGCAGCAGTAGGGGCAGCTGAGCCCCCACAGGGGCCTACAGAGGAAGATGGCACGGAGTCATCCAGGTTGGTGGGGGGCTTGGTGGAGGAGGAGACCATGGAAGCCCCAAGCACGGGGCCTGGAAGGCAGGATTCCACTGGTGCTAGTGGTGCAGTCCAGGGGCAGGGACAGGAGGCAGCACAGGTCGCCGCAGAGGTGCCTGTATGTAATCCTGTCCACGATCCTGTGACTGCATCATCTGGCACCAGCAGGGATGCCTACGTCCAGACCCGTTTTCAGGGAGGGGATGCGCAAACAACAACTGGCCTTCCTCTCCCTGCAGATGTTGCAATCCGTGACCGGATTGAGCCTGTCCTAGCTGGGGTGGCGTTGCGCCAACGTGGTATTCGGGATGACGTGCTGGGTTCTCGTCTGGACAATGCACGTCATTTCGAATACCTCTTTGGCCGCGCCAACCTACTAGGACAGGTCGTCGGCACTGGGTTCATCCGTGTGCTGGATCTTCTTGCGACCCCCTCTTCAACTGAATCCCCTATGCCCCAGTCGTCCTCCGTGCCATCTTCCTGCCCAAGTATCACCTGGGCCCCCAGTGGAGCTGCCCCTGAGCCAGCGGCCAGGCTGGTAGAGGACATATCCCTGACACAGTCGGGAGTCAGAGGTCCAGCAGGGGTGGCCACACCACCAACTGGATCCCAGCAAGAGGAGAACGTGCAGGCATCAACAGGCAGGGCACGTGCACGGCAGCAGCAGTCTCAGGGTGGGAGCGATCATGGCTCGGGCCATCAACATCCCTGGGGCAGGCATCGGCCAGAGGGCAGGAGGACCCAGGATTGGGAGTGTCTTCCGTGTGGCAGCGTACCCTGCTCGCGTAACCCGCTCGCGCCAGCTCAATCACGTGTGAAACTCCACGCACACCCCCGGAATACACGCACCCTGCTCACGCCAGGCCATTGGCGTGTGAAACTCCACACGCACCGCCGGAATACATGTACCCTGCCCGCGCCAGCCCATTCGCATGTAAAACTCCACGTGCACCCCCGGAATATACGCGTACCCATCTCGCACCAGCCCATTCGTTTGTGAAACTCCACGTGCACCCTCGGAATACGCGTACCCCGCTCGCGCCAGCCCATTGGCATGTGAAACTCTGCGTGCACCCCCGGAATACACGTAACCCGCTCGCACCAGCCCATTCGCATGTGAAACTCCATACGCACCCCGAGAATACGTGTACCCCACTCGTGCCAGGCCATTGGCGTGTGAAACTCCAGCGCACCCCCGCAATACACGTACCCCGCTCACGCCAGCCCATTCGTGTGTGAAACTCCATGTGCACCCCTGGAATACACGTACCCCGCTCGCGCCAGGTCAATCGCATGTGAAACTCCACGTGCAACCCCGGAATACACGTACCCCGCTCACGCAAGGCCATTGGCATGTGAAACACCATGTGCACCCCTGGAATACGTGTACCCCACTCGTGCCAGCCCATTCACAGGTGAAACTCCATGCGCACCCCTGGAATATGTGTACCCCACTCACGCCAGCCCATTCGCGTGTGAAACTCCACGCGCACCCACGGAATACGCGTACCCTGCTCACACCAGGCCATTGGCATGTGAAACTCCACGCACACCCCCGGAATACATGTACCCCGCTCACGCCAGCCCATTGGCATGTGAAACTCCACACGCACCCCTGGAATAGGCGTAGGCAGCCCATCCACCCTCCCCATGTCCCACAGGCACCCCATCACCCCAGACCATGACCCGCAGGCAACCCAACACCCCACACCACGACCCGCAGGCAGCACATCACTCCAGACCATGACCCGCAGGCAGCCCATCACTCCTGACCATGACCCACAGGCCGCCCACACCGCAGTGGGGACATTTTCCACACAATATGCCTGGCACAGGTGGAGTGCGCATATTCAAAGCGGTGGACAAGTTGATTTCCACACATTTTGGCTGCAACGAGCGGGGTATGCGTATTGAAGGGGGTGTGCGGGGAGATTTTCAAGCGTTTTGGCTGCCACGAGCGGGGTTCCCGTATTCAAGGGGGTGCGCAAGTACATTTTCACGCGTTTAGCGGCCTTGAACGGGGTATGCGTAGTTTTTCACGCGATTACAGTGCAGCGGCCCTGAAAGCTGGTCCACGGTTAGCGCAGCCCTTTGCGCCATATTGGGGATTTTGATGGCTTTCCCTTGCACAAGGGGCGTTCTTGGGGCGTAGCTGGCGCTGCAGGATGTTCGCTGTGCCACGGCTCACAATGGCTTGGAAAATCCATGAATACACGTTGCACCAGAATGCTGTTTAGCGCACATGGCCTGGCGCACGCTCCCTCTCTGCGCTGCTCGCGTGCGCTGCTTCTGCACTGAATTCTATGAATTACCCCCTTTATTATGCAGATTGGAGTAGCACATGGGATAAGAGGTTCCTTTTTAAAGTGTTTTGTGACTTCTGTTTGGAGAATAAACAAAGAGTTACTCTCCCAGGTTATATCTCAACATGTTCAGATGGTCGTATAATGAGTACTTTTTTGAGAATAAGCTTAAATCTCATCTACACAAGCGAGATTCTTTTTATTAGAAATAACCACCCTGATAATGTATTTAGGTTTTCTTATCAGAACGGTAGAGTCTTTAAAACATCTTTATAACTATTGTCCCATTTTACAACAGAAAAGAGAATGATTCTTTTCTAAAATTGTGCACGATGTGGCTTACTTAAATTAACTTAAATTAACTTTCTTTTTTTTTTAGTATTTTAGAGGGCCGTTCAACTTCGCTACTAATTTCAACTGTATCCTTTTTAAATGCTTTAAACCCGATGGAGGATTCTTAATTTTGTATTTATCGCGAGGAATAGTGGTAATTTTACACATGATAATTCATGTGGTAAATGTTAATTAAAAGTTTTTTAATAGAAAACATAGGTTCACTTTTTATGGATCGTTATTTGGGACTTGCAAAGATGTTGTATTGTCTTTAATGATATGTTTACGATAGCCACTTTTCCTTCAGCATAAGGTTTTTATAAATTAATACAATAAAAGAATCAGTTAATCTATTTTTTTTGCACGTCCTTTTCCAGAAATGGTGTGCCTATGAGGTATTTGATATTTAGATGAACATTTTCATCAAAATAACCCACCGAGATCCACTGGGCCTGGTGACTTTGAATGTGAAGTCTGAATTCTGGAAGCAAAAATTCCAGTCTGCGATTTCAGTTTGCAACAAGACAAAGAGTCTGTTTATTTTCATTGGAAGGGGCATACTTGGGTAAGGTTTGGCCATCTGACCACCACCACCACAGGCTAAGCTCCTAGTCCATGGGTCATCTCTCTTCTCGCTACTCGTGTCGTAACCTCCCTGCTTTTTGGTGAGGTTGCACCCTCTCCTTCCTCCTCCCGCCTCTGCAATCTTCTCGTGGCTGACCTGGTCTGCCTTCACCTCCCTTGCTATAGAGTAGGGAGGGGGCAAGTCCTTCTCTCTCCATCTCAGGCAGGACCACTTTATCGCCACTCTAGCCCATCAGCTTCTCCTCCTATCTGCATTCCAACTCTTCAACCTCCTCCTCACCAGATGTTAACAGCTATTGGTCTCTCCACCTTCCTCAATACTCCTCTCCAAATGGTGATAGCTTTCACTCCCCCCTAGCTTCCTCAATAAATCTCTCATTCCAGCTTCCTGCTTCCTGCATAAACCCGATAAGTTCCGGTGATTCCTTTATTTCCGGTGTGTCACGTGACCCGGAACTAACTGGGCACGTGACACCACATCCCCCAACCTCCAATTTCCTCCAGCAAAACTCCTCTTGCTCTACATTTGCCACTAGAAACCTCCCTCCAACTCCTACTTGAACCCCCCAGCTAGACACGTTGTGCTTCATGGATTATAAAAGGTTTGCACTCCTCCCCCAGGTGTAACCTGGAATCCTTTGCACTTATAACCACTGATGGGGTAAGGGATGGGATGGGCTAAGAGCCTGGCAGCAGCTGAGTGTGATTTCATCTTAGGAGTGGACTGGAGGTGTTATATTGCCTATCTGCCATTTTGAAATGTACTATGGCCCTACCATTGGTGCTCTCTGTTAAGCCTGTGAGGATTCTGTGTCCAGGATACCAATTTGGCATCTTAAAACGAGTTGGTAAGCATGTAGATGTTTTCCCCATTGAAATAAACTCAACAGCATCAAGGAGCAGCATCTTTGTTTCAACTGCGTACCTCTTCTGCTCATGAAGCTCATACATGGCGGCACTCTGCCACATTCCTCATTCCCGAGACCACAAGTTGAAACAAGGTATCTATCTACATGTGGGTTTCGTATCTGGTAGAATTAGGTTTCCCGGAGAACAAACCACAGCTAGGTTGCTGCGCTTCTGTGTGTAAACTCAACTGTTCCAGGGGTAAACGTGGCAGAGCCATCAAGGCTATACTGTCAAGAGGGGGAAGGGACGTAAAAAGGCACACAGTAACATGCAATAACATGCCTCCATCATTCAATGGCTAGACACTCTCTTTTTCCCATTCTCGAGCCAGCTGCTTCTTTGCCAGCCCAGATTTCTGGAGACTAAATTCCAATTCTTATTTGCCACAGCATCTTTGAAGCATTGGAGATGGACATATAGATGACAGTGGGGTTGCTGGGTCTTCTACTTTGCCTTACTCTCCATCATCTTGGAATATCTTGATAACTTTAAGCAATATAGCCTGTGGCAGACCCGCTGTCATCAGCTTCCTGGCTTTACAAAGATCTTGTGGAAGCATCCGGCCTTTACAGTGCTGCAGATTCCTCCTAAGGGTGGACCTCGTATTGCAGCTGTTGGTGTTGGCTGAGTCCTTCGCTTATGTCCCACTGCTGCCGCCAGCTGTTGGTGGTGTTTCCTTAAAGCCTAGGATTAGGGCTCATGAAGAGCAATCCACACCTATTTGCAGATCTTCTCTGTGTATGGATGACTCTTCCAGATGTTAACGTGGACGAGAAATCAAGGCTGTAATCGCAAGAGGGGGCAGGATAGTAAATAGGAAAAGAGCAACATGTAATAACACACACTAGCACCCTGGGCGGGGCGATAGCCAATCTGTGAGCTCAGAACGGGGGTTGCATCTACGAGTATAGCCCTGCCCCTCTGAGCTCCCCCACTACGAACCCTCACCCTGTGCTTCACGTACAGTACCCCCTAACCCCACGCTGCCTTTAGCACCTTGACAAAGCAAAGGTGGATGCTAAAGGCTACAATAAATCAAAAGGAAAAAACCGTGGTTACCTTCTGACCAGCGAAAGCTACTTCTTTGAGAGGGAGTCTGTTTTCAGTATTGATTAGATCAGTGTAATGGACATTGAAAACTGTCTCCCTGTCAGAGATCTGACGTCACTGGGGATAAGATAAGTGAGATTTTATTTTATTGTTTTGAAGCCTTTAGCACCCACTCTGCAATTTCCCAGGTGCTTATGCTCTTCAGCGACAGGGTGACAGGGTCGGGAATGGACCTGCTGCCCTCATTAAGGGATCCTCACTTTGCTCAGCCCTTAACTTGGGTGGCGGGCGTTTAATGGCAGGGTTGGCCTCGGGTCATATCACCTCAGTAAGGGAATGTCTACACATCATATATGTGTCACTATATACCTGCTATATGGGTTTTAGCAGAACTATAAATACAGTATGTTACAGGTGAGTGCTTTTAGAAACAGGGCTTTAAAGGTGGTGGCTTCCACAAAAACGCCAAAGAAAGGTTTAGTCTTGAGTCTCTGACAACCCAATGCATCCCTATGTACATTGTTAATAGTAAAGTGCTTAGATTATGGTGACGCGCAGCAGTCAAATCCGGGAGCTCTGTGCCCTAGTGATTTTCAAGGGCCCGATTGTCAGAAAACGCTTCAGGTCTTGTGGTACCCCACCAGTTACTCTGTCCTCTCGTAGACAGAAGCGATTTTCGCTATCGAATGACAGACAGGGGGCGGAGTTGGGTTCTCCACGCGTTGGTCGGTGCAGACGTGTTCGACGGAAACTGCGTTTCCGACGCTTTGTGTGGAAGATGCCTTGGAGGTTACGTCAGTGGGTGCGTTGTCTCCCACCTGATAGTGCACGTACTGGGTCACGTGACCGTCTTGTTGCCGGCAGTTTGGGTACTTAACTATCCGGCGCCATTTACTCGCTGCTTCTGATCGCTTCTTGACAGTGGCTTATCTCTTGCTTGGATTTTGGTGTTTTTTGACCTTGGATTACGTCTTTGGATACGCTCTCGGATTGCCCTTACTTTGTCTTGGAATATTGGCCTCGGATTGTTTTTTGGATATTCTTGCCTAGTGATTTTGGTTAAGTAGAGTTTGGACCTGGGAGGTGGGGAGACCTCTTGCCTTTTTTCCTATTGTTCCTTCCTTTTCCCTTTCCTCTGTTATCCTGTCCTTCCTCCCTGGGTAGTCTTAGGCGTCCTCGTGCCGGCGGGAATAGGCTTGGTGCTGGACTAGAGACTTCCTGAGCACCCCTTAGGCGTCCTCGTGCCGGCGGGAATAGGCTGGGTGCTGGATTAAAGACTGCCTCTACACCTTTGTGCCGTCTGGACCGGTGGCGGAGAGACTTCACACGATTGCAGCGGAAGACTGGAAGGGGATTCATTGGAAGCGACAACCTCTAGAGAATCAGGGTAAGATACCTTACCTTCCTTACCATTCTCTGTATCTTTGCTATCTGGTATTTATTGCATATTCTCTTTCTTATGGTCTCCAGAATCCAACAGTCTAGAGGATAGTCTTGTATGAAACACTTCTGGGTCAAGCCCGTCTCATGCAGGTTAGTCTGTTGATAATTGTTATCCTTAACCGAGAGAGGGTATATTTGGTTGTTAATCAGTTGTAATCTTCTGCAGTTGTTGGAAGGTAATTGGATGTCTCTTCTGTCGTGAAGCTTGAGGTTCGCACAACTCTCCCGATACCAACGACTCTACATCATCATCTTCCGATCAATTAGTCTCTCAGTCTGTCCTTTTGTACCCCTGAGAGACACATTGATAGGAAGAAATATTTTCTTCACGACGGGTCAACAAGGAGCCGTGCTTAAGGATATCTGACAGAATCAGAAGCCTTTATCATGGATGTTGCTAATGACCCATTGGCCGTTATGGTGCAATTAGTGGCCGACCTACGTGCCGATATGACGGCAGCTCAGGCTGATACCCATCGACGCATTGACGAAATGCAGGCTGGTATCAGGGAAGTGGTTACAGGATCACCGTCTTTGGCCTCCGCTTCTGCTCCAGGTCAGGCAGGGTCTTCAGCCAGAACAGATTCTACGCATGTTTATATGGCCGCTCAGTTCCCGCTTGCTCCCCCGGAAAGGTTTACTGGAGATCCTAAATCCTTTCGGACCTTTATTAATCAATGTAGGTTACATTTTTTGTGTCGGCCTACCTCGTTTCCCGATGCAACTACGAAAGCGGCCTTTGTGTTATCGAATCTGGGAGGTATGGCCGCTGTTTGGGCGAACCCTTTGTTGGAGCAGGGCAGTCCGCTATTGTTTGATTGTGATGCATTGATTAGTGCTATGACAAGGGTATTTGATACTCGTTATAAAACTCAGGCCACTGATCTGGAATTGTTAAATCTCCGTCAGGGGGATGCTTCTTTATTGTCTTACTTGGCTAAGTTTAACCAGTTGGTTGCTGAAACCGGTTGGCCAGAAGATAAGAAGGCAGCCTTATTCTATAAAGGTTTGTCTGACTCTTTGAAGGATACTATAGCCACGGTTCCGGTGGTTCCTACGTCCTTTCCCGATTTCTTGGACTTAGTACTCCAGATTGATGCCCGACGGGCCGAAAGAAAAGGGGAGAGGAGAGTAAACCCTGTTAATCCCGCCGTTTCCTCAGTTCCTGTTTCTGGTGTTGATGAGCCTATGCAAATCGGGGCAGTTAGGGGCCCGTTATCAACTGAGGAAAGAGAAAATCGCAGACGGAACAATTTGTGCTTTTATTGCGGTTCCGCGAATCATCTACTTAGTGCTTGTCCAAAAAGACCCCGCAAGTCGGGAAACGCCAAAGCCCGGCAGTAGAAGGAACCCCTACGCCGAGCTCTCCCATGCAGGGTTCCTTGTTGTCTATGCCCTTTTATGTAGACATTTCTCTAAGTTATGATCAGGTCGCGCCATGGAGTGCTGAAGCTGTCCTAGACTCAGGGGCTACTGGTAACTACATTGATGCCCAATATGTTCTGAAGTGGGGTATTCCCTTTTGCCAAAGGATGTTCCAGAGGTGGTGAATGCCGTTGATGGTTCTACCCTTCTGTCTGGGCTTGTTACAGAACATACGATACCTTTGCAGTTAACTATTGGGGTTGAGCATTCAGAAACCATCACGTTTGACGTCATTATGGCACCCCAATACAAACTGATTCTGGGTTTACCGTGGCTTAAGCTCCACAATCCGGTCATTAACTGGGGAACCGGGGCTATTACCTTCAGCTCTCAGCAATGTCTTCAGTCATGCAATCCAGCAGGGTCTATGTCTGCAGCTCCTAGTCGGGCTTTGTTGGATTCTGTGGTCACTATTGGAGCAGTTGCTAGCATCGTATTGCCTGTCGAGTACACAAGTTATAAGGATGTTTTTGATAAAGGGAAAGCTGAGAGTTTACCACCACATCGGCCATACGATTGTCCGATCGATCTCAAACCAAATGCTAAGGTACCATCAGGACGCATTTATTCCCTTACCCAAAAAGAAGACGTTGTTCTTAAAGAATATCTGGATAAAGCCTTAGAGTTGGGTTTTATTCGACCATCCCATTCTCCATTTGCTTCTCCATTGTTCTTTGTACCCAAGAAGGAGGGTGAATTAAGACCTTGTATTGACTACCGAGAGCTAAATGCAGGTACTATCCGAAATCAGTACCCGATTCCCTTAATCTCGGTCTTACTAGATCAGTTAGGGTCTTCAGAATTCTTTACCAAATTGGACCTAAGGGGAGCCTACAACTTAGTCAGGATTCGTCGTGGGGATGAATGGAAAACCGCCTTCAAGACCAGATATGGTTTATTCGAGTATTTGGTAATGCCATTCGGGCTATGTAATGCTCCGGCCACTTTTCAGAATTTCATCAATGATGTTCTTCGAGACATGATCGACAGGTTCGTTATCGTTTACCTAGATGACATACTCGTCTACTCTCCATCTATGGAATACCATGTGCGCCATGTTTCGGAAGTCTTACAACGCTTGCGTGATCATCATCTCTTTGTCAAGTTAGAAAAGTGTGTGTTCCATGCCACTCATGTCGAGTTCTTGGGATATGACATCACCAATAAGGGAGTGCAGATGAGTAGTAGTAAGGTTAAAGCCGTTTTGAACTGGCCGATACCTACTACCAGGAAGGAGTTGCAGTCGTTTTTGGGGTTTTCCAACTTCTACCGGCGTTTCATTAGACAGTTCTCCTCTATTTCTGCACCTCTCACCGAATTGACCAGCAGTAAGAAACCGTATTTGTGGAATGATAGCGCTCAAACTGCGTTTGATTTCTTAAAGGCTGCGTTCACTACTGCTCCTGTCTTGTTGCATCCTAATGCCGAATATCCTTTCTTTGTCGAAGCAGATGCCTCTGATGTTGCGGTAGGAGCTATTTTGTCTCAGTCTTGTGCTGATACTGGGGATCTACATCCAGTCGCTTATCATTCACGCAAGTTAACGCCCTATGAGCGAAATTATACTGTCACTGAACGGGAATTGTTGGCTGTTAGGGACGCATTTACGGTCTGGCGACATCATCTTCTTGGTACTAAAGTACCAGTCCAGGTATATACTGATCACAGAAACTTGTTGGCCTTGCAGTCCTTGACTTGCACTACTGCGAGACATGCCCGCTGGCATGAGTTCTTTTCTATGTACAACTTTACGTTGACTTATCGCCCAGGTGTTCTACATTCCAAAGCTGACGCTCTGTCCAGAAGTTTTGGGGATTGTGTTTCACGTCCACAGGAGGGGTCGTTGTTGTTACCAACACAAGTGGTTTGTAGTTGTGTTTTACAGCCTCCTTTGAAGTCGACGCTCCAAACCTGGGTTGATAAAGGTCCTGCGGAATTGGCAGAATATAACATGGATGTTGTGCATGGTCTACCTTATGTCCAGGGTCGTGTTTTTATGCCTGATCAGGAGACCCGGTGTGCAGCTATTGCCTTGTGTCATGATGCTGCTATTGCCGCTCATCCGGGTTCACAGAAAACTCTCGAACTCCTCAAACGTTGGTGCTGGTGGCCTTCTATGCGAAGGGATGTCTCGCAATATATATCGACCTGCGCCATTTGTGCCCAATGTAAATCCCATTCTGCGAAACCTATGGGGTTGCTTCAGCCATTGCCAGTACCGGCGAGACCATGGGCTATGATTACGATGGATTTTGTAGTGGAGTTACCTTTGGTCGATGGTTTTGATACCGTATGGGTGGTGGTGGACAGTTTTTCGAAAATGTCTTTATTTGTCCCTTGCCAAGGTCTGCCTTCCGCTTCCAAGCTGGCTGAATTGTTCTTACGACACGTCTTTCGGGTTTTTGGGTTGCCTGAGATCGTGGTTTCTGACAGGGGGTCCCAGTTTACGTCACGTTTTTGGAGGCATCTCATGTTCGCTTTGGGTGTGGATGAACGTTGCTCCACAGCGTTCCATCCGCAGACGGATGGTCAAACTGAGCGTGTTAACGCTACTATGGAGCAGTACCTCAGGTGTCTTATCCTTCAATATCAAGAAGCCTGGTTAGCTGTTCTTCCGTTAGCGGAATTTGCATATAATAATTCCAGCCATTCGTCTACGGGAACATCTCCATTTTTTGCCCTATATGGGCAACATCCACGCACTCTCCCTCTTGATTGGAAGCTTCCTGCAGATTGCCCGGCAGTGCAATCTTGCATTAAAGATCTGTCTCTGGTCCATGCCAGGGTTTCGGAACATCTAGTGCAAGCCCAAGAGCAGGCCAAAAAATATGCTGATCGGAATCGCCGTCCTTCACCCGTTTACGTTCCAGGTTCGCGGGTATGGCTTTCCACAAAGAATCTACGTATTCCAGGGCGTCGGTGTCTAATACCACGTTTTGTCGGTCCCTATATTATCAAGGATGTCTTGAGTCCATTGGTTGTCAGGTTAGATTTACCGTGTTCTTGGAAGATACATCCTGTTTTTCATGTATCCATGATTAAACCTTGTGTTGATTGTACCAGGATAGTTGCCCCTCCGTCCCCGGTATTGGTTCAAGGGGTGGAAGAATATGAAGTCAATGCTATTCTGGATTCTAAAGTTTCTCGTGGTACCAGATATTTCCTGGTGGACTGGAAAGGATACGGTCCGGAAGATCGGACATGGGAACCAGAGAGAAATGTGCATGCCCCGTTGTTGGTCTCCCGGTTTCTGGCCTCTCGGGGGCATGGGGGTCCTTTGGGGGAGGATACTGTCAGAAAACGCTTCAGGTCTTGTGGTACCCCACCAGTTACTCTGTCCTCTCGTAGACAGAAGCGATTTTCGCTATCGAATGACAGACAGGGGGCGGAGTTGGGTTCTCCACGCGTTGGTCGGTGCAGACGTGTTCGTCGGAAACTGCGTTTCCGACGCTTTGTGTGGAAGATGCCTTGGAGGTTACGTCAGTGGGTGCGTTGTCTCCCACCTGATAGTGCACGTACTGGGTCACGTGACCGTCTTGTTGCCGGCAGTTTGGGTACTTAACTATCCGGCGCCATTTACTCGCTGCTTCTGATCGCTTCTTGACAGTGGCTTATCTCTTGCTTGGATTTTGGTGTTTTTTGACCTTGGATTACGTCTTTGGATACGCTCTCGGATTGCCCTTACTTTGTCTTGGAATATTGGCCTCGGATTGTTTTTTGGATATTCTTGCCTAGTGATTTTGGTTAAGTAGAGTTTGGACCTGGGAGGTGGGGAGACCTCTTGCCTTTTTTCCTATTGTTCCTTCCTTTTCCCTTTCCTCTGTTATCCTGTCCTTCCTCCCTGGGTAGTCTTAGGCGTCCTCGTGCCGGCGGGAATAGGCTTGGTGCTGGACTAGAGACTTCCTGAGCACCCCTTAGGCGTCCTCGTGCCGGCGGGAATAGGCTGGGTGCTGGATTAAAGACTGCCTCTACACCTTTGTGCCGTCTGGACCGGTGGCGGAGAGACTTCACACGATTGCAGCGGAAGACTGGAAGGGGATTCATTGGAAGCGACAACCTCTAGAGAATCAGGGTAAGATACCTTACCTTCCTTACCATTCTCTGTATCTTTGCTATCTGGTACTTATTGCATATTCTCTTTCTTATGGTCTCCAGAATCCAACACTCTAGAGGATAGTCTTGTATGAAACACTTCTGGTTCAAGCCCGTCTCATGCAGGTTAGTCTGTTGATAATTGTTATCCTTAACCGAGAGAGGGTATATTTGGTTGTTAATCAGTTGTAATCTTCTGCAGTTGTTGGAAGGTAATTGGATGTCTCTTCTGTCGTGAAGCTTGAGGTTCGCACAACTCTCCCGATACCAACGACTCTACATCATCATCTTCCGATCAATTAGTCTCTCAGTCTGTCCTTTTGTACCCCTGAGAGACACATTGATAGGAAGAAATATTTTCTTCACGACGGGTCAACAAGGAGCCGTGCTTAAGGATATCTGACACCGATATTGTTCAATGCAACAAAGACAAGTGGAAAGAATCCTTTTGGAGAGAAAAGGAGCTGCCAAAATCATGGTCCAGCTCCTAATGTGCTTCGTATGCTGATGGAGGTCACTCGCTAAGGAGGATGACACCAGGACACGGGGCTATGAAAGAAGCTGGTGCTGTGGTGTGGTGCAGCTACTCTGGTAGGTGAGACTTCTTGGACTCCTTAAAACTGGAAGAGGCTTAGTCCCACCCCGCTGTACTCTAATCATGTTGCACTTTATTTATGAATGGTCCTTTTATGGTATGAAATATATGTTGTAAATTAAATAATATGATTGAACTTTTTAAATGCTTGTTGTAGTAGGTTTCACATATTTTAACTATGTGGATGAATGATATGTGTTTTGTGTATGCAATTTGTATATAAAAATAATGTTGTTAAAGGTTATTGTTTTAACCCAAAAGTAAAGATGAGACTACAGCCTTGGTGACCAAAGAGTTGGATGCTGATGCTCAATGGTTCAAAACAGTTAAGATGAAGCCTTGTTTATTGGTAGCTCATGGGCTCTATACACCACCAGGCCTTTGCACGAGGGTTGGGGTCCCAAACACGAGGTAAGGCAGTCCAGCTGGTGGTCAGTGGAACTCATTCAGCCTCGAATCAGCCGCACTGCACTATTCAAGCATGTGGTGGACACCTAATCAGGGATGGGCAGGGATTAGAACTTTCATCCGTCCAGGCACGTCCACCCCTATGCAGACCTCTTCATCCCGCAGATGTGTCAGGTTCAGGATAACCTGTTGCAACTTCTTCCAGTGCCCAAGAGGCACTGACTGCATTTATGGAGAGTTGCTGGCTTCACTTTGGGAGTGGGCCAAAGGATGTGATCTGTGACAGCATCCTCCAAGTTTGGACTGGTGAGAGGAAATGGCCCACGAACCTGCTCATGACCGAAGTTGCCAAAGGTAGTTGCATAGACTGCCTGCAGGGGCGTTGCGAGGGGGGGCTAAGGGGGTTATAGCCCCTGATCTTTTAGTTGTAGCCCCGGATAGAATCTCAGGAGCTACAGCCAAAAGACTAGCTAGCCCCCAGTCCCAACAGTTCTGACATCAGCTTAGCCCCGGGTCTTTTCCAGACCTAGCAACTCCCCTGACTGCCTGCCATCAAAATGGTGGCAGGCTTTTAATCCCCCTTCAGGGGATATCCAGTCAAAATATCTGAAACCAAACAGAGTGGTACATTTCAGAGTGGACAAAACACAGAAAGCCCTGCAACCATTAATTAAACAAATACAGGGTGGTGGGGATAAGGGGTTAAAATGAGTTGGGATGGGTTTGAGGTGGCGTTTTAAGGGTTAAATAATGGGAGGCTTGGGGGGACCCCCCAAATGAAAAAAAAAACCCACAAAATCGATGTTTTTCGGTATTTGTTTCATGATTAATTTTACCACTCTGTAATTGTGGTCGGTAAGATCACCTATAACCCTTCAGGGTATTCATCGCATCCCTGACTGCTTCCATATTGGGAGCAGATGGACATGCAAAAGAAATTCCCTCATTTGCATGGTGAATTCCCAAATGCAAACAAGGTATTGCCACCTCGTACAGTTACAGGCAGAATCTTAGCATCGCCACATTGCAGGTTACAGAAAGGGCTGTGCAAATAACACCAATACTCTTTGTAATACTGAAATGTTTTGGGAGCTAAAAACAGGTGGCATACATTTTCTGTTATGGGATAACAATTTTGTTTGGAGCAATCAAAGCATTGTTTATTGGCCATTGTATCCAAAATCACAGCTTTATTATACACACACACATTTTACAGGTTGGCAGAATCTCACAGGTTTGCGACCATCGATGGTGCAAAATGCTCCTGTCAGCCATCGCTGGTTATGTATCAATCTATGCATCAGAAAATATATTCAAATAAAGTCTTCCATTTTTTTAGATGTTAAAATGTTAGTTGTGATGTGTGTCCATGTAATTGGGTCTGGTTACGGAAAACCACAGTTTAGCAAAACCTGTACAATTTCCAGGTTATACACAATACATCTGAGTAATAATTACGCACAATTCAATTCACTAGCATTTATTTCTCTGTTTTGGTCCTTTTGAAAACACACCTGCATTTTATTTTGGTCCATCAATGACCCACGTTCTTTTTGACCTCTTGTTGTACACCCTACCACAATATTTTCCTGCACTTGTTATGGAACTTTTTTGCTCATTTTTCTGTTTGTATTTTTCATTTATTTAAGGTTTGACAATAAGCTCTGTAGATGAGATGTCTGGGATGGTGCGGCAATTTCATGTTTAGCCACCCTACACTAGAATACAAGATGCAGTGAATGATACAGTAACCAGTTAATAAGTAGTGTGCACCCAAGTGGACCAAGTGGCTGGCTGTTTGGCTGGGGAGACCTCGCTCGTGTTTTCCTGCTTTCTACCTGTGAAGAAGGGCCGTCGGCGAGAGGAAGGCACCGAACAACTCCTGTGTTGAAACTCGCCACTGTGGCTGTGAGTGGACTTTGGGTTTTAGTTATTCCCAACGTGCTTGTAGACTTCCTGCTTGTGGACTACTTGCGCAGGTCAACGTTACTCACACTCTCTCGTCTTTATTCTCCATAGTTAAGCGTGCCTGTAAGCCCCGCACACATCCCCCGCCAGCCTACAACTGGTCCTGTGCCTGCGCACCGCGCGCGCACCCAAGTGGACCAAGTGGCTGGCTGTTTGGCTGTTCGGGTGTGGGGTGCGTGGTGCAGGTTCTAAATCTTGTTTTCATTCTATATCATTTTTCATTATTTTTGGTTGGCTTTGTGATTAAGCCTGATTACTGGGGATCATTGTCATCTGGTCATAAGAGGTATTGCAACAAATTTCTGGCGAGTTTAACGACTACCCATTTAATATGGGCAAAATTGCTAAAATACCAACAATGATGAAAGACCCGCGCGCTGATTTTTTTTCAGCGGTCACTACGCGCAGGGCTAGCTTGGCGCGCGCTGCCGCTCTACCGTTGCTGCCTCCCTGTTTTGAGGAAGATGAAATACTCCAATGTGCTCAATTTTGCTCAAATGAGCTCAAATCCAATGCAGAGTCACTTACTAACTCGATTGAATTTACAGATTCCTCCCAATCACTTTATGTTGAAGAATACTCAATCCATGTGGAGAAAGAGGTTCTAAAACAGCAGTGGGGGGAGGCTTCTGTTAAACAAACGAACAGCATTATTAATAATGACTCCTTTGTGATACTCGCAGTGTTTTCTTGACTGCAGATTTAGAACTCATGGGTCTTCAAACGAACCAGGACATTCCCTCAAATGAGGGGGCAGAGGCTGTTAACAATACTGATATCTGCACAATGTTAGGAATCTTTAACAGACTAATGTTGTACGAACTTAGGAGACAGACTGAAGCTCTAGTTCTAATTAACACTTCCATTGAACAGATTCCTTTGAGAGTGAATGATTTACTATCAACCTCATTGAGTGACATAAAGTCTGCTTTGACGGTCAAAGTGTGTCCGCTTAATCAAGAGCTTAGGGTTGATCAGCCCTCAGTCAATCCCCAAGGTACTACAGAAGTAATTGTTATATCAGATTCTCAAGGTATTCAGAGGGCTACGGACACGGCTGAAACTGTCACTGAGGCTACCTTGGACAAGGTGGTTATTTCAAAAGTCCCCGTTATGGAGGGCGCACTTAACAACAAAAAAGAAAAAAAAAAAAAAGAGCACGTCAAACCAAATTGATGCGTGCAAACAATATGGCTAAATCTTCTCGCAAATTTCTGAGAGACTCGACCTTCAAAAACTCTATTTTGGAGGCCAGAGAGGATTTGGAGGGAGGCCCGGACGACCAACCATCTATTGAAGAGGGGGATAAGGACCAGTCTGTGCCCAGGGAATCGAGGGAGGTTACCCAGTCCTCATTGGGACTTTACTATGAGGCTGGTAACTCGATTTCTGATGCTATGAAGAAAAAAAAAAGAGAAGCGTGTGAGATTGCTTCACAACTATCATCTTTAAAAACAGGGCTAGCAGATATTTTTGAAATATTCAAAACTAACTCTATGGGTGTAACAAGTTCTCTTGCTCCCAACCCAATATGTACTAAAACGGATAATCACTCAGGTGGGCTTAATGTTGCGACGAACTCAAGCACTAATAAGGATGGCAATGATTCACTTTTTAGTGATCGTGCCCTAACTGAGGACAAGAATCTGACTTCGTGTTCAGTTAACACGGGGTTGGGTCATAGTGATTGGTCTAATAAGGAGCAGATGGTCCTTACTGCTCCTTGCCATACCGGTTGTTTTTCCTTGGCCCCCTCTGTGTTAACACCTCCTTTTCCAACCAAAGTAACACTAACCGAGCCAGCACTCATTCCCGCAACTAGGGCTGATGTGTTGTCAACGCCTAAAGTTAGTGAGCCCCTTTTGAATCCGGTTATTGACATGTCTAACCCTGAGGTATCTCCAACAAAGCCCGCTATCTACACACCCATTAAGGAGGATGAAATTACATCTATGGTTAAGAAAATCTTAGAGGACACATTTTCTTCGAATAAGAATGGGTGGCATCCACCGCTCAAGAGTCAGAAAGATGTTACAAGTGTTAACATGATTGCCGCAAATACACAAAATCTTGAGAAATCAATGAATGATCTTGACCTGAGAAAACCTGCTTTGAGTAACCTTCCAAGTCTTATATTGACAACTTTGTTTTGGGAGGGAAATCGAATCTCATTAAACCGTCCGTACATTCTTTCATTGTTTGCGGCAATCCCGGAATTGGCATTAATATCATCTGCTGATATTGTTCTGGTGGACTTAATTCATGGACAGAGATTTGACTATGTGCGTTTGGTAATTCCATCTCCTCTAGTAAGAAATTTGCTGCTCAAGGAGGCCGAATCGCTACAGTGTAGGGGCTTCGATCTGTTTTCATATGAGCCCCCCATCCGTTCCCCTTTGTCTACGATACATGCCGCGTGCGCTGACGCACCAGACAAGATGGCCCCCGTTTCTATGGCTGCACAATCAACAAAATGTGCATTGAAAATCACCGCCGCGGGCCCGTGTCCTGTTTCGCTGCCTTGCCCCGCCCGCCCCTCCCCTCCTGCTTTATATGGAGGGGGAGAGGGCCGAGAGGTGAAGCCGAGCAGGGAATGCCGTAAGGAAAGGCCTCCGGTGATCTTTGCAGCTCTTCGCTGCTCGTCTGCCCAATGCCCTGGCAGCATCTACAAGGTAAGAAGCACTACTCTAGCAAGCTTCTCTCCAACCCATGTGCCTCTTCAAGGCTTCTCAAGTTGCGCGCCCGAACTTTGCAAGCCGCCTTCAGCTCACACCCCACCCCCACGAGCACCCGTAATACACGGCTATGCTCACGTACTGTACAACCCTCTATATTCGCTGATAAGGCCTGGCTCCTCCGCACAACCTCAAAGGCCGCATCCGCTACTAGTATTACCAATACAGCAACCAACAAAGTACTTTACCCTCCACACAACTGTACTACCCCCATAACAAATGTGATTAATCATGTGTCCACCACCACTGAAAATGAGCCCCCAGTGTAAAATCTGTGATGTGCAATTCTTCTACCACCATTTTTGAATTCTATTGTGGCAAATGCTATGCCACATGTGTCCACCACCACTGAAAATGAGCCCCCCAGTGTAAAATCTGTGATGTGCAAATCTTCTACCACCATTTTGAATTCTATTGTGCCAAATGCCATGCCACATGTGTCCACCATCACTGAAAATGAGCCCCCCCAGTGTAAAATCTGTGATGTGCAAATCTTCTACCACCATTTTGAATTCTATTGTGCCAAATGCTATGCCACATGTGTCCACCACTACTGAAAATGAGCCCCCAGTGTAAAATCTGTGATGTGCAAATCTTCTACCACCATTTTGAATTCTGTTGTGCCAAATGCTATGCCACATGTGTCCGCCACTGAAAATGAGCCCCCCAGTGTTAAATCTGTAATGTGCATCTCCCCTAACACTCACAGCGCACCTACCCCTTCCACACCACCTTCTCTCATCATGAACCCCCCCAGCCACTACTGAACCCCACCTGAAATGCGCCATGATTAACGCTAGATCCAACAATGCCCACGCTCTAGACATCCACGACCTCCTAACCTCCCAAGACCTAGATCTACTCATAATCTCAGAAACTTGGCTACATGAGGCCTCCGGCCCTGCGCTCTCACTCGCCCTACCCCCTGGATACTCCATCACTAGACAAGACCGCCTCTCCAAAGGTGGAGGTGTAGCAATTAGATAAGATGATCTTTAAAGCCCTTTCCACCAAATACAAAAAGGCAATCACCCAAGCTAAGGTCAAATCTTTTGAATCCAGAATCTCGGAAGCCCAATCTAGCACTAAAGAAATATTCGCCATTTTCAGAGAGCTGGAGACACCCACTCCCGCCCCCCAGAATTTCACCAAAGACAAAGACTGGTGTGATGAAATACAAAAGGCCATGCAAACCAAATTAAGCCTCCTCAAAAACAAAATACTAGCCACTAAACAAGCCCTACCGAACAAGCACATCCCGGTCCCACCGCCTGCCCCTGATCCCCCCTACCCTTCTCCTTCAAACCCATTTAGGAAAAAGACATCATCAACATAATGAGGAACATCAAACCCTCTAACTGCAAAGGTGATGCCTGCCCAGCCTCCATTATCAAAGACTGCACGGAAACACTAACTCCCTTCCTAACAGCCTTTGTAAATGCCTCCTATACCACAGGGCAAGTCCCTGCCTCCCTCAAGGAAGCTTGGGTCTGCCCTCTTCTGAAAAAGCCAACGCTCGATCCCACCTCCCCCAACAACTACAGACCCTTCACCACTGTCCCTTTCCTCCTCAAAATATTGGACAAAGCAGCCTACCTGCAGGTTCAACACTTCATTGAAGAGAACAAACTCCTTGGACTCCACCAATCTGGCTTCCGCCCCAGACACGGGACCGAAACAGCCCTACTTGACCTGAAAAACCAGATGGACGATGCTAGAGACTTGGGTAAACCAGCACTTCTCCTACTCCTCGACCTATCAGCGCCCTTCGACCTCGTGGATCATGGCGTCCTATGCCACCACCTTTCCTCCACTGCAAAATTTCCCCCAGAAGCCACAGCGTGGATCACCTCCTTCTTACAAGACAGAACCATGCAAGTATTCTCTGACCTAGCCGCCGCATCACCAACCATTATACTCTGTGGGGTGCCCCAAGGCTCCTGCCTCTCCCCCACGCTATACAACATCTTTGCACGCCCCCTCTTCCTCATCCTCGACGCCATGGGCATCTCCTACACCAACTACGCCGATGACACTCAGATCCTCCTCACTCTCACAGGTAACTACAACACTGATTCCCTGACCCTCAACAACCTCTACAACACCATCCAAGCCTGGATGGCAGACAACGGACTATGCCTCAACTCTGACAAGACGGAACTCCTCCTGGTAGGTTCTCCCGACACTCTAAAAAATCTAGATGCCCAATTCAGCCACTTCACCATTGATTCCATTAAAATTCCAGTTTCCGACTCTGTCAAAACTCTGGGAGTCTATCTGGATTCCAGCCTATCCATGGACAGACAAGTCAATGCAACAGCCTCTGCAGCTGCATATCATGCCAAACTTATCAATGCAGTCAGACCCTTTCTCTCCAAAGAGAACTGCACCAACATAGCCAGAGCCATCACCGGCTCTAGGCTAGACTACTGTAACGTACTCTTTCTAGGAACCTCCAATAAAAACTTAGAGAGATTACAAGTAATACAGAACAATGCTCTCCGGGCAGCCCAAGGCATTGCTAAAAGAGAACACATCTCTGAGGCCAGAAAACTAGCCCACTGGCTCCCAATAAAAGAAAGGATCATATTCAAAGCCCTGACACAGACCCACAAATGCATTCACCTCACTGCTCCTGCATACCTCTCACAAAGGATACACCCCGTCTCCACTACCAGGCCAACCAGATCACCGTACACCAACATGCTCTCTGTGCCACTAGTAAAAAGAGTAAAAGCGGGCGGATCCAGCTTCCCTTATCTCGCGCCCTCTCACTGGAATGCCCTACCACCCACTATCCGTGGTGAGGCCTCCCTCACCACCTTCCGCAAAACGCTGAAGACTACCCTCTTCACATAAGGCCAGACACATCAGCACAAATACTTTTCATGTATACTGTATTATATGACCAAAAGCAATATCAGTAATAACAGTATGATTTCCTGTAACATTCATAATGTGTCAACAATCGCTACCATGCCTGTACAATGTAACTAAATTATTGCAAGTAACAGCGCCTCAATGCCCCTGGGCTGCTTGCGCGCTATATAAATGTAAATAAATAAATAAATAAATCCATTCTAGGAGTGACAATTTTCAATCCACGAATGGGGCTGAAGTTGGAGATGGGGTGGAAGCCCGTGTGGCTAACAATAACTCAACAATGGATAATGCTGACAAGCAAGAGTGGAGATGGCTCGCTCTTTCCCTCAGAGAATCTATTAATTCACTGAAGGAATTGGGGAAACCTCTCTAGCAAGTCCAGGAAAAATCACCCTGCCTACCTGGAACTCGAGAGGGCATATAAATTTGACTCAAAATATTGATGTTACTTATGTTTTACAATCCTATGATTTGCTACTCTTGCAAGAAACCTGGGCTACCAGTGATCTATTATGGGAAGGATTTGACTTAGTACAAATAAAGGCCATAAAGGGGGCCAAAGGTCGTCCAATGGGGGGACTCTTAATAGCCTGCAAACACACTCTTGGGGCAGTGAAAATCAGTGAATGGTCTAGTTCAAATTCCTTCCTAATAGGGACTTTTAATATCAAAACTGGTGATAACAACATCCAACTCTGTATTATAAACGTATATTGGAACTCGCTAAAATATTCAGATTCTCAATTAGTAAAGGAAATTAATAACCTGACCACAAAAATTGATGCTTGGAGAGCGGTCAATGCGAATGGTCTCATAATAATAGCGGGGGATTTGAATTCAGATTGTAATATTGATACTCTAGTGGCTGATGCCTTACTGTCGGAAGTTAATGTTAATAACTGTAAGGCAAAATCTGCGGCAGGTAATCCCAAATTATGGGGAGCAATATGGCATAATTTTGTGGAAATTATGGGATTAGTGATGGTGGATAACAACTGTCAAACTTGGAATGCTAGAGGCTGCAGCTCTATTTTGGATTATATATTTGTGTCTGTCGGTTTTGATAAATATATCTCCAAACTTGTAGTAGTTAAGATGCCTACTAGTGATCATAATCTGTTACATATTGATTTCCCATATCCAGCTCCATCCGAAAAAACATCATGCTATTCTGAGGGTCTGTTAGTGAATCTGAAAGGTAACAGAGTGAGGTGGACGTTTGCCAAAACAAAGAAATTCTCCTCTGTGATGGTAAAAAATGTTGAACATATAAATCTTGAAGAACGTATATGCAATCTGTCGACGACCATGTTTACAGCACATATAAATGATGTTATATCGAAATCGGTGGAGAATACGATACCTAGTTGTAAGGTTAGAAGGAGACATCCTCCTTGCTTTAACACAGAGGTTTATAAGCGTAAGCAATTGATGAGAAATGAAATTCGCTCAGTTAAGAAAAATGGCCATATCGCAGACTATATATTGATGCAGATTAAAAAAATCAAGCAAAAAAATTGGTTAATAAATTTCAAGGGTATACAAGCTCAACTAGGTGGGGAAAAATGATTAATGCTTTAAAAGGAAATAACATTTCTAACTTTTAGCAAATCATTAACAAGGTTGAAGTGTCTCAAAAGGAATTGCTACTCACTCAAATCAGTGAGAGAAGATGGCACGATTATTTTTCAAAAATGTATAGCTGCGATACGGCCAATTTTGGGAGTATAGTCAATAAGGTTGCCTCATGTCATTTGAACATTTCTGTTTCTAATATCTTTCGCTTAATTAGTAAATCCAAAAACTCTGCGGCTCCTGGACCGAACAATTTATCCAATAAAATCTTAAAAACTGATATTGATGTATGGGCCAAGGTTCTGCATATTTTATATATTGATATGTTACGTACTAAAACCATACCTGAGTCTTGGAGACTAGCACTTGTACTCCTGATCTACAAAAAGGGATCCAGATATGCTCCGGAAAGTTATAGACCAATAGCTATCTCGGATCCAGAGTCAAAAATATTTGCTTCTATAGTATTGGAAGAAATGCAAGAATGGATTAAGTGCAATAACATATTGGATCCTAAACAAATTGGTTTTAAAAAAAATATGGGTACTGATTGTGGGGGACTTATACTCAAAAGTCTTCAATCTAAAGCATTAACGAAAAATGGTATCTCAATTTTCGTTGCCTCTATGGATCTCAGCAGAGCTTTCGATTTGGTTGACCGCCCAAATCTGTGGTCCATATTGAGAGACTTGAATATCCCCAAACATCTCCTGGAGATAATTATAGAACTGTAGTCTGAGACGAAAATCAAAGTTAGGTTAAACTCAGAAGGACGACTTACCACAGAGATTAACATCCCCAACGGGCATCGACAAGGCTGTATGCTTGCACCTACCCTGTTTAACCTATATGTTTGTGGAGCCAATAAAGTGCTAAAAAACAAAGGGTGGGTGGCACCAAGACTAGGCAACAAAGCGCTTGAATGGTTAGCTTATGCTGATGATTTATTGTTGCTAGACTGTACCAAAGTGGGATTGCAGCGAATTATAAATGCATTTGTAATATTTGTGTCAAAATTACATCTACAAATAAATGCATCCAAGACTACTATTGTATGTCTGGGGAAACCTAAGAAAAATCTCATTGGTCATACATGGCATTGTGAGGGCAAACGCATCAAGTGCCAGAATGCTTTCAAGTATCTGGGATACAATATGATAGGATCTGGCTCCACTACCATTATAAAAACTCAGTTGAGAACAAAAGCAGATATGGCTCTAAGGCAAATGCGCAAACTAGAGATTAAATATTGCAAATTTACTATGGTACCCCTGAGAACTTTCTATATCATGAAAGGAATTCCAAGGATCATGTTTAGTATGGAATTCTTTGATTTTGAAAATACGGAGATGGTCAAGTCTCTAGAAAGCCTCATATGGAAAGGAATATTATATTTTATACCTAAACGTGTTCAGATGGAAATTATCAGATATGAATAGGTTTACATTCATTGAATCTATTATTATGTGGAAAAAGATCTTGCTATGGAGAAAATGCTTCGTAAATACATCAGAAAATCTTTATACTGTAGCGGGCATGGACCCTTCTAACGGTTTTAGTAACCAATGAAAAGCTACGGTAGAGGCCTGTCTCACCAATTTGGGCGTTTCAATTGAAATGCTTCTATCTAATCCTCAGAAGGTAAAAATGATTCTGAAAAGTGATGACTGGCAGCAGACTGTATGCACAGCTTCTCAATCAAGAAATTTTAATCAAATATATTCATTCTGGAAATTGTTTCCAGTTATTGAAGGTTACTTAGAAAAATATCCTTGTTGAAGCTTACGAAATGTCTTTATGAGATTCAGGCTAAATGTGATGAGAACCAACTATATTCTTAAGAGTTGGAAGCTGCTGACTGACTCATGGGTTTGGTGTAGATTTTGTAGGAAGGATGTTACCGAGGAAACTTTGCAGCATATCTTACTTATTTGTCCAGCTCTGCTCCAACAACGTATCTTATATTTTGAACAATTTGTAGAGCATTTACACTGTGTAAATAGAGAACTGTTGTGGTACCAAATGAGACATGGCAACAACATTGCAATCAGGATTAGAGTGACTGCTTTTTTAAACATGTTTTGTGATCTAACCTAAATGTTTGTTGTTAGTGAGTTTTGGGCTAACTGATGGTAATCTCTGTGTATATATTTAGGTTTGTTTACACACAAACGTCATTTGAAAAAATATTTTTGATTTATTAATTCCGTTTTGTGTTTCAGAAGTATTAAGGGGCTGATTTAAGGATATTTGATTGTTTTTTATTCTGTCTGCTCTCTTCCTATTTTAGAAGATTATGACATTTTTCTTGTGTAATAGTGTGTGGATTGGAACTATGCTTAGTTCATACTCAATATTATTTTATCCTGTGAATGTGTATTTATATTTTTGATATAAAGTTCAGTTTGTAAAGGTTTAAATAAACCATAGACAATAAAAATAAAAAAATAAGTAGTGCAATGAGGGACTTATAGCGTGGGCCGTACTGACATATAGTGAGTACAAATGGACATACTGATAGGGATTGCCATTTACAGAATGTACTTGGCCACTGGGCGGCTCAAGTGGAGAGCACAAAGAGGCAGACACTAGGGCGTGGTTCTTTAACAAAATACTTTTATTTGCACAACACACATTCTCCTCTAATAAATCTCTTCTAATAAATCGTGTCTTCATAAAAAGGAAACAGTTTGGCTGTGTTCTGTTAGGGGCAGTGGTGGCAGCTTGGTCTGGAGTGGGTGGCAATCAGTCTTCCTTTCTGTGTGATGTTCCATACGAAGACCTTGCCTATTTGATATTTTCTTGCCCAGCGTATCTAAGTGTGAGATGTTCTGTGTTAGCACCTTTGCTTCTTTAATTGGGTTTTGTGCAATATTGGCATGCCTTGATCTAATTACGTTGGCCTGAATCTCTGCACGTGCGTTGTTCTCTCTTAACCTATATTAGAAAGCATTTGCTTAGGAGTATGATTTGATATGAGGATTTGTGTGGTCATCAAATATTTTACAGGATGGTCATTTGTATGGTTTTTTAAAGATTTTATTCTTGTTATTTGCACTGATATGTATTTGATCTCTTGCATTGGTTTTCTGGAATGTTTTTGCACATTTCCAAAATAAACATGAATACTTGAAATCATGATCAAAGTACAAAGTATTTTACAAAGTTCCAGGATTGGGCTTTTTCTGGCCCCCACTCGATTGCCCAATAGGTGACCCTTGTATTTATTTCAGCTTGCATGCATTCGGGGTTCCCAAAACTTCATCTCCTGAGTTTGGGGTACAGGCCCTCTGAGAACAACCCATTCTGCATTTGGAAAAGTCTGAAAAACTTTTTTAAGGAGTTCTAGGCAGCAGTTGATCCTCTTGAACACTGGCTCAATTTCCCAGGGTCTCAAGGTTGGGTTTGGGGGACCCTATGTCACCAGACTCCCCTTCTGATATCTCCTGGCATCATCTTAATGACCCACTACGAGATTGCATAATCTCTTAACTCCTCCTGCCTCCTATGAAATCTGCCCTGGACTGAGTTGGTCTCCCAGAGCCTCCCTGCTCTTATTAGAAAGTAAGGGTACCTGTTATTTTCATTAGGTACAGCAACTGTAACTCCCTCTCAGGCTTTCCTCCATCTTTCTCACCACATGGTAGTGGGTCTTTCCTCCTCTAACCTCTTTGACTCCCATGTTCTCAATGACTCCTCTCATCCAACCTCCCCAATCTCTCCCTCTAGCCTGCAGCTCTTTCCACCCATTGACACGTGACAGAATGTTGTATAGTTAGGGTGAGATAGCCTGATTATGAGGAAGCCACCACCTTTAAATTGTTAGAGATAAATTGATGCAGGTGATTCTATTTCTGAAAGGGAGGCCTGCTATTTAACCCCCCTTTAGTAAAGCCCCAGGCCGAAATCATAGTGCACTCATGCGCCTTTGCTCCGACTGTCTCCTGACTTCTCCAGCAACTGCCTTGTAGTGCCAGCAGAGCAGTTTCAAATGTCAAATGTTAATTCCTGACAAATGCTGTAACCCAAAGTTCCAAAAGACAGAGATAGCTTTTTAATCATCATCATCTGCACTGCTGCTTTAAAACGTAATGTGTACCCTAGTCAGCCTGGTGGCATGTTACACTGCCAATATAGGCCATGTCTGGTTAGGACATGGTGGCTACTGGGATCATACAATTATACAAACACAGCATTTGGAAGTCATATTGTTAAGATTAATGTTAATGTTAAAGGATATTTGTACCGCGCACTATCACCACCGGAGTGGTCTCCTGGTGCTGTGATAGATCTGAAAATGAAAGGGGGTGGGGGTGAGTTAGTGGGAACGAGCAGGATAAGTGCAAGAGAGCAGTTATGTGCTTTTGGCAGCTTTAGTTCGGTTAACACCATTTACTGAGCTTGGGGGTGCTTTCCGGTCGGTAGCCGCCGTGTGCTGTTGTGCGAAGCCAAGTGTGGTTTGTTGTTTTGTTGCGATGTAGTGAAGTTTTTGCGGTTTGTTGTGCTTTAGGGTTGTGGTTGTGTTTGGTTAGAGTTTGAGTGATGTATGCAGAGGGGTGAAATTGTTAGTGGGTTGGTTATTGGTCTCGCTATCTATAAGTGAGATATGCTGAATTTCCACTTTCTTTCTAGATGTGGCTCGTGAATATCTCTACATTTCTATCTGGGTTTGGCACTGGCTAATATTCACAATCCTGTATATATGTGACGCACACCAATATTCACAATTATATCCAAATGTGGCACTGGCCCACCTTCGAAATCCTGTCTAGATGCGAAGCAAGCTAGCATTCACAATTCTATCTAAATGTGGCATTGGTAGTATTCCTATGCAGTCTAATTGTGGCAATGGCTAATATTCGCTATTCTATCTGGATGTGGCACTTGTTAACATTCACAATCCTATCTAGATCCGACACAGGCTAATGTTCACAATTCTATCTAAATGTGGTACCTGTTAACATTCACAGTTCTATCTAAGTGTGGTACTTGCTAACATTCACAATTCTATCTAAATGTGGTACTTGCTAACATTCACAATGCTATCTAAGTGTGGTACTTGCTAACATTCACAATTCTATCTAAATGTAGTACTTACTCACATTCACAATGCTATCTTAGTGTGGTACTTGCTATTATTCACAATTCTGCTAAATGTTCTACTTGCTAACATTCACAATGCTATCTAAGTGTGGCACTTGCTAACATTCAAATTTCTAAGTGTGGCACTTGCTAACATTCACAGTTCTAAATGTGCACTTGGTAACATTCACAGTTATAAGTGTGGCACTTGCTTACATTCACATTCCTATCGCGATGCGACACAGGCTAATGCTCACAATTTTATCTAAATGTGGTAACTGCTAACATTCACAATGCTATCTAAGTGTGGCACTTGCTAACCTTCATAATTCTATCTAGATGTGGTACTTGCTATCATTCACAATTCTGTCTGGGTCTGGTGCAGGCTAATGTTCACAATTCTATCTAAGTGTGGAACTTGATAACATTCACAGTTCTAAGTGTGGCACTTGCTAACATTCACAGTTCTAAATGTGGCACTTGCTGAACATTCACAGTTATAAGTGTGACACTTGCTAACATTCACATTCCTATCTTGATGCGACACAGTCTAATGCTCACAATCTTATCTAAATGTGGTAACTGCTAACATTCACAATGCTATCTAAGTGTGGCACTTGCTAACCTTCATAATTCTATCTAGATGTGGTACTTGCTATCATTCACAATTCTGTCTGGGTCCGGTGCAGGCTAATGTTCACAATTCTATCTAAGTGTGGCACTTGCTAACATTCACACTTCTAAGTGTGGCACTTGCTAACATTCACAATCTTGATGCAACGCAGGCTAATGTTCACAATTCTATCTAAATGCGGTACTTGCTATCATTCATAATTCTGTCTGTTGTTGTTAACTTGGTGAGTGGGTCTCTAGTCTAATGTGTATTATATCTCTGGTTTGGGTGTCTCCACAACGACCATGTGGAACCCCACCCAAGAAGATGTTATTTGTTCTTCCTGAGGAAGGGGACACCTTTCTTCAGGGCACTGGGACTCTGCCCAGGAGGTCTCCTAAGAAAGAGTGTTTTAACCAAGCCACTCTCACACCAGGGTGCTGTTCACTGAAGTCCTTTTGAAGTAGGCATACATGGGAATGGGTCGAATTAGAGTAGCCAGGGGAGAGGTTTAGGCCCAGATAGGGGTTCCACCATATTAGTTTCTACTAGGGCTCACTAAACGTACAGCTCTCTCCCCACTTCCTGCAAACCAAGCACTCTGGATATGACATCCAAAGGCAAAGGACACTTGTAACACAAGCCTGAATTGGACCTCCAACAACAGACTTGCTTTGGAGCAATCCCCTATAGCATTTCTGTCTTCACAAGGGGTGAACTATGTTCTTAGTTGATGGATCTTTGGACTTCAAGAAAAGGAGGATTCACCTGGAACTGTATTGAGGGTACGATCGTTTCCACATTCCTCTGCCTTAGAGATGAAGACAGAAGCTTCCAAGTAAGAGGAACGCTCTTCTCCCTAACCACCCCAGGGGAACATTTGGGGTCACGCTACTGTGGACTAAGGCCTCTCTGCTGCCTGTGCACTGAAACAGATCTTGCTTATTGGAGGTGAAGGTTCTCCCCCTCCATAGGTGCCAGACAATCTTCCTGGAGTGGAAGTGCAGAACCAAGTACACATCTTGTCCCTAGAAACCCGTGAGTGGGACTCTCAGCAATTCAGAAGCCACAGAGAACGCTGTTCACCCCCTTGATAACCCTTTGAGCTGGCTCCATCACGCTGGACTCAGTTTGAGCCACTATAAGACTTGCAGTGCTGATTTGGAACTCTCTGAACTTCGATTCACTTACATGCGTCTTTGCACTGTCTTCAAATACAACTCAAATGAGTGAAGTGCATTGCCACCACGACTTGATTGCCACAGTGGAGGCACCCAACTTGCTGCAACCCAAGCATCAACTCGACCCAACAAAAGCATCATCTCGACCCGCTAGACACATTGTTTTGGCCCGACTCGACAGCCGACTCAATCTGTTGAGACCCATCGACTCAAACCGTCTTGAGCACTGACTCCACATAGAACCCCTCCTCAAAGATGACACAATGCTGACTCACCACTGGAACAAAGCAATGAAACCATCCTCATAATGGCTTGGCTGCAGAAATGTGCCAAGATAAGACATAAAGGTATTTTCACTGGCTCTGTCCGTGGCCCACTTTACAAAGCCATAGTGACTTGTATGACAATAGTCTGAACCCCTGTCTTCACCCAGAGTGCCTGCTTTGCTATCAAAGTCTGTATTCCCTGTGTTTCCTTTACAGGGGTGAGACTTTAGTGTTTTTAATTCGTTGTGTGCATGGTTAGCTTTTATTAAAGTCCCTATTTTTCTAGACCCTTGGTTGGAATTGATTTTATTTTCGTATCACCGTACTATTGTTTGTGTACCAACTGTATCAACTCACACATCTTCTGAAGAGTATAGCTTGCTCTCTGCCCATATTACCAAAAGAGGCAAAGGAGGAATACCTGTCGAGTTGTACCTATTTAATCTGTTTGAATATGATCAGTCCTGGTTTAGTAGTAGTGTGGAACTGAGTAGGCGGTTTAGCCACTATTTATCCCTGTACTCCTGCAGAGCAGTAGTCATTTTGTCACAGGTACCAATTCTCCCTCCATCTGCCTTGATATTCTTCTTCCAAACTTCAACTTTTCTTCAACTCTCATCTCAGTAGAACTCTACACCTTCCTCCAGCTCCTTCTTGAAAACGCCAAACTGCCAGACTGAACTGGCTGCTTTTTTATAGTGTTGCGTCTCCCCTTGGGTGGTGCTTAGGTGCCTGTGGAAGGTGGGCTATGCTGCACTGTGAGTGGGCCTTTTGCCTTTGGTCAAGTGGGTGGAAAGGGGGTTGGCCTAATCTTATCTTAAAGCCTGCCACCATCTTCATACCGGAACTGTCCTGGCCTTGTGTCAGGTCTCCTTCTCAACCATCTGAACCACTGCTGATCTTGTCTCGTTCAACGTAGGTCTCTCTGCCTTCCCAGTGTGTAAATCTAAAGTTAGAAAACTATCTTGTGTGTGAAGCTCTTCAATATAATCGTAACTCCTTTCCCGTGGTGAATTTGATATGTTGAAACCCCCCGCAACATTAGTGTTGGTTTCTATTCTTACTCTTGTGCACAATTGAAGCCAGTTTCAGGTTGTTTGCCAGAAACCTTGTTACCACAGGATTTTCGCAAATCAGCACAAGTATGACTCATGCTCAGATATTTTCCCTTCAGGGTCAGCACAGAAGAACAGAAGAACGAAATGTGTTTCCCCGCTCACTTGTGAAATCAAAATGTTGGGTGATTGGGTCTGGCTAGGAAACTAAGATGTCTTTCTGAGATTGCCAAAGTTATCATAAGGGGTATTTGTAAGGTTTCTTACTCCCCCTATCATTTTCACTTGGTGGTTATTGGTGGTGGGGGTATGAATGCCCATGTGACTGCCCCCCTGCCTTAGTACTGGGACCCAGTTGGGGTGTTCTGGGGATCCTCTAAATACCCCTTCCAGATCCATTATGCACTAGCCCACTACACTGATGGTCCCCAAGATTGTTTCTACCACTCAGTCCTGTGAATTAACCAAAGGCTCACGAGTGGGGTAATGGGTTTCCAATGATGATTTTGTTGACTTATTGTGAGCAGTAATAATGCTTTGGTAAATTCAATGATTTTGGATGCAAAGGGGAGGATTTACCTGTAGTATATGGCTGGAGGTATATCCTCCACTTTGCATCTTGTCTTGAAATTTGACGGTGAGAGAAATTGGAAGAAATTCCATTACTGCCATTTTCTGCCACACCGCTGAACTCATAATGAGGCTATTTGTCACAACATATATACATGTGGTGGGACAAAGCAGAGGAAACACAGGGTTGGCGGGTGGGGATGATTCAACCAGACAACTCACATGTTCCTTCAAGTGAAAGAAGGTACCATTTTAGGGCAGACTTGAATCTGAATAGAGTGTGGATGGACTTGATGTCAGGGTCTATAGGGTTCAGTGGTGGGGGGCAAGGAGGATGATTAAGTAAAAGTAGGCGGTAGCACAGTGCGCATGGGAAAAAAGAGAGAGATTATTGAGGAGTTGAGACCTCAGAACATATGGGGATGAATAGTGGGAGATGCAGTTAGCTAGGCTGATGTGTAGGCTAGTCTAAGGATTGACTTCCAGACAATAAGAAGTGATTGAAAGGGAGAACAATTATGCACTGGCAGCCACACCCTGTGGAGGTGGTATAGAAAATGAACCAAGGGACGAGGTGCAGAGAGTAGGGATTGTTTGTTTGTTTATTTATTTATTCATAATGCACGCCAGACCCGAGGGTATCAGTGTGCAGGAAAAAGAATATTTTCAGTTTACAGAGTTACAAAATGCAATACGAGCTACATGCAATATGCAGTTAGATTGCAATAACAGGCAAAAGAATATACAATGCATGTGTTACACAATATACGTTACCAAATACATGGTCATAAAGTGACAATAGAGTTACAATGATGAAATAGCTATGTACAATACATAAATACAGAAAGGGGTAGGAGAGGGGTTACAGTGCATATATACATAAAGAGGCGTAGGAAAGGAGAGAAAGGGGTGAGGAGTCGAGTAAAGAGTGAGAGTGAGAGTGTAGATTAGAAGTAGTGGTGAAGGGAGACTTGAGAAGGGCTTGCAGGGACCCTTTTTGCCCTGCACTAGATTTTATTTCAACCACGAAACAAACTCCATAATAGTAATTCTGGGACTGTCAAGCTTATGGGACGAGACTGGCCAAGTCAAAAATATACAGCTTAAGAGGCGGATGTGGACGAGTGTGTGTGTGTGTGTATGTGGTGTGTATATGTGTTTGTCTGTAGAAGGTGCTAGCACTTGCTTACAGTCTCATGAGAGACTACAAGGATTGACTGGGTATGCATTTTCCAGAGGTGCCGGTAACCCTACTATGCATGAACAAGGCACACTGGTGGACATTGTGAGAAGCTAAAACCCCTTCTCTGGAAAGCCAAAAAGCAGTGAACAATCCTTAATAGCTTATATGTGCACTTGAATGATGCAAACACAACACCAATCATGCCCTCTCTGAGGCCCAACAGATCACTGACTCTGCTTCACCCATTTACGCTATTCCAAATGTCCCTTATGTAGGGAGTCTGGGCATGTTAAATGTTGAGCAGCTGAACATCTTCAATCCATCTCCATAGACCTTTGTTCTCCCTCCAAAACAAAAGTTTTAAAATAGCCATCACAAAGAAATGTACGGAGACCTCAGAGCAAATATGAAGAAAAAAAAACTTAAATCAATTGAATAGAAACATGAAATATGAGAAACATTACAGGTAGTTTTGGGAATGTTCACTAAGGGGAAACTTTGAACAGGTACTTATGACAAAGTCACATTTAAAGAGCCACTTGTAGGGGATAGGAGCATCCTGGTGGCCAAGGATGCCCACAGGTGCTCCAATGAGCTAAACAGAAGCTTGGGGGGATATCCCAGACTCCCTGTACAAGCTCCTATGCCCAAGTCTCTCGAAAATAGTGATAAGGATGTGGCAATTTCTACACAGTACCAGGGGACCATATACAAGTCGAACACCCACTATGACAATAATTCCCTTATTGAATGGTAGAGGCTTGCATTATCCAGACACAGAAACGAATGCCTTCCTGCTCTCTGCTGTGTCTCCATAGTGGAGTGGGTTTTACTGTGGACACCAAAGACAAGTGGCAGACCGCCACTTCCTCCGCATTGAAAAGCTTGCATACACCCTAGCATTTCCGAGTTGCCCAGGTCTCAGTCTTCTCTTTCATGATCATCTAGCTCAGAGGACACACTAATACAGATAAGGACAGTCGCCATGGCTAGCGGAGCACTGATGAGTGGGGTAAAGCCGCATTCCCGTCTGCCTGAATTCAACATAGCGGACCAAGGTTTTAAATCATTGGCGCATGCAAGGGAGGATAACCAGCTGAATAATCAGGACATGTAGAAAGAGGATAGAATGCACCTGGGAATCTCAAAGTGAGGGTTTGAAGCACTTGAGAGAAAAGAGGGGAAACTGAGGCAAAGCCAATCCTGTTACTGGGAACAAGACAAGTAAAAACCCAATCACAAGGGCTATTGGGCCATCAGAGGGATTCATAGCTCTATACATTATAGCAGAAGGGAGCAGTAATTAACGCATTTTATTGGATTTCTTCATCTCACAGATTCTTCATCTTAGATATATCTTAGATATATCCAGTGCCAGCTGTGCTTGGAAACTTTTTTAGCCACCAGTGGGGGGCAACACGGCTTTGCGTCGGCTTCATCCTGCACCGTTGCTCACACAGACACTTGACGTGACATTGGCACCTACCCCCCATTCATTTTCTTTCTGTGGACTCAGTGCGCTTCTGGAATGCCACCTAGCTCTGCTCGCTCTTGCTGTTACATGTCCTACCCCAAAGGCATCTGGCTTCAAGCTCTGCCTGGGGTGCGGTATGCAAATGCCCATGTCAGTTCCCCCACAAGGTGTGCCTTTACTATCTTGAGGAAGGCCATGACGCAGAGGATTGTGGATCTTGCCAATCATTGTACTCTAAGACACACAGGGAGCGTGCCACAAAGCTTTTTACATAATTCTCCATGGGTAGAAAGAAAAGGCCTTTGAAGGCCCTGAGAACCTTTGTTCAAGAAGGGCAGTGTTGAAGAACCAGTGGAGGAGTGCTCTTTAGTTCATATAGATAAGAAGGAGAAGCATAGGAAATGTATCCACTCTCCCAGTGATTTCTCCAGGCATCACTCTTCTTCCGTGTCCTCAAGGAAGTGGAGTCACCACTCTCACGCCTGGGATACCTCAGAGGAATCACCACCTACGTCAAAGGGAGCTTTCCTCACTAAATTCTTCACTACAAAGGAGTGGCCAAGGCATTGGTGAAGAAGTCAAGCATTCTGGCAGCAGATGCTTGACTTCTTCACCAATGCCTTGGCCCCAGCGGCTTCGGCCCTGGAAGCATTGTTACGACCCACAATGCTTGGTGAAGCTGGCAGAGGCACCTCTTTGGACATGCCCGCAGGTTCGGTTCAGGCTCCAGTGGTGAATACCGCTCTCCGTCTTGCTCTGTTTTTTGGCCGTTGAACACACGGCGCCAGCACCCCTCACCTCGATACCTGTTGGCACTGGCACCTCTCTGGACTAAATTCCCCTTTTGAGGGGAACTTTTCTCTCAAAGATGACTGAGATCTTTAATGGGGATGCTATCCCTTAGCAACTAAAGCCACTTTAGACTGAACTCTGGTGTGGCAGAGGACTCTCCTGAGGAGTGTTATGCTGAAGGGGAGGATCTACTGTAGTTGGCGGCATACCTACAAGACACCAGTGGCTTGGATACATTTCCCAAGATGGATTTTGTTCCTGCTCCAACCTTGGGGGAACCTCATACCTCCTTTCAGAGGACCATTGCCAAGTGTCTGCACTGTCTTGATGCCTACATCTTTGAGGGTGGCAATGGAAGCTCTTGGCGTTGGGAGGATTGCTGACTGTACCGGTTGAGTTCCCTCTCAATGGTGCTGTGGGCAATCCTTCCGCGTTTCCTAGTCTCGATTCCAGACCGGGCCGCCATCATTGTGGCCTCGCTGGGATGCCTACAACAATGCCTTACAGGTAAAAAGTCACAGCGTGGGGCGCAGCTTGACAGACCTAGTGGCTTTCCTCCTATGTTCCTATGCTCAAGCTGAGCTTCTGGACTTGCCATTCGATGGGAACAACCTGTTTGGGGTGAAGGCTGATGAGTTCTAACAGAAGTTTCAAACCTCAAAGGCCACAGCTAAGTCCTTGTGTCTCACTGGCGAGCAGTCATCTGTCTCTAATTTAAGGAGTCATTCATTTCAACCCTGTCATTCTTTTGTCCTCACGGTAAGGCAAAAGAATGGAACGTGAAGGGGGTTTGAGCATAGTTGTCATTGTTCGCCAAAGAGTGGGGGGCACACCACCTCAGATGCTTAGGCCTTGAAGGACATTTCTCAAGGCTACCACCTCCCTTTTCTTCAATGCCACCTGATCAGACCATTTCCCATCTTTCTTCCCTTCTGGACTCGCCATTGCTGGAGGTCCATCATCTTTTGAAAAAGTACGCTATGGAGCTGGTGCCCTCTCCAGTTGGATGGAAGGGCTGATACTCCTTTACATTTCTCGTTCTGAATAAAGACTGGGGCCTGTGTCCCATCATGGAACTTCAGCTCTTGGACATGTACTTGAGCAGGGACAAATTAAACATGATCACCTTGTCCTAGATCCTCCAGGCCCTTGAACTGCAAGACTGTCTCATTCCACTAGGCTTTTAGGATGCCTTTTTACATGTGCCAATCCATCACCAGTATAGGAAGTACCAGAGGTTCCTGGTTGACACACCCACAATCAGTTCCCTGTCCTGCGATTAGGCCTTTCCTCAATGCCCGGCACATTGACAAAGTGGATGCCAGTTATGCCAGCTCATCTCAGTAGGGAGAGGATTCATGGCTTCCCCTACTTGGATGACTGGGCCATTCAGTTAGTTTGCCGAACTTCAAGGAGACCCACATATCTCCGCCCCATTTCTGATGGTTCATTAGAGCGGTTATAGACACTCGCCTTCCCTCCCGAGGATAGAGTGACAAATGTCCTTCAGGTGATGCGTTTCTTCCAGTCCTAAGAATCTGGATCCAGCTTTTGCCTTTCTGTGTCTATTGGTCCTCGTGGCCTCCTGCATCCTTGTGCAGCTGGAGGCCCTGCCTCATATGAGGTCACTCCAATGGCTACTCCGGCGCCTGTGGTCTCAGTTGCAGCGTGACATGTCAGACGTTTTGCAAGTCTCAGTCACTTCACTGTGTCTCATGATCTACTATTGTGACCCCAGCGAAACAACATGCTGAGAGGAGAGTTGTTTCAACATCTTTGGCCTCAATTGACAGTGGTCACGGATGCCTCCTTGAAAGTTTGGGGCCCTCATCTACTAGATCTTATGGTGAGTGACCTTTGTTCCCTGACCGCAACTCGGGAACACACCAATTTGCTGGAGCTGCTTGTTATCAGGCTGGCCCTGATTGCTTTCCTCCCCTCTGTGTGAGACACAGGTGTCCTAGTTCTGCTTTGAATCATGCTGCACGTGAATTGTACTACTCTGACATCCCTCAACATTATATTTTTTTGTCCAAAACCTGTGAGTGAAATCCAAGACAATGAGGAGCAGATAAAACAATTGGCTGTATGTACTATGTTGAACTTTCAACGGATTCTGTAATATTTTGTTTGAGGTTATTACTCTCTACATAAAAGGACCAAGATCCTTCACAATTCTTTTTTTCTATTAACATAAATTACGTTAAAATACACCATGTAATGGACCTCATTACAAGTATGGCAGTGAGTGGTAAAATTGGCAGTAATTCCTTTAACGCCAACTTTTCTGTCAAACAGTCCTCGACATCTGCTGCCTTGTGGAGGACTTGACCTCGATGTGCTCGGTCTCACCAAGACATGGTTCACGGCCAGCTCTGTCACAAGCTTTGACACTCTCCTCCCTGATGGCTACAAGATCCTCTATGCGCCCAGGTCCAACCGCTCTGGAGGGGGTGTAGCCCTGATCTTCCCCAAGTGGATTACTGCCTCTGTTATTCCTACGCAGGCCTACTCCTCTTTCGAATGCCTCGTCTACAGGCTTTCTCTCTCTCCGAACCATTCCCTTACTGTGGCTACTATCTATCGGCCACCTGGTCAGACCTCCTCTTTCTTCTCTGAGTGGGTTGACCTTTCCTCTTCCTCCTAGTCTAGACCACTCAACTCCTCCTTCTTGGAGACTTCAACATCCACCTGGATGCTTCCTGTCCTTCCGCTGGACTCTTTCGTGACCTTTGCGAATCTCTCTCACTTTCTATTCTCCCCTCTGGCCCGACTCACTGTGCAGGGCACAATCCGGATGTTCTGATCTCTACAGACCTTCCCCTTTCCATCCCTCTCACCACTCTTCTCTCCTGGAGTGATCACTTTCCCCTTTCCTCCTAGCTCACCCTCTCTACCCCTCAGGCCAAGCCAACTCCATCACTGCTTCCCACCTTCTCGGTCACCCGACCCATGAAGCGTGTGTCAGTTGAGGCTTTCGCCGCCACTTCTCACCCCTACTCCGCCTCGGGCTGACTCACACCCGGATACAGCCCTTTACATGCTTCACTCTGCTATATCTGATACTCTCGAAGTTCTTGCTCCGGTCATGGGGATCCGCCTGAAGCCCAAAGCCAAGTGCAACTCCTGGTACGACTCAGACCTCGTCACCCTTAAACGCAAGTGCAATGTGGCTGAGAGGAAATGGCGCGCTTCATGTACATCCTGTGATAAACTGGCCTGCCGCCTGCTCCAAAGGCAATACCGGCTCTCTGTCCTCACCAAGAAGAGAGCTCACAACCAAGCCGCGTCTCTGCGGCATAGAACAACTCGGCTGAACTCTTTAAAATCTGCAAGGAACTGGCCAATCCTGCCACAGTCTCTACCTGCCCTGTCCCTTCTCAGGCCCTCCGCACGGCACTGGCTTCTCATTTCATCTCTAAAACTCAGGACATCCTGTCCTCTCTCTCCTCCTCTCCCCTTCCTCCCTCTACTCCCTGCTCTTCCTCTGGCCCTTCTTTGGCCACCTCTCCTCCCACCTTCTCTGCCTTTCCCCATGTTCTCCCCTGATGAGGTTTCTAGACAAGTCCGATCTATGAAAGTCTTGTCAAAACAGGTTCATCCCTGTTCCTCCAAAACCATCAAGGACCACTTTGACTCCCTGGCTCTTGCCCTGGCTGACTTCTGCAACCACTCCTTTGCCACTAGGGTCTTCCCTTCTCCCCTGAAGCACTCCGTAGTCCACCCTCTTCTTAAGAAACCCTCTGCCGACCCGTCCTGCCCAGCTAACTATCGCCCAATCTCCATAACTCCTTTCCTGTGCAAACTCTTGGAAAAGCTGGCCGTCTCCCAGCCCAATCTTCACACTGAATCTGTTGATTGTCCCCATAATCATCAGTCTGGCTTCAGAGCTGCCAGAAGCACATAAACTGCTCTCCTGAACATCCGTGAAGACCTGCTCTCCAACCTTGATTCCAACACCCCCTGTGTCCTCAACTTGATCTCTCTTCTGCCTTTGACATGGTCAACCATGGCATCTTGCTCAACCATCTCCGTGATAACCTGGGGATCACCGGTCAGGCCCTGGCATGGCTGTCTTCTTTCCTCTCTGATCGACCCTCCCAGGTTCAACTTGGGTCCTTCCTCTCTATTTCTATCTCTACCTGTTGTGTTCCCCAGGGGTCTAACCTCTCTCCCTTGCTGTTCAACCAATACCTGCCACTTCTTGACCACTGCATTTCCACGCTCTGCCCTAACTTCCAGTGCTATGCGGATGACACTCAGCTCATTTTCAGGCTACCCTCAGCCTCCTCCTCCTCTCCCTCTCTCATCTCTGACTGTCTGTCCGCCATCCAGGAGTGGTGTGCCACCAATGATCTTTGCCTTAATGCCAGTAAGACCGAGATTCTCCTCATTGGCACACCCGCTCCCTCCTTTCCTGCCACTCTCTGGCTGGCCTCTCTTGGCCCTCTTCCTGCTCCCACCTGTGAGGCTAAAAACCTCGGGGTCATCTTCGACTCTACACTCTCCTTCTCTTCTCACATTTCTGAGGTCTCTAAGAAATCACACTACCAGTTGCACCTCCTCAGAGGTATTCTTCCTTTCCTTACCTTCCCCCAGAAGCTCACTGTCTCCAGAGCTCTGGTTCTTTCTAAGCTGGACTATTGCAACAGCCTCTTTCTAAATCTGCCTGCTTCTACTCTCCGCCCTCTGCAACTGATCCAGAACAGAACTGCAAGACTTGTCTTTGGCCTCAAGCCCAGGGATCGTATCTCTCCAGGACTAAAATCTCTGCACTGGCTCCCAGTGACTGCGAGGATTAAGTTCAAAACCCTCTGCATTGTCAACAAGGACTTCTGGGGCCTCAATACCTTCAACTTTCTCTTCCCAAATATCTTCCTTCTTGAGCTCTTAGCTCATCCACCTCCAACTCCCACAGGGTCAGTCGCTTCTCCAAGCAATGAGTTGTTGGTAGATCTCTTTCTTCGGCTGGGGCCTCCCTCTGGAACAGCCTCCCTGCCTCCCTGAAACTTGAGGAGAATCACCTCCGATTCCGGAAACACCTCAAAACCTTTCTCTTTGCTTCTGCTTTTTCTCCTCCTCTCCCCTGTTGACCTCCTGGCTGATACTAAAACTGGACTGTTTACCTGGCCACCCTCTGATCTCAGGCCCAGGTCCCCTCCCCCTCCAGTTGCACAGCTGCACTGCCTTTCTGGCAACCCCCTCACTTCGGGACTGTTTTCTGCATCCCTACAGTCACACTACCAGCACTTACACCTGATGTCTGCACTTACCCTTGCACTTGCCACCGGCTGGCCGTACTTCTACTTATTGTTATGTATTCTTTTATTCCATGTACTGCACTGTCCCCTCCCCCTGCACTTTCCCCTTTCCCCCTTCCCATGCACTTGTGCGATCTATATGACACCTGGCCTAGTAGGATCACTGTCTGTCTTCCCTCTGTCCCCCCTCCCTTGCCTCGTCGCGCCTTGACACACTTGTGTATAGGCGCGTTATAAATGCCATATCATATCATAACTTTACCAATATGCCAAATTCTGACTTCCTACAAAATTGGCATTAATTCCGGCAGAATTACCTAAGGCGGAATTATCTCCAGCAATAATTACTCCAATAATTAGCGGATGGGCTAACTACACCAGTGGAATTACCTCCAAAAAGGAAAACCTATTTCCACCTAAATACAAGGCCAAAATCATCAAAATTAACTCCAAAGATTTGAGGCAATTCAGTCAAAAACGCAGCACAGCTACCTCCACCAAGAAGGTGAAGGTAAATGCAAACACGTGTTACAGGTGTTACAAAATCAAGACACAGGTGCACCAGAACCACTTAGGAGTAGTATAAAAGGGCCACACCTACCCCAAACAGACATCCAAGCAACATGCAGCCACAAGCAGATGTCAATTATGTGCTGCACAACCTGCAGCTCTCCATCCAACTACAGCGGCATGCTGGGCCACAGCAGGGAAGGAGACGTATGCTGTGGAGGGCCCCCCTAACACTTGTCCACCCATCCCATGGAGACTGATGGACAGCCAATTAGTGACCCTCTACCAAATGGACCGTCCCACCATCACTGAACTGCTCACACCGATACGGGCCGAACTGCCATCCCCCCTGCTGAAGCTTGTGGCAGTCCTACACTTCTGTGGCACAGGTGGATTCCAACACACATTTGGGATGTCATAGCCCATCTTCTCCAAGGTGCTGGACCAAGTCCTGGATGCACTCATTAGGCATGCCATCTGCGCAACTCCATGCCCACCACCGAGGTGCAGGTGCATGCAGCAAAGGTACGTTTCTACAACATTGCCCATTTCCCCAATACCATAGCAGCATTGTATTGCAGACATGTGCCATTGGTACCCCCATGCAACAGAACAGGCATATCGGAACAGGAAACAGTACCATTCCATGAATGTGCAAATTACCTGCGATGCGGACCTCGCCATCAGCCACTGCTGTGCACGATACCCTGGGCCCAACATGACTTGATGTTACTGCTGAACAGCACCCTACCTGTGTACCTGGAGAGGCACAGAGGAAAGCGCACCAGGCTTGTGGGTAAGTAGCACTCAGATCTGACTGCCAAAATCAATGACACACACCTGGGGTACGTAAGCATTAGCAAAGTTAAACAACTACAAGTCCCATGATGCAACAACAGAAATGCACAAACCAGGCCCAGAACCCAAACTGACACACCCCGGGACACAGGCTTGAACCATGTGATGACACAGGGCATCCTGCCATGCAATGCAGCACAACGCAATCAGGGCAATGTACAGCCATTGAAAGCATTGCCATGGACCCTTCATGGTGTACTGCGACTCCATAGTTGACCAGTGCATTGCTAATGACATAGCATTGACAAATACTGCATGACTGCTGACTCCAACTCGGGGAATGAGTGCAAGATAACCATGCAGTGCAAGTCCCATCAACCTCGATGCACACAAGGTGCACCATGCACAACCACTGAGTCATGCACATAGGGTTGACACGATAGGACCATTAACTTGTACCCCAACTCACACACCACCATGTCTCACACAGTCCATTCATGTTTTGCAGGTGATGCTGGATACCTGCAGTTGGCATGGCTGATGACCCCTGTGAGAAACCCTGCTACACCACAGGAAATAGGCCAAAATGATGTGGCGCAAGGGAGGACCAGGTCATGCTTCGAACAGACATTTGGATTGCTTAAATCAAGGTTCAGGTGCCTTCCCCACACAGGCGGTGCACTCATGTACAGCCCAGAGAAAGTTGGAAAATTGTAGTCGTATGCGCAATGCTGCACAACTTGTGCATATGTAGGAACATTGAAATGCCTGCAGATGAGGACCACAACCCCCCTAGCTCAGAAGAGGAAGACAATGAAGGTGTGAACAGGGCACCAGAGGACATACGTGGGGATGTGAGGGATGGATGAATGGTCCGCCAGGACCTCATGGACAATTTCTTTTGACTTGGGACACATGCAGCCCATACATGCAATGAATGCACAATTCTCAATTGCATTGAATTAAAACGTACAAGATGATCTGGATTCAATAGTGTTTATTCTTGTCAACAGGGAACCCCCAGCCCTAACACCAACTGCCACTATCACTTCCTCTTGTCTCCTTTGTCCTTCGGATGGGAAGTATGAGATGTGATGCACTGCGAACGCCTGGGTGGTGTTTGCCATTGACCCCTCAGTTAGAGTGGCGGACACGGAACTCCCCTGTACACTGCCCCGGAGTTGTTCCAATGTGGGAATGAAGGCTCGGGCCCTGGTCTCATTGGAGGCAGATAGCTGCTCAGCCAGCTCCCTCACCCTCTGACTTACAAGGGTTTGGCTGGCATTAGTATTCACTGTGCTCCTGCACAGTCGTTCCATGTCCCGGGGCACTTGCTGACCCTTGAATCACATCCCACATGGCCTGTGAATGTTCTAATTGCGTGCATCTGTACTTGCCACTGCTCGATGCAGTTTAGTCGGTCCCAGATACCCTGCATTGTGAGGCTGCAACAGGCTCCGGGGATTGTACATGGCCATGTACTACATCCCGTGCTGGAGGTTGGGTTGGTTTGGCCTGTTCATCTGAGAACGTGTCCTGCTGGTACTCCAGTGCACAGCGGAATGAGCATGGTGGAGGAGTTGGGTGTAGTGGCGAGAGGCTGTGCAGGAGTGAGGACGCAGGGAATAAATAGTGGACAGGTGAATGAGCATGGCCTGATGGTGTGGGAGTTGACTGTGTGTGCATATCTGCTGCGGTAGCCATGGGCTGTTGGTCTTCCAGGCTGTCATCCACACTCAGGCCCCTGTGTGTGTCTTCAGACTCCACAGTTGTGGCGGTTGACCCTGTTGCCGGTTTGAGGTGCCTGCACATTTGTGGCCTGTCGAGGCCTTGTGCCTGTGTCCTTTGCTGCAGTGGACGTAGCAGTAGGTGTCACAATTGCAGGGTGCCTCTTGTTTGGTGGCAAGCTGCCGCTTCATGCCCTATCTTGTACAGTTGGCCCGGGGACACCTGATGGTGCTGGTGTAGTGGACGGTCCGGACTCATCGGATGGATCCTGGGTGTCTTGAGTGCCTATTGGAAGACATTGATATGTGCATGAATACATTGGTTTAGTTGTGCATGACAAGTCAAGATTCACTGTCACTTGTACTCTGCCCTCACAGTGTATTGCGCTGGCAGGGGGTGATGACTCTTTTGACTGGCAGTGTTGGGGTAGAAGGTGTTGTATCAAGGCGTCCTTGTGGTTGTGTGGGGTGACTTGCCTGTTTATTTACTTAAGACCAGGGCCTGATTGTCCCACTGGGTACCTGTGCACATGAACATCGGACCCTGTTGAGGCATTCTATGCACGTGGTGCTGTCAGCTGATTGGTTGATATTGTGTTCTGTGAGGGTCATGTCGACTTGATGTCGGACATGGTGGTGAGTATAAACAAAATAATCGGGATGGGGAGATCCAAAACAACGACACAGAAGTGCTAAGTGTGTGGGTTTATTATGTCTTCACACGGGACGTGGTAGATAACTTCACAATTTAATGTACATTACTTCCGATAAGCACGAAAGTTTAGTTGAAAAAGACGGACAGGGTTGGTTTATGCAGTAGTGACACAGATGGGTGTAGGCCTCTCAAGTATAGAGGTCGGCACTACACTGGGATACATGTTGCCTCATAAATCGAGGGGGTATAGGAACCCGCAGTTACACAAAACAAAAAGTGCACACAACAATCTTTGAATTTTAACGGGTGCAAGTAATGATACAGTTGTGATGGGAAGTTCGACACAGGGAGTGACACAAGGTGTGTTTCGGCCAAAGAAAGTGGCTTGGTAGTAGCCGTCTTTGTGCTGGCCTTCGTCAGGAAAAGGGGGCACCAGTGGTGGTGCTGTCCGTGCTGTCTGTGGGTAAAACAGAGCTATTAGGATCTCGAATAGTTATACGTTAAGTACTATAAGTATTAAATACGGGCCTAATTGTTGCCCACGTTGTACACCATGTGGTGTGTCTAAAAGACAGCTTACCTGCCGTGCAGGGAATCAGGTGGGTGCTGTCAGGGAAACCGCGAAAAGTGCGGAACGTCCGGTGCTGGGATTAGCACTTGGTGAAAGGCTTTAGTTTCCTAGGGGCTGGCGTGGTACAAAGACTCACGAGGCCGGAGTTGGGCGTAATTGGACCCAAGTCTGAAATGAAAATTAAAAGCCGGTATAAGTAACCTGTGGAGGTCAAGTGCGCCGGGAAGTATGTCCGCGTAGGAGTCAAGGGGAACTTACTGTTGTCTGGTAGGTGCGCTGCCGTGCTGGACGTAGACTGCTGGGAGCCAGATGAGTCGGACAGCGAGGGAGCCGTGTTGGACTGTATAAAGGCAGCCAGTGGCTAGGGACAGGCGAATGGGAACCCGCGATTCAAGGGCGACACCCAGCTTGGGCCAATAGGATAGCTGTGCGCCGTGTCCCAATGAAAAGGCGGTACTCCGTGTGTGATGTTGGGTAATGTAGTCCGGTGCGGTGTATGGGAACTCCTGCTCTTGGATACTTGCACAACATAACAGGCAGGATACATTGTTGTAAACATAAGTCATTTACGTGCGCCATGTGGATGGGCGAAAGCCGACCACCACTACAGATGGTTGAACAAAATAGACTCTCGTATACAATAGTGTTCACAAGGTGGAGGAGTTAGTGCCAGTATAATAATGTTCACAAGGTGAACAACATTGGTTTCTAATGTGTGTCAGGGCACAAGTTCATTCTAAACGGTCGAGCATGGAGGCCACTGGGAGGAGTACTCTAGAAGTGTTTCCATTCGACGGTGACATTTAAGCCGTCTTGCACAGAGTTCAATTTGTGGACCCATTCCACAAATTGAACTCTGTGCAAGACGGCTTAAATGTCACCGTCGAATGGAAACACTTCTAGAGTACTCCTCCCAGTGGCCTCCATGCTCGACCGTTTAGAATGAACTTGTGCCCTGACACACATTAGAAACCAATGTTGTTCACCTTGTGAACATTATTATACTGGCACTAACTCCTCCACCACGCCAGCCCCTAGGAAACTAAAGCCTTTCACCAAGTGCTAATCCCAGCACCGGACGTTCCGCACTTTTCGCGGTTTCCCTGACAGCACCCACCTGATTCCCTGCACGGCAGGTAAGCTGTCTTTTAGACACACCACATGGTGTACAACGTGGGCAACAATTAGGCCCGTATTTAATACTTATAGTACTTAACGTATAACTATTCGAGATCCTAATAGCTCTGTTTTACCCACAGACAGCACGGACAGCACCACCACTGGTGCCCCCTTTTCCTGACGAAGGCCAGCACAAAGACGGCTACTACCAAGCCACTTTCTTTGGCCGAAACACACCTTGTGTCACTCCCTGTGTCGAACTTCCCATCACAACTGTATCATTACTTGCACCCGTTAAAATTCAAAGATTGTTGTGTGCACTTTTTGTTTTGTGTAACTGCGGGTTCCTATACCCCCTCGATTTATGAGGCAACATGTATCCCAGTGTAGTGCCGACCTCTATACTTCAGAGGCCTACACCCATCTGTGTCACTACTGCATAAACCAACCCTGTCCGTCTTTTTCAACTAAACTTTCGTGCTTATCGGAAGTAATGTACATTAAATTGTGAAGTTATCTACCACGTCCCGTGTGAAGACATAATAAACCCACACACTTAGCACTTCTGTGTCGTTGTTTTGGATCTCCCCATCCCGATTATTTTGTTTATACTACGCATACCCACCTGGGTAAATCGGGACCTAGCCAGGTGCCCTAAGATTGAAATATTTTGGACATGGTGTTGATGTGTGGTACATTGCAGTTGCTGGGCTCATAGGGCAGTCACACATGTCCACTGGTGTTCAGTGTTGGACATGGATGCAGTCATTGCTGTATTGACTGTGCATGGGTGGCCAGTGTGCGGGCTAGGGGTAGTTCTGTAGTGTGTTGTGGATGTGCATTGTTTCTACCATCTTGCCGTGCCATGGTGGTGCTTGGCCGTCTCATCCCCTCCCTATTGTGCCTCATTGCCATTTTTGGGGTCCCATGGCTTCAGTGACTCATGTGGTTGTGGCCTGCTGCCTCATGTGGATGCTTCATGCATTATTGCAGTCGCTGTTGCATGCATGCATGCATGGCAGTCGCTGCATTTCTGTATGCCTACATGGTTGTACATCTGTGGGGCCCTCATTCCCTCAGGTACTCACCCTGGCTGCTGGCTCCAATATTTGCAGTGCCCACGCCATCAACGTCAGCCATATGTAGGATCCCGCTTACCCATCTCCTCCTAGGGTGTGAGTAGTAGGGGTTCCACACTCCCGCCACCAGTGTCTGCCGTCTCCCTTCGGTGGATGGAAATGAGACTCCTTACCCGGGCCTTTAGGTCATTACACCTTTTTTTCATCTCATCTGTGTCCCGTTGCACATGACCCACGGCCACCACCTTGTCCCTAATGTTGCCCCATATTGCATTCTTCCTCTGCTGACTTGTTTTCCTGTGTTGCGACCCATATAACTCCTCCGAGTGGACCACCAGCTGCTCCGCAAGTACTGTTAATTCATTTGGGCTTCCTGAGCCTCATATCGTGGACTCTGCTTTTCCCCTTTCCTCCTGACATGATTTTGATGGTCAGTGGTTTGGATGGCACTCCTGTGTCGTGATATTCAATGGATTGTAAAACCCAAAATGGATGCTACCGTGCTTCCTTTTATAGCCGTGATGTTTTTCCGTTGGCGGAATTTCCGTTGGTGGAATTTCCGTCGGCAGAAACTCTGCCATCCTGTACAGTGGTAATTCCGCTCATTTGTGGCAAAAATTCCGATATATCCTGGAACGGGTAAAGAGAGACCTGGAGCGCTGGAACCCCTTGATGGTGTCATGGTGGGGTAGAATTCAAGCATTAAAGATGAACGTCCTCCCCAAAACGCTATACCACTTTCAGGCTCTCCCGATCAAAGTCCCCAACTCGTTCTTTAAAGCACTATCCAAAGCAACCTCGTCCTATATATGGAACAAAAAGTCCCTAAGGATCGCCAGAACGACCCTTACAGCACCAACAAGGGAGGGGGGAATGGCCCTGCCACACTTCCGCAAATACTACATGGCAGCACAACTCTGGATTCTGAGAGAATGGCTGGGAGACAACCAACAAACTGTATGGGTGGCACAAGACCGGGCAGTAGCCAGATCCCCCTTAGAGGAAACCCTATGGAAAGCAAAACAACACAGGCACCCCAACCTCTCCATAAGCGAGATCATGAAAACCACCCTAGAAGCATGGGATGAACAAACACGGAGGGGCATCATGACCACAGTGGAGGGTCCCTTCACACCCATTTGCCGGAACTCCCAGTTCCCACCGGGACTGGAGCAGGGAGCATATGAGAAATGGGTGGCAGCAGGATACACAAAAATAGGCGAAATGTACCAAAATGAAGAAATAAGAACATTCAAAGAATGCAAATCAATACTAAAACTAACGGAAGGAGACAGATACAAATATGAACAGCTTAGGCACTGGCTGGCAACTCCAGACGTCAAAACAGCAGCCACAAGAGAACTCAAGCCATTTGAGAAGTTCCTTATAACCAACTCCGGATCTAGAAAATTAGTCTCCTCGCTCTATACCTTCATCAACTCCCAAGAGGAGGAAGTTAAATGGGCATACATGGTCAAATGGTCGAAAACATTGGGGGAGGAAGTCCCCAAATGTCAGTGGGAAGATCTTTGGAATACCATACCAAAAATGACCCGATCAGTCTAAAAAAGAGAAATGTGGCTAAAAATTGAAACCCAATGGCACTATACTCCGGAGAGGCTGCACGCCATATACCCCCAAACTCCTAACACGTGCTTTAGAGGCTGCACAGAGGAGGGCACGTGGAAACACATCTGGTGGGACTGCAGTGGTATCAAAGCTTTCTGGACGGAATTAAAAGCGGAAATCATAAAGATATTTCCAGATGCGGAACAACTAGGGGAAAAAGTATGGCTATGCGGAATTAAAGATCAGGCAACTAAGAAATTCAGGAAACCACAATGGAGAAGTTTCATCGGACTACTCATAGCAGCTTGGGCGACAATAGCCCAAAACTGGAAAAAACAAGAACCCCCACAGATTTATGCATGGCTCCAGAAAGTATGGACACAACTGACCATGGAAAAGCTCACACATACAATACAAGGATCAAAAAAGACCTTCACAAAGGAATGGGGAGAGATTCTGGACTACTTGCAATCAGACTACATGGAACAATGGTGCCTGCATAATATAAGAATATCGGACATATTTAGATCATAGACATTCCCAGAAGCAATAGAATTAATTGGAAATCTTCTGGGGTGGGAGGGGGGGACGGTAGGGGGGATTTAGGGGGACGGCTATGTGTTCCCAGTTTGTAATTGAAAATAATAAAATAAATCTTTAAAAAAAATAAAAATCCGATATATCCATTGTTCTTGGCGGTAATTCCACTGGGCAGAATTACCGTTACCACGATCGCTGTGTGTTCACGCCTGTCATGCTGGAATACAGTGGTGATTCCTCTGCGGTAACGGATTCCTAGACTAACTCTCAATGAGGCCCAATATATTTACACTCTGAAAATGTCTTCCTTTACCTACATTAGCCTGTGTACATGGGCTTTTCCACTAGTAGAAATATAAATAAGGCACCACAATGTTGAACCGTGAAGAAACATACTCTATCAAGACGGGGACACAATCACTAAACAGGCTAAACGGGAAGGGAGGCAGGGACTGAGGGCTAAGTAGTGTAACCCGAAGGATTCCTCCATTAAGTTCAGTGTGTAAACTAAGGCCAGGTAGAACGAGGAGACTCAGGTAGGGAACCATAGGGACTCTGGTGGAGAATCACAAGGGGCAAACATGGATTGCTGGGTTTCTAATAGACAAAAGTAGACATTTATGTTATTGCACAAGAAATTCATATCACTCGATGGTAAAAAAAGAAAATGAAATCTCCATTCTTGCAACTGCCCCAAGTCAAAGCAAGAAAAAACAGAAAGAGACCAAAAGATGAATTCACATTTCCACAAGAATATGGTGACAATAGCATTCCGGCCACGCCACTGGCACACGGCTTTCACGGCCTTGGGTTATTCTCTTACAAATCATTGGTATTAGCTGCTGAAATCCATTTTGTTTCAATGAGGTTAACCATAAGTACATCATCACCCAAAATGCATTAGTTTGTAAAGAAAAATCAGCTACTGGAAAATGGGTGCTAGCTTAGATAGAAAAATGCTTTGCGGGAGGGGGTGGGGGGCTGCAGCACTTACCAGTTTTATCGAAAGCTGGAATTAAGCATATTAATTAGTAGATGTGCTTTGATCATTAAGCAGACACAGCCGTGTAATTACCAAACAATGCAGGGAGCTGCTGCTTAAACACAGAATGAGGGACTTATCAGAGGTGTCGTTAGGGGTGGTCTGGGGGCCTATAGCCCTTGATCTTTTGTTCGTCGGCCAGATAGAAGTTCAGGGGCTTCAACCAAAAGGCTAGCTAGAACCGAGTCCCGACATTACAAACATTACAAACTTAGCAACACCCCTGCTTAGGACAGTGAAAGTCACAACGAGCAATCGCAGTCTGTGAATCTAGACCAAGGATGTAGGACAGAACAATGGAGAGAGCGAATCCAACCAAGTGCAGTATGTGACTGGCAGAATCAGGCGTTCCTATCATGGGGGCCAAGATGGCAGGTCATCCGTTTCAAATCTTCACCACTGGAACTGTGTGCCTACAACAAGCAATATGAACATTGTTAGACACATGGGATGAGGGAGCGACCAATGGCCACCATCCAACCCCGGGTTGAATCCACCAATTGGGCCTATATTTTTACCTCTCATGCCAACCTCTCTTATACCCACTATTCTAACACTCATCTCTAAACCACTCTCTCACTCACACCCAGCTCTTTTACTACCATCTCTGTCTCCATCCTCTGCCCCAAAGTCTGCTCTCTGCACTGCCTGCCACACATGGCAGGCAGTGCTCACAATGGATTCCTATGATATGATATGATATGATAAGGCATTTATAACGCGCCTATACACACGTGTTTCAAGGCGCAACGAGGCAAGGGAGGGGAAGACAGTGGAAGACAGACAACGATCCTACTAGGCCAGGTGTCATTCAGATCGCTTTGTTTTACCCATAGAGTACTTTTCTTTTGAATATAGGTCTAGAAGTATAGCTACCAGAATGCAAAGAAAACATCAAATCTGGACGGGATGGATTACTCACATGTGACATTGTCCAACTTTAGTTGTCTGTAGTATTTGCATCACATGGTGCAGAGCACAATTAGACTGATTGTGTTTGCAGCAGTGTGATGTAGTTGTTTTAATGTTTTATATGTAAGGCACTATATAGAACAATCCCTTTGGAACACCTACACATCTAGTGCAGATATCAAATTATCATTCATGGCGGCTGTGAGTGATGCATCTTCTGCTGTGTGTTCAGCTGCCTTCTGGTACTCGTAGTTTCCCTTTCAATTATAAATGCAGAGCTGCAAGAGACAGAAAGACAGAAAAGGAGTGAGTTCTGGGTGGCACATTCACAATTGGCACTGGGACAATTTGAGATGACCGTATAGTCTGCTGTGTGTTGGTTATATTATTAGGTTGCTTGCTTTTTTCAATATTTTTAACAGCCAGGCAACATGTATGCTGCTTTTGCAAAAATTATTTTTTTGCTTGTCAATCACGAGAGCAGTGATTGACGGCACATAGTAACTTTCACATAGTAACCAACCATCTTCTGTGAGCTGCTCTGTGGACTTGGCACCTGGCCAATCACAGTTAACAAACACTACATTAGCACCTTTCAAATAAAATTGGAATTTTGTATATGAAAGGGTCACCAAGGGCGAACTTGCTTCATGACCCATTTACAATTATAGCCTTATAGACTGAGGGAGGGGTCATTATCACAGGATAACGACCCACCACAAAGTGAAGACTCGGAGCGTGGGGAAGGGTCATTATCCCAAGTGATAATAACCGCTCACAACGTCTATAAGGCTATTAGAACATCGTGGTAGTAGCAATGCATGTTTTGGCGTTGACGTAAAAAAAATGTGCTTTAAGAGTGAGTAAAGTTAATAGACAAACTGAGTTAGAAAATTAACTGTGGTTTTATTTTGTAGAATTTAAATAACCAGATTGTTATAAATTAAGTATTTTAGTTGTAGCTTGGTTGAACTGGAACAGGTTTAACATGAGCACACATTAGGTGCCATGTAAAAGTTAACGATTTCTCTATGAGAACAAGAAAGTATTTTCCAATGCTTTATTTTCTCTTTTGTGTGTTAAATAGGATGCTGCAGCAAAAGAAAAGGTCCGCCCAGAGAGGAAGTGTCTTGGAAAAAAAAGAATCTTGCCTGGAAATTGCATTGTTGTTTTCCTGTCTGCTTCTGAAGACAGAATGTTCAGAATGCAGTAAATATCAGTATTGACTGTACTCTAAACATTCTGATTGGCTGAGAGGAGGTTATTAACTATTTCCCTCTGTGAATAATTGTTCCCTGTTGGGCAGCCCCTGTCTGTCAATGGGACTGTAAATCACAGCTTCCAATAATTAAACTGTACTTGTTAGCCAGACAGGAAGAACAGCCAGGACAGCTGTGGTCCCAACTCGCACTTTCAGACCCATCTCAACCCCTCTAAATCCTGCAACTGATTAAACATCGGAGGGGTAGAACAACCCGCTCTCCCCTCCTGAACCTACGCCCCTGGTCATCGTTTCATTGTCATCTCTCCCAGTTTCTCTCGCCTATTTCTGAATCTCGTTACATCTTCCAGCATAGATCCCAACTCTAACCTCTCTCTAGGCCTCTTAAATTGCAGTCTCCCTCTCATCTCCAGTGCAATCCCTACCTTAGCTCTTGTATGTCTAGTCTTACCTCCACTTCCTGCAGGTGTTGCCTGTTATTATTCCTTCTTTCTCACCTCCTCCTATGTCTACTCTCACTTTGTTGTTTTCAGTGTTCTCCTCACCTCCATAACTATCATCTCTGTTTCCTGTCACCGCCACCTCGCACACACTCCAACGCCTGTTCTTACAGGTATTCCTCTAACTTCTTATTCTCTCTCATCTATTGCCTCGATTCACCACTATGACTGGATCCCTCCCAGTTCATCGGTCTCAGTTTCTCTGTTACCTATCAAGTTCTTGTTGTATCTGTATGCCTCTCACTGCTCATCTCATCTCTGCCCCAATGCTTCTCTTCTGGCTTTTCCTTCTTAATTTTCCATCTCTTGTCTCATCCCATCTTTTCACTCATTTTGTTGTCTTAGACAACCAGCTCTCGCCTCTTTGTCTGTCACTACCGGTTTATAGTGATAATACCGAATTCCAAAATCTCTAAAAAAAAATCTCGAAAAAAAAGGCCGAAAAAAAAATATCGAATTTTTTTTATGACGTTTTTTTTTCGAAATGGGGGGGTTCCCCGAACCCCCCTTTTTTTATTTTAACCCTTTTTTTTACTTACCTGACCCCAAAAACACATATAAATAAATAAATAAATAATTCGATATTTTTTTTTTTCGAGATTTTTGTCATTCGGTATTATGTTTTCGGCCTTTTGACTGACCACCGTCACTACCGCTTTCACTGGCTAGTGTCTGCTCTTTTCTGGCCTCCTCCTTCTGCTAGCTTCTCTCACTTTTTCTTTCTCTGTTTTTTCCTTTCTTGTTTATCTCACCTTTGACTCTATTGTTTCGTATTCTAGTTATTCTCCATATTTCATTGGTTCTATTCTTACCACCCTCTCTTTTTCTGCTTTTTCTTCTCTCATTCTGTTTGTTCTCTTTGCCTTTTACTTCTTTTACTTCTTATCACTCTTTTTTTCTCTTCCTTTATTTTTCCTTATTTCATATTATTTCTTCATCTCCCTTTCTGTTTTCTTCCATCCTTTCTTTGCCCCCTTCCTCTTGTACGATCTCTTCAATAAACCTCTTTGTTTGTCCCTGTTTTGTTGCAAATCTTATGTTCTCTGTGTTCATTTATTTCACATTCTTCCTTTTCTCTTTTTTAATTCTCGCTGTCATTAAATCTATCTTCTGGTCTGGTTTTCGTTCCCCTCTGCTGCCACCCACTCCTTAGCCTTAGCTGAGTGCTCATTCTCTAGGTTGGTTTTGCCAGAGAGAATCAGGGACAGTGACTGCTTCAGGAGCTCAAAGTTGTGAAGTTTAGCGTGCAAAAGAAGTTCTTATTTAAGAGCAGTCTGAGACCCTAACAGGGAAGACCATAATTAGTTAAATGTATGTCTGCTTGAAGTACAGTCTGGTGTGCTGAAGTGAAGATGGCAGGCTCCTGCCCTCTACAACACAAAATAATTGCCATCATCGGGTCACAATTGTATTCCACAAGTGGTGGTTCAAACAAGCACTAGTTTAAACATCAAGGGTTCTAGCTGCACTCAATTCAAGTCGTTTTCTCTGTAGGAACATATGAACACTCAACAATCCAAACCAAATGCAATGCAGGTATACAATCTGAATACGTTGACTTAAGACTTACGTTCTGGCTATGACAGCCTTTATTTTGAAATCAGCCTTCTCCGGGACCATAAAGTTTGATGAAGTGGCACATGAAGAATTCAGTTTAATTTCAGAAAGGTCCTTACAATTAGGACAGAGCACCAACAAAGGTATTTTTTATTCAGAAATGTTTTAACTTGTAGGCAATGCGAGTGTACATTGAATGTAAGCGTTGCCACCTACCATTTTCTTTAGAAGGTGGATGGAGACACATTAAAGGGTTTCAAATTTCATGTCATGGCAACCGGTGTGGCTATGACAGACCCACCAGAGACGTTTTTATGGGAGGGCAAAAGGGGCACTTGCCCAGGGCCCCCACTTGGAGGGGGCCCCACAAGGCTAGCTGATCTGTTCACCAGACTTAAATAGCACACATAATGATATTTTATGGCATGGTGCTGAGGCTCTAGACCTACTGCCTGTCTGTTTTGGCAAGTACATTCTGCCTCGATCAATTCATCATGTAATGCTTTCTGTGTTCACTGTGGTATATATAGTTGGTGTGTTCCCTGTGGCACAACTACTGTAGCATTCTTTTCTTCCTGTGGGAATTTTGTTTATCATGTACAATAGCCACATTTGAAATGCATATTGGTAAATTGAGTGCCACAATGGTTCAGAAGTTAGCTCAGTGTGTTAAGCACTCATTGCAGAGATATGTGTTCCTATGCAAGATTAGAATAGCACATTCGTCTAAGGCTAGCTGAGCCTTTCCCATGCCTAAAGTTTATAAACCTGCCTGCACATGTACTTGGTCTTGCAGCACAACAGGTGCTATTATCAGCAATGTACTTGCACCATATAGGGGTTGTAATAAAAACAAACATGTCATCCTTATGGTGAAGGTCTAGAAATTGGTTTGTTCAGATGGGGTAAACCTAGGCCAACACCTCCAATGAGGAGCATAAACTGTTAGTCCAAGAGATGAATAGGTATCCAAATTTGGAACCAAAGCATTCATGCTTGTATCCTGGCTTTGCCAGCAGACCATACAGTGATCCTGGCCAAATCAACTAATATATCGTAGATTACTGTAGTGTCTTCTGTGAAGTTTGCCTTCTCACGTGCTGGTGGCCCATTGCTTGATTCTTTCATAGGCCATTGAGTGGAAGGGGTGGTAGACAGAAGGGAGCAGACCAGATGGTGCAGGACTCGGGCAAGCATATTTTAAAGTCTGCTCGTTTGACACAAAAAAACATTTTTGTAAAAGTCAAAGGTTTTTCTGCACGTTTATAAATGCCAATTTCACAAGCCAGTTTTTTTGGAAGTATGTAATGCTTTAAAATACAAAAGACAAACCCAGATTAAATATGTTAAATTACACTGATTGGCATGCTGGTACTTATATAATTCTCTTGATGATGGAAAGAATGAAGCTAGAATCATTCTGTGTTACACCCTTCTATAATATTTTATTTTTAAAAATGGTCATCTTTGTTAATGTGATTGGTGTACTTTCCAAGTCAGTTTTAAAAATGAGATTATTTTAGTTCATGGTAAGAACTGGTAATTAAAGTTCAAATGCAGGAATTGCAGAGTTGGCAAAAATCCCAGCTTCACCCCATAACCAGTGTGTGTGATTGTGGGCATCTAATGTTATCTTGTATTGCCTAGCCTCTCGAAATTGAAAGCCCATAAACTTTTCAAAATGGTCAGCCCTCCAGAGTGATTTCCTTCTCAGGGTATGATCTTCAAAACAGCCTCACTCATGGTTTCACTGGCTATAGTGTTGCTTCGACTATAATAGTGAGCATAGATATATTGCACACCACAGGCACTTATTCCTTTGATCTCTAATGGCAACACTATTTGAAAACCATGTCCCATTTATAATCTCAGTCTGTCTGGATACAGACACCTTCCTGGTAGCTTCTGATCTACATCCACTATCCATGCTATGGTATGTGTAGCTTTCTCCGTCTTCTCAGTTGGTCTGTTCTAGCCATGCTTGTGCACGTTTACGTTCTGTGAGGCAGCAAATGTGAGTTCTCTGTCTACTCTGGGTTACATGTACCTTTTTACATACAGTCCTGCATTAATACTACATGCTGCTTACCTTCCTGTACGCTATTGATAAAAGGTCTCCTGTATCTATGCTAGAACAGAAGTAACCTCTTTGTAGACTGATAACGTTGGCCTTGAAATGGTACTTGTTTATCATTCTGATTAGAACAGGAATGAATAGGGCAAGGGGACTTAAAGGGAGTAAACATGCTTATTTTTAATGCTGTGAGGCAGCATGTCAACCTATAGGTTGTGATCGCGGTGGAGGGGCAGATATTCTTGATCACTTAATTCCTTTGGTTTGGTTGAGGGGGTCCCTAAAGATGTCCGTGCCCAGGGCCCCAAAAGTGCTTAGGATGGCCATGCCCACGGGCATGTCAACCGCAGGGAGACTCCTGGGTTAGATATAATGAAAGTGTTGTGGCCAAAAAAAGAAAAAGAAGCCATGAGCTACCATTTTCCAAATGGAAAACAAAGTAAGTGGTTGGGTTCCTCGATGCAAATAATCCAGAGTTGCCGGCAATCGACTTTAAATAATATATCAGAAGACAAGAAACAAGAGTCTGAATAACTTTCATCATTTTCATTAACCAGAATGTGTAAGAAGAAAGCCTAGTTGAAACAAGGTAAGTAGCTCACAGCGGTACCAGTGAAAAGTTACCTGTGAACGAGGGACGCTGAATCCACTGTCGTTCATTGCCTCAGTGCCACAATCAAAAACTTTCCCAGGCGGAGATGCAAAGTTAAAAACCGGTCGTCTAAGCATGATGACGAAATGTTAAACAAACATATTCTAAACATGAACGCCATGTTGGAACTAATGTAACCCATTCATAGTGAATGAAAATAAATATACAGGTTTGGGAACATAGAGTGGTGGGAAGTGTCCTTAATAATAAATGTTGGACCAATGGTGAATGTCTGTTAGCAGAATGGATTTTGGACCTGTTCTCACAGACATATGTGAACTCAGGTTCAGAAGGTCCACAGGCTCAAGTTCCCTGCAGAGGTATTATTAATTTAGCGTCTACCACCTTCCCTTTATAACATAGACTTCTGCTCTATTCCATTGTTATTGCTCCCTCTGTTTCACCTCCAAACACAGTTTGAGTACCTTGTGCCTCAGCACCTGCTCCTTTTCAGCGCCCACTACTATTGCCCACTCCTGGAAATGGCCCTGCCCAACAACCAGGGAGCTGGAATTAAAAACATGAGTGTACAGTAGGACATTTTGGAGAGTACTTGACCTAGAGCATATAATCATGCCTTCAATTTCTTGTACAAGGTTGGAAGATCTAGGGTGTGAAGAAGAGATGCACATCGGGCGTGTCTGATTAGAAGACTATTCTGCCCATGGCTGAGATGGACAATCTGACTCTGGGTTGGCATATGGTATGAATGGTGCATAGGGGTCTGGAATATGGTGGTTTGATATTTGTAGTGAGATCAGCAGAGGTGCCTTTTAGGTGGCTGTTAGTTATGCCCATGTCACGTAGGAAATGCTGGGGGTAGGTCGTGGAATTGTGGAATGAGGATTGGGGAATGTGGAATGAGGAGGTCGAAGGGAGAGTGGTTGTTGAAAGTAGAAGAGAAGGGAGGCATTGATGCTTTTGTATTTATGTACTGACATAAAGAAAGAAGACGTCACTGTCACTCTGTTGGAGTCCTGTTGTGTGTGAGAACCCCTGGTAACAACTGGCGATGAGAGAGTGGGCACAACAACTTCTGAAGTGGCATTTGTCGCAAAGGTTGGAGATCGGTCTGGGCTTCTTCTGCAGCGCCGGTAAAGAGAGTGCTAGCACATCCCTCACGCTCTGGTTTTGCTTTGGACGAAGGTTGGTGTGGTGAAGCAAAGCACAGAGCCTGAAGTCTAATGGGCCGTAAGGTGCATCAGCTTTGCTGTGGCGCTCCAACAGTGGGTGAGTCCGCGTGGCCCTGACAGTGGGTGTGGTGAAGCGCAGAACTTGACCTCCTGACATTCCGAAGATCACCCCTGTGGCTCTGCTATACTTTGTTGCCAGGCAACCTCAGATGCGGTCACAAGGTTGACAAAGTGGGGAGCGCTTGCCAATTCCAGAGGATGTGGCTGTTCACCCAGCCACAGGTGACAATGAGAATTTGAAAGTACTGTGATATTGACATTGTATAGTAGAACCTGGCTAACAAGAAGTGGCATCATCCAGGTGGAAGTGCAGGTACCTGAATACTGGTGTCTGGATATTGTGCTACTTTTGGATATTGAAGCAGAGTAGTGGATTACTTGTCCTCTTTTTTTCTTCTTTCTTCTCCCTTCTGTAACTGCTAGACTATGGCAAACCTACCAGGCCCCATGTTATTTTTGGTTTCACCTGGAGAACCAATTGTCAAAGGGTCTGACTGTAAGGAAGGCTTTATGAAACATGTTTTAGCTGTGTATGTGCCAAATTACTCAAATGAAAGAAAAGATGCCTTGCTGTTCCACTGTCTAGGCCAAACTAGGCAGGAAGTTCTTAAGAGGCTGACATAGCCTGCTGGAATGGGTGCTATGAGCCAGGTTTGTGGAAGCATTGCCATACTGGATAGGTATTACAAAGCGAAGGAAAACAAGATCCTGGATCACTGTCATTTTGCTATTAGGGAACAAAATGGTGGTAAATCCATTGAGAAGTTTGACACTGTCCTCAGAGGTCTGGTGATAAATTGTCATTTCAGGCATTGTCAGGAGGAGGACATAAGAGACCAGCTCATCATAAAGTGCATCAACAATAAAGTTTGTGAGGAACTTTGGAGGGAAAAATACCTTAGCTTGGAGAGGGCCATTGAGATGGCAAAGAACATTCACCATACCGAAAGTTTATTAAGGAACTCCATGTAGACGCATATGCGCTTGGTGAAGAAAGGTTCAATCAATAGGATGGACACAAAGAACTCGGTTGCACAGAAGTCCAATAACGGCAAGAAGCATGTTGATCAAAAGAGCAGAAGTATTAAGGAGGAGGCTGGATTAGACCAAAACTCCATGGGAGACTCATGAGGATAGGGTGTGCCATCCAGAGGAGATAGAAGGAGGGCAGTGTGGAGGAGGTGTGCTCACTGCGGAAGCACGAATCACAATGCCAATAACAGAGATTGTGTTGCAGTGCACATTGTTGTAACTGTGGAAGGAAGGTACACCTGGCAAGGTGCTCCAAGAACTTCAGGATTCCTGTTGGGTTGATACATGAAATTTCTGAGTGCGCATCTGATGATGGCATTTTGGTGGGCAGGGAGATTGTGCCCTCAGTGAGTGCAGTGTCCAGAAAACTCAAGAGGAAGAAACTGCACGCCAGCATCCTGATAAATGATGTGGTGGTTCCCATGTTGGTGGACAGTGGGTGGACTGTACCTTGGTCAATCTACGAGCGTGGAAGGACAAATTCAGATGCTGCACCTTGTTAAAGGCATGAAGGCCAATGCGTATGGGGACATTCCTATTGACATAGTAGGGAAGTTCAAGGCGGTCCTTCAGTTCAAGGGATGGAGAACTGATGGGAAGGTGCACGTGGCCAGGAAAGGGGTAGAGATACTCTAATGGGATGACCAGGTGGAACTGGTTCTCAAACGGGATCTGCTTCATCCTAAACAGGTTTTGCGGTTTGAAAAGTAATAGCAAATTAACCAAATGAGGTAAACATAAGCGGTGATGTATTGTCCTGGTGCCCAGAAGTGTTCAAAAAGGAGATAGGGTGCCTGAAAGGCTTTGTACATCGGATAAACCTCAAGAAAGGAGGTTTACCTGTCTCTGCCAAAGTGCGGACTCTGCGTTTGTCTTTGAGGCAGAAATTGTAGGCAGATTTGAAGAGAATGGAAGGTGAGGGCATCATAGAGGGCATCAAAGCTTTAGAATGGGTGAGCCAGATTGTGGTGGTATGGAAATCCAGTGGAGCATTGAGACAATGTACTGAGCTTAGAAATCTCAACAAGAATGTGGTGGCTGAGAAGTTCTCTCTCCCAAAGACTGGTCAATTATTTTTTTTTTATTAGTTTAAAGTGCAAAATAGCTCTTTTCCAAATATAAAAGGCTGCCCCAATATAGACCTTTATCGCTCCCTCATAGATAATTGCCCAAAATTGGTCCGATGTAATCATTCTCTGGTCCCTTGTAAGATGTCCATATCCTTTGTGATACCATTCCTGTAATTCAATACACATCGTAAGACTGTGTCTTGCAGTTTCCACCTCTATTTTGCAAAACCTACACAGTCTTTCTGAACGGGGGTATTTGTCCAGGCACCGGTATATTCATTACACGGAAGGATATTCATGCGCAATTGCATAACAAATCGTCTCAATGCTCTATTACCTGTTTTTAATAAATATTCTCTTGGTATAGCTGGTATAAGTCCCTGGAGAGCATAATCAACATAGCGTATCTTAGTATAGAGAGGTTTTCACATAGGTCCCAAATGATTGCTTTTTCCTTTAGGTTTTTAGAAAATATAGTAACCTCTTCTTTCTCCTTTGGTGCTTTCAGGCCTAATACTTCAAGGAAGGGCAATACAGTATTTTGTAGGCTTAGTATATAAGTATTTTTTATCCTATCCTCACTTCTGTATTTTCCAATGAGATTCAAAGGCTACCTTCCTCCCCCTCCCCCAGCATCATTCTAAGATATAATTTACAACATCCTATTTTCCACAGGGTCGTCAGGGAGGTAAGCCCCCGCTCACATTTTATTGCCTCTATAGGAACAGCACTGGGTAAGCCAAGTACAGGTCTCCAAAGTTTCCCTTCTAATTTGCCTAATTTAGTCAAATATTTTCCCTCCACTCTTTCCAGGGCATACATTACACCAGGTATTATTCAACTCTTATATACCCCTAGGAAACCTTCTATAGAATGTCCTCCTTTACTAGTCATATACTTTTGTATAACATTCCACTTTTTTTATTATTTTGGTTTCCTCCATTTCCTGAAAGAAGTTTATACGGGGATTACTTAAGATTGGTATCCCCAGATAGGGATAGGCCTCCACATCCTCCAAAGTTACAAAGTTTATATGCCATCTAGAGACCAATTGTTTTTCTCCTTCTGGGTTGCTCCAATTATCATGATCTTGTCTTCTTAATATTAATATTTAGATTATTTCCCTCAAAATAGAGGTACAATTCGTCCAGCAACCTTTGTAATCCCACTGGGGTTTTATCCATCAAGATGGAATTGTCCGCATACATTAAACCACATATAGCTTTACCTCCCACTTTCGGCGGAAAACTATTTGTAATGGTAAATCTATCCCAGAGGTCCGACACATATAGGTTATATAAAATTGGTGATGTAACACATCCCTGCTTATGGCCAGTGTTTGTACTAATCGCTGGGGACATTGTCCCCCCTTTACCTACGCAGATAGATACTGTTGTATCCTTGTACACTTCTTTTAAAAAGTGTAAAATTCTAGGGCATATTTTTTTCCCGCTTAATTTTTCCCACAATAAATCCCTATTGACACAATCGAAAGCTTTTGAATAGTCAATAAAGCACACATATAATCGTTCCCCTTTTTTATCTTTTGCATCAGCAATAATATGGTTCAGCATTGTCAAGTTGTCCAAAGTGCTATGATCTTTTCTAAAACCTGTTTGTTGGGCAGGTAACAGTCCCTTCTCCTTAATCCATTTATTCATAGTGCTCACTAACAGAGAGCAGAAAATCTTGCAGCTACTATCTGCCATACCAAGCAATCGATAATTATCGGGTATTTTCCTATACCCTTTTTTAAATATAGGGACGACTATAGATTTCCTACAGTTATCGGGAATACTTCCCTTTTCCCATATTCCGGTAAATAGTTGGAGAAAAAGCACAGCCCATTTTTTTCGTTTTTGTTTGATTACAATATTGGCCAACCCATCCGGGCCAGGGGCTCTCGATGATTTCATTTTTGTAATAACTTGGAAGATATCTGAAATATCATAAGGCAATGTTGATGTTCCATTAGGCTCCCTACTTGTGGGAGATTCTGTAGTGTGGTTTTGCTTGAAGAAGAGGTTCTCTATATAGTCCATCCATACATCCTGCCCCACGTCATTATTAACTCTATTTTCATCCTCTATCAGGAATTGTCGATACAAGTACCACATTTTTTTCGAACCGTGAGTTTTGCATAGCTTATATATGCACCTCCAGTTAGCGCTGTCAATATTTTATTTATAATCTTTGAGCCAGTTTTCATAGTGTGTCATAACATTACTAGATCTAATTTTCCTCTCTTCTTCATCTAAATCATATGACTCTTTGAGCTTCTTGATTTCCCCCTTCATTTCTCTTTTTCTTTCCTGTATCTGATGGTCAAATTTATGCATAGGATTTTTACCTTGTTTGTTTTTAAAATCCATCTTTCCATTTACTTTTTGTATCAAACCCAACAAGTTTCTAATCATCTTGAGCCCATTAAGGGTAATTTCCTGGCCATCAATAGTAATCCGATCAAACAATCTGTTAAATGTATCTAGATTTTTATTGGACCACGTAATCCTATTCCCTCCCACTGTAGGTTGACTATTCATCACCTTTCCTACCTCCCAACTCTGTGTTTGATGTTTAGCACATTTTCCCTTCAATACTTTGTGATCACTCAGAGGAGTAGGTACATGTTCAAACGAGGTAATAGATTTACTTAGTCTTTCACTAACAAACATATAGTCAAGTCGGTACCCAACCTTCCCATTTGTCCAGGTTTCCCCAGTGCATATCCCTTTATTAGGTTCCAGATACTTCAACCCCCAGTTTGACATCAATTTCAACCATCGCGCTCCATATATAGTTTGCTGGTCCCCCCCCCCCATCCAAACCATCATTCGGTATTTCCACTGGCACAGTGATGAGTGATTCATCCCACAGCACATGACACCTGTCCATCTCTTTTTTTGCAGAGTCACAGTAGGTGTTGAAATCCCCTACTATACACATTTCAGAGTCAGGAGATTCCAGTCACCATCCTTCAATGGTATTATTTATGATTTCTCCTATCTCAGACATATTTCCCCACCCCCGTGTGGGAGTATATGTTAATACGAAGCATTTCACCATGTTGGCTTCCATTATTGATGACTGCACACATAACAAATGGGGAATTCCCGTACTGGTGATATGTTCTGTATGTGATGTGATTTTTCACCCCTATACACAGACCTCCAACTGGTCGGCCTTTTTCCCCTCTAATAGCGGCTTTACTCCATATCTTATACCCTTTCAATAACATTTCCCCACACACCCAGGTTTCTTGGAGGGCAAATATGTCACTGTCCAACAGAAGTTGTATTCCATCCATATGAAGTAGGGCGTTAAACCACCTACTATTCCAAGATAGAAGGATAATTTCCTTTCTACATACCTTGTCTCAATTTTCTATTAGTGAGTTACCCTCCAAGAACCATACTTCCTTTTGGTTACCCCCTATGTCTGTTCTTATTTTTTGGTACCCCCCAGTTTCCATATTATTATCACTCTGATCTTGATTTGTTGTGGTATGGCAAATAACAATTTCAAATTCATATCCCCATACCCCACGAGAGTGTTCACAAATCAGATCCACCAGACTGCAGATCTAAATTGGACAATTGCCCAATTTTCCCAACTCCCAATTTTTGGCAAAATAACTGTATCAATGTCCCCTGAATTTATATTGTGTAACTGTGGAATTTGTAACAGTTTATTCAATATCCAGGCCCTATTCAAAAAAGGGCTTTCATCTGAGGTTACTTTCTCTGTGATCTTAATACTTTTCCCGAAATTGATTTTAGTTTCCTCTTTACTACCAGTGTATTTGTTCATTCTCGTTTTGAATTACCATTCATTGCCAATCGTTCAATTTCCTTAATGTATATCTCCGTTTCCTTGTTGGTAAGAGTTAGGGCCATTTTGCTAATAGGGATATTTACATATTTTATTTCATTTCCCAATAGCTCTTCTTCATCAGGTTCCTTTACATCAGGGGTCTGTCTTTGCCCCTCAGCCATTTATACCCCCCTTACTCACAACCATTTTACCCTCATCCAATTTCCTCTGACATTCAACAATTTCAAAGCGATTTCCAACTTCAACGCATTCAGAGTCTGATGGAGCAGTGGTGGCTAAAGCCATGGTATTTCCTTTTGCACACTTATGTGTTTTAAGCCAGGCCATGTCCACCCTGTTATGTGTAGTTCTTTTGTTTTTCCTTTTACGTCTGGTTCGTCTATTTAATCCATGGGACACCGTTATTTCAATGACACTTTCACAGTCATTGATGTCCTCTTCCAACATCTCCTTTAAGGAGGGGGTCTCACTGAGGTGTTCATTAACCTGTATCTCACTTTTCTCATTCTCTTTCTCAGCCGCTAAGCACATTTCACTCAAATCACCTAGAGGTACATTGTCATTATTACAGTCATTATTTTTACTATTCTGGTCTTTTTCCCTATTTTCCTCTATCATAATTCCAAGTGCTTTAGTATTATCAGTGGTCTGTTGTACCAAGGATTTTATGTCATTTTGTTCCTTTAGCAGCTTGGTGCAGATGGTCAGAAAGACATCCATCATGGTAGGTAGCCAGGGCATCAATTTTTTCCCCAACCTCAAGGGAATTCCCACTACTACTGCCTAATCCCAGATTAGTTGTGTTTTCAATAGAGTTCCCTGTTTCATTTTTTAAGACTCTTCCCCATCATTGCATTCAGTATCATTCTGTGCAAACTTTCACATATCAGGTGTGGCTAACAAGTTAATACCAATAACATTATTCATGTTAGTTTCATCCACAGCAGAAATATCCAAATCCATAAATGTCCCCATAGATTGTCGTCTACGATTCTACACTAATTTCAGCAATTAATTATTGTCAATCATCGAGCTATTGATCGGGGGAGGTTGAATGTCTACTATTTGGGGTTTCTGCACCTTTTCTTTTATAGTTAACAAACTCAATATCTTGGGTTGGTCTAGTGTACGTTTTTCTAAATTTGTATGGCTAACTTCTTTATTTCCCCTTTTCTTCTTACTTTTTTCTTTGCCCAACATTAAGGCATCTTGTTTGGCATTTAAAGAAGTGTATTTTTCTTGCCCTTCTTAGATCTAAGATTATAAGAGCACAAACTAGGACCCATATTGCAAATCTGAGGGCAAGCCAGCCAGTCAAGAATATATGCAATGGGGGAAAACTTCCTTAAAAATCACTAGAGGAGAGGTACCACCTCGCAGCCTTCAGTGCTTAGGGATCCGAGAGATTTCTCTATGGATAAGATTATAAAACTGATAAACTCCCTACGAACAGTGGTAAACTCCAAATGTAAAAATGTAAGGTGCCGTAAACCACAATAAGTAACAGAAAGGCTATTAATAGATCCCAAAACAGGGTTAAAAATCCATACTGAGATTTGTAGGGGAGAAGATATCTTTGCAGCCCCTATGTATAAAAAATAAAGAAATATTAAATACAACATGATTGTATAAAAAGGAAAAAAAGAGCACTATATACTATAAACAATTATCTTATGAATCCCATCATGATCTGGTAAGAATAAAATGTCCATATAATTAGAACTACTATCATCAGACAAGCTGTCCAAACTTTTACCAAGTTCAGATAAATGAGGCAGCGTCAAACGTAGCCAGAGTTTAGGTAAGAAAGAACCTCCCGCATTGGGTACGCCCAACAGCTCGAGGAGCTGCCTTAGTCCGACTCTCCCCCCCAACCAGGCGATCCTTTTAGTTGTAAAGAGTGGAGCTCTTATTTCCCAGATTCTTACTTCCAATCCTCTGGTTTCTGCTATAAGTGGTCCAGAAGTAGCTGGTTGTAGCAGAACTCTGCTGAGGTGTTACATCCCGTCCACACGCCCAACAGCCTAACAGAAAACACCCGCCCTTTACTCCAGCTGGGCTTAACGCCACAAGGGTGATCATGCAGGTTTTTTATCGTCCACTTCCGGGGTGGGCGTGGACAGCGGTCGTCAAGCGTCAGGCTCTTTAATAAGTTCCTTTTTGAGTAAGAACGCTCAAACAGCAAAGCGTTTGTAGGAACTTTCCATTTGTCAACAAAGAAAACGGATTACAAAAATTAATTATTGATGAGCGCATCTGGAGCACAGATGTTTTCTCTACTGGCCCTGAGGTCTGCTTACCATTAGGTGCAGCTTCATTCAGACTCGATGGATCTCATGGCGTTCATTGTACTCTTTGGCTTGTATTGATGTAGGGGAATGCAATTTGGGCTGGTTTCTGAAGCCAGCATGTTTCCGAAAGCTATGTACAGATTTCTGGGAGAAGAGAGTGGTGTGGTGTTTTACCAGTATGATGTATTGATGTGGTGGTCTGACCGGAGTGAGCATGACCAGAGGTTGAGAAGAGTTTGGGGGATTGTGAAGGAGGCCAGTCTCACTATAGCATTAGAAAAATCTGACTTCAGGAAGCATAAAGTAACTTATTTGGTACTTGAAGCATGATACGGTTGTGGCAATCGAGGAGATGCCCGAACCCATAAACAAGGTTGAAGTATATGCTTTCCTGGATCTAGTTGACTTTTACAGGAAACGTGTTAAAGGTTTGGAAGATACGACAGAAAACATGAGGGGGTTCACAAGAAAGGGTGTGCCAATTTAGCTGTCTGAAGTCTGTGCAACAAAATGTATGGAAGTGCAATGAGATGTGCTGCAAGCCCTGTTGTTGTCAGTGTTCAAGGATAATCGAATTATGGTGATTTACACTGATGCCAGTGATTTGGGATTGGGCGCTGTACTCAGCTGATTTTTGGTGGCCAGATTTAGATGATGTGGTGGAGGTCAAGGTCCTGGAATTCAGGGAGTGTGTAAAGAGGGACAAAAAGCTTAGATCCTCTACACCACCCATGAGGATTCCAGAGTTACCTTAAGTACCATGGGCGGAGGTTGCATTAGATCTGCTGGGTCCATTTAACATTAGAGGGCAATGGAAGCATATGTTGTGGTGGTGATGGACATGTTGTCGAAGTGCCTGAGATATAGGCAGTAAGAGATGTTATATAATGAAATATCTTGAGCCATTACTTTGGAGAGAAAGGTTTCCCATGAGGAGTATGTCCGATAAGGGTTTGCAGTTGTTCTTCGGGGAATTTTGTGAATTTTACGAAGGGGTATGGGAATGAACAAATAACTATGTCCTTTTATCAACCACAAGGGAATGGGTGTGTAGAAAGGTTTAATCACAGTCTGATGGATGCAAAAAGAACTGTGGTTGGGACGAAAGGCGATTGGTTCAGAGCTGGGGGTGTTTCAGTACAGATTGGCACTACATTCGGTAATGGGTGAGTCGCCATTACAGATGTTAAGGGCACACAAATCCAATACGCATTTGTGCCCAGGATGGATGGCCAGGTCAAGAGTCAAGCAGGCAGATGTAGACGAAGTGACAAATAGGGTACATGAAAGTGAGGTGAGGGTCAAGGTGCGTTATGATTGTGTGCGTTGCTGCAAAGAGATAGGAATGAAGCCTGGAGATTTAGTGAAGTTGAAGTTGCTGGGGAAGTTGAGGAAAGGTGAGTCTAGATTTTTCAAGGAAGTGCAGGTGGTGAAAGATTTGGGTGCTTCTATTTTGGCTAAGGGTGGAGGCATTTGGAGCGAGGAGAGAATGGCAGTTGTGAGGGCGTTGGTAATTGAGTGTTGTGAGTGGAAGGAAGGGCGGTGTAAGGTATCAACATGTCATGTTATGAATGCTGGGGTAGGTATGAAATGTGGATTGGTGGAATGTGGAATGAGGAGGTGGAAGGGAGACATTTTTTTTGTAAAGTTTATATCTTTATACGTTGACATGAAAAAAGAGAACTTCACCGTCACTCCCTTGGAGTCCTGTCGTGTGTGAGGTCCCCTTGTAAATGGCTCTTTTCAGTAATGTATGGTGAGTGTTTTGAACTGGATATGTTAATACCTTGGTATTCAATAGAGGTTGTTCAGTGAGGCATTACATGAACACTTGGGTTGACAAATAACACATTTTATGAGCCGATTTGACTTGCATCAAGTGCTCCATCAATATCCCTAAACGCACAGGCGGTATTTCATCAACATCATATGGGTACCAGAAAAGAGAGCACATTTGCTCTGCCCCACGGGAGTATCACCAGAGGCAACCTCACATGACCTTTGGGACCGATGATGTCACAAGACTTGATGCAGTCATTGGCTCTGATCAAACACAGGTAGTGGATAAAAGACTTCCAGCGGGAGCATACAAGGACTAAAGAAAATGCCCCGAAGCATGTTCCTGCCTGTCAATTTCCGGCCACAAAATGCCTACCCATCCGCGCCTGCGTGGATCCCACAGTAGGGGGAATGCACATACTTGCCTATATATCCTCTTCCAGGGTGCCAGAGAATCTGGAGACGGTTCATCTGAATGCTGAGAGTCTCAGGAGCAACTTCCAATTATTAGGTCACAACTGGCCCCCAGGGCAGGAAGGCAAAAGCCCACTCATGCCCAAAGCCCAAATTAAAGGGTGTACATTGGACCCCCTGAACGTCACAACAATGGCTATGGATATCACACCTGCAACTACGAGCTCCTTCAAAAGCCTCTTACGAAAACAGAACACAGTGTGCGAAATACCCAGATACCAAAGGTTGACCTGTCAAATAGTAAATGATTTTACTGACAGAGGAGTTACATTGTCTGAACAGAAAAGCGATCAGCGCCCTGCCTGCGCTGCTGACATGGATTAGGATTCACAAAGGAATGCTTTCGCGACTATATTTGCACAAGCATCTCCAAACATTTGCTTTAGTACTTTTGGCAGACAGCTATCTCAATTCCTATCTAGACAAGTGTTTACGCAGCCATTCTTTTGTTTCAGAAGCCCTATGCGTTATAATATTTTACCTTCTTAACTGACATGCCAGGCAAAGCACATGGCGCACGATGCTGCACACCTTCACAGAATGCCACGGTCCTGATTCTCAAAGATTTGCACTGGAGCAAATCAGGAGACCCCATGAGCAACTGGGATTCCTTCCGGCTACCCTATACCTGATCCTAAAACTAGAGCAAATCCTGAACTGCCTGGAGCTTCCCACATATGCCTCTGAGCACATCTTTGCAAATCGCATTTGCACCTGGGCAACTCCAGAAGTGCTTGATCAAGTGTTAGGCTCTGTGACGAAGGTTAAAGGTAGCAGGCGCACACCTGGAATGCCTGCCCATCTCCTGATTTCCTCTAGTGAAATTCTTTATAAATGGCGCCTGCGTATCCTTCTTTAGGTAAAGGCACGTGTACAGTCAGGGCCCGGTATACAATGGGTAAGGGACGGGTCATGGCAGGATTTCATCTGACAACTCATTCTGTATTTGGGGCACGTTGCCCATAAAAAAGACCCGGGGGGGGGGGGTGGCAGAGTGGAGGGGTGGGGGACGTGTATTATATAGTCTTGTATATTGTAGTCTTGTCACTGGCCTGGAGTGATTGCTATTAGAATGTGATGTATGAATGCAGCTCAGGAGAATGTTGAGTGGATCAGTGTATGAATGTTCTGAGAGAGGCAGTTGGGGGCCAGAGCTGGGTTGAGAGGATGGCCGGTGGGTCATCTCCTGCATATGTAGTGTACTCCCCTATACCTGTCCATGTCCAGTCATCTATGCCACTGTATATACTTGAGAGTAACAGGAATATGTAACTAATGTACATAATGTACAATAAAGTCTACCTGGATCAATCGGAGTCTCCACAGCAGGTCTGTGTGTCTGAATGACTACAAAGAGACTTTATAACAGGACGCTCATCCGACTTCGTTATTTTGAGAATTGGAGCATGGACAGGGAACAGAACAAGGTGTGCAGTAAAAATAAACTGTTAGCACATGTACAATGAGCCTAAGACACTCGTTGATGCTAAATGCGACTGTTTGTGATGTCGAATATTCATCTAGATGTATCCAGTAGTATATACAATGGCATTGCCTACTTCTCAATGGGCTAGTAGCCCAAGCATCTTTTTTCTGAAATCTTTGAATGTAGCACCCAACTAAGAAACAAGCTGTAAGGGCTGGGTCATATGAATTGCTCAGATGCCCGTCAATTTTGCACTGGTTGCGGTGCAAAAGGACGTGTTTGCAAAAATCAGTACATGCAAATGTTTTTTCACTAGTTGGTCAGTGCTAATCTTAATACACATTTTCGTAGCTCTAGCACATAATTGCACCAGTGCAAATTGCACCGCAATTGTGCATTTTACTTGATCTGGTGACTTTTGTCTTCAAAATACTGTAGGCCGACAACTCAGATCCATGATCGCAATTATATTATTATCAGCATGTACCTCTGTGTTTGGAGCGCAGGCAAAATCAAAGTAGGTGTTTTCAAGTACTTGGTTTCCAAGCAACCCAGGTAACACAACAAGCCTTTTTGATTTCAATGAAGGAGGTTTCCCTAATCAGGGAATACCCAACCATTGGAAAAGTCAGCAAATGGCCATATCTTGTCCGAGCTATACACATCTAAAGTGGAATTCATAACCCCGACTATCAGGAAAGAAGAAACATCTGTAAATGTGGTCTTACGATTTGTGTTGCACCAACTGCACCCTGGGAATCAATTATTTTCATGCGTCAACAGAATATGTGACTCAGAGCCAGGTGGCCAACTGTCTTATCTAGCGGGAAAGGTGATCAGGCATGTTAAAGGCAATTTTAGAAGAACCTACTATGTGTTCCTAGGTGTTTTTAAATGTGGCCTTTAAATTGGACATGTCCTATCCCCCAATAAGGGATAGACTTGAAAATGCTCTGCCAGAAAAGGAGATCCTGTACCGAAACCATTGTCAACGGAGACTGCAAAGAGTGTTTCAGAATTGACAGTATTTTATTGTGTGTCACGGCTCGCTCCCTTCGCTCCCGTTCCCGTCACTTGGGGGCATGTTTTGGGGTTTATTTCCTACTGGACATTTCCTCCGAACCTTATGCTACAGTGCTGTGATGAATTGGGAGCGCTAAAACCTTATTTTCCAAGTTACTTCCCTTCCGGATCCATTCCAGGTTTTTGGCAGCCAGCATGTTACTTTAGTCTAATGACTATCCTTCCCAGAATGCATGGTTCACTGCTTCACCTCCTCCCTTGCAAGACAAGGTTGGGTGGAGGATAGGCAACACCTGTGGCTGCAGGTGCAGCAGGCGGCACACCTGAGGGGTATGCTCGTTAGCAGCTTTAAAAGCCTCAGTTTACTTCAGTCCAGCGCTGGTCATTGTTGCAGTGTTCCTGTTGTGACTGGTCCCTTGTTCCTGGTTCCTAGCTTTTGTGCCTAGTTCCTGTTTCTTGTTCCTCTGCCCTGGATTTTGAATTTATGTGCTTAATTGATTTCTGCTTTCTGAATTTCCCTTTCTGTCCTCCTCTGTCTGCAGGCAGCCTTTCTCTGTGCTTTACCCTTTGATGCAGCCCAATTTGCCTGTGTTCTCTGTTTCTTTGATGCTGTCCTTTGCTACTGAAAAACTTGATGCATTAGTCTTTCCCTTTATAGATTTAGCTTCCTGCCTTTTCTCCTTGGATGGGTGGGGAAGGTTTCCTTTTGTGATATCATTTTCCCTGCTCCTGATCCTTACCTTCTATTATGATCCATTCCATGTTTTCCTTTGCACTTCTGCATTTATTTCCCATTTATTATTAGGTGTGGGGTGCAGTTGTAACTAGCCCCTGTGTGAATGCCTTTTGTTTTCCTCTCTATTCTATAATCACATTTCCTACTTGCCCCTTGACTTGGGTCTTATGTATTGCTGTTATAGCCTTCTGGGTCCCAGTTTGATCAACTGGGTTCGTGGGTTTACTGACATTCAAGTGGTCTTTCCGGTCCTCGTGAGTACTGTTTCTAAGTTCCTTATTCAGTATCATCCAGAGTGTCAGCTCACAGATCCTGTCCTTGCTTGCCCTCTACGTGGGCTTAGCGCTGTCAGTATCTGTAATAGCATAGTGGGTAAGGAGTTTGCCGACTTTCCTTTCAGCTATAAGGAGGTTCTAAGTGCTTACCCCACATCCCTTTTCATATATTGGTATTATTGTTTCACTCTATTTGCACTCCTGGGTTTTAGTATAGACGAGTCTTGAGTATTGTATGCACGTTGTTAGATTCAAAGTTGTTCACTGTGCGATTCCGCGCACCCTTGCCATATTCATTGCCTTCCTCCTTTCTTAACAGAATGACCAGCCGTTATTCCCGTTTGAATATGGCCAGTTTAAGAAAGAAAGGCAGCAAGGCCACTAACAAGTTTGTACAGAAAGCTTCCCTTACGTTTACCTGTGACAATCAAATCACTGATCCTGACTTCAATGAACTCCTTGTCACAAATGGGTATTTACGTGCAAAATATTTCTACCACAGGATGGCCCATCATACATTGCCTGATCCTAGTTCTGTCTTTAATTTTGATCCAGATTCTATGTCCGCACAAGCCTTAGCAGCGGAAAACAACACACTGCTAGATTTATTACACAGGAGTACCTCTGTTGTTGAACCCCATGATTCCGGTTGTGCTTTATCTCAGATTGAACAGTTTCATGATTCAAACATAAAGAATGGAGGGGTTCCTTGCATATCTTCTGTTTTCAGCCCTCAGTATACAGCTTACTCCTCTGCTCAAGTACTTACTGTAGTCCCTAATGCCAAGAGGTCTGATGTCAATAGTCTGCTTAAGGGAACCACAGACCAAGTCGGTAAGAGAGAGTATAGATCACAAAACCTGCAAGCAGTAAATGACAATGTACAATCAGTGCACATCCGGATGGCTAGGGCAGGATCCAGCCCTGATTCCACCATGCCTTCCCCTGTGCCTACTGATGGGGATGTACAGTTAAGGCGGGGCATGCTAATAGCTGAACTTGAGGAGTTAAAACAAGAATACATTACTTTACAAGAGGAGAATAAGACCTTACAGTCTTTTCTGAATACACCTCAAACTTTATCCGTTGATGAAGTGAATACTGTTCAGTCCCTGAGTGCGGAGATTTTTGTAGGTCATGCTACTTGTCAATATGAAAAATCTATTGGGAGTGAAAGTCCTTTTTCTAGCACAGCACTTATTCAGGGCACAGGTTCTGACAATTGTTCTACCGTTTGTCAGGAATTGCTGTTAGCTGAAGATTTACAAGCCACTCCTTTACCTAAGATTTCTTGTGTAGCAGTTTGTCATAATTCTGAGCTTGAACACATACATGCTTCTGATTTCCAAACACAATGGTGGCATACACAGAATCAGTCACTGCTGTAGGCTTAGGTTCTGCCCTTGATCTAGCTGATGAGGCTGAAGTAGACATTCAAGCTGATGTGGAAAACAATGCTACCTCTGTGTTTGCTCCTCCTCCTGCCAATTTTTGTAACAACGAACAGTCAAAGACAGTACAGAATTCTTGTTTTGATGGACTCTTTCCACAGTATACTGAACCAAAGACCCGGCAGGCGATTCCTGAACTGTTGATTGTTAATATGCCACTTTCAGAAGCTAAGACAGAGGAATGGACATTTGACGAAATCCTGATTAACAGAGACTTTACTATGGTGATTCCTCTGGTTGATTTTGACTTCTACAAAGGAAGAGACTCTGTGTCATCCACTAAGGAGAGGGACGGCATGGGTACAGCTCAGTCTTTGGTTACTGGTGCCAAGGAGTCAACCGCCCCAAAGGTGCTTTCCATTCCTGAGCCACAAATGTGTCTGTCAACTTCTGGGACTTCAGTCTGTCCTCCTACAACCATTGACTCTTCGATTATTCAGTCCACGGCTCTGCAGTCATCGTTGACACACGTGTCTTCAATTAATGAACAATTTCTATGTCTGCCAGTCACTCAAGAGCCTTCACCATGTACGTGGTCAGAGCCAAAGACCTTGACAAGTTTGTCTTCAGCTAACGAGACGGCTCCAGCTTGCATGCCCTCAGCCTCAGAATTTCCTCTGGCATGCCTGTTTTCGGCTACATTGACCCATCCAGCGGATTATCCTTCAGCCATGGAGCCTAAGGTGGCACATCCTGAGTGCTTGTCTTCAGTCCCAGAGCCTACCGCTAGTTTGGCTTCAGTTCATGAGAGACCTGTATCCTGCTCAGCCTCGCTGCCAATATCGGAGGTGCACCTGTCTACTCTGTCTGATCATGTTGCATATTCTTCTACTACAGAGTTACCTCCTGAATCCCAACCATTTATTATGGATGAACGTCCAGCCTGCCCTTCTTATGCTTCAGGGGGATCACCAGAATGCCTGCCTCTTACACAAGTTGATTCTCCCAACTGCTTGACTGTAGCATCAGTGCCTCCCGAATATGCAACATCTGAGTCTTCTGCCAGCTCTCTCTTCAGAAACATCAAGCTGGATCACGACTCGGGAGGGCCTTACATGCGAGGCCGTTGGACTTGCCTGGAGTGTTGCGAGAGGGAGACGGATACAATACACATTTCCCTTGCCATATTCATTGCCTTCCTCGTTTCTTAACATTGTGTAGGGTACTGTACTTACATGGCCCAAGCAGCATCCACATTTTAGGACGGTACGATGAGCCGCTGCCATGATTAGGGAGGTGATGTGGGATGAATGTTGATTGGTTGCCACACACACACAAGCACACACACATACGGGAGCCCAAAACAGTGACCATTGTGTCAGATTTGGAACACCCAGTTTTGCCCCTGCTCTGCCCTAATACCAGTGTGTGGGTAATGAATATAGGCTGGGTAAATGGCCTGGGAACCTGGCATGTGGGTAGAGAGCTGCTGTATCCGCTTCCGTTATGCTATGAGGAAAGATCTGCTAGAGGGGTGCTGTGTTCCATGTTGGTAGGTAAGCAGAATGGCTTCAAATAGCGTTCTAATGCCAGGCCCTACAAGGATGGATGATGCACCATTAGGAAGTTCACTGTTAATGTTACTGATTCAATGTATAATAAAAGGCTTTTCTGCATGAGGCTCATCCTTTAAAAACCTATAAATCCTGCGATTTCTGTACACAGAGGCACATTTTTGGTACAGGGTTAATATGTGAGTTTTGTGACCCAATTCTGCACAACTGCATGGAAATAAACCTGTCTCTACTTTTGCTGCCTCCCGTCCTATTTGGATTATTGGGTGAAAGGTTGGGGTTCAAGCATAAGGAATAAAGCCCACATTCTTGTGACCGTTTCATACATTGAATGAACAGTTGTAATCTTGAAAAGATGAATGAGGCCACACATACTTTTACTGTTTAAACCAAAGTAATGCATTTCACACTAATAGTGCTTTTTCACTGATTGTGAATTCACTTTATTGTATCTAAGTGTGAATGCTAGCAGGCCAGGGGTCACAAGAACAGTGTCAGGTGTACCACAGAGATTACCAGGGGTAGAAACCTCTACTCGAGCTACCCTCTAAATGATGTCCCCGAGAGTGTCCCCTTAAACATACACCAAAGCGTAACAACAATAATCAAAGCAGAAACCGGTACATGCATAAACTTGGTTTAGGGATACAACATAGATTGTAGAGTACATTGGAATACTCTTATTCAAACAGGCAATGTAATGTCTCTTTACTCAGCTGCACACATCATCTGGGTGAAACAGCCTTAGTGAGCACCTAACCCAAATGACATTGGCCAGTTTATTGATTTAAATGTGTTTTTATATCATGCAGGTAGCACAGGCCGCGCTTCAACCAGGTGCCTCCTTTTTTGGGGCTCCAGGGAAGCAGATTCTCCTCAGATCTCAGATTTCTGCTGAAGTCGTCCCCGGATTGCTGTCATGTGTGGATAGTGGGCTCGGCCGTCTCTTGTTTATCTCCTTTCCGTCCAGACATGGTTGCACTTGACTCACTTCATGCCCAACATAGAGTGTGTCTTCTGTTCTCCATGCTGCCAATGGTCCACTGAAAGCCACTTCCCAGGGACATGCAGCAGGGTGCCATTGATCCTATTGACCTGTGTGTGTGGGCTTTGGGGGGCTATCATGAGTCTGCTGTACTGCCCTGCGTTGTTGGCCTGTTTAACAAATTGCCTCTCCCTGGTTGACCCTAAGCAGGCACTGTTTGAGATTTCTTGCAGTAAGGCCTTGTGCAAAGGCCACTTTGCAGTGAGGTCTGGGTATCTTCTTGGCTGAGGCCTGCCCTCTGAGTCTATTTGCAGAGAGAGCTTCTCTGTGTTGCAGAATGGTGCAAAGATAGGAATTCTTGTGTCCTCAGCTATGTGGGCTGGGGCAGTGGTGTATGATACCTTACAATGCCACAGAGTCTGTAATATCTGGAATGCAAAGGCTAACGTGAGCCACAGGAAATCCGAAAATTCTATTGCTAATAAATATGGACTTAGTGGATTGATTTCGTGAATATTTTCCACGTGCCCACCCCCATTCTGGAAATGAAGGGAATGATTCATTAAAAAATGAAAATGTTATTAAGAAAGCAAAAACACCCCATTGTTTTCGGCCTACTCTCATTCATTTTCCCATAGACAAAAAGTCAAATTTTGGGAAAGCCAAAGCACAAAAACTGCTTGGTGGATTTGAACCAAATAAGAAACAACTTGTGCACGTAGCGTCGGCTTGATTTCCAGAACTGGTTCGGGGGAAAATACACCCAGAACTTTTAAAAATATTCCATGTGGAAGTGTGTGCTCCCTGCTCTAAAAAAAAGTTATATCTCCCATGGTGCTTTGCAGCAGAGAGGGTGGGAGGTTTTTCAGAAATTACTCTTTTTTTCTTGCTGGATGGATTTGGGTGCAATTTTACAAACAAAAAGTTTGTCAAGTGTCACCCCACCAACCCCTCGCCCAATTTGGATATTCTAGGAACAATACCTTAAAAATGAAAAAGTTATCAAGAAAACAAAAAACACATTTTGTTTTCAGCCCGCTCCCATTCATTTTCCTATAGAGAAAAAGCGCAGTTTTTAACACGCATAACTCAAAAACTGCTGGATAGATTTGGAATAAATAAGAAACAATGTGGGCCCAAAGCGTTGACTTAATTTCCTTGACTGGTTTTGGGTAAATCCATCCAGTAGTTTTTGAAATATTTGACATGGGTGGCTGCTGTTCCTTTATGCCTTTATATCGGCCTTGGTACTTTGCAGCAAAAAGGCTGAGAGGCTAATAACTTTTTGCTTGCTGGGTGGATTTGGACATTTTCCAATAAGAAAGTTCATCAAGGGCCTCCCAAACTGGGAATTTTGGGAACAAGATGTTAAAAAAGGAAAAGGTTATTAAGAAACAAAAAAACACATTTTGTTTTCAGCCTGCTCCCATTCATTTTCCTGTAGAGGAAAAGTGCAGTTTGTGGACAGCCATAGTGCGAAAACCGCTTGCCAGATACCGGTGAAATAAGAAACAACTTGGGCATAAAGCATTGACTTAATTTCTTTGACTGGTTTGGGGTAAATCAATCCAGTAGTTTGTAAAATATTTGGCAGAGAAGGGTGCCCCCCGTGCACATTTAAACTTGTATATCGTCTGTGGTGCTTTGCAGCAGAAGGGCTGAGAGAGGGTAATAACGTTTAACTTGCTGGGTTGCTGGATGAATTTGGATGAAATTTAGCAAGCATAACACTTGTCAAAGGCCACTCTAAACTGGATATTTTGGGAATAATACTTAAAAAATGTAAACGTTATTAAGAAAACAAAACACACTTTTTGTTTTCAGTGTACTCCTGTTCATTTTCCCACAGAGAAAAAATGTTTTTGAAAAGTTGTAGCGTGAAAACCACTGGGCAGATTTGGACCATATAAGAACCAATATTGGCACAAGGCATTGACTTAATGTCCTTGACTGGTTTGTGTTAAATCTGCCCAGTCGTTTTTAAAATATTTGATCGAGGATGGGGGTGCCCACTGCCCCTTTAAACATTTATATCAACCTTGGTCTTTGCAGCAGAGATGGCTAATAACTTTTGACTTGCTAGATGGAGTTGGATGACATTTTCTGACTAGAAAGTACATCAAGGGCCCCCCTAAACTGGCAATTATGGGAACAATACACAAAAAAATGTGAAAGGTTATTAAGAAAACAAAAAACAAATGTTGCTTTGAGCCTACTCCCATTCATTTTCCTGTAGAGAAAAAGTGTAGTTTGTGGACAGCCATAGTGTGAAAACCATTTGGCAGATTTGGGCCAAATAAGAAACAACTTGGGCACAAACCATTGACTTAATTTCCTTGACTGGTTTGGGGTAAATCAATCCAGTAGTTTATAGAATATTTAACAGACAAGGGGTGCCTCCCGTGCTCCTTTAAACATTTATATTGTGCTTGGTGCGTTGCAGCAGAAAGGCAGAGAGGGCTCATAACTTTTAACTTGCTGGCTTGCTGGATGGATTTGGATGAAATTTACCAAACAAAACACTTGTCAAGGGCCCCTCTAAACTGGACATTTTGGGAACAATACTTGTAAAATTAAAACGTTATTAAGAAAACCAAAAGCACATTTTGTTTTCAGCCTACTCCCATTCATTTTCCCATAGAGAAAAAGTTCATTTTTATAACAGCTGCAGCGTGAAAACTACTGGGCAGATTTGGACCAAATAAGAACCAATTCGGACACAATGCATTGACTTAATGTCCTTGACTGATTTGTGTTACATCCGTCAGGTAGTTTTTAAAATATTTGATTGAGGAGAGGGTGCCCCCTGCCCCTTTAAAGCTTTATATCGACCTTGGTCTTTGTAGCAGAGAGAGGCTGAGAGAGGCTAATGACTTCTGACATGCTAGATGGATTTGAATGAAAGTTTCTGAGTAGAAAGTACATCAAGGGCCCACCTAAACTGGCAATTTTGGGAACAATATGTTAAAAATTGAAACGTTATTAAGAAAACCAAAAAAAACATTTTGCTTTCAGCCTACTTCCATTCATTTTCCCATAGTGCATATTTTGGACAGCAGTGGCGCAAAAACCACTGGGCAGATTTGGACCAAATAAGATACAACTTGGGCACAGAGCGTTGACTTAATTTCCTTGAATGGTTTGGCGTAAATATATCCAGTAGTTTCTTTTATATTTGATAGAGAAGGGCATTCCCTGCATCTTTTAATCTTTATATTGCCCATTGTACTTTGAAGCAGAGAGGCTGAGAGAGGCTAATAACATTTGATTTGCATGATGGATTGGATGACATTTTCCAAGTCAAAGGTTCGCAAGGGCCCCCCAAACTGAACATTTTGGGAACAATATTAAAAAAAATTAAAAGGTTATTAAAAAAACAAAAAAATGTATTTTGTTTTCAGCCTGCACTCAATCATTTTCCCATAGTGAAAAAGTGCAATTTATGAATTGCCGTAGTGCGAAAACTGCTGGGCAGATTTGGACCAAATAAGAAACAACTTGGGCACAATGCACTGGCTTAATTTCATTGACTGGTTTGGGGTAAATCTATCCAGCAATTTTAAAAATATTCAACAGAGAACTCGGTGCCCCCTGCTCCTTTAAACCTTTATATCAGCCTTAGGCCTTTGCAGCAGAGAGGCTAAGAGAGGCTAATTATTTTTGACTTGCTGGATGCATTTGGATGATATATTCCAAGTCAATTCATCAAGGCTCCCCACCCCACAAACTGGAAATGTTGCTAACAATACGTTAAAAAATGAAAGAGTTATTAAGAAAGCAAAAAACATATTTTGTTTTCAGCCTGCACTCATTTATTTTCCCATAGTGAAAAATTGCAATTTATGAATTGCCGTAGTGCGAAAACTGCTGCGCAGATTTGGACCAAATAAGAACCAATTTGGGCACAATGCATTGACTTAATTTGCTTGACTGGTTTGGGATAAATCCATCTAGTAATTATTTAAAATATTTGACACAAGGGAATAACCAGTGCCGATAAATCTTTATATTGACCATGGTGCTTTGAAGCAGAGAGGCAGAGAGAGGCTAATAACATTTGATTTGCACAATGGATTTGGATGAAAAAGTCAAAAGTTTCTGAAGGGCCCCCTAAACTGGAAATTTTGGCAACACTATTTAAAAAAAATAAAACATTAGTAAGAAAACAAAAAACATATTTTGTTTTCAGCCTGCTCCCATTAATTTTCCTATAGTGAAAACGTGCAGTATTTGAATAGCTGTTGTGCCACAAACGCTGGGCAGATTTGCACCAAATAAGAAACAACGTGGGCACAACATATTGGCTTAATTTCTTTGACTGGTTTGGGGTACATCTTTTGAGCAATTTTAAAAACATTTGACAGGGAAGTCGGTGCCTCCTGCTCCTTTAAATCTTTATATCAGCCTTGGGACTTTGCAGCAGAGAGGCTAAGAGAGGCTGATTATTTTTGACTTGCTGGATGCATTTGGATGAGATTTTCCAAGTCAGACATTCATCAAGGCAACCCACCCCCAACTGGAAGGAAAGTTTGGTAACAATACGTTATGAATGAAAAAGTTACTGAGAAAACAAAAAAACTATTTTGTTTTCAGTCTGCACCCATTCATTTTCCCAAAGAGAAAAATGCAGTTTTTGAACAGCTGTAGTGCGAAAACTGCTGGGCAGATTCGGACCAAATAAGAAACAACTGGGGCACAACGCATTGGCTTAATTTCCTTGACTGGTTTGTGGTAAATCTATCCAGCAATTTTTAAAATATACAACAGAGAAGTAGGTACCCTTTGCTCCTTTAAACCTTTATATCAGCCTTGGGGCTTTGTGGCACAGACGCTAGGAGAGACTAATTATTTTGGACTTGCTGGATGCATTTGGAGGAAATTTTCAAAGTCAAACATTCACCAAGGCTCCCCACCCCACCTGGAAATTCTGGTAACAGAAAGTTATTAAGAAAGTAAAAAACCTATTTTGTTTTCAGTCTACTCCCATTCATTTTCCCATAAAGAAAAATGCTGTTTTTAAACAGCAGTAGCGTGAAAACCACTGGGCAGATTTGGACCAAATGAGAACCAATTTGGGCACAATGCATTGACTTAATTTCCTTGACTGGTTTGTGGTAAATCTATCCAGTCATTTTTTAAATATTTGACAGAGAAGGGCATACCCCACACCTTCAAATCTTTATATTGCCCATTGTGCTTTATTTTATTTATTTTATTTTATTTGTTGCATTTATAAAGCCCCCAAACAGCCCTTAGGCTTTGTGGCGCTGTTACAGATGGCTTACTTAGTTACAGAACTGCTTAAAATACGGTTACAGTACAGCCAAAGTGCAGGGTTTCAAATAGGCACATCAATGGAGCCTAACCCCATGTTGCAGGGCGGCTAAAGCACAAAATGCTAAAAGTCAGGTTCAGGCACATTAAATGGAGCCTAACACCATGTTGCAGGGCGGCTACAGCCCAAAATGCAGAAAGTCAGGTTCAGGCACATTAAATGGAGCCTAACCCCATGTTGCAGGGCGGCTACAGCACAAAATGCAGAACGTCAAGTTCAGGCATATTAAATGGAGCCTAGCCCCTTGTTGCAAGGCGGCTACAGCACAAAATGCAGAAAGTGACGTCGTAGCAACTCACCTTTGAGCATGAGTATCCACGTAGCGGACAGGGGGCCGACAGGGGCCTTAGGATCGGACCTTTGGAGGAGGCCCGGCCAAGCCTGCCGGCTCTCCGATAGGACAATAAAGCCAAATCTCCAGCCCATCAGAGGCAATACCAGAAGCAAAGGCTCCGGGCACTCTGCTGCATGCAGTGCAGGTGGCCATTATGGAGTGGGTAGGCATCCCATAATTTCTTGTGTTGATGTAGGCTGTGTCAGGTAAGGATAGTCATGCTGCACAATGTTAAACTTTATGGGAGGGTGTAGCAAATGGTTGCTGCTCAGAGCAGAATGCAAGCAAGATGAAAAACAATTTTGTAGTGAAATATGCAAATGTTTGCGCTCGGTCGTGCAATGCTTCCATTAACCCCCAGGGCTTATCTTGCATCCTAGATGGATTTGGGATGCTGTGGCGGGCTCCTGATGCTGGGGGGAGAAGGGCAGGGCCAGCAGCAACTACAGACTTCGTAGTTACTGGTAGCTTTGAAGCAGAGAGGCTGAGCGAGGCTAATAACATTTAATTTGCATGATGGATTTGTATAGAGAAAGTTTTGAACAGCTGTTGCATGAAAATCACTGGGCAGATTAAGACCAAATAAGAACCATTTTGGCACAATGTATTGACTTAAATTCCTTGATTGGTTTGGGGTAAATCCATCCAGTAGTTTTTAAAATATTCTCCAGAGACATGGGGTGCCCCTGCTCCTTTTTTTTTTTAATTCTTTATTTTTGTTGCAGACAGTTAATACAAACACTTAGCTGTAATATTGATATGTTCATACATTGTACAATTTCAATTACTGTTCAGAGTCAGGGTGTTCTTGCTCGATCTTTTCAAGTAGGTACAGTTTGTATCTTTCCCATATATTCTTTGGCCGGGGACCAGGCAGTACCGAGTCTATATATAGTTCCTCCATTCCCATACCATGTCTCTGTCCCAGTCCGCCTTGGTTGGAGGGTTTGCACTTTTCCATTTGATCAAAATCGACCTCTTGGCTAGGAGCAGACTCAAGTTCAACAGTTTCCGCCATATCGGGTTCATTTTCTCGACTACCCCCAACACGCACATCCGTGGGGTCCATTCCACTGGTTGATCTGCCATCCCATCCAATGCCAGACACACCTCCTCCCAATATCCCCTCAGTTTTACACATGCCCATAACATATGGTAAATGTTTGCATTTTCAGCACTGCATCTCGGGCAGTTCCCAGTCATGGTCGGGTATATGCGTTTGAGCTTTATAGGAGTGTAGTGTGTTCTTTGTATTATCTTATAGTCAATTAGCCTGTATCTAGAATTACATGAAATCTGTTTGGTGAGTGCACAGTGTCGGGACCATTCATCGTCTTCAATCTGCTCTCCCAAGTCTTGTTCCCACTTGGCCTTAGTTGTGCGTTGCTCTATCGGGCGTGTTTGGAGTATAATCTTATACAGTGCTGACGCCGTTATCTTTTGAGATCCCCCCGTGAACATATAACCCAATCCCATGTTCAGTGGTGGTTCATTAGGAAAGGTCGGACATATACTTTGTATGGCTGCCCGTATACGGGAATATTGGTGGCTGGTCCCGTGCGTTGGGTGCCCCTGCTCCTTAATAACTGTACGAGTCTCGGCCTTGGTGCTCTGCAGCAGAGAGGCCTTTCAGAAATGAAAAGTCATCATTTATTTTGCTCGATGCAAGCGATTCCCACGATAATACTGAGAGAAGGAGAAAATGAAAGAACTCAAAACGCTATTTGGAGCAGGAGAAGGGATGCCATCAAGCTTGGAATGAACTTGCCCATGACCTTGGAGAGTCTAGTAACCTTCAGAAAGAGTCTCAAAACTCTTCTGTTTATGAAGTCACTCCTAGGCAAACACTGATTGTTTTGAATGACAACACTTAGAGTCCTGACTGTAGCCGCTATATAAATAGCAATAGCAAACACATCAGGCTAGAGGTTTTGAGTGGGAAACAAGACTCAACGTGAAGTTGGGGATTTGGAGGTGGGTTGGGGAGGCAGTTACGGTTAGAACATTTTTGGTTTATCTGGGGAAGACCCTGGTAATCTCGCGAGATTACAGCGGCAACGCCACAAGACATGCTCAGAAAGAAATATGCATCACACCAAGCGATGAGTGATAGGGTGTAATGGGAGAGGGTTAAGGAGAGAAAAAGCAATTGAGTGGAGTGATGGCACCTGGAAAAAAGAAGGGGCACACATGCTGAGTGCCTGTGAGGACGTGGAAGACTTTTTAAATCTGTGCATTTTTTCCCGTTATCGCAGGAATCGGCAGACTGCTGCTGTACAGCAGGAATTTCTGTTATTGGAAAAGATTACTGCAAAATGACTGTGTGAATAAGGAGATAAACAAGGTTTAACATCTGCAGCAACTACATCTACTGGGCAGGGGGCAATGGGTAACAAATTAATGGTGTGACATGACCAGTGGCCATGGCTAGTAGGCCCAAAAGAAAGCTATTGGTACAACATGTACAGAAGCCACGACTGAAACCCATAGCTAGTGAGACCTCAAGAAACTATGCAACATTGTTGAAACATGTACAGTGGCCATGACCGAAGGCCATGGCTAGTGGTCCCAAGGAAACTAAGTCTAACCACACCCCAGATTTAACACAACAAAACCACAAAAATTCAGCACTCGCATTTCAAGCACATGCACTTTAGCTGTGTGCCTAGCATACAACCACAATGATGGCACTGGTAACATCACTAATTACATCAAACATGACATTACTGATGGTGTTACTAAAGACTTACAAGACATGCCAGATGAGATCAATAATTACATCATATAGGGCATTATTGATTATATAACTTATATTTTATTGTATTACACTTGACAATAATAACAACATAACACTGGTACAGAAGTATCATATGATATGTGTGGAGCATTTAGTTGTAGTATTTATCAATTTATAAAACTTAAAATAAAAATATGTAATGCTATACAAATGGTTTGAATTTCATATATTAGTAAGCAATTACAATAGTTAATTGGAGGTAAAGTACCTGATTCAAGTAAATCTATTTTCAGGCCATGGCTAGTGGGCCCCAAAGAAATCTATTGGTGCAATATGTACAGTGGCCAAGGCCATTGCCACTGGCCATGGCTGTAGGCCATGGTTAGTGGGCCTCAAAGAAAGCTATTGGCGCAACATGTGCAGTAGGCCATGGCTAGTGGGCCTTGAAGAAAACTATTGGTAGCCAAGGCCGGTGGCCGTGACCACTGGTCATGGCCAAGGACCGTGGCTAATAGGCCCGAAAGAAAGCTGTTGGTGCAACATGGACAGTGGCCAAGGCTAAACGCCATGGCTGGTGGGCCAGAAGAAACCTATTGGTGCAACATGTATAGTGTCCACGACCCACTTATCATGACGGAAAAGACCATGACTAGTGGGCCCTAAAGAAATCTATTGGTGCAACATGTACAGTGGACGAGGCCATAAGCCATGGCTAGTGGGCCTCAAAGAGACCTATTTGTGCAACATGTACATTGGTCACTGCAGAAGGCCATGGCTAGTAGGCCTCAATGAAACTACAGTATTACAAAACCCTTGAAATTCTGTGAAAAACTTTAGTTAAGAGAGTGTTAAGGTGATCAGATTTGATGTGGAAAAATACAGAGCAACAAAACCTTTGAAATTCTGTGAAAAAACCTATATATATATATATATATATATATATATATATATATATATATATATATACATACATATTCAGTGAAAAAACGTTGTTAAAGGGACGTTATGGTTAAGTTGCACTAACAAAAACCTATGAAATTCAGAAAAAACGTTAAAGGGACATTATGGTTACAAGTAAAACTGAAAAACCCCAGTAATTCACCAGTTCTGGTAAGCTAAGCAACCATAACTCGTGCCGCCACCGTGCACTGCTAAGACTAACACCCAGGACACCAAAGATGACACCACATATCTAGTCCACTTGTTTTTGTTCATTGACATTTCTAAACCAGGTGCTTTTGTTCACTGACAGTCAGAATATGAAAATTGAAAAGGTGCTACATATATAGACGTTAACCTTCTATGTTCTTAAAGTACTTTCCTTAGGGTTTGCTCTCAACTCATGGTGCACATATATGGGGCAATACGCAGACCTCAAACACACAATTCATTTGTATACATGATGATGAACTTTAATGTGATTGACATTTTCTAGTGATGGTGTTTCTTTCTTCCTTACTTTAGTTTCCCTGTATGTGCCACTCATTTGTATGCATTCGGGTCTTCATATGTATTGTTTGTAGTAATACACGTATATAGTCTTCAATTATTAGGTATGTATTCCATGTTTAACATTACTCAAAACAATTAAGGTAGCATTCCTTATTTTGCTCGCGAAAATTACCAGAGTAAAAACATTTCACTTCTATGATGCATGCTGCAGCCATTGCGTATGTGTATGTATGATTAGGTTCCTGTATTAACAACAACACTCTAATATAATATTTTATTCAGATGAGGACATTCTTTAATACATTCAGCACTTCATGATAGGTGTTCTGATCACCCCTGACATCTTGTTACCAATATTGTAAACACAACCCCTTGTAATAACTTTTCATTAAAATTAATTTCATATGTGATGTCATCAGTGATGTCATCAATGACATTTGTGATGTCATCTTTGATGTCCTCGGTGTTAGTCTTAGCAGTGCACAGTGGTGGCACGAGTTAGGGTTGCTTAGCTTACCATAACTGGCGAATTTCTGTTTTTTTTTTGCTTTACTTGTAACCATAATATCCCTTTAACAAAGTATTTAACTTAATTTCATAGTCTTTTGTTGGTGCAACTTAACCATAACGTCCCTTCAACAAAGAATTTTCACTGAATTTCATAGGTTTTTAGTAGTGTAAATTAAGCATAACGTCCCTTTAACAACGTTTTTCAATAAATTTCATGAGTTTTTACTAGTGCACCTCAATTTTCTACAACTTCCTAATATCATACTTTCCCCAAAATAGCAGCATTTTCAGCTGATCTAGAACTTTCTGCAACTTTTTGCACTTTTTTTTGTTGCTGACGTTCGCAAACGTCTGACATCACCATGGAATTTCCGGGCAGTGTCACGTGACCAGGCACGCGCAGCCTGATGACGTCTTTGCAACCGGATCCGCGCTTTGCGAATGGGTCCATGCTTCGCAAACAGTCCGAAACTCCATTTAAGCTGATTTAGGAAGTTTTGAGCTGAAAATGTACCCCTGCACAGCTCCTAGACTTATTCTTACTGATTTTCCATCTGCAATCCAGGACAGAGGACATGTTTGAAGGAATATTAGCACAACTGCTATTTAACTTCAAAAATGGCATCAGTCATGGCCATCCCTCCTCCCCAGGAGCCACCACCACCACCAGCTGCAGGGCCTGGACAACGGAAAAAACGCAATGATGCAGAAAAGAATCTAGAGGAACAGGAGGATGAGATAGAGGAAACGCCTACCTCCAGCACCCATAGAGAATTGTGTGTGGCGGTTCTTTACCACTGTTGGGGGTGTACTGAAGGCTAAGGCTACCAAGGTGAAATGCACTGGGTGCTATTTTGTACTGAGTCGCAGACAACATGGGTACTACTCCCATGGGACCACCTCCATGTGCCGCCACTACAAATCCAACCACCGGGATGCTCTGAGAAAATCTGTTCCTTTCACAGGAAGTAGTAGGATGTCTTCCTCTACCTCATCTTCCTCAACCAATACTGCCACCACACGGGCTACTCCTGTGGGGCAGAAGATCCCACCAGCTACCTTGCAAGCCATACAAGAAGGAGGCTGTTCATTCATATCTTTCCAAGACAACAGTTCTCTGTATATACTGCAGCACACCACTCTGCAGGGGGGAGCAGTTTTGAAGTTATTTCGAGGCTGCAATCAAGGAGCATGTGAAACACTGCCCCTTACCTTAGATTTAAAGCACACACAACATCTTCCCCTGTCCACATGCTCCTACTTATCTGTCATTGGTGCCCCTGCCCTCATTTCCCTGCCCCACATTACTTCCTAGCCTCTCCTGCAAATGAAAAATACAAAATCAAAAAACTAATAAAAAGGTTCCTTTTGGAGCTACCTCTCACAGTTAAAACTAATAGAACATAAACAATCTTATAGATTCCATCTACTTTACATTTTCCAATAAAGTAGTTAGACTCAATAAGATTCTCCAACATTCCCATTACCATTGTGTACTATACTAATGGAAATAATTGACAATTTTATAGCAGAGAAAAAAAAGGAAACAAACAGTTTTCTATCACAAATACTTTTCTCTAGCATACAATATAATCAATGCACCTTCATAACTATCCGTAGTCTCTGCAGTCCCCTTTCCAGGCCAGGTATCATTAAAAGACATGAATGCCACATGCACACAATCACACAGGATAAGGCTTCTACCCTTTTTACTTTTATGTTTCTAGCACTAACTCATTGCCTTTTTGTTGGCATTTCAAAATAAGTATAACATACCATCACATTATCATAGCATTTTTCTCCCAACTTTGAACCCCCCCAACTGCCCCTTACTCCCTCGTGCTCCCCCCACCCCTTTCTTTCCATCGTGATCTGTGTCACATTTGGGCCTGATCCTTTTGCGATCTTCCTTCACATACGCATCTGGCATTACAATATGTCCAATATTTTCAAGTTCTGGGGGCACCATTGTATCATGTAATCTCCTCTCATGTAGTCAAGTATCAGCCTCCACTCACAGCGAAATTTGTCTCTCTCGCCTTGTATTTTATAAGAGATCCACTCAATGGCAAGTATATCCCATACCTTGTCCAACCATTCAACATTAGTGGGTGGTGTTTTCTGTTTCCACTTCCTTGCCTACACCACCCATGTGGATAGCAGTAGTATAGCAAATGCTTTGCGTTGGGATTTTAGTGTGATTTGGAACTCCGGGTCGAAGAGGCCGCACATCCATTCCCTCAATAAGTACGATGGGGGACCTTGAACCATATCTTGTATCTGTGATTTGACCTCCCTCCATAACTTATGTACCGCTGGGCCTGGGTTCATGGCGTGAAGCCTTTCCGGGGTGTAGTGCCACTGCACTACCATTTTGTACCATGCCTCCCTTGTTTGGATGGAGCGGCTAAGTTTGGGAATCTGTGCCAGAGACATTATCATTGCTGCAACGGTATGTCTTTGCCTAACGTCGTCTGCCATTTCAACATGTATGGCCA